>NW_027361674.1:1200000-1800000 GCF_039654945.1 Dendrobates tinctorius
TTCACATGGCCAGCCAAACCTCTCCAGAATGCCGGAATGAGGACCTTATCTGGCCACTCTAATTCTGAGGCCAGCGTCCGGAACTGGATGGCGAAGTGACTGACCGTGGACGAGCCCTGTGATAATGCCAGCAGCCGGAGCGCGGTGTCATGGGTGACTCGTGGTCCCAGGAAGACCTGTTTCAGCGTGTCTAAGAACCGCGAGACACACTGCACCACATGATCACCACGCTCCCACAGCGGTGTGGCCCACTCCAAAGCCCTGCCCGACAGAAGGGAAATGATAAATCCCACTTTAGCCCGCTCAGAGGGGAATCGGGCGGCCAGCAGCTCCAACTGTATAGAGCACTGGCTTACGAAACCCCTACAAGCAGCACTATCACCCGAGAACTTTTCGGGCAGCGGGAGGTGGGACAAAGTCGGGACAGGGATGGCTGTGGTCACACGGGAGGCAGCCTCTGTGGCTGCCTGAACAGCGACTGCAGTAACATCCGCAGCTGAGGCTGAACGCTCGAGAGCCGCCAACCTGCCCTGCAGCTGCCGGATGTACTGCAGCAGTCGCTGTTCATCCGCCATTACTAGCCAGACCCTGGCGCTAGTGTAATGTTAGGGTCGGCGGAACGCACCAGATATAAATAATAGGGGGTGCGTTCGCCGCCCGGGGTCCACCGTGCGGTAGGTGACAAGACCGCTGCTGAGTAATGGCGAATGCACCAAAAGGTGAAGTACTGCGCTCGGGTTAACGTCACCCGAATGCTAAGAGCGGCTCTGTTCACACACAGAGTCGCAACACAAAAGACTTATGAGGACGCTGGCCCTGTTCACTTCACAGGCTAACCAGCGAGTGACGTTGCAAACGCAGACGCCAAGGACGCTGCTACTGCAGCGCGGCAATTACTATGGCCGCTGAACGACGGCGCCGGAATGACCGAGCACCGTCGGACGCTAGTGTGCAGTGCAGGAGGCACAGTGGCATGTAGCTTGCCACAATCTGGAGCTGACTACCCAACAATCTGTCACCATTCGTAATAACCGAGGGAAGGGGTTTCAAATAAGTCAGCCACCAGTCCATGCATCCATCACCATACACACACAGCATAATATGCTACACTAGCGCATGGCCGAGCCGCCATGCGGGCTTTTTATAGCCATGCGCTTCCGGGACCTTCCAGTACTATAGGGAGGACCAATCAGATCCGACATAGGACCTGCACATGTGACCCCTGCTCTCCACTGAGAAGACAAGTTGCGGGCATGTCCAGTAGCACGGCACGAGGACTTAGCCTCCGGAGCAGTTCCCTGCAAAGCAGGTTGTGCCACCATTGCTGCACCAGAGGTGGCAGCAACATCCAGGCTCACAGAACAAGTCTGAGGGAAATGCCTGGTTCGCCAAGAATGCTGAGCAGGAGTCTGAGCGGTCGGAGGAGAATGGGAGACCGCAGGATGTCTGGCTCTGGATTCCCGCTGTGCAGTGCTAGGAATCCGACGCCTAACAACCTGAGGGTGTACATCTTGAAGAGAGTACTTGGTTGGCTTCTATTGATGTAGAAGCCCTCTACAGCAATATACCGCATGAAGCTGGCATCAGGGGTGTCGAACATTTTTTTAAGCCAAAGATCGGTAGCGTGTAGAGAGCATAATAGTTTCCTAACATCTCTGCTACGGTTTGCAATAACACACAATGCATTCACCTTCGATGGCAGGTTCTACCACCAGCTCAGGGGCACCGCGATGGAGAGTCCCTGTGCCCCATCATATGCAAATCTGTTCCTGGGCTGGTGGGAGGAGACTATCGTATTCGGAGGTGAGGAGAAATGGTGGCAAAATCTAATATCT
Organism: Dendrobates tinctorius; assembly: GCF_039654945.1. Classification (NCBI taxonomy): domain Eukaryota; kingdom Metazoa; phylum Chordata; class Amphibia; order Anura; family Dendrobatidae; genus Dendrobates; species Dendrobates tinctorius. The sequence goes on from NW_027361674.1 coordinate 1,201,836, forward strand.
ATGTGGCATAGATTCATAGACGATGTCTTTGTGGTATGGACAGGGCTGAAGGATGAATTTGAGGAATTTGTAAGAGAATTAAACCATAACAATGTTGGTCTCAGATTCACCTCAAAGATTCACAAAGTAGAGATGCCCTTTTTGGATATAATGATTAGAAAAGAGATGTTGGGAAGTGTATCTACGAGTATTTACCGGTAACCAACCAGTACAAACAGTCTTTTGCACTGGCAGAGCCAACACCCAGTTCCCCTCAAAAGAGGGATCCCCAAGGATCAGTTCCTCAGATTGAGGAGGAATTGCTCAAGAAATGATCTTTTTCAGAAACAGGTTGGGGACATGTATGGCCGCTTCAGAGAAAAGGGCTATCCAAGACATGTTCTTGACACAGCATATGAATTTGCCAACAAAGCGAATAGACAACAACCGCTACAAAAACGTATAGCTGACAACCCGCCAGACGTGATTAGGATTATTGGGACATTTGACGCTAAACATCAAGAGGTCAGGAGAGTCCTGTCTAAACATTGGGACATCCTGAGACTGGACCCGCACCTAAAGGATATGGTGGGGGAGCGTCCTAATATTACCTTCAGAAAAGGGAAATCTATTAAGGATATGTTGGTGCATAGCCAATGCAAGAAACCGGTGGCTATTGGCACTTGGCTGGACAGGAGACCCTGCGGTTTCTTTAAATGTGGGGATTGCAGCATGTGTAAATTTATGAGACCTGGCAAGTACTTTTGTAGTTCTAGTACGGGGAAGTCTTTTTTTCAGTGGGATTTTTCAAATTGTAAGACCACAGGGGTTGTGTACATGGCGACATGTTCATGCCCCAGTGGGGGAACATATGGGTGACATTAGGAATCAAAGGGAGACCCCACTTGCAAAACATATGTGGTCGAGTCATAATGGAAATCCTGGAGACATTAAATTTGCTATCATTGAAGTGGTCAACATTAACCCGAGGGGAGGGAATATAGATAAGACGATTCTTAGGAGGGAGTGTGAGTGGATCTTTAGAATGGATTCATTAGAACCAAAAGGTTTAAATGAGCAGCTCTCATTTGCCTGTAAGCTACAGCAGAAGGATATGGAACCTCTTTGAGTTAATTGGCTTTTCTAGTTTTTTTTTATTTTGTTTCCTGTTTGTGGGGATTCTCATGGATGACTATGGAATATTATGTACATTATTTTACCTTTTATCATTTGCCATCATGTGTATAATTAGTGAGAGACTATAATTCCTTCTATTGAATGTAAAATAATCCCTTATAATGGGATATTTTTATCTGAAATTTAATAGAGGATATAGAGGTTTGTGTATCACTTACAGATGATCGGCAAGTATAGTGAGTGCGTCTGTGCACCGGATATGATGTCTGCATCCGGAGCATGCGCAGGACGGGGGCGCGAGTACGCGCTACTTGTGGAACGCAGAACATTGGTGAGTGCAGTGTTGCGCTCAGATTGAACGTTCCGGATTGGATGTTGCATCAATAGCGTCCTAGCAAGGACATGCGCCCTGATGATATGGGAGGGTTTTTCTATGACGTGACGCCTGAGCGCTATGGGTGGGCGGTTCAGGTCTAATGGTGGCGGTGTTTTTAAAAGGGAGACTGTTTGAGTATCATTCAGCTATTGCACCTTATTTGGGACACATCTTATCAGAATATCAGGCCTCCTGATGAGCCTAAGCAGGCGAAACGCGTTGAGGCGTTAACCATCATTTGGCTGGTGGCAGATGACACAGATGAGTATCGCTATGGCATTTCTGTGATACTTATATCTTCCACCTATTTGCCGTTTGTGTGTTAAGCTATGTATGAACATCAGTATTGCATTTGTAAGGTACTATATTTTTGGCATTAGGAAAAATTCATCTCTTACCAAGATATCTGTTTTTGGCTGATGTTAATCTGGACAAAAGGGGTCTTCATGAAGGCTGGTTATTGTCATTTGGACACTAATATATCTGTTCAGTTATTTTATGAGCCCCCTTTTTTTGTCCTGAGTGTAACTTTAATTGGTTATCAGGGATTGCTAGTATCTGAAGGCTCTTTAATACACTCGGTTACCCATTTTTGCCACCTCATGCCAACTGTGTTCTATTGTTTTTAACTTTTATGGGATCTAGGACCCTCTTTAGAATAGGAGTATCTCTGTCTAGTGTTAGGGGTTTCTCTAGTTATCGGGTAGAAGGTCTCCCTATTGGCTGTAGGGCAATCTAGGGCCCCTAGGGATAGTCATCGTTGAGCGGGGGCGCCACAGCGTTCCCCCCTAGGGTGCCAACCTCCGCGGCCAGGTAGGTGTAAGCCTAGGTGGTACACCAGGGATTCCTAGTTATTCCCTTATGGTTTTTGTTTGAACACTTTTTTGTTTTGTATTGTTTTTTGTCACGGTTTTTGGTGCATAACCATTTTGGTTTTTTAATCAATAAAGTATTTATATAGGGTATTTTCTAATGGTTCTATAAGATGCCATAATTAGCATCAACATCACGCTTCTCTGTATTCTAATAATAATAATAATCATTTATAAAGTGCCAACATATTCCTCAGCACTTTACAGTTTAACAGTTTCAATCACAACAGTCCTAAGTAACAACATTAGCAATAATACAATAATTAAATCTAAATAAAACAACCCTGCTCATGAGAGCTTACAATCTACAATGAGGTGGGGGAGATACAAACTACCGGTGTGTATATACAATGATGTATTTACAATCTGTATTTACAGTCTGGCAGGCATGGATGAGTTTAGGTTACGCTGCCATTCACATGACCTTCGCGTTCTCAAAATTTTGGGCGACAGGCAATACTGATTGGTGACACTTCTAGGCCCACGCTACAAGGAGAAATTTATATATCTCTTATTCCCGAGGCAGATAGGTGTACTAAAATGTTGCATTACCAGAGGGCCCTTATGAATACAAAATATGAAGTGCACCGCTGTATGAGATCTCCTATTACATGCTGTAAACCACAGAACTAGATTAAAGAGAAAGAGGCATGTATATGGCAGGGATCACCAAAATATTATAAAAATACACCTTTTTATTGAAAAGTCCAATCCAAACAACACACTGTGCCAATATGTAAAAACAATTAAAACCTCAAGAAAGCGACCATGTTAGAGACATACCCAAAGGGGGTAAACGCCTCTGCACAGACCCCACATAATAAATATAAGGTGCAAATGACACACAAATGTATAGCTAGCAAATACACTTATACATTCAATGATATAAACTAAAGGAACCCGATTGTAACACGCAGCAGCTGGTCCTATCTGGAGGCTGGATCCTTAATGCAGTGTGAAATAATGCATGCACAGTATCAGAATACCCAGAATGAATATAAGTGCAGACAAAAAAGTATAATAATGCATAGATTGAAGTGTGCAACATTAACGTAGGTCGGAATACCACACCTGCAGAATGAATGTATGCAGATAAGTACAGAAATATGTTGCTGCTAAGATTTAAACAAATACAAGGTCCAAATGCCCGAAGTCAAAAAGCACCACATACAACATGCTGTAGGCATGATTGTACTAACATGAAGAGGCTAAATGCTTCAAGAAATGAAGATGGAATGGCGTGGGAGAAAGGCAGAGGCACAAAGAACGCCCGACGCGTTACGCCAGATAAACTGGCTTCATCAGGATCAGTAGTGTGCTAGGTAAAGAAAAAATATATATATACCTTAGTTAAAGAAAATACTACCAAAGGGCCCTTCTTGCGGAATTATTAAAAAAAAAATTCTGAAAATGCTGGCGGCAGATGCACCAGTTCGTTGGACAACCATGGAGTACAGGTGAGAGAGACCCTACTAAAATCCAGCAGAGGCAGAGGAACACTGGCAAAGTTCTGGGAGAGGTTTATCAGACCCTCCCATCACCCAGGCCCTGAGGCACGGGGTACTCTCTCAAGGAGTGCAAAGTTTTGGAAGATGCTGAGGGAGTACCTTGCTGTCCGCACCAACATCCCCCGTGATTCCGCTGTGCCTTACATTTATTGGGTATCCAAGCTGGACACGTGGCATGAATTGGCTCTCTCTCCTGCACACATGCGCTGTTCTCACGGTCTTGGAGTACACGGCGCCTCGCTCTCTGCCAGTCCCGCTGTTAGCGTTGGGAGCCGACGGGAACAGTCCTCGTGGTACCAGTGCTCTAATGACGGAGCACGCTGCTCGGCCTCCTATGCGCTGCTCGTACATGCCAAAACTCTCTGCTGTTGTGCATGCTTTCTCTGAGCCTCGCACCCTGCCTCTAGGTCACCGAGTCTGTCTGCTGCAGTCCGTCGCAGAGCCAGCGCTTCAGGTGCGTAGCACGCTGCCCCCCTTGCTGCTTGCATACTGACGGCGGGGGACTTGCTCCAGCTTCGCGTGATTTTTCCCTCAGCTTCTGGGTGGGTCCCCTGTCTAAACATGCCATTGACAATTCTGATCTGGCACAGCACAGGTACTGTTAGGCGTCGGGTTTCTGCATCTGCTCTGCAGGAATCCAGAGCCTCACATTCTGCGGCCTCCTACTGTTTATCTACTGCAGAGGAGATTGCTCTGCAGCAAATCTCTCCAGAGACTAAGTCTCTCTGTCCTCCTACTGGGCATGCTCACAAGACGATCTCACATTGGAGATCGGGAGTCATGTGCCCAGGTCCTGCTCCAGATCTCATTGGTCCATCTCATAGATCTGGAAGCTTCCGGAAGGTCCCGACTATAAAAAGTGCGCATGGCCGTTCCTCCATGCACTAGTATAGTCTCTAGTTGCTACTGTGTGAATGATGATGGATGTATGATTCTGGTGACTGACTCATTAAGATCCCCTCCCTCTGATATTACAAATGTGTACAGGGACTTAGCTTAGAGTCAGCGCCAGCGCGTGGCAAGCCACAAGCCACTACTACATCATCCACAGTGCTAGCATCCGACATTGCGCCTGCTTCCTTGCTGTGTCAACTAGCAGCAGTGTTCTATGCCGTGCTGCAGTTGCAGCCCTCTTTGGCGTCTGCAGTAGTAATGCCGCACGCACGGTAGGTCTAGACGGACGCAGTCCCTCTGCTTTGGGTCCCGCTCCTGTGACCAGATACCGTGTGTGCAGTTACCTGAGACCTGTGAACAATAGGAGAAAATAAAAAGATGGAGCATACATGAAAACACTGCCAGTAAACTAAATTGGCGGTGTCGGGCGCGGCCTAACAAAAACTACGGAAGAGTGCAATGTCAGAACAATAGGAGAAAAGGAAAAGATGGTCCATAAATCAAAAAGCTTCCAAACATCAAAAATGGAGGGTGTGGGTGCGGCAGCCAAAATTGAATGGGTGACAAAGAATAACAAAGGGTGAATACATTAGCGATATATGTACATTTAATATAAAAACAGCAATCAATGCTTACCTTGAAATACAGTCCAAAATTCCAGAAAAACAAGAGAAAATAAATGAAGTTGCGTCCCCGATGGTGTCAATTGGAAGGCTAAAACAAAGCTAACAACTCAATAGCGCTCTGTGCTCAGGAACAAATGATGGAAAGCGCAAATAAGTTTGATTTTTAAATTGTGGTCGCAGTAGTGGCCGCCAATCGGAGCATTGGGGCGTTGTGAAATACATCACCCAATGAGAACAATGATAGCGCAGCTGTGGCCACCAATCGGAGCGGAGGGGCGTGGAAAGCTAGCGCTGAAGGACGCCTACACAAAGTCTGAATCGTTACTATGGACAGCGTGTGACACGGTACAAACGATCACGGTGGTCGTTTGTAAAATCGCTGATCGCTGATGCGTCATTATGTAGATCGTGCAATATGACTGCTTACTAGCGATGCACAAACGATCTTGGCCAGGTCGTATCGTTGTCGTAATCGCTGGTGCGTCGCAACGTGTAACGGTACCCTAACAGACTCAGCCTTTTGTGTTTATCTCTGCTGACATCTCTGTGAGCAAACAGATTGCAGTGAACACCGGGTGACGTTCAACCCGTGTGCGACATACCGCCATATTGTGCGTCTGCCATTACTTAGCAGCAGTTATATCACCTTCTGCACGGTGGACCCCGAGCGGCCAACGCACTTTATTATTTATTTTATTTAGTGCGGTCCGCCGTTCCGAACAGGTACCCGCATCCCGGTCTTGCTCTTTACATATCTGGCCAATCAGTTCTTTAATGCAAGGATCATAGAAGGCATTTTTGTACATTACATACAGAACAGTTTCACATTGAAGGACTTTGTGGCTCGCATCAATCCAAAAGATGATACTAGTCTCATACTTCAAAATTTCAGTGGTAAGTCATTGCCACACAGATAGGTTTTGTGCTCTGACTTCTGTAACATCATTTGGATGATAATAATTCATACCTATTAGCTTCGTATTCATCATCTTCTTCAACCTTTGGAATATAATGTTGTAAAAGTGAAAGCAAGTTGGTGAAAAGTCATGACTTAGGAAAGTCTGACTGACGGCTTCACTGTAATGACCCCTCCCAAAACCCACACTTACCCCTTCTTAACTTAAATAAGACACGACTGCGTGACATTGGATGTAAAAGGCCACAGCAGCCCCGTTTATTAACACCAAACAAGCAATAACATTTTATCCATAAACGTAGAAATATTCCATAAACATAACCACCAGCAAAAGGAGGGGGGGTAAATGAAGAGTCCATTGTACATGATTGCAACACCAGCTCCACCACGTGCCCTCAGCCGCACCACACCGGCTCGAGGACACCCAGCCGAGTGTTGCCCAACCAATGTCCTGCTGGGACCCAGCCCAGCAGGGACCCACGTTAACATGCCCCGCTGTGACCCAACACAGCAGGGTCCCACGTTAACATGTCCCGCTGTGACCCAGCACAGCTGGGACCCACCTTAACCAAGTATACCATTGCACCACCAGGGGTAACCCGCTCCTGCACTGGGTTCACCCCCCCGCTCTTTGTGCAATCCACCGACTTCAAATACCCCCCTCCTTTCCGCCGACTGCTGCAACAACGTCAATCCTCTTCTTCTCTTCACCATGTCGATCTCCAGAAGATCCTAAAATTAGGGCGGGAGGGCGGGACGATTCCGGACGTCTGCAAGGTAAGGAATGACCATCCCCCCACAGTTCTGCCCTATATATCCATCCCACAACTGACCACTCCCTGCCAACTCACATTGCACAATAAGCCCCATAGCTCCAACCCACACCTTCCCCACAAACACAAAGCACTACTGACCACTCCCTGCCAACTCACATTGCACCATAAGCCCCATAGCTCCAACCCACACCTTCCCCACAAACACAAAAGCACTACACCTTACCCTTCACTAACCCTCAGGCCTAGCATCCCTCCTTAGTCATGTGCGCCCTCCCTGTAGCCCCTTTGGGGCAGGCGTCCGGGCTTGCCTTGACTTAGGAAAGTCTGACTGACAGCTTCACTGTAATGACCCCTCCCAAAACCCACACTTACCCCTTCTTAACTTGAATAAGACACGACTGCGTGACATTGGATGTAAAAGGCCACAGCAGCCCCGTTTATTAACACCAAACAAGCAATAACATTTTATCCATAAACGTAGAAATATTCCATAAACATAACCACCAGCAAAAGGAGGGGGGGTAAATGAAGAGTCCATTGTACATGATTGCAACACCAGCTCCACCACGTGCCCTCAGCCGCACCACACCGGCTCGAGGACACCCAGCCGAGTGTTGCCCAACCAATGTCCTGCTGGGACCCAGCCCAGCAGGGACCCACGTTAACATGCCCCGCTGTGACCCAGCCCAGCAGGGACCCACGTTAACATGCCCCGCTGTGACCCAACACAGCAGGGTCCCACGTTAACATGCCCCGCTGTGACCCAGCACAGCTGGGACCCACCTTAACCAAGTATACCATTGCACCACCAGGGGTAACCCACTCCTGCACTGGGTTCACCCCCCGCTCTTTGTGCAATCCACCGACTTCAAATACCCCCCTCCTTTCCGCCACCGCGAGCACGTATGACACCTTGTACGTGCGAGTACCACCACCAAAAAACCCCAACCCGAGCCGACTCTGCGGCTCGAGTAACCAATGTTTCTGTACCAAGACCAATCGATCAAAACTGATCCCCATTAGACCTCACAATGCCAACCTACACCAAAATACCAGTACAACAAGGTCAGCCACACCGAAGACCTGCAACTAGCCAACCGCATCGTCCAATCCTATGCACCGCCTGCGCGACCAGTCCCCAACCTGAGCCGCCGCCTCTGCCTCGTTGAGACCGCAACATTGCAGGCGCCTCCGAAAATTGTACTTCACCTAATAATTAATCAAAGCCAACCATTATTGCCGTGAACAAAAGAACCTACATTGGTTCCCCAAACCTCCGATAGATTCTTGAAAACGTGCCCAGTAAAACCCACTATGTAGTCATTCCAAACAGGAGCCCCTATGGACACCAACACGAGCACGGCTCCCAGGCAGAAAATTGCACTCCACCTGATAATAATCAAAGCCAACCATTATAGACGTAACAACAGAACCTACACTGGTTCCCCAACCTCCGACAGATTCTTGAAAAACGTGCCCCACTATATAGTCATGAACAACAACACGAGCATGGCTCCCAGGCAGGAGCATTCAGGCCCGATGTCTCAGATCAAACCCCTTGACGCCCCAGCGACCAAGTCTCCACCACACACGTGCAGTACCAAAACGCTGTTGGTCCCGTCAACCCTGCGTGATAGCATCTATCTTAAAATATCCACCCAACTAGAAAACATAAACCAATCCACCCCGTAATCACCACGACCCGGAATGAATTAATTGTGTGCATCACCTGTGCACTTCGAACCCAGAATCAAAACACTATTGTTGCCACCCTCTTACCAAAAGTGAGATGTACTCCGCACCCATTCCCCGCTGAACTGCAGATTCGACACTACTCACAAAAGAAAGAAAAGCGACTCCACACCACCTGAAGTCCAGGAAAACTCAGACACACATCACGTCTCCCGAAAACCCCAGACACCATAAACCCGGGCCATCCATCAAAACATTGCACTCACCGGTGCCCGATGCTTGTCCACCACTCAGCCTTAAAGCACCGCAAAAAGCACCCCCAAACAGAGCACAGCCCCAGACGATTACCAGGTCCTTAGAATCATTAAAAGTCAATGCACATCGCACTAGCTTCCCCTGCCACAGCGTACCACCAGCCCAACATTAATGAAAGTAATGTTATAGTTGCAACCTGCTCACCCACTACCTAAAGTACACCTCCCCCGCAGCAGCGCTGCACCACAACCGTGTCCCCATAATACCAGCCGGTCCTGACAAGTGCGCATAACGGAATTAATGACATAGCCATGTATTGCCGGACGGGCTACACCCACGTGGGAGACCATTCACACGGCCATCGAAACAACATGTCCTTCCTCATGCTCTATACAGAATTCCTGACAAATGGAACAACACTCGCTGGATAAACAAACCGTTCACCAACCAGGACCCCCGAGACCAGTAAAGCACACGCTGGGTTACCCAACTCAAATGTTGCATCATCCTTGCGCAACACTTCACCCTGGCCCCCCCGTCCAGGGGCACCCAAAAAGAAAAGACTCTAAGGAGAGCTGTATACCCAGAAGGCAAAGCAGGACCAGCTGCACCCACAATAAACCTCCTAGCCCATCGTACCGAAAAACTATCCACTCTGTATAATAAACTCCTACGTAGCTGCAATCAACGGCTGTAGCAAATACCACCCGATACAGTCTGCCAAAAGCTCAAATCGGCAACCCTAAAGAACCACAGTGAGAAACCACCAGTCCTTACGTACAAAAGTTGTTAAAACTGCCCCAGGGCAGCCACGACCAGCAAATTACCGTAAGAACGCCATATGACTGCAGATCATGCAAAAACCCCCAGTGGATCGAAGCCCCACGTATTCAATAACCAAAATCAACCCCCCAAAACAGCAGCGCGATATACACGGGAACCTAATAACGACCCCCGACCTGTCACGATGTACTCGTTAACCTAACCTGACTTATACATAGGGCCCCAGGTGAATCAAACACTTTGACTTATCCAAACACATGATAACTGCAACTACGCCCTGAGCATGAAGAAACCCAAAGTAGTCAAGGGTTGGACCATGAACAGAAATAAGCACACCACCTTCCCTAATACCAGATAGTAGTTCCAGGTTGGACCATGAACAGAAAATAAGCACTGCACCATCCCTAATACCAGATAATCCCCGACTACCACACAGAAACCAAACCACGGACCTCAACAACCGGACATTGACCAACCATAAAACCCCAGCTCCACGCCATATCTACGTACCCCCAGAAATTAACCAGGAAAACAAATCCGGTAAAAGGTCAACTCCAAGCCCCCCGGGGGAAATGTCATCCATTGCTGCCAGAAAGGCAGGTTCCCAAAAGATCTGCCATCCCAAGCATTTCGACCTCACCAGAACGTCTGCCGCAACAAACCAAAATGCCCCTAGTGAACATGAAAACCCTTAGTACACTCAAAGCCCCTATTGGAGAACCGAACCCGGCATATAAATTAAACACACCGTAATGAAAACTCGACCACCTACCCCCTCACCTCTGACCAGCAATAGAACACACCCCACTGTAACGTGAAAGATTAAGCCGCCCGATGCACTACCCAAACAGATCACCACGTCAGTGAACTGCCATCCAACCCTTATCAAATACTTGGCGCGGCAATAAAACTGCTCACCACATCAGTGAACTACCATCAAGCCCTTATCAAACACTAGGCGCGGCGATAAAACTGCTCACCACATCAATGAACTAACATCAACCCTTATGAAATACCAGGCGCGGCGATAAAACTGCTCACCACATCAGTGAACTAACATCAACCCTTATCAAATACTAGGCGCGGCGATAAAACTGCTCACCACATCAGTGAACTAATATCAACCCTTAGCAAATACTAGGCGCGGCGATAAAACTGCTCACCACATCAGTGAACTAACATCAACCCTTATCAAATACTAGGCGTGGCGATAAAACAGCTCACCACATCAGTGAACTACCATCAAATCCTTATCAAATACTAGGCGCGGCGATAATCCTCCAGCCCAAAGACCCCATGCCTATAACAATAAACCATAAAACCGACATGGATATGGCTATCCACCACCGCTCTGCCAATATCCGTATCACCACCTGAATTACTCACAAACCGTCATGGAATCACCACCAGTCATACACAAACACCCAGAGAATGCAAGCACAATTATACTAACCAAAATAAAATGATGTCGTCACCTATAGATATACCCACTATCATAAAAGCAAACTAGCATGAAATTAAAAAAATACCTCCCAACACTCATGAAGTGCACAAAACAGCCTCCTGGACCACAAAGCAACCATTCCCTCACAAATTCGAACGCTGTCCACATGGACCAGCCGCGCATCTTTCCGAACCCCCAGACAAACACCCAAAACAATACGTAGCAACACCCTTCCCAACCAATATAATCTAGACATTAATAAAGGTTTAAGTGTGCCTTAGTGAGCCTTACTTACTATAGATATACCCACTATCATGAAAACAAACTAGCATGAAAAATAAAAAAAAAACACCCAACACTCATGAAGTGCACAAAACGGCCTCCTGGACCACAAAGCAACCATTCCCTCGCAGATTTGAACGCTGGCTACATGGACCAGCCGTGCATCGTTCCGAAACCCCGTGACAAACCAACTACTACCCTAGTGCGAAACCATACGTAGCAACACCCTTCCCAACCAATATAATCTAGACATTAATAAAGGTTTAAGTGAGCCTTACTTACTAGGCTGACTCTGCGGAACCCCACAGAACAGCCGTCACGTGTCCTCCGCGTCGAGCACCGCAACTGCGATCTTCTCCATGGATCTACGCCGACTGCAGCCCTCCTGGGCCGCAGCGCCAGCGCCCAGACCAACTGTCCGTCCGGGAACGGATGGCAAAAAGTCACCGGCTCGGAGCCTCAAACAGGGGGGGGGGAGGTTGGCGCTCCAGCCGCAGGCAACACCTCCTGAATCTGGCACCCAACGCCGGGGGAACGCGACGCCGGACCACATGACCTGTGGCCCTTGGCAGCTGAAGTGTGGCCACATGACCGAGCCACCGCCCGCTTCGCCCCCAGCGCCGCGAGAAAGGAAATGAGGCCGGTGAAGTGACACACCACCTCGCCACCGGGCTCCTTGCCGCGTCACGTCACCGCCGTCCACCGATGTCGATGACCGCGCCGGGTCAGGTGACCACGCCGGGTAACGTGGCCGCGACGTGCGCGTCACCACTGTGTGCCGCGATCCGAAATGGAGGGGAGGCCGGCCACGTCACTCACCGCCCCGTTACCTTGCTGCCTGCTTCTCGACTTCTGGCTCCGGCCCCGCGATGTCTTCTGCAACAGGTATGCTAATGGGGCTCATCCTCCGCTGCAAACTTAACTCCGGGCTGAGGTGCTCAGGAGGCCGTGATCGTCGCTGCCGCTTCGGAGGCAGAGGAGTCCCATCTTCTCCGCCGTCGCCATCACCAGACCATCGCTGCAGCTGTTCCTTCATCCACTGCTGGCCGCGCTGCTCCATCATCCTCTTCATCTGTGCCACGAGGTATTCCATCTTCTGGATCCAAAGATTCAAGCTGAAGTCCCAGATGTGAGGAGCTGACGATTCCGGACGTCTGCAAGGTAAGGAATGACCATCCCCCCACAGTTCTGCCCTATATATCCATCCCACAACTGACCACTCCCTGCCAACTCACATTGCACAATAAGCCCCATAGCTCCAACCCACACCTTCCCCACAAACACAAAGCACTACTGACCACTCCCTGCCAACTCACATTGCACCATAATCCCCATAGCTCCAACCCACACCTTCCCCACAAACACAAAAGCACTACACCTTACCCTTCACTAACCCTCAGGCCTAGCATCCCTCCTTAGTCATGTGCGCCCTCCCTGTAGCCCCTTTGGGGCAGGCGTCCAGGCTTGCCTTTTGTGAAAGTAATTGTAATCTTTACTAATTCTCCATTGCGTGTGTGGCTAACCACCTCATTTAACTTATTGAGCTTCTTTGGCAAGAAAAGAACAGCTCCATCAAAACCTCTTTCTTTTCCTATTAATTCACCATGCTGGTAAAGTAGAGGTGACATTATGGATCTAGATAACATCAAGGGACTGTTGTCAACATGGTACTGTGACTAGACCCACTGGGGTCTAGCTATCAGTTTGTACACCGCTGAATAGAGTTGCGAGAAAAAACAGATTTTGATTCAATGACATGTTGAATGGATTGTCTAGTGGAAACACCCATATCATGGAAGTCACATCTACGACCACCACGCTCTCCAATTGACACATCTTGAAATCCAGCCGAAATGTAAAAATCTCTAGCTTCTGATCTAGAAACTGCAGGGACTCACTTTTGACGTCCTCGTCCAACAAATTCAGTTTTAGTAGGTGATGGATTGTCAGAATCTGGCCCAGGAACACCAGGCTTGGGTAGTTGGGACTCCTGGCCCCATGCTCTTCCATGTCCTCTTGCTCTGGCACTTCCACTCATGATTTAATCTAGAAGCTTTTGCCTTCGTAATACGCTGACAGAGAACAACACCTCCCAAGTGTTCAACCTCTGCTTCTCAGACTTTCTATCTGCGCAGTATATGCCACTAGGCAGAAGATGATGATGGTGGTAGGAGTTGGTGCATTTGAGACCCAGTCATGAAGCAGCCATAAAATATTGAAACAGAAGTATTTTTACTGAGATACCACACTGTTAAATATGTGGCCTGATTTTTTTTATGTGTGTTTACCGCAAAATAGTCTATAGATATAGGGTAAGACATAGCAAAAAAAGGTAAATGTAGGCCTGAAATGCCACAATTTTTAGCCCACAGAGAAAAAAAAACAATGCATAAAAATAGCGCACACCTTATTGTAGAAAAATTTGTAACAATAATTTTATTCAAATGATAAACCACAACAAGAGACATGCATGATAAAACACCATTAAAAACTGCAATAACAATAACACATAAGCTGAGGTCCCATGCTCTTGACAAATAATATACTGAACCTCATCCTGGATAACACAGATGTGTATAAGATATGATACACCAAAAAACATGAAACCATAAATATGCTCCAATGAACAGAACCTGTGCTCACATATGATCAACCAAAATTGACTGTCCCCAAGATTGGAAAATTAGCAATTAGGGAATGAATAAATAACCCTCTAAAGCCTAGCAAAATAGCTACTGGAGGAAAGCAAGGGGGTACAACAATAGGCCACAAAAATAAATAAGAATATATCTATATATATTTTGGCTAATAGCCTGATATGAAGTAGCACCCAAACATGTAAGAATGTGTATGAGTATAAGCTGAGAGCATCAGGGGTTACCACAGGAGAGGTCAGGTCAGGTTGTCAGGAAATAATCATGGTAGAAAGGCAAGGTCCGTAGGCATGTGGGAGATACAAGACTGTTCAATATGTGGCCTGTATTTTTTTATTTTTTCCCTCAAAATAGTGTAAAGAAATAAGGTAACAGACAGCAAATACAGTAGAATGGAGGCCTGAAATGCTACAATTTATAGCCACAGATACAGTGCCTTGCGAAAGTATTCGGCCCCCTGGAACTTTTCAACCTTTTCCCACATATCATGCTTCAAACATAAAGTACCAAATGTAAATTTTTGGTGAAGAATCAACAACAAGTGGGACACAATTGTGAAGTTAAACAAAATTTATTGGTTATTTTAAATTTTTTGGGAAATTCAAAAACTGAAAAGTGGGGCATGCAATATTATTCGGCCCCTTTAACTTAATACTTTGTTGCGCCACCTTTTGCTGCGATTACAGCTGCAAGTCGCTTGGGGTATGTCTCTATCTGTTTTGTACATCGAGACTCTGAAATTCTTGCCCATTCTTCCCTTGCAAACAGCTCGAGCTCAGTGAGGTTTGATGGAGATCGTTTCTGAACAGCAGTTTTCAGCTCTTTCCACAGATTCTCGATTGGATTCAGGTCTGGACTTTGACTTGGCCATTCTAACACCTGGATATGTTAATTTGTGAACCATTCCATTGTAGATTTTGCTTCATGTTTGGGATCATTGTCTTGTTGGAAGACAAATCTCCATCCCAGTCTCAGGTCTTTTGCAGACTCCAACGGGTTTTCTTCAAGAATGGTTCTGTATTTGGCTCCATCCATCTTCCCATCAATTTTTACCATCTTCCCCCCTGTCCCTGCTTAAGAAAAGCAGGCCCAAACCATGATGCTGCCACCACCATGTTTGACAGTGGGGATGGTGTGTTCAGGGTGATAAGCTGTGTTGCTTTTATGCCAAACATATCGTTTGGTATTGTTGCCGAAAAGTTCGATTTTGGTTTCATCTGACCAGAGCACCTTCTTCCACATGTTTGGTGTGTCTCCCAGGTGGCTTGTTGCAAACTTTAAACAACACTTTTTATGGATATCTTTGAGAAATGGCTTTCTTCTTGCCACTCTTCCATAAAGGCCAGATTTTTGTAGTGTACGACTGATTGTTGTCCTATGGACAAACTGTCCCACCTACATTGTAGAGCTCTGCAATTCATCCAGAGTGATCATGGGCCTCTTGGCTGCATCTCTGATCAGTCTTCTTGTTTGAGATGAAAGTTTAGAGGGATGGCCGGGTCTTGGTAGATTTGCAGTGGTATGATGCTCCTTCCATTTCAATATGATCATTTTCACAGTGCTCCTTGGGGTGTTTAGAGTTTTGGAAATCATTTTGCATCCAAATTGGGTTTTAAACTTCTCCACAACAGTATCATGGACCTGCCTGCTGTGTTACTTGGTCTTCATGATGCTCTCTGTGCTTCAAACAGAACCCTGAGACTATCACAGAGCAGGTGCATTTATACGGAGACTTGATTACACACAGGTGGATTATATTTATCATCATTAGTCATTTAGGACAACATTGGATCATTCAGAGATCCACAATGAACTTCTGGAGTGAGTTTGCTGCACTGAAAGTAAAGAAGTCGAATAATATTGCACGCCCCACTTTTCAGTTTTTGAATTTCCACAAAAATTTAAAATAACCAATAAATTTCTTTCAGCTTCACAATTGTGTCCCACTTGTTGTTGATTCTTCACCAAAAATTTACATTTGATATCTTTATGTTTGAAGCATGATATGTGGGAAAAGGTTGAAAAGTTCCAGGGGGCCGAATACTTTCACAAGGCACTGTAGATCAGGCATCTGATGGAGATACCAGACTGTTCAAAATGTGGCCTGCATTTTTTATTTTGTCCCCCAAAATAGTGTAAAGAAATAAGTTAGCAGACAGCAAATACAGTAGAATGGAGGCCTGAAATGCCACAATTTGTAGCCACAGATAGATCAGGCGTCTGACAGAGATACCAGACTGTTCAAGTGACCACATTTTGGAAACTAGACCACGCAAGGAACTTATCTAGATGTGTGGTGAGAACTTTGAACCCCCAGGTGTCTCACTAAAGTTTATAACACCAGGGCGTGAAAAAAAATCATATTTTTTCCACAAACATTATCTTTTAGTCTCCAGTTTTTTATTTTCCCAAGGGTAACAGGAGACATTGGACCACAAAATATATTGTGCAATTTTTTCCTGAGTACTCTGATATTCCATATGTGGGAGAAAACTACTGTATGGTCGCACACTCGAAAGGGATGTAGTGACGTTTTGAAATGCAGAATGAGATGGGATGGTGTGCGGGCGTCATGTCGCATTTGGAGAGCCCCTTATGTGCCTAAACTGTTGAAACCCCCCACAAGTGACCCTATTTTGGAAACTAGACTCCCGGATGAACTTATCTAGATGTGTGGTGAGCACTTTGAACCCCCAAGTGCTTCACAAAAGTTTATAACGTAGAGCCATAAAAATAAAAAAATCACATTTTTTCTACAGAAATGATTTTTTTCCCATTATTTTTTTACTTTGCCAAGAGTAAAGATGACATTTGACCCCAAAAGCTATTTTACAATTTGTTCTGAATATGCTGATACCTCATATGTGGGAGTAAACCACTGCTTGGGCACATGGCAGAATTCAGAAGGGAAGGAGCGCCAGATTTTACTGTTATGGTTTGCAGGTGTCATGATCCAATGGGAGAGCCCCTGAGGTGCCAAAACAGCAGAATCCCCAATAAGTGACCCCATTTTATGAACTACACCTCTCAATGAATTCATCTGTGGTGCAGTGATCTTATTGACACCATGGGTGTGTCACAGAATTTTATACCATTGGGCAATGAGAACAAAATAACTACATTTTCACCACCAAAATTTTATTTTAGTTAAAAATGTTACATTTTCACATAAGAAGTGAGTAAAAATGGCAACAAAATGTGTTCCACAATTTTTACTGAATGTGGCAATACCGGACTGGGGCGTGGCCTAGCTCACTATCATGTGAGACTTAGGAATAGGGAGCTCCTGAGAAAAACCTCCCAACCCGACTCTCAACTCGACTATTTCATGCCATTCTGCCTGGATACCTTTTAGGAAGGACCCCTGACCCTATAAGGAACATTTTGACACCAAAACCGACGTTTTTGGACCTCCTGGAGCATAGAAATCATCTGAGGCCTTCCACTCCACTGGGCCGCAAAGCCTCGGACTAAATTACCACTGTGCAGCCACCCAGACTTCCAGGGCTGCAGCCTCCCTGCTTCCAGAGCCTCCAACACTCCACAACCCTTCAGGACCTGCTCCCAGCTCACCCACACTAGCGACGCTAGTCAGGACCCTCAACCTGCAAGTGGGAATCAGCATTTTATTGTAAGGCCTACCCAGCCTTCCCCACTGGTTCCATAATCAGGGACGCAGCTGCGTCTCCCTTGAGACCCCGGTCCAGACGCTGCAGCCTGCAAAAAGAAGCTCACCACGGGAGATCGTAGGGGCTGTGAGTATTACACGACAGATCGCCCCGACCTCCTCCCCTTAGCTTATATAGACTTTCTGGAGAGCCATAACTCTGCCTAGAGTCGGCGCTCTTTATCAGCAGAGACGCGAGATCGCAGCTGCGTTATAAACGGTGATGCTGCAAAGTCTCAGAACGCATCTCAGTCTCCAATTCCACCACACCTGCGACCTCTCCTGAGCGTCTTCCATTAGGATCGCAGCTGTGATCCCGGCAGAACCCATCCTGAGATAAATAATATCGCCCACTGCGACCCCTCTGCGCATCCTCGTTTGGAGTCACAACAGAGATCTCGACCAACTTTATTATCCCTCTGAGATCGCTGGTGAAGTTTTTGCGGTTCAGCATCTAAGTGGATCCTCTTACAGCATCATGAGCGGCATTAAAACCAGGGGGAAAAATTTAACCTCGCCCAAAATAAAGCTCAAAACCCTCTGAAATCTGACAAATCATTTAACAGCCGACATCATTCAAGGGACCAAGTCAATGCTCGGAGCCCCATTAGATCTAGATCTCCTCCGAGAGACCTCTATCACCAAGCGGATCGTGGTAGAAAAGTTACATTTGTACCAGAAGTCCAATTACAAGAAAGCATGGACTCCACCATAAACGTCAAGCGGAGAATGCCGGGAACTTATGGTGAAAACTACTCAAATACGGCAGGGATATCTGAGTCTGAGGAGGAATCTAGTGACTACTCCCCAAACACAACTCCAGCCAAAAGCAGGTCCAAGATGGAAACACTTGGGTCTAATTTGGATCTCGACATACCTCCTCCGAAATCACAAACCTCGGATAACATGGAGGTCCTATTCAATAAGTTAAGTGCCCTACTTGACAAAAAACTCGACATTCAAAGTCAAAGACTTGACCTGCATTTTCAAGAATTCCGCGAGACGGTGGAGAAAAAATTAGTAAACCAGGAGGAGAGGATACATAAGCTCGAGCAGAGATCGTCAGAATACTCAGTGGACCTGGAATACCTATCTTCGGAAATACATAAGCTCAGGACCAAGATGGCGGATCTCGAAAATAGAGGCCGAAGAAATAATCTAAAGATTAGAGGAATCCCGGAGAGCATTTCCCAAGATGAACTTTCGGGCCATATTCAGGATATCTTTAAGCAGGCCATCCCTGATCTAACACCATCTGACCTTATCATCGACAGAGCCCATAGGCTACCCCGTCCTCCTAAGCTCCCTATAGAGGTCCCTAGAGATACCATTCTCAGGGTGCACTTTTATCAAACTAAAGAGAAGATTCTGAACTATCTGAAATCCAACAAAACTTTCCTGGATCCACACAAGGATCCTAAAGTGTTTCCTGACCTTTCCAAGGAGTCTCTGGATCTACGCCGATCATTCAAAAGCATAACATCAGCACTGAAGGAGAAAGGCATCCTTTACAAATGGGGATTCCCCGTGAAGCTGCTGGTTTTCTACAGAGGGAGGACAATACCTCTGTTCTCACCGGAAGAAGGAGCAGACTTCCTCAGGTCTATTAAAGAAGCTCAACCTAACCAAGGCAAATGACTTAGGCCTTCGCCATGGAAGATTACCTTGTTTTAACAGGCAGTTTTGGCCTGATTAACCTCGTATTGGAGGTTTTCTCTTTTTTTTCCCGTCCACATTCTGGACCCCGTTGTAAGGAGGTAGTTTCGTAATTGAACTACTTGAACAATTTCTTTATTGTGTTAACCCTTTCGTTGCAGCTAAATTCAAAGTTGACGACAAGTTAACTAAAGGTTTGGTAGTTAGAAAAGTTCTATAAGTTTTGGTGTTGCTAGTTCAACCTTCTCCTTGAGCATCCAGCGTAACTCCGCTGCAGACTAACCTTATTCAGTCACACCGCATTGTAACCATGAGCGTTCTGGCTGGTGCAGTAAAGGTCGGACCTGGGAGATGCGGCGATATGCCGAGGTGTAGTGTGAGACCAGCGCTCCTGCGCTCCAGCTGTCGGCAGGGATCCGGTCACTCTGGTCGATAGCTGCGTCCCGGCAGATATGCAGTAGGAGCAGGACCTGTGTGACGCGGTGGATCACGTGGTGCCGCGTAACTGCTGCTAGATGGAGGTACGGGTGGCAAAAAGGGCCGAAACCAACGCGTTTCGGAAAACTCAGCTTCTTTCTTCAGGTCCGGGACATATTGCTTATGACCATTTAATATTTTCACCCAATTGTGTTCTATGTACATATTAACCCTTTACTTCTAGGAGAATTCTATTCGGGTACATGCCATCTCTCCTTGGTTAATCAACTGTTTGAGTGCAATACTTACTATTTCCATTAACTACCATTTTTTTCACAGCTTTGTACTGGGCGAGTTGCAATATATTCATTAAGATATACTAATCACTATTTATTTCTCAGCTATTTATCCCCACGATTGGGCTAACTGCAGTTTATTGTTTATTCTTGTCAGGTTTTACCTATTAAATATTCTTCTATTTGTCTCATTAATAAGTGACTAGCTTTTCTCCCACATCTTGGTTTTTTCAGCGTGAGTCTATCACAAATATTTATAATCCTTTCGATTTCCTTGTGGTTGGTATCTAGAGTCGCAGCAGTTACAAAACCTTTTACACAGGCGCCACTTTATCGCTCTCCTTCATTTTTTGTTTTTAACAATTTTCTGCTTTTGAATTGCCTCCTATATACAGTATGAGCCTGCACAGCGCTTCCTATATACAGTATGAGTCTGCACATAGTCTCCTATATACAGTATGAGCCTGCACAGCGCTTCCTATATACAGTATGAGGCTGCATATAGCCTCCTATATACAGTATGAGCCTGCACAGCGCTTCCTATATACAGTATGAGGCCGCATATAGCCTCCTATATACAGTATGAGCCTGCACAGCGCTTCCTATATACAGTATGAGTCTGCACATAGCCTCCTATATACAGTATGAGCCTTCACAGCGCTTCCTATATACAATATGAGGCCGCATATAGCCTCCTATATACAGTATGAGCCTGCACAGCGCTTCCTATATACAGTATGAGGCCGCATATAGCCTCCTATATACAGTATGAGCCTGCACAGCGCTTCCTATATACAGTGAGGCCGCATATAGCCTCCTACATACAGTATGAGGCCGCATATAGCATCCTATATACAGTATGAGCCTGCACAGCGCTTCCTATATACAGTATGAGGCCGCATATAGCCTTCTATATACAGTATGAGCCTGCACATTGCTTCCTATATACAGTATGAGTCTGCACATAGTCTCCTATATACAGTATGAGACCGCATATAGCCTCCTATATACAGTATGAGCCTGCACATTGCTTCCTATATACAGTATGAGCCTGCACATCGCTTCCTACATACAGTATGAGGCCGCATATAGCCTCCTATATACAGTATGAGCACCCACATATAGCCTCCTGAATAAAGTTTTTGCCTCCTATATACAGTATGAGCCTGCACATTGCTTCCTATATACAGTATGAGCCTGCACATAGCCTCCTATATACAGTATGAGCCTGCACATTGCTTCCTGTATACAGTATGAGGCCACATATAGCCTCCTACGTACGGTATGAGCCTGCACATCGCTTCCTATATACAGTATGAGCCTGCACATCGCTTCATATATACAGTATGAGGCCGCATATAGCCTCCTATATACAGTATGAGCACCCACATATAGCCTCCTGAATACAGTTTTTGCCTCCTATATACAGTATGAGCCTGCACATTGCTTCCTATATACAGTATGAGATGGCACATAGCCTCCTATATACAGTATGAGCCTGTACATCACTTCCTCTATACAGTATGAGGCCGCATATAGCCTCCTATATACAGTATGAGCACCCACATATAGCCTCCTATGTACAGTATGAGCCTGCGCATTGCTTCCTATGAACAGTATGAGCATCCACATAGCCTCCTATGTACAGTATGAGCCTGCACATCGCTTCCTATAAACAGTATGAGCCTGCACATCGCTTCCTATAAACAGTATGAGCCTGCAAATCGCTTCCTATATACAGTATGAGCCCACATATAGCCTCCTGAATACAGTATTTGCCTCCTATATACAGTGTGAGTCCCCATATAGCCTTCTATATACAGTATGAGCCTGCACATCGCTTCCTATATACAGTATGAGGCCACATATAGAATCCTATATACAGTATGAGCACCCACATATAGCCTCCTATATACAGTATGAGGCCGCATATAGCCTCCTATATACAGTATGAGCCTGTACTTCGCTTCCTATATACAGTATGAGGCCGCATATAGCCTCCTATATACAGTATGAGCACCCACATATAGCCTCCTGAATGCAGTGTTTACCTCCTATATACAGTATGAGCCTGTACATCGCTTCCTATATACAGTATGAGGCTGCATATAGCCTCCTATATACAGCATGAGCCCACATAGCCTCCTGTATACAGTATGAGGCCGCATATAGCCTTCTATATACAGTATGAGGCCGCATATAGTCTCCTATATATAGTATGAGCCTGCACATTGCTTCCTATATACAATATGATCCCACATAGCCTCCTATATACAGTATGAGCCTGCACATCGCTTCCTATATACAGTATGAGGCCACATATAGCCTCCTATGTACGGTATGAGCCTGAACATCGCTTCCTATATACAATATGAGGCCGCATATAGCCTCCTATATACAGTATGAGCACCCACATATAGCCTCCTATGTACAGTGTGAGACTGCGCATTGCTTCCTATAAACAGTATGAGCATCCACATAGCCTCCTATGTACAGTATGAGCCTGCACATCGCTTCCTATAAACAGTATGAGCCTGCAAATCACTTCCTATAAACAGTATGAGCCCACATATAGCCTCCTATATACAGTATGAGCCCACATATAGCCTCCTGAATACAGTGTTTGCCTCCTATATACAGTGTGAGTCCCCATATAGCTCCTATATACAGTATGAGCACTCACATATAGCCTCCTGAATACATTGTTTGCCACCATATTGCCTCCTATATACAGTGTGAGTCCCCATATAGCTCCTATATACAGTATGAGCCCCTATATAGCATCCCATATCTAACTGCATTTACCTTGGTATCATTAATTTTCTATGAGACTGCTCTGTTCTCATATTGTGCATTTATGCATTTAGTAGGGCTTAATGGAATGATTGCGCTTGTTACACATCAACTCTGTAGATGCGCTCACTTATTAGACTTTGGTTGGGGCAACTTTAAAATATAATAATGATAATGGTCCTGTCTAGGGACAAGTTTATTTTACAGGCTTCTGGAGAAAGGCACAATACCAGTCATTCAAGGGTTAATTCTTTGGAACACTGAGAGGGACTTTCTAGCCAATGAAACCACAGTATAAAACACCTGTGATAACTGTGGCAACTGCGCTGATGTCATAAACACATGCATCTATGATGCAGGAGAAGATTCCAGAACCACAAGTCATTCAGCCGTAGACGGAGCCATACTTGATGTGTCTGGAGACCTGGAGCTTTATCACTCCACAATGGGAGGAAGGGGACACCGCCTAGCCAGCCAGATCAGCCATAGTGCCTAGCCAGCCAGATCAGCCATACCGCCTAGCCAGCCAGATCAATGGGGTGACAGATGTTGCAGCCAGATCTCCCTCACGTCCGGTACTCGCCGCCTTCACTTTATGTGTACGGCCTGGAGAGGTCGCATTAGGCTTCTCAAAAACAAATATGACACAATGTACAAATTCAGGTACAATTTGCTGTTACATGTTGGCACTAACCTTCTAAGCCCAAGGGAAGGGCAGTCCTGCAGCCATGGTTCCCTAGAGGTTTCCACCACAGGGGGTTTTCCTCTCCTGAGTGCTGAAGGACGATTCTTCGTGAGTCGGGGTTCTGCCATTTTCAGTGTCTCTTTCATAGTAATTGGCTGATTCTAAATTTCAGACACTGAAAGAAATAATAATGATGAGATTTGGAATAAAATTCGGTCAATTTAACATCCAATAAAAGTGTTTTGTGTGTTTCTTTCACAATCTTCGGTTGGTGAGAATTTGTTGGGGATCAGGATCCAGCATCTATGATCAAGCCATGAAGCCAGATATGAAGTCAGAGCAATTTAACCCTGCGCTGGAAGACAGGACGGAGCAAAGATGACAAAGTGTGACTGCACAATTAGCACAAGTTCACACTCTTCCTCCCATTCAGATACACGAGGGGACTCAGGACCGAGTTGGGACTAAAAAGCAGCCCTGGTACACAAAATTCACCAGCCCACATACAATAAGTGTCCTCAACCCAAATCGTAGAACACTGATAGGTCATGTAGGGTTTTGCTTTATCCGTTACCAGGGCCGAAACAAAGTATTTTGGGTGCCCAAGGCAGATGAAGCCGAAGGCGCCCATTTTGCATTTCTACTCAGCTAATTCTTCCCTTTTCCATTAGGTCTATGACATCATGTGATTAATAACTGATGAGCTGAATCCTTCTAAGTCAGGCCCATATACATTTGTATCTCATGAACCTACAACTCCCAGTATGTCCTTAACAATGGTAAGGAGATGCTGGGAGTTATCAGTCTTTATCAGACTGTGGACTATACAGGAACCATAGTACTGATGAGACGCAGTCAGTACCAATAGCTAAAAATGTACATCCTGGTACCTTATAGGTGACCTCTTCTCTGATTGAGTCTTTTCTTTCTCTTAGGCCTGTTTCACACTTCAGTTTTCTGGCATTAGTCAAAATCCGCCAGTGTGCAAAAACGGATCCGTTTCCGTTTTGTGGCAAACGGATGCAACTGGATCCGTTTTTTGTACAGATCCGCTTTAGACGCTAGTGCATGAAATTTAAAGTAAGGCCTGTTTCACGAGAGAGAGAGAGAGATTTAGCTGCCAGAATGGGATTTGGGGTTAAATATCATGAAAGGACATTCATTCGGGCATGCTCAGTATAAAAAGGAGGATCCGTTGGCGGATTCCGTCAATTAACGGTTGGCAATGGATCCACCGCCTTTTCTCATCCACATCTCGCTTCTTAAGGCTCCTTTCACACTCCAGTCTTTTGCAATCAGTCACAATACGTCAAAGTGTTCAGATCCGTCAAGTGGACAGATCCTGCGTATATTGGAAAAAACTGATGCACTGGATCCGTTTTTATGACTGATCCATTGTAGCAGCCTTGCTGTAGGAATTAAAGAAACAGAATTCTGGAGCGAGAGAGAGAGAGAGGGATTTTGTGCAGAATAGAAAAAGCAGCCGCAGGGGTTAAAATAAAGGAAGAAAAATGATTCCGGGCATGCTCAGTTTTAAAAGACGGAATCCGTCGCTATCCGACTTTTCGACGTACACAAAAAACGTTCATCTGTCCGTTGTCTCCGGCCGACGGACAGAGATTTTCTGATGGATCCGTCGGACGACGGATGAAACGTGTGGCCATCCGTCACAATCTGTCACTAATACAAGTCTATGAGAAAAAAACGGATCCAGCATGAAAAAATGATGGAAAGCCAAAATTATAAATATATATATTGTATACCAAATTATAATGTGATGACATAAAAATCTGAATAATAAATATATCAATACATCTTGCTAAAATTAGTATAATATAAACACAAAAAATAGAATAAAAAATATATATCAAAAAGTGCTAAGTGCTAAAATATAAAATCTGAATACATACAATAAATAAATCAATACATCTTGCCAAAATCTGTATAATATCAGCACCAGAAAAAAATAAATAAAAAATGTGTAAAAAAAAATGCTAAGTGCTAAAATATATGTCATGGTATGCCTAGGTTACTTTAGGCAAAACCCCCGGGACCCCTGCGATGTCCCTCAGACTAGGGGAACCCTGTCTGTCCCTCTACCCAGGGTTTACACTGAAGGTGTGCCTGCCTGAGCCTCCACCCTGTCCCTGTCTCCTGTCCAGCCCTAAGCTGAACCCACCACCCTCCACCCAGTGAGGGGACCAGACACCAGACCCCACAAATACGTATGGACAGGGGTAAAAGAAACACCACACAGATAATACACAAGGGAATACAATAATGTGCAAGGGCAACCAAATATATATATAACAGATTGGAGAAAGAACCACTGAGGGATATACTGCCCCAGATATCAGACGCTCCAACACCACCACTGCTGACCGGTATTGCTAGCACTAGGCTAAAGCTATAGTCGGCGACGCCCATAGTCAGGACGAACTATTTAAAGACCAAGGGCATGGCCCAGCCCTCAGCCAGCATGACAACCTGGTTAACCCTATCCCGACTGGAACAGAATACCCAACAGGGTATTACCGCTGTCTGCCGGACACCCTGGTGTGAACAGTGTCCGACATGACAATATATCGCTCAAAAAACTTTTTTAAACATTTATATTATAATATATAGTGTAGACAATAATATTGTGAAAAGTACTACCATAATATTCTAAAAATTGCACTAAAAAGTGCTATAGTGCTGTAAAACAAAAATTGTGCAAAAGTGAAAAGTATTGCAAGATATAGAATTAAATCCACTGTAAATGATTCAGTACTATAAAGTGCTAGAGGACAAAACATACAATGCACATTGAAAATAAATGAATATACAAGTATAACCAAGAAATAATGTTCTACAAAACGTACTGCAGTGCTATGGATGAATTGCAGAGTACTGCAAAATATGAGGGATAAATACAAATGAAAGTTGACGTATACTAAAATATGCCAAGATATAAATTACTATAATATGACCCAGTAATATAAGGTGCTATAGTGCTACACCGCCATACACATTAAGTTTGGAGCTGTGACCAAGCTCACCCCAGCGACCTCATGGGAAAGCGCAGAAAGGAGGCCTCCAACCCATCTGGCTTAGTGGATCCTAAATTGCTTCCAGGCTGGCTGGATCTCCATTACCATCTGTACTCGGTGCCCTGGTTTGCAACTCAAAATGTGAGTAAAAGCGTAAAGACTGCACCCCGCTGTGTTCTCCTGTTTATTTGCTGCATCACCTCAGCCCTGCATTACATCCATCATCACCATCTTTTATAATATAATTGCCCTGGGACTTAGCTCTACCTGTGGGCTCTACCTGTGGAGAGCTGTACCAACTCTGCTGCATCACCATCAGCCTCAGTGGTCTTTTTAAGCAGCTTCGGCTATCCCTTGCCGAATACCACAGGTAGGCGTCACAAACTACATCTTATATAGGGTCCAGGATCCAGCAGGATGATGAGGAGCTCTCCTAGCCAGCGTCCTCTCCTGTTCACGGCATAGCCACGCCCCACCTTGAGATTGTTGATGTCTTTCAACAATTTTGGTTCTCAAGTCCTCACAGTTCTCATCTTCTCTTTATGTCCTCCATGCTTAGTGTGGCACAGAGACATACATTGCAAAGATTGAGTCAACTTCTCCCCTTTTTATCTGGTGTCAGGTGTTATTTTCATATTGCCCCCAATTGGTTTTAAATTCTGCCTGGAATCTGCCTTAAAAAGAGCCTCAAAACCACTGCAAAAAAGTGAATATAATCCACAGCAATCCTACACAATGATCCCCCACTTATCGCGGGCATTACATTCTAAACCTCCAACACGATAGTTGAAAATCCGCCAAGTACGAAACTTACATTTATTTTAGCATTTATATATTTTAAGGATTTACAAACCCCTCCCACACACTTATTTACCATTACCAGTCCCTTATTAATCGGCACCAGTTCCTTATTAACCTTTTGCACCTTTTTATAAACACTAGTTATGTTCTTAAACAAATTCTACATGATGAAGATGATGAATTAGCTGTGTAGTACTGATGATTGAAGGTGATGAAAATGGGATGAATGTACAGTACTGTACTGCACAGCATGGAAGAGCATTACAGCTCTCCTATTGGCACCACTTCATCAGGAGCTTCTTCAGGTGAGGCAGTAGTATCTTCAGCCTCATCCGTAACTTTTACTACCACTAAATGCGTAACCAACCTCTTGTTCGAGTGATGAACATAGTCATGGAGAGATGCTGGTTCTGCTTCTTATGAACCATACGGAGGTCCTATTCCTCAGCCAATCGATGAAGTACATTGCCCATTATGACCATGATTACAAGTCGATCAAGTGTTAGGCCAACCTCTTCCTCTTCTTAAACCCGTTGTTCAAACTGTTCCTCATCCTCTTCTTCACTTGCTGAAGGGTGTTTCCGTCTTCAGTAGTCATGTCACTGAAGCCCTCTCCTCCCGGTATTTTCACCAGCTTCACAGCCTAATCCACCGCAGAGTGATACATTTCATCAAGAGAAAGTCTGACACATCATTTTCTTTATGGTTTTTTGAACATTTTTTCAATATATATATATGCTAATAGATCACAGACTGAATATGAGTCAACAGTGTGATGCAGCAGCAAAAAAGGCAAATGCAATTCTAGGATGTATTAACAGAAGCATACAGTCTAGATCACGTGAAGTCATTATTTCCCTCTACTCCTCTTTGGTCAGACCTCATCTGGAATATTGTGTCCAGTTTTGGGCACCACATTTTAAAAAAGACATCAACAAACTGGAGCAAGTTCAGAAAAGAGCGACCAGAATGGTGACCGGTCTGCAAGCCCTGTCTTATGAGGAAAGGTTGCAGGATTTGGGAATGTTTAGTTTGCAAAAGAGAAGACTGAGAGGAGACTTAATAGCTGTCTACAAATATCTAAAGGGCTGTCACATTGTAGAAGGATCAACTTTATTCTCATTTGCACAAGGAAAGACTAGAAGCAATGGGATGAAACTGAATGGGAGGAGACACAGATTAGATATTAGAAAAAACTTTTTGACAGTTAGAGTGATCAATGAGTGGAACAGGCTGCCACGAGAAGTGGTGAGTTCTCCTTCAATGGAAGTCTTCAAACAGAGGCTGGACAGACATCTGACTGGGATGATTTAGCGAATCCTGCTTTGAGCAGTGGGTTGGACCAGATGGCCCAGGAGGTCCCTTCCAACTCTACGATTCTATGATTCTATGATTCTATATTTTTTGTTTTTAAATATTTGATAGACTCGAAAAAAACAAGAAGTGGGAGAAAAGGTAGTCACTTATTAAAGAGACAAATAGAAGAATATTTACCGTATACACTCGTGTATAAGCCGAGTTTTTCAGCACTTTTTTTGTGCTGAAAACACCCCCCTTGGCTTATACACGAGTCACGGTCCCAGAAAGCCGGCAGAGGAGGGGAGCAGCAGGTCACAGAGGCCACCAGCTTCCAGCACACCATACTCACATGACTGCACGCCTGTCCGCTCCCTTAGGCGTGGAGCGCATATTCATTACCTTAATGAGCAGTACCACGTGATCACTCGACAGGAAGAGCTGCAGGCTCCGGCATCCAGAACGAGCTGCAAAGCCACCAGGGAGGTAAAAAGGATGGTTTTAACAGTTATAGGGCGTGCTGGGTCTGCTGGACAATTGTTTCTCCAAGGATCATTGTGGATACAGGGACCTCATTGCCTACTGATCAGGCACCAGGAAGCCCTGGATGAGATCTGGAGTTTCCGCTGTGGAGTCTCTGATACTTGCCTGGAGTTCATCCTGAGCCATCTGATTCATGAATACAATGCCAGTCCTGTAGTGAACATTGGCACTGATGTATAATGAAGCTCTGCAGATTCCCGAGGGCTGGTTAACTCTTCAGCCACTGCACAGGTCTCTGCTGATGTCAGGGGGTGGTCTCACGGGCCACCTGACTATTGTGCTCAGTGTTATAATTGTGTCCCCTTTAAGTTGAGGGCTGGTCCTGGCCTATGAATGGCTGATAACAGGGACCCATAGCTGCAGCACTGGAGTAGCGTGGGGGGGGCGGTCCGCCCCAGGCGGCACGTGTGTGGGGGCGGCGCGGCAGCATGACAGCTCCTCGGCTGCTTTTAGGAAAGGCCCCAGCAGCCATGTTGCTATGGTAACACTGTAGTACTACATTACTCGTCATGCCTCGGGCGTGCGTTCCTGGTATGACCCCGCTGCAGCGCTGTAGATTGGCAGTCACATGACAGTGGGATCTGCCGAGGCTCCAGCTGTCACATGCCCAAACAGCGAGCGGAGCGGCCGCACAGCACGGAGCATGGCCAATGTGGCCAACAGGGTGTCGTGGTCCGGCCGGGAGCAGCTGGAGGAGGCCGAGGAGAGCACGCCGCTGCTGAACGGAGCCGACAACCGGCAGGTGAGGGTGGGAGGAGGGATACTGGGAATTGGGGGGCTGTGCAGATAGGTGACCATGGCGAGACTGTGCAGGGGAGGACATGGGGTGGCTCTGTAGGGGGAGGACGTGGGGGGCTGTGCAGGGGAGGACATGGGGGGCTCTGTAGGGGGAGGACGTGGGGGGCTGTGCAGGGGAGGACATGGGGGGCTCTGTAGGGAGAGGACATGGGGGCTCTGTAGGGAGAGGACATGGGGGCTGTGCAGTGGAGGACATGGGGGGGCTCTGTAGGGGGAGGACATGGGGGGTTCTGTAGGGAGAGGACATGGGGGCTCTGTAGGGGAGGACATGGGGGGGCTCTGTAGGGAGAGGACATGGGGGGCTCTGTAGGGAGAGGACATGGGGGGCTCTGTAGGGGAGGACATGGGGGGCTGTGCAGGGGAGGACATGGGGGGGCTCTGTAGAGGGAGGACATGGGGGGCTCTGTAGGGGAGGACATGGGGGGCTCTTTAGGGGAGGACATGGGGGGGCTCTGTAGGGGAGGACATGGGCTGTGCAGGGGAGGACATGGGGGGCTGTGCATGGGAGGACATGGGGGCTGTGTATGGAAGAACATGGGGGCTCTGTAGGAGGGACATGGGGGGCTGTGCAGGGGGGGTACATGGGGAGGCTGTGTAGGGGAGGACATGGGAGGCTGTGCTGGGGGAGTACATGGGGAGGCTGTGTAGGGGAGGACATGGGGGGCTGTGCAGGGGGGTACACGGGGGGGCTGTGCAAGGGGAGAACATGAGGGCTCTGTAGGGAGTGTACTGTGGGTCTGTGCAGGGGGAGGACACGTGGGTCTCCTTACACTGTTTTATGGTGCGGCTCTATGCAGGGCAGCGGTGGAGGTTCAGTAGGGTCATCAAGCTAATACATATATATATATAGAGAGAGAGAGAGAGAGAACTGCAAGAAGATGAAAGTCTAGAAATTTAGAAATAATAACAGCAGAGTTAGTAGTAGACTAAAAATTAGATCTTTGAGTGTAGTGTGGGCTCTTCGGATGCTTCCGGAATATCAACGACCAAAGCGGCGGCAAATTTTTCGACCGCCCCAGGCCCCACAAACAGTTGCTACGCCACTGAGCTGCAGGAATGTATAATGTGTATAATGTGCACAGTAATGAATGTTCTAAATATTCACTGTCATTACCAAGAATTATCCGTGTTATATGGCCGGAACAAGATGCAGTGCCACCGACGGCGCGCAGGCAGGTAAATAGGATGTTTTTTTTCTTAACAGGAATCATACATACAAAGATAGGGGATAAGGAGCCATGCAGACAATGACAGGGACGGGGGAACCATGCATACCACGGTAGGGATGAGTGGTCAATGCACACCCGGCTTATACTCAAGTCAATAAGTTTACCCAGTTTTTCGTGGCAAAAGTAGGTGCCTCGGCTTATACTCGGGTCGGCTTATACTCGAGTATATACGGCAATAGGTAAAACCTGACAAGAATAAACAATAATTTGCAGTTAGCCCAATCGTGGGGATAAATAGCTGAGAAATAAATAGTGATTAGTATATCTTAATAAATATATTGCAATTCGCCCAGTACAAACCTGTGAAAAAAAATGGTAGTTACTATTTCCATTAAGTATTGCACTCAAACAGTTGATTAACCAAGAGAGATGGCATGTACCCGAATAGAATTCTCCTAGAGGCTGCAAATAAGAGCGGCAGGAAGTAAAGGGTTAATAGGTACATAGAACACACAATTGGGTGAAAATATTAAATGGTCATGAGCAATATGTCCCGGCATAAAGAGTGTGATTATATCCTTAGTCCATAGTTAATGCTTGGTATAAACCTGCATTCATAAAATAATCCAATGTCTATAGCCGTGGGGAGAGCTGCCCCGGCCGATGACGGATACACCAAGTACTTTCTCCAATGAGTGGAGGGCTCGTGCCCTGTGAAATAGCGCGCTGAACAGTACAAGGTGATTTCACCATATATAGTTGTATGTGAGTGTTGCTACTCACAATACCTCCGATGGTCTGCGTAGAATCCGGTGACTGCGTTCTGGTTGGTGCAGTAAAGGTCGGACCTGGGAGATGTGGCGATATGCCGAGGTGTAGTGTGAGACCAGCGCTCCTGCGCATAATTTGGTATACAATATATATATTTATAATTTTGGCTTTCCATCATTTTTTCATGCTGGATCCGTTTTTTTCTCATAGACTTGTATTAGTGACAGATTGTGGCGGATGGCCACACGTTTCATCCGTCGTCCGACGGATCCGTCAGAAAATCTCTGTCCGTCGGCCGGAGACAACGGACAGATGAACGTTTTTTTGTGTACGTCGAAAAGTCGGATAGCGACGGATTCCGTCTTTTAAAACTGAGCATGCCCGGAATCATTTTTTTTTCCTTTATTTTAACCCCTGCGGCTGCTTTTTCTATTCTGCACAAAATCCCTCTCTCTCTCTCTCGCTCCAGAATTCTGTTTCTTTAATTCCTACAGCAAGGCTGCTACAACGGATCAGTCATAAAAACGGATCCAGTGCATCAGTTTTTTGCAATATACGCAGGATGCGTCCACTTGACGGATCTGAACACTTTGACGGATTGTGACTGATTGCAAAAGACTGGAGTGTGAAAGGGGCCTTAAGAAGCGAGATGTGGATGAGAAAAGGTGGTGGATCCGTTGCCAACCGTTAATTGACGGAATCTGCCAACGGATCCTCCTTTTTATACTGAGCATGCCCGAATGAATGTCCTTTCATGATAGTTAACCCCAAATCCCATTCTGGCAGCTAAATCTCTCTCTCTCTCTCGTGAAACAGGCCTTACTTTAAATTTCATGCACTAGCGTCTAAAGCGGATCCGTACAAAAAACGCATCCAGTTGCATCCGTTTGCCACAAAACGGAAACGGATCCGTTTTTGCACACTGGCGGATTTTGACTCACGCCAGAAAACTGAAGTGTGAAACAGGCCTAAGAGAAAGAAAAGACTCAATCAGAGAAGAGGTCACCTATAAGG
This sequence comes from Dendrobates tinctorius, assembly GCF_039654945.1. NCBI lineage: Eukaryota > Metazoa > Chordata > Amphibia > Anura > Dendrobatidae > Dendrobates > Dendrobates tinctorius. The sequence continues at coordinate 1,234,968 of NW_027361674.1, forward strand.
TACCAGGATGTACATTTTTAGCTATTGGTACTGACTGCGTCTCATCAGTACTATGGTTCCTGTATAGTCCACAGTCTGATAAAGACTGATAACTCCCAGCATCTCCTTACCATTGTTAAGGACATACTGGGAGTTGTAGGTTCATGAGATACAAATGTATATGGGCGTGACTTAGAAGGATTCAGCTCATCAGTTATTAATCACATGATGTCATAGACCTAATGGAAAAGGGAAGAATTAGCTGGGTAGAAATGCAAAATGGGCGCCTTCGGCTTCATCTGCCTTGGGCACCCAAAATACTTTGTTTCGGCCCTGGTAACGGATAAAGCAAAACCCTACATGACCTTTCAGTGTTCTACGATTTGGGTTGAGGACACTTATTGTATGTGGGCTGGTGAATTTTGTGTGCCAGGGCTGCTTTTTAGTCCCAACTCGGCCCTGAATCCCCTCGTGTATCTGAATGGGAGGAAGAGTGTGAACTTGTGCTAATTGTGCAGTCACACTTTGTCATCTTTGCTCCGTCCTGTCTTCCAGCGCAGGGTTAAATTGCTCTGACTTCATATCTGGCTTCATGGCTTTATCATAGATGCTGGATCCTGATCCCCAACAAAATCTCACCAACCGAAGATTGTGAAAGAAACACACAAAACACTTTTATTGGATGTTAAATTGACCGAATTTTATTCCAAATCTCATCATCATTATTTCTTTCAGTGTCTGAAATTTAGAATCAGCCAATTACTATGAAAAAGACACTGAAAATGGCAGAACCCCCGACTCACGAAGAATCGTCCTTCAGCACTCAGGAGAGGAAAAACCCCCTGTGGTGGAAACCTCTAGGGAACCATGGCTGCAGGACTGCCCTTCCCTTGGGCTTAGAAGGTTAGTGCCAACATGTAACAGCAAATTGTACCTGAATTTGTACATTGTGTCATATTTGTTTTGGAGAAGCCTAATGCGACCTCTCCAGGCCGTACACATAAAGTGAAGGCGGCGAGTACCGGACGTGAGGGAGATCTGGCTGCAACATCTGTCACCCCATTGATCTGGCTGGCTAGGCGGTATGGCTGATCTGGCTGGCTATGCGCTATGGCTGATCTGGCTGGCTAGGCGGTGTCCCCTTCCTCCCATTGTGGAGTGATGAAGCTCCAGGTCTCCAGACACATCAAGTATGGCTCCGTCTACGGCTGAATGACTTGTGGTTCTGGAATCTTCTCCTGCATCATAGATGCATGTGTTTATGACATCAGCGCAGTTGCCATAGTTATCACAGGTGTTTTATACTGTGGTTTCATTGGCTAGAAAGTCCCTCTTAGTGTTCCAAAGAATTAACCCTTGAATGACTGGTATTGTGCCTTTCTCCAGAAGCCTGTAAAATAAACTTGTCACTAGACAGGACCATTATCATTATTATATTTTAAAGTTGCCCCAACCAAAGTCTAATAAGTGAGCGCATCTACAGAGTTGATGTGTAACAAGCGCAATCATCCCATTAAGCCCTACTAAATGCATAAATGCACAATATGAGAACAGAGCAGTCTCATGGAAAATTAATGATACCAAGGTAAATACAGTTAGATATGGGATGCTATATAGGGGCTCATACTGTATATAGGAGCTATATGGGGACTCACACTGTATATAGGAGGCAAACACTGTATTCAGGAGGTTATATGTGGGCTCATACTGTATATAGGAAGCGATTTGCAGGCTCATACTGTTTATAGGAAGCGATGTGCAGGCTCATACTGTACATAGGAGACTATGTGGATGCTCATACTGTACATAGGAGGCTATATGCTGCCTCATACTGTATATAGGAAGTGATGTACAGGCTCATAGTGTATATAGGAGGCTATGTGCAGGCTCATACTGTATATAGGAGGCAAAAACTGTATTCAGGAGGCTATATGTGGTTGCTCATACTGTATATAGGAAGCGATTTGCAGGCTCTTACTGTATATAGGAGGCAAAAACTGTATTCAGGAGGCTATATGTGGGCTCATACTGTATATAGTAAGCGATTTGCAGGCTCATACTGTTTATAGGAAGCGATGTGCAGGCTCATACTGTACATAGGAGGCTATGTGGATGCTCATACTGTTTATAAGAAGCAATGCACAGGCTCATGCTGTACATAGGAGGCTATATGCGGCCTCATACTGTATATAGGAAGCGATGTGCAGGCTCATACCATACATAGGAGGCTATATGTGGCCTCATACTGTATATAGGAAGCGATGTGCTGGCTCATACTGTATATAGGAGGCTATGTGGGCTCATATTGTATATAGGAAGCAATGTGCAGGCTCATACTGTATATAGGAGACTATATGCGGCCTCATACTGTATATAGAAGGCTATATGCGGCCTCATACTGTATACAGGAGGCTATGTGGGCTCATACTGTATATAGGAGGCTATATGCAGCCTCATACTGTATATAGGAAGCGAAGTACAGGCTCATACTGTATCTAGGAGGCTATATGCAGCATCATACTGTATATAGGAAGCGATGTGCAGGCTCATACTGTATATAGAAGGCTATATGGGGACTCACACTGTATATAGGAGGCAAATGCTGTATTCAGGAGGCTATATGTGGGCTCATACTGTATATAGGAAGCGATTTGCAGGCTCATACTGTTTATAGGAAGCGATGTGCAGGCTCATATTGTACATAGGAAGCAATGTGCAGGCTCACACTGTATATAGGAGGCAAAAACTGTATTCAGGAGGCTATATGTGGGTGCTCATACTGTATATAGGAGGCTATATGCGGCCTCATACTGTATATAGGAAGCGATGTGCAGGCTCATACCTTACATAGGAGGCTATATGTGGCCTCACTCTGTATACAGGAAGCGATGTGCAGGCTCATACTGTATGTAGGAGGCTATATGGGCTCATATTGTATATAGGAAGCAATGTGCAGGCTCATACTGTATATAGGAGACTATATGCGGCCTCATACTGTATACAGGAGGCTATGTGGGCTCATACTGTATATAGGAGATGAACACTGCATTCAGGAGGCTTTATGTGGGTGCTCATACTGTATATAGGAGGCTATATGTGGGTGCTCATACTGTATATAGGAGGCTATATGCGGCCTCATACTGTATATAGGAAGCGAAGTACAGGCTTATACTGTATAAAGGAGGCTATATGCAGCATCATACTGTATATAGGAGGCTATATGCAGCATCATACTGTATACAGGAGGCTATATGTGGGTGCTTATACTGTATATAGGAGGCTATGTGGCCTCATACTGTATATAGGAAGCGATGTGCAGGCTCATACTGTATATAGAAGGCTATATGGGGACTCACACTGTATATAGGAGGCAAATACTTTGTTCAGGACGCTATATGTGGGCTCATACTGTATATAGGAAGCGATTTGCAGGCTCATACTGTTTATAGGAAGCGATGTGCAGGCTCATATTGTACATAGGAAGCAATGTGCAGGCTCACACTGTATATAGGAGGCAAAAACTGTATTCAGGAGGCTATATGTGGGTGCTCATACTGTATATAGGAGGCTATATGCGGCCTCATACTGTATATAGGAAGCGATGTGCAGGCTCATACCTTACATAGGAGGCTATATGTGGCCTCACTCTGTATACAGGAAGCGATGTGCAGGCTCATACTGTATGTAGGAGGCTATATGGGCTCATATTGTATATAGGAAGCAATGTGCAGGCTCATACTGTATATAGGAGACTATATGCGGCCTCATACTGTATACAGGAGGCTATGTGGGCTCATACTGTATATAGGAGATGAACACTGCATTCAGGAGGCTATATGTGGGTGCTCATACTGTATATAGGAGGCTATATGTGGGTGCTCATACTGTATATAGGAGGCTATATGCGGCCTCATACTGTATATAGGAAGCGAAGTACAGGCTTATACTGTATAAAGGAGGCTATATGCGGCCTCATACTGTATATAGGAGGCTATATGCAGCATCATACTGTATACAGGAGGCTATATGTGGGTGCTTATACTGTATATAGGAGGCTATGTGGCCTCATACTGTATATAGGAAGCGATGTGCAGGCTCATACTGTATATAGAAGGCTATATGGGGACTCACACTGTATATAGGAGGCAAATACTTTGTTCAGGACGCTATATGTGGGCTCATACTGTATATAGGAAGCGATTTGCAGGCTCATACTGTATATAGGAGACTTTATGCGGCCTCATACTGTATATAGAAGTCTATATGCGGACTCATACTGTACATAGGAGGCTATGTGGATGCTCATATTGTTTATAGGAAGCAATGCGGAGGCTCATACTGTGCATAGGAGGCTATATGTGGGTGCTCATACTGTATATAGGAGGCTATATGCGGCCTCATACTGTATATAGGAAGTGATGTACAGGCTCATACTGTATATAGGAGGCTATGTGCAGGCTCATACTGTATATAGCAAGCAATGTGCAGGCTCATACTGTATATAGGAGGCAAAATCTGTATTCAGGAGGCTATATGTGGGTGCTCATACTGTATATAGGAGGCTATATGCGGCCTCTTACTGTATATAGGAAGCGATGTGCAGGCTCATACCGTACATAGGAGGCTATATGTGGCCTCATACTGTATATAGGAAGCGATGTGCAGGCTTATACTGTATATAATAGGCTATGTGGGCTCATACTGTATATAGGAAGCAATGTGCAGGCTCATACTGTATATAGGAGACTTTATGCGGCCTCATACTGTATATAGAAGTCTATATGCGGACTCATACTGTATACAGGAGGCTATGTGGGCTCATACTGTATATAGGAGGCTATATGCAGCCTCATACTGTATATAGGAGACTATATGCGGCCTCATACTGTATATAGAAGGCTATATGCGGCCTCATACTGTATACAGGAGGCTATGTGGGCTCATACTGTACATAGGAGGCTATATGCAGCCTCATACTGTATATAGGAAGCGATGTACAGGCTCATACTGTATATAGGATAAAGTACAAATATATCCCAAATACTGGAAAAAATTCTTCAAAGGCTCAACTCACTGGAAATAGAATAGCAAAAAAAATCTCATAAATGAGCTATTAAGCATCACAAGAGATCAAAATTGGAGTTTTTCAAGCTAAATAATTTATTTAGAATAATTAACAGAGCATAAATGCTAAATGCAAGTTACAGCAGACATAAACACAATATAATTAAACCAGCACCTTGACAGTTAATAAAGTTTTTATCTGTATAAAACATGTAGTTTCTTTGCTTTCCTTTCACAAATAGAATGCATAGTAAACAGCAAACTCCCCATTTACATAATATGTATGCCCAGATAAGGTTTTGCATACAATAAGTGCCCAGAGTAAACTGCTGAATATAAAGTGCATAAGTGCCTTGTATCAAATAAGCCTGGTAGGCGTTAAGTGTACACAGAGTAAAAACTGTCTATACAAATTCCAGAGTAAGATACAAGGACTGCATTAGAAAGTAACAACTTACATGTGCTGTGCATGTCACTGTAAAACCTGCCACCCCTACGCGCGTTACGCCGCAGCTTCCTCAGGAGGCGTGGTTTACAAGTGCCCCGGATCTAGTTTATATACTGCGGTCAACCAATAAACCGCTTTCCCTAATAAAGCTTGTAAAATTCAGGACCTGCGCTGTAGTGTCCACAATGACGTCAATAGTATCCAGTTCTAAACGTCCACAGCATTATCGGCGCATGCGCTGTTGAGTCCCCACTATGAACAGTGAGTCTATCATCAGCATGAAAGCGGCTCAAGCTGCAAAACAGCCAGAGACAGGCACATACCAGACTGAGCACGTCAGAAGGCTCCTAGGGAGGACAGAACTGGGCATGCACTCAAGTGAGGACAAGAAAATAAAATAATTATGAAGAATAATAATCACTATTTAAAGTGATAGCAAGTGTTGAAAGTGAGGGGATAAAACATAATGATGCTGAAATAATTATAGCGGTGTGTATGAACCATTAAAGTGAATATGCCTGACATAGAGTGCAAAGGCACACACACATATGTGTCAATTATAAGCACACTATGCAAGCAATAAAATTTTTTTTAACAATTAGCATAATGTGTATGCAGGCTATATGAAAGTGTATGTGCATCATATAACTATAACAACTATATATCATGTCTCTGTTAAAAAACAAATGTACATAAAAATAACACATGGCATTCAATACATACATCAAATGTCATATATCATAAAGTAATTATACACACAATTATGTATAATGCATAAAACATAGCACAAATACACAAAGAAAATTGTGAAAAAAATAAAAAATGAGTGAAAAAAATATATAAAAATAAAACAAATAAAAATGTAAATGAAATAAACAAATAAAAAAAGAAAAAATGAATAAAAATGTGAACAAATAATATGAAATATTGAAGACCCAATGGGTACGAAAAGAGCCGTAGATTTCTTGTGAGAGGAGTGTTTCTTCATAAAATCTTGAAACGCCCTCAACAATGAATTCCATGCCAGATCATATATTGCGATGCGAAGATAGAGAACTGGAGTATAAGCACAGGAAAAAATAATTAAAAACAGAAAACTAAAACCAAGACTAAAAAGATACCCATACGATTTTTACAGAAAGGACCCAAAACCATTACTCTCATTCAATCATTTTTTTTTTGCTATTGTATATAGGAGGCTATGTGCAGGCTCATAATGTAAATAGGAAGCAATGTGCAGGCTCATTCTGTATACAGGAGGTAAACACTGCATTCAGAAGGCTATATGTGGGTGCTCATACTGTATATAGGAGGCTATATGCGGCCTCATACTGTATATAGGAGGCTATATGCGGCCTCATACTGTATATTGGAGGCTATATGCGGCCTCATACTGTATATAGGAGGCTATATGCGGCCTCATACTGTATATAGGAGGCTATATGTGGGTGCTCATACTGTATATAGGAGGCTATATGCGGCCTCATACGGTATATAGGAAGCGAAGTACAGGCTCATACTGTATATAGGAGGCTATATGCGGCCTCATACTGTATATAGGAGGCTATATGCGGCCTCATACTGTATATAGGAGGCTATATGTGGGTGCTCATACTGTATATAGGAGGCTATATGCAGCCTCATACGGTATATAGGAAGCGAAGTACAGGCTCATACTGTATATAGGAGGCTATATGCGGCCTCATGCTGTATATAAGAAGCGATGTGCAGGCTCATACTGCATATAGGCTATATGCGGCCTCATACTGTCTATAGGAGGCTATATGCGACCTCATACTGTATATAGGAGGCTATTTGTGGGTGCTCATACTGTATATAGGAGGCTATATGCGGCCTCATATGGTATATAGGAAGCGAAGTACAGGCTCATACTGTATATAGGAGGCTATATGCGGCCTCATACTGTATATAGGAAGCGATGTGCAGGCTCATACTGAATATAGAAGGCTATATGCAGCCTCATACTGTATATAGGAGGCAAATACTCTATTCAGGAGGCTATATGTGGCCTCATACTGTATATGGGAAGCGATGTGCAGGTTCATACTGTATATAGAAGGCTATATGCGGCCTCATACTGTATGTAGGAGGCTATATGCGGCCTCATACTGTATATAAGAAGCGATGTGCAGGCTCATACTGTATATAGGAGACTATGTGCAGACTCCTACTGTATATAGGAAGCGCTGTGCAGGCTCATACTGTATATAGGAGGCTATATGCGGCCTCATACTGTATATAGGAGACTATGTGCAGACTCATACTGTATATAGGAAGCGCTGTGCTGGCTCATACTGTATATAGGAGACTATGTGCAGACTCCTACTGTATATAGGAAGTGCTGTGTAGGCTCATACTGTATATAGGAAGCGCTGTGCAGGCTCATACTGTATATAGGAGGCTATATGCGGCCTCATACTGTATATAGGAAGCGCTGTGCAGGCTCATACTGTATATAGGAGGCTATATGTGGCCTCATACTGTATATAGGAAGGAATGTGCAGACTCATACTGTATATAGGAAGCGCTGTGCAGGCTCATACTGTATATAGGAAGCAATGTGCAGACTCATACTGTATATAGGAAGCGCTGTGCAGTCTCATACTGTATATAGGAGGCTATATGCGGCCTCATACTGTATATAGGAGACTATGTGCAGACTCATACTGTATATAGGAAGCGCTGTGCAGGCTTATACTGTATATAGGAGGCTATATGCGGCCTCATACTGTATATAGGAAGCAATGTGCAGGCTCATACTGTATATAGGAGACTATGTGCAGGCTCATACTGTATATAGGAGGCTATATGCGGCCTCATACTGTATATAGGAAGCGCTGTGCAGGCTCATACTGTATATAGGAGGCTATATGGGGCCTCATACTGTGTATAGGAAGCAATGTGCAGGCTCATACTGTATATAGGAGACTATGTGCAGACTCATACTGTATATAGGAAGCGCTGTGCAGGCTCATACTGTATATAGGAGACTATGTGCAGACTCATACTGTATATAGGAAGCAATGTGCAGGCTCATACTGTATATAGGAGGCTATATGCAGCCTCATACTGTATGTAGGAGGCTATATGCGGCCTCATACTGTATATAGGAAGCGATGTGCAGGCTCATACTGTATATAGGAGACTATGTGCAGAGTCATACTGTATATAGGAAGCAATGTGCAGGCTCATACTGTATATAGGAGGCTATGTGCGGCCTCATACTGTATATAGGAAGCGATGTGCAGGCTCATACTGTATATAGGAGGCTATATGCGGCCTCATACTGTATATAGGAAGCGCTGTGCAGGCTCATACTGTATATAGGAGGCTATATGCGGCCTCATACTGTATATAGGAGACTATGTGCAGACTCATACTGTATATAGGAAGCGCTGTGCAGGCTCATACTGTATATAGGAGACTATGTGCAGACTCCTACTTTATATGGGAGGCTATATGCAGCCTCATACTGTATGTAGGAGGCTATATGCGGCCTCATACTGTATATAAGAAGCAATGTGCAGACTCATACTGTATATAGGAGACTATGTGCAGACTCATACTGTAAATAGGAAGCAATGTTCAGGCTCATACTGTATATATGAGGCTATATGCGGCCTCATACTGTATATAGGAAGCGCTGTGCAGGCTCATACTGTATATAGGAGGCTATATGCGGCCTCATACTGTATATAGGAAGCGTTGTACAGGCTCAAACTGTATATAGGAGGCTATATGCGGCCTCATACTGTATATAGGAGACTATGTGCAGACTCATACTGTAAATAGGAAGCAATGTGCAGGCTCATACTGTATATAGGAGGCTATATGCGGCCTCATACTGTATATAGGAAGCGCTGTGCAGGCTCATACTGTATATAGGAGGCTATATGCAGCCTCATACTGTATATAGGAAGCGCTGTGCAGGCTCATACTGAAGAATAATAATCACTATTTAAAGTGATAGCAAGTGTTGAAAGTGAGGGGATAAAACATAATGATGCTGAAATAATTATAGCGGTGTGTATGAACCATTAAAGTGAATATGCCTGACATAGAGTGCAAAGGCACACACACATATGTGTCAATTATAAGCACACTATGCAAGCAATAAAATTTTTTTTAACAATTAGCATAATGTGTATGCAGGCTATATGAAAGTGTATGTGCATCATATAACTATAACAACTATATATCATGTCTCTGTTAAAAAACAAATGTACATAAAAATAACACATGGCATTCAATACATACATCAAATGTCATATATCATAAAGTAATTATACACACAATTATGTATAATGCATAAAACATAGCACAAATACACAAAGAAAATTGTGAAAAAAATAAAAAATGAGTGAAAAAAATATATAAAAATAAAACAAATAAAAATGTAAATGAAATAAACAAATAAAAAAAGAAAAAATGAATAAAAATGTGAACAAATAATATGAAATATTGAAGACCCAATGGGTACGAAAAGAGCCGTAGATTTCTTGTGAGAGGAGTGTTTCTTCATAAAATCTTGAAACGCCCTCAACAATGAATTCCATGCCAGATCATATATTGCGATGCGAAGATAGAGAACTGGAGTATAAGCACAGGAAAAAATAATTAAAAACAGAAAACTAAAACCAAGACTAAAAAGATACCCATACGATTTTTACAGAAAGGACCCAAAACCATTACTCTCATTCAATCATTTTTTTTTTGCTATTGTATATAGGAGGCTATGTGCAGGCTCATACTGTAAATAGGAAGCAATGTGCAGGCTCATTCTGTATACAGGAGGTAAACACTGCATTCAGAAGGCTATATGTGGGTGCTCATACTGTATATAGGAGGCTATATGCGGCCTCATACTGTATATAGGAGGCTATATGCGGCCTCATACTGTATATTGGAGGCTATATGCGGCCTCATACTGTATATAGGAGGCTATATGCGGCCTCATACTGTATATAGGAGGCTATATGCGGCCTCATACGGTATATAGGAAGCGAAGTACAGGCTCATACTGTATATAGGAGGCTATATGCGGCCTCATACTGTATATAGGAGGCTATATGCGGCCTCATACTGTATATAGGAGGCTATATGTGGGTGCTCATACTGTATATAGGAGGCTATATGCAGCCTCATACGGTATATAGGAAGCGAAGTACAGGCTCATACTGTATATAGGAGGCTATATGCGGCCTCATGCTGTATATAAGAAGCGATGTGCAGGCTCATACTGCATATAGGCTATATGCGGCCTCATACTGTCTATAGGAGGCTATATGCGACCTCATACTGTATATAGGAGGCTATTTGTGGGTGCTCATACTGTATATAGGAGGCTATATGCGGCCTCATACGGTATATAGGAAGCGAAGTACAGGCTCATACTGTATATAGGAGGCTATATGCGGCCTCATACTGTATATAGGAAGCGATGTGCAGGCTCATACTGAATATAGAAGGCTATATGCAGCCTCATACTGTATATAGGAGGCAAATACTCTATTCAGGAGGCTATATGTGGCCTCATACTGTATATGGGAAGCGATGTGCAGGTTCATACTGTATATAGAAGGCTATATGCGGCCTCATACTGTATGTAGGAGGCTATATGCGGCCTCATACTGTATATAAGAAGCGATGTGCAGGCTCATACTGTATATAGGAGACTATGTGCAGACTCCTACTGTATATAGGAAGCGCTGTGCAGGCTCATACTGTATATAGGAGGCTATATGCGGCCTCATACTGTATATAGGAGACTATGTGCAGACTCATACTGTATATAGGAAGCGCTGTGCTGGCTCATACTGTATATAGGAGACTATGTGCAGACTCCTACTGTATATAGGAAGTGCTGTGTAGGCTCATACTGTATATAGGAAGCGCTGTGCAGGCTCATACTGTATATAGGAGGCTATATGCGGCCTCATACTGTATATAGGAAGCGCTGTGCAGGCTCATACTGTATATAGGAGGCTATATGTGGCCTCATACTGTATATAGGAAGGAATGTGCAGACTCATACTGTATATAGGAAGCGCTGTGCAGGCTCATACTGTATATAGGAAGCAATGTGCAGACTCATACTGTATATAGGAAGCGCTGTGCAGTCTCATACTGTATATAGGAGGCTATATGCGGCCTCATACTGTATATAGGAGACTATGTGCAGACTCATACTGTATATAGGAAGCGCTGTGCAGGCTTATACTGTATATAGGAGGCTATATGCGGCCTCATACTGTATATAGGAAGCAATGTGCAGGCTCATACTGTATATAGGAGACTATGTGCAGGCTCATACTGTATATAGGAGGCTATATGCGGCCTCATACTGTATATAGGAAGCGCTGTGCAGGCTCATACTGTATATAGGAGGCTATATGCGGCCTCATACTGTGTATAGGAAGCAATGTGCAGGCTCATACTGTATATAGGAGACTATGTGCAGACTCATACTGTATATAGGAAGCGCTGTGCAGGCTCATACTGTATATAGGAGACTATGTGCAGACTCATACTGTATATAGGAAGCAATGTGCAGGCTCATACTGTATATAGGAGGCTATATGCAGCCTCATACTGTATGTAGGAGGCTATATGCGGCCTCATACTGTATATAGGAAGCGATGTGCAGGCTCATACTGTATATAGGAGACTATGTGCAGAGTCATACTGTATATAGGAAGCAATGTGCAGGCTCATACTGTATATAGGAGGCTATGTGCGGCCTCATACTGTATATAGGAAGCGATGTGCAGGCTCATACTGTATATAGGAGGCTATATGCGGCCTCATACTGTATATAGGAAGCGCTGTGCAGGCTCATACTGTATATAGGAGGCTATATGCGGCCTCATACTGTATATAGGAGACTATGTGCAGACTCATACTGTATATAGGAAGCGCTGTGCAGGCTCATACTGTATATAGGAGACTATGTGCAGACTCCTACTTTATATGGGAGGCTATATGCAGCCTCATACTGTATGTAGGAGGCTATATGCGGCCTCATACTGTATATAAGAAGCAATGTGCAGACTCATACTGTATATAGGAGACTATGTGCAGACTCATACTGTAAATAGGAAGCAATGTTCAGGCTCATACTGTATATATGAGGCTATATGCGGCCTCATACTGTATATAGGAAGCGCTGTGCAGGCTCATACTGTATATAGGAGGCTATATGCGGCCTCATACTGTATATAGGAAGCGTTGTACAGGCTCAAACTGTATATAGGAGGCTATATGTGGCCTCATACTGTATATAGGAAGGAATGTGCAGACTCATACTGTATATAGGAAGCGCTGTGCAGGCTCATACTGTATATAGGAAGCAATGTGCAGACTCATACTGTATATAGGAAGCGCTGTGCAGTCTCATACTGTATATAGGAGGCTATATGCGGCCTCATACTGTATATAGGAGACTATGTGCAGACTCATACTGTATATAGGAAGCGCTGTGCAGGCTTATACTGTATATAGGAGGCTATATGCGGCCTCATACTGTATATAGGAAGCAATGTGCAGGCTCATACTGTATATAGGAGACTATGTGCAGGCTCATACTGTATATAGGAGGCTATATGCGGCCTCATACTGTATATAGGAAGCGCTGTGCAGGCTCATACTGTATATAGGAGGCTATATGCGGCCTCATACTGTGTATAGGAAGCAATGTGCAGGCTCATACTGTATATAGGAGACTATGTGCAGACTCATACTGTATATAGGAAGCGCTGTGCAGGCTCATACTGTATATAGGAGACTATGTGCAGACTCATACTGTATATAGGAAGCAATGTGCAGGCTCATACTGTATATAGGAGGCTATATGCAGCCTCATACTGTATGTAGGAGGCTATATGCGGCCTCATACTGTATATAGGAAGCGATGTGCAGGCTCATACTGTATATAGGAGACTATGTGCAGAGTCATACTGTATATAGGAAGCAATGTGCAGGCTCATACTGTATATAGGAGGCTATGTGCGGCCTCATACTGTATATAGGAAGCGATGTGCAGGCTCATACTGTATATAGGAGGCTATATGCGGCCTCATACTGTATATAGGAAGCGCTGTGCAGGCTCATACTGTATATAGGAGGCTATATGCGGCCTCATACTGTATATAGGAGACTATGTGCAGACTCATACTGTATATAGGAAGCGCTGTGCAGGCTCATACTGTATATAGGAGACTATGTGCAGACTCCTACTTTATATGGGAGGCTATATGCAGCCTCATACTGTATGTAGGAGGCTATATGCGGCCTCATACTGTATATAAGAAGCAATGTGCAGACTCATACTGTATATAGGAGACTATGTGCAGACTCATACTGTAAATAGGAAGCAATGTTCAGGCTCATACTGTATATATGAGGCTATATGCGGCCTCATACTGTATATAGGAAGCGCTGTGCAGGCTCATACTGTATATAGGAGGCTATATGCGGCCTCATACTGTATATAGGAAGCGTTGTACAGGCTCAAACTGTATATAGGAGGCTATATGCGGCCTCATACTGTATATAGGAGACTATGTGCAGACTCATACTGTAAATAGGAAGCAATGTGCAGGCTCATACTGTATATAGGAGGCTATATGCGGCCTCATACTGTATATAGGAAGCGCTGTGCAGGCTCATACTGTATATAGGAGGCTATATGCGGCCTCATACTGTATATAGGAAGCGCTGTGCAGGCTCATACTGTATATAGGAAGCGCTGTGCAGGCTCATACTGTATATAGGAGGCTATATGCAGCCTCATACTGTATATAGGAAGCGCTGTGCAGGCTCATACTGAATATAGGAGGCTATATGCGGCCTCATACTGTATATAGGAAGCGCTGTGCAGGCTCATACTGTATATAGGAGGCTATATGCAGCCTCATATTGTATATAGGAAGCGCTGTTCATGCTCATACTGTATATAGGAGGCTATATGCGGCCTAATACTGTATATAGGAAGCAATGTGCAGGCTCATACTGTATATAGGAGACTATGTGCAGACTCATACTGTATATAGGAAGCGCTGTGCAGGCTCATACTGTATATAGGAGGCTATATGCGGCCTCATACTGTATATAGGAAGTGCTGTGCAGGCTCATACTGTATATAGGAGGCTATATGCGGCCTCATACTGTATATAGGAAGCAATGTGCAGGCTCATACTGTATATAGGAGGCTATATGCGGCCTGATACTGTATATAGGAAGCAATTTGCAGGCTCATACTGTATATAGGAGACTATGTGCAGACTCATACTGTATATAGGAGGCTATATGCGGCCTCATACTGTATATAGGAAGCAATGTGCAGGCTCTTACTGTATATAGGAGGCTATATGCGGCCTCATACTGTACATAGGAAGCAATGTGCAGGCTCATACTGTATATAGGAGACTATGTGCAGACTCATACTGTATATAGGAAGCGCTGTGCAGGCTCATACGGTATATAGGAGGCTATATGCGGCCTCATACTGTATATAGGAAGCGCTGTGCAGGCTCATACTGTATATAGGAGGCTATATGCGGCCTCATACTGTATATAGGAAGTGCTGTGCAGGCTCATACTGTATATAGGAGGCTATATGCGGCCCCATACTGTATATAGGAAGCAATGTGCAGGCTCATACTGTATATAGGAAGCAATTCAAAAGCAGGAAATATCCAGCTACAGATCCAGGGAAAAATTGTTAAAAACAAAAAATGAAGGAGAGCGATAAAGTGGCGCCTGTGTAAAAGGTTTTGTAACTGCTGCGACTCTAGATACCAACCACAAGGAAATCGAAAGGATTATAAATATTTGTGATAGACTCACGCTGAAAAAACCAAGATGTGGGAGAAAAGCTAGTCACTTATTAATGAGACAAATAGAAGAATATTTAATAGGTAAAACCTGACAAGAATAAACAATAAACTGCAGTTAGCCCAATCGTGGGGATAAATAGCTGAGAAATAAATAGTGATTAGTATATCTTAATGAATATATTGCAACTCGCCCAGTACAAAGCTGTGAAAAAAATGGTAGTTAATGGAAATAGTAAGTATTGCACTCAAACAGTTGATTAACCAAGGAGAGATGGCATGTACCCGAATAGAATTCTCCTAGAAGTAAAGGGTTAATATGTACATAGAACACAATTGGGTGAAAATATTAAATGGTCATAAGCAATATGTCCCGGACCTGAAGAAAGAAGCTGAGTTTTCCGAAACGCGTTGGTTTCGGCCCTTTTTGCCACCCGTACCTCCATCTAGCAGCAGTTACGCGGCACCACGTGATCCACCGCGTCACACAGGTCCTGCTCCTACTTCACATCTGCCGGGACGCAGCTATCGACCAGAGTGACCGGATCCCTGCCGACCGCTGGAGCGCAGGAGCGCTGGTCTCACACTACACCTCGGCATATCGCCGCATCTCCCAGGTCCGACCTTTACTGCACCAGCCAGAACGCAGTCACCGGATTCTACGCAGACCATCGGAGGTATTGTGAGTAGCAACACTCACATACAACTATATATGGTGAAATCACCTTGTACTGTTCAGCGCGCTATTTCACAGGGCACGAGCCCTCCACTCATTGGAGAAAGTACTTGGTGTATCCGTCATCGGCCGGGGCAGCTCTCCCCACGGCTATAGACATTGGACTATTTTATGAATGCAGGTTTATACCAAGCATTAACTATGGACTAAGGATATAATCACACTCTTTATGCCGGGACATATTGCTTATGACCATTTAATATTTTCACCCAATTGTGTGTTCTATGTACCTATTAACCCTTTACTTCCTGCCGCTCTTATTTGCAGCCTCTAGGAGAATTCTATTCGGGTACATGCCATCTGTCTTGGTTAATCAACTGTTTGAGTGCAATACTTAATGGAAATAGTAACTACCATTTTTTTTCACAGCTTTGTACTGGGCGAATTGCAATATATTTATTAAGATATACTAATCACTATTTATTTCTCAGCTATTTATCCCCACGATTGGGCTAACTGCAAATTATTGTTTATTCTTGTCAGGTTTTACCTATTACCGTATATACTCGAGTATAAGCCGACCCGAGTATAAGCCGAGGCACCTACTTTTGCCACGAAAAACTGGGTAAACTTATTGACTTGAGTATAAGCCGGGTGTGCATTGACCACTCATCCCTACCGTGGCATGCATGGTTCCCCCGTCCCTGTCATTGTCTGCATGGCTCCTTATCCCCTATCTTTGTATGTATGATTCCTGTTAAGAAAAAAATGTCCTCCCCTACAGAGCCCCCCATGTCCTCCCTCTACAGAGCCCCCCCATGTCCTCCCCTGCACAGCCCCCCCATGTCCTCCCCTACAGAGCCCCCCATGTCCTCTCCCTACAGAGCCCCCCCATGTCCTCTCCCTACAGAGCCCCCCATGTCCTCCCCTGCACAGCCCCCATGTCCTCTCCCTACAGAGCCCCCCACATCCTCCCCCTACAGAGCCCCCCCATGTCCTCCCCTGCACAGCCTCGCCATGGTCACCTATCTGCACAGCCCCCCAATTCCCAGTATCCCTCCTCCCGCCCTCACCTGCCGGTTGCCGGCTCCGTTCAGCAGCGGTGTGCTCTCCCCGGCCTCCTCCAGCTGCTCCGGGCCGGACCACGACACCCTGTTGGCCACATTGGCCATGCTCCGTGCTGTGCGTCCGCTCCGCTCGCTGTTTGGGCATGTGACAGCCGGAGCCTCGGCAGATCCCACGGTCATGTGGCTGCCAATCTACAGCGCTGCAGCGGGGTCACACCAGGAACGCACTCCCGAGGCATGACGGGTAATGTAGTCCTACAGTGTTACCATAGCAACACGGCTGCTGGGGCCTTTCCTAAAAGCAGCCGAGGAGCTGTCATGCTGCCGCGCCACCCCCACACACGTGCCGCCTGGGGCGGACCACCCCCCCCCACGCTACTCCAGTGCTGCAGCTATGGGTCCCTGTTATCAGCCATTCATAGGCCAGGACCAGCCCTCAACATAAAGGGGACACAATTATAACACTGAGCACAATAGTCAGGGATCCGTGACACCACCCCCTGACATCAGCAGAGACCTGTGCAGTGGCTGAAGAGTTAACCAGCCCTCGGGAATCTGCAGAGCTTCATTATACATCAGTGCCAATGTTCACTACAGGACTGGCATTGTATTCATGAATCAGATGGCTCAGGATGAACTCCAGGCAAGAATCAGAGACTCCACAGCGGAAACTCCAGATCTCATCCAGGGCTTCCTGGTGCCTGATCAGTAGGCAATGAGGTCCCTGTATCCACAATTATCCTTGAAGAAACAATTGTCCAGCAGACCCAGCACGCCCTATAACTGGTAAAACCATCCTTTTTACCTCCCTGGTGGCTTTGCAGCTCGTTCTGGCTGCCGGAGCCTGCAGCTCTTCCTGTCGAGTGATCACGTGGTGCTGCTCATTAAGGTAATGAATATGCGCTCCACGCCTAAGGGAGCGGACAGGCGTGCAGGCATGTGAGTATGGTGTGCTGGAAGCTGGTGGCCTCTGTGACCTGCTGCTCCCCTCCTCTGCCGGCTTTCTGGGACCGTGACTCCTGTATAAGCCAAGGGGGGTGTTTTCAGCACAAAAAAAGTGCTGAAAAACTCGGCTTATACACGAGTGTATACGGTAAATATTCTTCTATTTGTCTCTTTAATAAGTGACTACCTTTTCTCCCACTTCTTGTTTTTTTCGAGTCTATCAAATATTTAAAAACAAAAAATATAGAATCATAGAATCATAGAATCGTAGAGTTGGAAGGGACCTCCTGGGCCATCTGGTCCAACCCCCTGCTCAAAGCAGGATTCGCTAAATCATCCCAGTCAGATGTCTGTCCAGCCTCTGTTTGAAGACTTCCATTGAAGGAGAACTCACCACTTCTCGTGGCAGCCTGTTCCACTCATTGAACACTCTAACTGTCAAAAAGTTTTTTCTAATATCTAATCTGTGTATCCTCCCATTCAGTTTCATCCCATTGCTTCTAGTCTTTCCTTGTGCAAATGAGAATAAAGTTGATCCTTCTACAATGTGACAGCCCTTTAGATATTTGTAGACAGCTATTAAGTCTCCTCTCAGTCTTCTCTTTTGCAAACTAAACATTCCCAAATCCTGCAACCTTTCCTCATAAGACAGGGTTTGCAGACCGGTCACCATTCTGGTCGCTCTTTTCTGAACTTGCTCCAGTTTGTTGATGTCTTTTTTAAAATGTGGTGCCCGAAACTGGACACAATATTCCAGATGAGGTCTGACCAAAGAGGAGTAGAGGGAAATAATGACTTCACGTGATCTAGACTGTATGCTTCTGTTAATACATCCTAGAATTGCATTTGCCTTTTTTGCTGCTGCATCACACTGTTGACTCATATTCAGTCTGTGATCTATTAGTATATATATATATATATATATTGAAAAAATGTTCAAAAAACCATAAAGAAAATGATGTGTCAGACTTTCTCTTGATGAAATGTATCACTCTGCGGTGGATTAGGCTGTGAAGCTGGTGAAAATACCGGGAGGAGAGGGCTTCAGTGACATGACTACTGAAGATGGAAACACCCTTCAGCAAGTGAAGAAGAGGATGAGGAACAGTTTGAACAACGGGTTTAAGAAGAGGAAGAGGTTGGCCTAACACTTGATCGACTTGTAATCATGGTCATAATGGGCAATGTACTTCATCGATTGGCTGAGGAATAGGACCTCCGTATGGTTCATAAGAAGCAGAACCAGCATCTCTCCATGACTATGTTCATCACTCGAACAAGAGGTTGGTTACGCATTTAGTGGTAGTAAAAGTTACGGATGAGGCTAAAGATACTACTGCCTCACCTGAAGAAGCTCCTGATGAAGTGGTGCCAATAGGAGAGCTGTAATGCTCTTCCATGCTGTGCAGTACAGTACTGTACATTCATCCCATTTTCATCACCTTAAATCATCAGTACTACACAGCGAATTCATCATCTTCATCATGTAGAATTTGTTTAAGAACATAACTAGTGTTTATAAAAAGGTGCAAAAGGTTAATAAGGAACTGGTGCCGATTAATAAGGGACTGGTAATGGTAAATAAGTGTGTGGGAGGGGTTTGTAAATCCTTAAGATATATAAATGCTAAAATAAATGTAAGTTTCTTACTTGGCGGATTTTCAACTATCGTGTTGGAGGTTTAGAATGTAATGCCCGCGATAAGTGGGGGATCATTGTGTAGGATTGCTGTGGATTATATTCACTTTTTGCAGTGGTTTTGAGGCTCTTTTTAAGGCAGATTCCAGGCAGAATTTAAAACCAATTGGAGGCAATATGAAAATAACACCTGACACCAGATAAAAAGGGGAGAAGTTGACTCAGTCTTTGCAAAGTATGTCTCTGTGCCACACTAAGCATGGAGGACATAAAGAGAAGATGAGAACTGTGAGGACTTGAGAACCAAAATTGTTGAAAGACATCAACAATCTCAAGGTGGGGCGTGGCTATGCCGTGAACAGGAGAGGACGCTGGCTAGGAGAGCTCCTCATCATCCTGCTGGATCCTGGACCCTATATAAGATATAGTTTGTGACGCCTACCTGTGGTATTCGGCAAGGGATAGCCGAAGCTGCTTAAAAAGACCGCTGAGGCTGATGGTGATGCAGCAGAGTTGGTACAGCTCTCCACAGGTAGAGCTAAGTCCCAGGGCAATTATATTATAAAAGATGGTGATGATGGATGTAATGCAGGGCTGAGGTGATGCAGCAAATAAACAGGAGAACACAGCGGGGTGCAGTCTTTACGCTTTTACTCACATTTTGAGTTGCAAACCAGGGCACCGAGTACAGATGGTAATGGAGATCCAGCCAGCCTGGAAGCAATTTAGGATCCACTAAGCCAGATGGGTTGGAGGTCTCCTTTCTGTGCTGTCCCATGAGGTCTAAAGCTATGCTCAGTCCTCTGTTCCTTACGGTTCTTTAGTCCTTGCCTGTATGGCAGGCAGGTTGAGCCTTTCACAGGTGTCACTCCTTCGTGGTGGCTCTGGCTCTGGTATGCTGCTGTGCGTTCAGGTGTGTGATGGGGTCAGGAGGCCTGCAGTCTCCTGCCCTCCGGATTTGGCTGCTGGGACTGTTGTACCCTTGCAGCCACGGACTCTGGCATCCAGTGTCAAACGCTCTTCGCTGGGGTGAGCTTGGTCACAGCTCCAAACTTAATGTGTATGGCGGTGTAGCACTATAGCACCTTATATTACTGGGTCATATTATAGTAATTTATATCTTGGCATATTTTAGTATACGTAAACTTTCATTTGTATTTATCCCTCATATTTTCCAGTACTCTGCAATTCATCCATAGCACTGCAGTACGTTTTGTAGAACATTATTTCTTGGTTATACTTGTATATTCATTTATTTTCAATGTGCATTGTATGTTTTGTCCTCTAGCACTTTATAGTACTGAATCATTTACAGTGGATTTAATTCTATATCTTGCAATACTTTTCACTTTTGCACAATTTTTGCTTTACAGCACTATAGCACTTTTTAGTGCAATTTTTAGAATATTATGGTAGTACTTTCCACAATATTATTGTCTACACTATATATTTAACTTACACATTATTAATAGAAAAAAGTTTTTTGAGCGAAAAAAATGTTTAAAAAAGTTTTTTGAGCGATATATTTTAGCACTTAGCATTTTTTTTTTACATATTTATTTATTTTTTTCTGGTGCTGATATTATACAAATTTTGGCAAGATGTATTGATTTATTTATTGTATGTATTCAGATTTTATATTTTAGCACTTAGCACTTTTTGATATATATTTTTTATTCTATTTTTTGTGTTTATATTATACTAATTTTGGCAAGATGTATTGATATATTTATTATTCAGATTTTTATGTCATCACATTATAATTTGGTATACAAGATATATATTTATAATTTTGGCTTTCCATAATTTTTTCATGCTGGATCCGTTTTTTTTTCATAGACTTGTATTAGTGACAGATTGTGACGGATGGCCACACGTTTCATCCATCGTCCGACGGATCCGTCAGAAAATCTCTGTCCGTCGGGCGGAGACAACGGACAGATGAACGTTTTTTGTGTACGTCGAAAAGTCGGATAGCGACGGATTCCGTCTTTTAAAACTGAGCATGCCCGGAATGATTCTTCTTCCTTTATTTTAACCCCTGCTGCTGCTTTTTCTTTTCTGGCACGAAATCCCTCTCTCTCGTTCCAGAATTCTGTTTCTTTAATTCCTACAGCAAGGCTGCTACAACGGATCAGTCATAAAAACGGATCCAGTGCATCAGTTTTTTGCAATATACGCAGGATCCGTCCACTTGACGGATCTGAACACTTTGATGGATTGTGACTGATTGCAAAAGACTGGAGTGTGAAAGGAGCCTTAAGAAGCGAGATGTGGATGAGAAAAGGCGGTGGATCCGTTGCCAACCGTTAATTGACGGAATCCGCCAACGGATCCTCCTTTTTATAATGAGCATGCCTGAATGAATGTCCTTTCATGATAGTTAACCCCAAATCCCATTCTGGCAGCTAAATCTCTCTCTCTGGCCTAAGAGAAAGAAAAGACTCAATCAGAGAAGAGGTCACCTATAAGGTACCAGGATGTACATTTTTAGCTATTGGTACTGACTGCGTCTCATCAGTACTATGGTTCCTGTATAGTCCACAGTCTGATAAAGACTGATAACAATGGTAAGGAGATGCTGGGAGTTAAGGACATACTGGGAGTTGTAGGTTCATGAGATACAAATGTATATGGGCCTGACTTAGAAGGATTCAGCTCATCAGTTATTAATCACATGATGTCATAGACCTAATGGAAAAGGGAAGAATTAGCTGGGTAGAAATGCAAAATGGGCTCCTTCGGCTTCATCTGCCTTGGGCACCCAAAATACTTTGTTTCGGCCCTGGTAACGGATAAAGCAAAACCCTACATGACCTTTCAGTGTTCTACGATTTGGGTTGAGGACACTTATTGTATGTGGGCTGGTGAATTTTGTGTGCCAGGGCTGCTTTTTAGTCCCAACTCGGCCCTGAATCCCCTCGTGTATCTGAATGGGAGGAAGAGTGTGAACTTGTGCTAATTGTGCAGTCACACTTTGTCATCTCTGCTCCGTCCTGTCTTCCAGCGCAGGGTTAAATTGCTCTGACTTCATATCTGGCTTCATGGCTTTATCATAGATGCTGGATCCTGATCCCCAACAAAATCTCACCAACCGAAGATTGTGAAAGAAACACACAAAACACTTTTATTGGATGTTAAATTGACCGAATTTTATTCCAAATCTCATCATTATTATTTCTTTCAGTGTCTGAAATTTAGAATCAGCCAATTACTATGAAAGAGACACTGAAAATGGCAGAACCCCCGACTCACGAAGAATCGTCCTTCAGCACTCAGGAGAGGAAAAACCCCCTGTGGTGGAAACCTCTAGGGAACCATGGCTGCAGGACTGCCCTTCCCTTGGGCTTAGAAGGTTAGTGCCAACATGTAACAGCAAATTGTACCTGAATTTGTACATTGTGTCATATTTGTTTTGGAGAAGCCTAATGCGACCTCTCCAGGCCGTACACATAAAGTGAAGGCGGCGAGTACCGGACGTGAGGGAGATCTGGCTGCAACATCTGTCACCCCATTGATCTGGCTGGCTAGGCGGTATGGCTGATCTGGCTGGCTAGGCACTATGGCTGATCTGGCCGGCTAGGCGGTGTCCCCTTCCTCCCATTGTGGAGTGATGAAGCTCCAGGTCTCCAGACACATCAAGTATGGCTCCGTCTACGGCTGAATGACTTGTGGTTCTGGAATCTTCTCCTGCATCATAGATGCATGTGTTTATGACATCAGCGCAGTTGCCATAGTTATCACAGGTGTTTTACACTGTGGTTTCATTGGCTAGAAAGTCCCTCTCAGTGTTCCAAAGAATTAACCCTTGAATGACTGGTATTGTGCCTTTCTCCAGAAGCCTGTAAAATAAACTTGTCACTAGACAGGACCATTATCATTATTATATTTTAAAGTTGCCCCAACCAAAGTCTAATAAGTGAGCGCATCTACAGAGTTGATGTGTAACAAGCGCAATCATTCCATTAAGCCCTACTAAATGCATAAATGCACAATATGAGAACAGAGCAGTCTCATTGAAAATTAATGATACCAAGGTAAATGCAGTTAGATATGGGATGCTATATAGGGGCTCATACTGTATATAGGAGCTATATGGGGACTCACACTGTATATAGGAGGCAATATGGTGGCAAACAATGTATTCAGGAGGCTATATGTGAGTGCTCATACTGTATATAGGAGGCTATATGGGGACTCACACTGTATATAGGAGGCAAACACTGTATTCAGGAGGCTATATGTGGACTCATACTGTATATAGGAAGCGATTTGCAGGCTCATACTGTTTATAGGAAGCGATGTGCAGGCTCATACTGTACATAGGAGACTATGTGGATGCTCATACTGTATATAGGAGGCTATATGCGGCCTCATACTGTATATAGGAAGTGATGTACAGGCTCATACTGTATATAGGAGGCTATGTGCAGGCTCATACTGTATATAGGAAGCAATGTGCAGGCTCATACTGTATATAGGAGGCAAAAACTGTATTCAGGAGGCTATATGTGGGTGCTCAAACTGTATATAGGAGGCTATATGCGGCCTCTTACTGTATATAGGAAGCGATATGCAGGCTCATACCGTACATAGGAGGCTATATACGGCGTCATACTGTATATAGGAAGCGATTTGCAGGCTCATACTGTTTATAGGAAGCGATTTGCAGGCTCATACTGTTTATAGGAAGCGATGTGCAGGCTCATACTGTACATAGAAGGCTATGTGGGCTCATACTGTATATAGGAGGCTATATGCGGCCTCATACTGTATATAGGAAGTGATGTACAGGCTCATACTGTATATAGGAGGCTATGTGCAGGCTCATACTGTATATAGGAAGCAATGTGCAGGCTCATACTGTATATAGGAGGCAAAAACTGTATTCAGGAGGCTATATGTGGGTGCTCAAACTGTATATAGAAGGCTATATGCGGCCTCTTACTGTATATAGGAAGCGATGTGCAGGCTCATACCGTACATAGGAGGCTATATACGGCGTCATACTGTATATAGGAAGCGATTTGCAGGCTCATACTGTTTATAGGAAGCGATGTGCAGGCTCATACTGTACATAGGAGGCTATGTGGATGCTCATACTGTTCATAGGAAGCAATGCGTAGGCTCATACTGCACATAGGAGGCTATATGTGGGTGCTCATACTGTATATAGTAGGCTATATGCGGCCTCATACTGTATATAGGAAGCAATGTGCAGGCTCATACCGTACATAGGAGGCTATATGTGGCCTCATAGTGTATATAGGAAGCGATGTGCAGGCTCATACTGTATATAGGAGGCTATGTGGGCTCATATTGTATATAGGAAGCAATGTGCAGGCTCATACTGTATATAGGAGACTATATGCGGCCTCATACTGTATATAGAAGGCTATATGCGGCCTCATACTGTATACAGGAGGCTATGTGGGCTCATACTGTATATAGGAGGCTATATGCAGCCTCATACTGTATATAGGAAGCGATGTACAGGCTCATACTGTATAAAGGAGGTAAACACTGCATTCAGGAGGCTATATGTGGGTGCTCATACTGTATATAGGAGGCTATATGCGGCCTCATACTGTATATAGGAAGCGAAGTACAGGCTCATACTGTATATAGGAGGCTATATGCGGCCTCATACTGTATATAGGTGGCTATATGCAGCATCATACTGTATACAGGAGGCTATATGTGGGTGCTCATACTGTATATAGGAGGCTATATGTGGCCTCATACTGTATATAGGAAGCGATTTGCAGGCTCATACTGTTCATAGGAAGCAATGTGCAGGCTCATACTGTATATAGGAGGCAAAAACTGTATTCAGGAGGCTATATGTGGGTGCTCATACTGTATATAGGAGGCTATATGCGGCCTCATACTGCATATAGGAAGCGATGTGCAGGCTCATACCGTACATAGGAGGCTATATGTGGCCTCACACTGTATATAGGAAGCGATGTGCAGGCTCATACTGTATGTAGGAAGCTATGTGGGCTCATATTGTATATAGGAAGCAATGTGCAGGCTCATGCTGTATATAGGAGACTATATGCGGCCTCATACTGTATACAGGAGGCTATGTGGGCTCATACTGTATATAGGAGGCTATATGCAGCCTCATACTGTATATAGGAAGCAATGTACAGGCTCATACTGTATATAGGAGGCTATGTGCAGGCTCATACTGTATATAGGAAGCAATGTGCAGGCTCATACTGTATATAGGAGGTAAACACTGCATTCAGGAGGCTATATGTGGGTGCTCATACTGTATATTGGAGGCTATATGCGGCCTCATACTGTATATAGGAAGCGAAGTACAGGCTTATACTGTATATAGGAGGCTATATGCGGCCTCATACTGTATATAGGAGGCTATATGCAGCATCATACTGTATACAGGAGGCTATATGTGGGTGCTCATACTGTATATAGGAGGCTATATGTGGCCTCATACTGTATATAGGAAGCGATGTGCAGGCTCAAACTGTATATAGAAGGCTATATGGGGACTCACACTGTATATAGGAGGCAAATACTGTATTCAGGAGGCTATATGTGGGCTCATACTGTTTATAGGAAGCGATGTGCAGGCTCATACTGTTTATAGGAAGCGATGTGCAGTCATACTGTTTATAGGAAACGATGTGCAGGCTCATACTGTACATAGGAGGCTATGTGGATGCTCATACTGTTTATAGGAAGCAATGCGCAGGCTCATACTGTACATAGGAGGCTATATGTGGGTGCTCATACTGTATATAGGAGGCTATATGCGGCCTCATACTGTATATACAGTTGTGGCCAAAAGTATTGACACCCCTGCAATTCTGTCAGATAATACTCAGTTTCTTCCTGAAAATGATTGCAAACACAAATTCTTTTGTATTATTATCTTCATTTAATTTGTCTTAAATGAAAAAACACAAAAAGAATTGTCCTAAAGCCAAATTGGATATAATTCCCCACCAAACATAAAAAAGAGGGTGGACAAAAGTATTGGCACTGTTCGAAAAATCATGTGATGCTTCTCTAATTTGTGTAATTAACAGCACCTGTAACTTACCTTTGGCACCTAACAGGTGTTGGCAATGACTAAATCACACTTGCAGCCAGTTGACATGGATTAAAGTTGACTCAACCTCTGTCCTGTGTCCTTGTATGTACCACATTGAGCATGGAGAAAAGAAAGAATACCAAAGAACTGTCTGAGGACTTGAGAAACCAAATTGTGAGGAAGCATGAGCAATCTCAAGGCTACAAGTCCATCTCCAAAGACCAGAATGTTCCTGTGTCTACCGTGCGCAGTGTCATCAAGAAGTTTAAAACCCATGGCGCTGTGGCTAACCTCCCTAGATGTGGACGGAAAAGAAAAATTGACAAGAGATTTCAATGCAAGATTGTGCGGATGTTGGCTAAAGAACCTCGACTAACATCCAAACAAGTTCAAGCTGCCCTGCAGTCCGAGGGTACAACAGTGTCAACCCGTACTATCCGTCGGCGTCTGAATGAAAAGGGACTGTATGGTAGGAGACCCAGGAAGACCCCACTTCTTACCCCGAGACATAAAAAAGCCAGGCTGGAGTTTGCCAAAACTTACCTGAAAAAGCCTAAAACGTTTTGGAAGAATTTTCTCTAGTCAGATGAGACAAAAGTAGAGCTTTTTGGGCAAAGGCATCAACATAGAGATTACAGGAGAAAAAAAGAGGCATTCAAAGAAAAGAACACTGTCCCTACAGTCAAATATGGTGGAGGTTCCCTGATGTTTTGGGGTTGCTTTGCTGCCTCTGGCACTGGACTGCTTGACCGTGTGCATGGCATTATGAAGTCTGAAGACTACCAACAAATTTTGCAGCATAATGTAGGGCCCAGTGTGAGAAAGCTGGGTCTCCCTCAGAGGTCATGGGTCTTCCAGCAGGATAATGACCCAAATCACACTTCAAAAAGCACTTGAAAATGGTTTGAGAGAAAGCACTGGAGACTTCTAAGGTGGCCAGCAATGAGTCCAGACCTGAATCCCATAGAACACCTGTGGAGAGATCTAAAAATGGCAGTTTGGAGAAGGCATCCTTCAAATATCACGGACCTGGAGCAGTTTGCCAAAGAAGAATGGTCTAAAATTCCAGCAGAGCATTGTAAGAAATTCATTGATGGTTACCGGAAGCGGTTGGTCGCAGTTATTTTGGCTAAAGGTTGTGCAACCAAGTGTTAGGCTGAGGGTGCCAATACTTTTGTCTGGCCCATTTTTGGAGTTTTGTGTGAAATGATCAATGTTTTGCTTTTTGCTTCATTCTCTTTTGTGTTTTTTCATTTAAGACAAATTAAATGAAGATAATAATACCAAAGAATTTGTGTTTGCAATCATTTTCAGGAAGAAACTGAGCATTATCTGACAGAATTGCAGGGGTGTCAATAATTTTGACCACAACTGTAGGAAGTGATGTACAGGCTCATACTGTATATAGGAGGCTATATGCAGGCTCATACTGTATATAGGAAGCAATGTGCAGGCTCATACTGTATATAGGAGGCAAAAACTGTATTCAGGAGGCTATGTGTGGCTGCTCATACTGTATATAGGAGGCTATATGCGGCCTCATACTGTATATAGGAGGCTATATGCGGCCTCTTACTGTATATAGGAGGCTATATGCGGCCTCATACTGTATATAGGAAGCGAAATACAGGCTCATACTGTATATAGGAGGCTATATGCGGCCTCATACTGTATATAGGAGGCAAATACTGTATTCAGGAGGCTATATGTTGCCTCATACTGTATATGGGAAGCGATGTGCAGGCTCATACTGTATATAGGAGGCTATATGCAGCCTCATACTGTATGTAGGAGGCTATATGCGGCTTCATACTGTATATAGGAAGCGATGTGCAGGCTCATACTGTTTATAGGAGACTATGTGCAGACTCATACTGTATATAGGAAGCGCTGTGCAGGCTCATACTGTATATAGGAGGCTATATGCAGCCTCATACTGTATATAGGAAGCAATGTGCAGGCTCATACTGTATATAGGAGGCTATATGCGGCCTCATACTGTATATAGGAAGCGCTGTGCAGGCTCATACTGTATATAGGAGACTATGTACAGACTCATACTGTATATAGGAAGCAATGTGCAGGCTCATACTGTATATAGGAGGCTATATGCGGCCTCATACTGTATATAGGAAGCGCTGTGCAGGCTCATACTGTATATAGGAGGCTATATGCGGCCTCATACTGTATATAGGAAGCAATGTGCAGGCTCATACTGTATATAGGAGGCTATATGCGGCCTCATACTGTATATAGGAAGCGCTGTGCAGGCTCATACTGTATATAGGAGGCTATATGCGGCCTCATACTGTATATAGGAAGCGCTGTGCAGGCTCATACTGTATATAGGAGGTTATATGCAGCCTCATACTGTATATAGGAAGCGCTGTGCAGGCTCATACTGTATATAGGAGGCTATATGCGGCCTCATACTGTATATAGGAAGCAATGTGCAGGCTCATACTGAATATAGGAGGCTATATGCGGCCCCATACTGTATATAGGAAGCAATGTGCAGGCTCATACTGTATATCGGAGGCTATTCAAAAGCAGGAAATATCCAGCTACAGATCCAGGGAAAAATTGTTAAAAACAAAAAATGAAGGAGAGCGATAAAGTGGCGCCTGTGTAAAAGGTTTTGTAACTGCTGCGACTCTAGATACCAACCACAAGGAAATCGAAAGGATTATAAATATTTGTGATAGACTCGCGCTGAAAAAACCAAGATGTGGAAGAAAAGCTAGTCACTTATTAATGAGACAAATAGAAGAATATTTAATAGGTAAAACCTGACAAGAATAAACAATAAACTGCAGTTAGCCCAATCTTGGGGATAAATAGCTGAGAAATAAATAGTGATTAGTATATCTTAATGAATATATTGCAACTCGCCCAGTACAAAGCTGTGAAAAAAATGGTAGTTAATGGAAATAGTAAGTATTGCACTCAAACAGTTGATTAACCAAAGAGAGATGGCATGTACCCGAATAGAATTCTCCTAGAAGTAAAGGGTTAATATGTACATAGAACACAATTGGGTGAAAATATTAAATGGTCATAAGCAATATGTCCCGGACCTGAAGAAAGAAGCTGAGTTTTCCGAAACGCATTGGTTTCGGCCCTTTTTGCCACCCGTACCTCCATCTAGCAACAGTTACGCGGCACCACGTGATCCACCGCGTCACACAGGTCCTGCTCCTACTGCACATCTGCCAGGACGCAGCTATCGACCAGAGTGACCGGATCCCTGCCGACAGCTGGAGCGCAGGAGCGCTGGTCTCACACTACACCTCGGCATATCGCCGCATCTCCCAGGTCCAACCTTTACTGCACCAACCAGAACGCAGTCACCGGATTCTACGCAGACCATCGGATGTATTGTGAGTAGCAACACTCACATACAACTATATATGGTGAAATCACCTTGTACTGTTCAGCGCGCTATTTCACAGGGCACGAGCCCTCCACTCATTGGAGAAAGTACTTGGTGTATCCGTCATCGGCCGGGGCAGCTCTCCCCACGGCTATAGACATTGGACTATTTTATGAATGCAGGTTTATACCAAGCATTAACTATGGACTAAGGATATAATCACACTCTTTATGCCGGGACATATTGCTCATGACCATTTAATATTTTCACCCAATTGTGCGTTCTATGTACCTATTAACCCTTTACTTCCTGCCGCTCTTATTTGCAGCCTCTAGGAGAATTCTATTCGGGTACATGCCATCTCTCTTGGTTAATCAACTGTTTGAGTGCAATACTTAATGGAAATAGTAACTACCATTTTTTTTCACAGGTTTGTACTGGGCGAATTGCAATATATTTATTAAGATATACTAATCACTGTTTATTTCTCAGCTATTTATCCCAACGATTGGGCTAACTTCAAATTATTGTTTATTCTTGTCAGGTTTTACCTATTGCCGTATATACTCGAGTATAAGCCGACCCGAGTATAAGCCGAGGCACCTACTTTTGCCACGAAAAACTGGGTAAACTTATTGACTTGAGTATAAGCCGGGTGTGCATTGACCACTCATCCCTACCGTGGTATGCATGGTTCCCCCGTCCCTGTCATTGTCTGCATGGCTCCTTATCCCCTATCTTTGTATGTATGATTCCTGTTAAGAAAAAAAACATCCTATTTACCTGCCTGCGCGCCGTCGGTGGCACTGCATCTTGTTCCGGCCATATAACACGGATAATTCTTGGTAATGACAGTGAATATTTAGAACATTCATTACTGTGCACATTATACACATTATACATTCCTGCAGCTCAGTGGCGTAGCAACTGTTTGTGGGGCCTGGGGCGGTCGAAAAATTTGCCGCCGCTTTGGTCGTTGATATTCCGGAAGCATCCGAAGAGCCCACACTACACTCAAAGATCTAATTTTTAGTCTACTACTAACTCTGCTGTTATTATTTCTAAATTTCTAGACTTTCATCTTCTTGCAGTTCTCTATATATATATATGTATTAGCTTGATGACCCTACTGAACCTCCACCACTGCCCTGCATAGAGCCGCACCATAAAACAGTGTAAGGAGACCCACGTGTCCTCCCCCTGCACAGACCCACAGTACACTCCCTACAGAGCCCTCATGTTCTCCCCTTGCACAGCCCCCCCGTGTACCCCCTGCACAGCCCCCCATGTCCTCCCCTATACAGCCTCCCCATGTACTCCCTCAGCACAGCCTCCCATGTCCTCCCCTACACAGCCTCCCCATGTACCCCCCCTGCACAGCCCCCCCATGTCCCTCCTACAGAGCCCCCATGTTCTTCCATACACAGCCCCCATGTCCTCCCATGCACAGCCCCCCATGTCCTCCCCTGCACAGCCCATGTCCTCCCCTACAGAGTCCCCCCATGTCCTCCCCTACAGAGCCCCCCATGTCCTCCCTCTACAGAGCCCCCCCATGTCCTTCCCTGCACAGCCCCCCCATGTCCTCCCCCTACAGAGCCCCCCCATGTCCTCCCCTACAGAGCCCCCCATGTCCTCTCCCTACAGAGCCCCCCATGTCCTCTCCCTACAGAGCCCCCCATGTCCTCCCCTACAGAGCCCCCCATGTCCTCTCCCTACAGAGCCCCCCCATGTCCTCCACTGCACAGCCCCCATGTCCTCTCCCTACAGAGCCCCCCATGTCCTCCCCTGCACAGCCCCCCACGTCCTCCCCCTACAGAGCCCCCCATGTCCTCCCCTGCACAGTCTCGCCATGGTCACCTATCTGCACAGCCCCCCAATTCCCAGTATCCCTCCTCCCACCCTCACCTGCCGGTTGTCGGCTCCGTTCAGCAGCGGCGTGCTCTCCTCGGCCTCCTCCAGCTGCTCCCGGCCGGACCACGACACCCTGTTGGCCACATTGGCCATGCTCCGTGCTGTGCGGCCGCTCCGCTCGCTGTTTGGGCATGTGACAGCCGGAGCCTCGGCAGATCCCACTGTCATGTGACTGCCAATCTACAGCGCTGCAGCGGGGTCATACCAGGAACGCACGCCCGAGGCATGACGAGTAATGTAGTACTACAGTGTTACCATAGCAACACGGCTGCTGGGGCCTTTCCTAAAAGCAGCCGAGGAGCTGTCATGCTGCCGTGCCGCCCCCACACACGTGCCGCCTGGGGCGGACCGCCCCCCCCCCCACGCTACTCCAGTGCTGCAGCTATGGGTCCCTGTTATCAGCCATTCATAGGCCAGGACCAGCCCTCAACTTAAAGGGGACACAATTATAACACTGAGCACAATAGTCAGGTGGCCCGTGAGACCACCCCCTGACATCAGCAGAGACCTGTGCAGTGGCTGAAGAGTTAACCAGCCCTCGGGAATCTGCAGAGCTTCATTATACATCAGTGCCAATGTTCACTACAGGACTGGCATTGTATTCATGAATCAGATGGCTCAGGATGAACTCCAGGCAAGTATCAGAGACTCCACAGCGGAAACTCCAGATCTCATCCAGGGCTTCCTGGTGCCTGATCAGTAGGCAATGAGGTCCCTGTATCCACAATGATCCTTGGAGAAACAATTGTCCAGCAGACCCAGCACGCCGTATAACTGTTAAAACCATCCTTTTTACCTCCCTGGTGGCTTTGCAGCTCGTTCTGGATGCCAGAGCCTGCAGCTCTTCCTGTCGAGTGATCACGTGGTACTGCTCATTAAGGTAATGAATATGCGCTCCATGCCTAAGGGAGCGGACAGGCGTGCAGGCATGTGAGTATGGTGTGCTGGAAGCTGGTGGCCTCTGTGACCTGCTGCTCCCCTCCTCTGCCGGCTTTCTGGGACCGTGACTCGTGTATAAGCCAAGGGGGGTGTTTTCAGCACAAAAAAAGTGCTTCAAAACTCGGCTTATACACGAGTGTATACGGTAAATATTCTTCTATTTGTCTCTTTAATAAGTGACTACCTTTTCTCCCACTTCTTGTTTTTTTCGAGTCTATCAAATATTTAAAAACAAAAAATATAGAATCATAGAATCGTAGAGTTGGAAGGGACCTCCTGGGCCATCTGGTCCAACCCCCTGCTCAAAGCAGGATTCGCTAAATCATCCCAGTCAGATGTCTGTCCAGCCTCTGTTTGAAGACTTCCATTGACGGAGAACTCACCACTTCTCGTGGCAGCCTGTTCCACTCATTGATCACTCTAACTGTCAAAAAGTTTTTTCTAATATCTAATCTGTGTCTCCTCCCATTCAGTTTCATCCCATTGCTTCTAGTCTTTCCTTGTGCAAATGAGAATAAAGTTGATCCTTCTACAATGTGACAGCCCTTTAGATATTTGTAGACAGCTATTAAGTCTCCTCTCAGTCTTCTCTTTTGCAAACTAAACATTCCCAAATCCTGCAACCTTTCCTCATAAGACAGGGTTTGCAGACCGGTCACCATTCCGGTCGCTCTTTTCTGAACTTGCTCCAGTTTGTTGATGTCTTTTTTAAAATGTGGTGCCCAAAACTGGTCACAATATTCCAGATGAGGTCTGACCAAAGAGGAGTAGAGGGAAATAATGACTTCACATGATCTAGACTGTATGCTTCTGTTAATACATCCTAGAATTGCATTTGCCTTTTTTGCTGCTGTATCACACTGTTGACTCATATTCAGTCTGTGATCTATTAGTATATACAGTGGGGAAAAAAAGTATTTAGTCAGTCAGCAATAGTGCAAGTTCCACCACTTAAAAAGATGAGAGGCGTCTGTAATTTACATCATAGGTAGACCTCAACTATGGGAGACAAACTGAGAAAAAAAAATCCAGAAAATCACATTGTCTGTTTTTTTTTTCATTTTATTTGCATATTATGGTGGAAAATAAGTATTTAGTCAGAAACAAGCAATCAAGATTTCTGGCTCTCACAGACCTGTAACTTCTTCTTTAAGAGTCTCCTCTTTCCTCCACTCATTACCTGTAGTAATGGCACCTGTTTAAACTTGTTATCAGTATAAAAAGACACCTGTGCACACCCTCAAACAGTCTGACTCCAAACTCCACTATGGTGAAGACCAAAGAGCTGTCAAAGGACACCAGAAACAAAATTGTAGCCCTGCACCAGGCTGGGAAGACTGAATCTGCAATAGCCAACCAGCTTGGAGTGAAGAAATCAACTGTGGGAGCAATAATTAGAAAATGGAAGACATACAAGACCACTGATAATCTCCCTCGATCTGGTGCTCCACGCAAAATCCCACCCCGTGGGGTCAGAATGATCACAAGAACGGTGAGCAAAAATCCCAGAACCACGCGGGGGGACCTAGTGAATGAACTGCAGAGAGCTGAGACCAATGTAACAAGGCCTACCATAAGTAACACACTACGCCACCATGGACTCAGATCCTGCAGTGCCAGACGTGTCCCACTGCTTAAGCCTGTACATGTCCGGGCCCGTCTGAAGTTTGCTAGAGAGCATTTGGATGATCCAGAGGAGTTTTGGGAGAATGTCCTATGGTCTGATGAAACCAAACTGGAACTGTTTGGTAGAAACACAACTTGTCGTGTTTGGAGGAAAAAGAATACTGAGTTGCATCCATCAAACACCATACCTACTGTAAAGCATGGTGGTGGAAACATCATGCTTTGGGGCTGTTTCTCTGCAAAGGGGCCAGGACGACTGATCCGGGTACATGAAAGAATGAATGGGGCCATGTATCGTGAGCTTTTGAGTGCAAACCTCCTTCCATCAACAAGGGCATTGAAGATGAAACGTGGCTGGGTCTTTCAACATGACAATGATCCAAAGCACACCGCCAGGGCAACGAAGGAGTGACTTCGTAAGAAGCATTTCAAGGTCCTGGAGTGGCCTAGCCAGTCTCCAGATCTCAACCCTATAGAAAACCTTTGGAGGGAGTTGAAAGTCCGTGTTGACAAACGAAAAGCCAAAAACATCACTGCTCTAGAGGAGATCTGCATGGAGGAATGGGCCAACATACCAACAACAGTGTGTGGCAACCTTGTGAAGACTTACAGAAAACGTTTGACCTCTGTCATTGCCAACAAAGGATATATCACAAAGTATTGAGATGAAATTTTGTTTCTGACCAAATACTTATTTTCCACCATAATATGCAAATAAAATGAAAAAAAAAACAGACAATGTGATTTTCTGGATTTTTTTTTCTCAGTTTGTCTCCCATAGTTGAGGTCTACCTATGATGTAAATTACAGACGCCTCTCATCTTTTTAAGTGGTGGAACTTGCACTATTGCTGACTGACTAAATACTTTTTTTCCCCACTGTATATATATTGAAAAAATGTTCAAAAAACCATAAAGAAAATGATGTGTCAGACTTTCTCTTGATGAAATGTATCACTCTGCGGTGGATTAGGCTGTGAAGCTGGTGAAAATACCGGGAGGAGAGGGCTTCAGTGACATGACTACTGAAGACGGAAACACCCTTCAGCAAGTGAAGAAGAGGATGAGGAACAGTTTGAACAACGGGTTTAAGAAGAGGAAGAGGTTGGCCTAACACTTGATCGACTTGTAATCATGGTCATAATGGGCAATGTACTTCATCGATTGGCTGAGGAATAGGACCTCCGTATGGTTCATAAGAAGCAGAACCAGCATCTCTCCATGACTATGTTCATCACTCGAACAAGAGGTTGGTTACGCATTTAGTGGTAGTAAAAGTTACGGATGAGGCTGAAGATACTACTGCCTCACCTGAAGAAGCTCCTGATGAAGTGGTGCCAATAGGAGAGCTGTAATGCTCTTCCATGCTGTGCAGTACAGTACTGTACATTCATCCCATTTTCATCACCTTAAATCATCAGTACTGCACAGCTAATTCATCATCTTCATCATGTAGAATTTGTTTAAGAACATAACTAGTGTTTATAAAAAGGTGCAAAAGGTTAATAAGGAACTGGGGCCGATTAATAAGGGACTGGTAATGGTAAATAAGTGTGTGGGAGGGGTTTGTAAATCCTTAAAATATATAAATGCTAAAATAAATGTAAGTTTCTTACTTGGCGGATTTTCAACTATCGTGTTGGAGGTTTAGAATGTAATGCCCGCGATAAGTGGGGGATCATTGTGTAGGATTGCTGTGGATTATATTCACTTTTTGCAGTGGTTTTGAGGCTCTTTTTAAGGCAGATTCCAGGCAGAATTTAAAACCAATTGGGGGCAATATGAAAATAACACCTGACACCAGATAAAAAGGGGAGAAGTTGACTCAATCTTTGCAATGTATGTCTCTGTGCCACACTAAGCATGGAGGACATAAAGAGAAGATGAGAACTGTGAGGACTTGAGAACCAAAATTGTTGAAAGACATCAACAATCTCAAGGTGGGGCGTGGCTATGCCGTGAACGGGAGAGGACGCTGGCTAGGAGAGCTCCTCATCATCCTGCTGGATCCTGGACCCTATATAAGATGTAGTTTGTGACGCCTACCTGTGGTATTCGGCAAGGGATAGCCGAAGCTGCTTAAAAAGACCACTGAGGCTGATGGTGATGCAGCAGAGTTGGTACAGCTCTCCACAGGTAGAGCTAAGTCCCAGGGCAATTATATTATAAAAGATGGTGATGATGGATGTAATGCAGGGCTGAGGTGATGCAGCAAATAAACAGGAGAACACAGCGGGGTGCAGTCTTTACGCTTTTACTCACATTTTGAGTTGCAAACCAGGGCACCGAGTACAGATGGTAATGGAGATCCAGCCAGCCTGGAAGCCATTTAGGATCCACTAAGCCAGATGTGTTGGAGGCCTCCTTTCTGCGCTGTCCCATGAGGTCGCTGGGGTGAGCTTGGTCACAGCTCCTAACTTAATGTGTATGGCGGTGTAGCACTATAGCACCTTTTATTACTGGGTCATATTATAGTAATTTATATCTTGGCATATTTTAGTATACGTAAACTTTCATTTGTATTTATCCCTCATATTTTGCAGTACTCTGCAATTCATCCATAGCACTGCAGTACGTTTTGTAGAACATTATTTCTTGGTTATACTTGTATATTCATTTATTTTCAATGTGCATTGTATGTTTTGTCCTCTAGCACTTTATAGTACTGAATCATTTACAGTGGATTTAATTCTATATCTTGCAATACTTTTCACTTTTGCACAATTTTTGTTTTACAGCACTATAGCACTTTTTAGTGCAATTTTTAGAATATTATGGTAGTACTTTTCACAATATTATTGTCTACACTATATATTGTAATATAAATGTTTAAAAAAGTTTTTTGAGCGATATAATTTAGCACTTAGCATTTTATTTTACACATTTTTTATTTATTTTTTTCTGGTGCTGATATTATACAAATTTTGGCAAGATGTATTGATTTATTTATTGTATGTATTCAGATTTTATATTTTAGCACTTAGCACTTTTTGATATATATTTTTTATTCTATTTTTTGTGTTTATATTATACTAATTTTAGCAAGATGTATTGATATCTTTATTATTCAGATTTTTATGTCATCACATTATAATTTGGTATACAATATATATATTTATAATTTTGGCTTTCCATAATTTTTTCATGCTGGATCCGTTTTTTTCTCATAGACTTGTATTAGTGACAGATTGTGACGGATGGCCACACGTTTCATCCGTCGTCCGACGGATCCGTCAGAAAATCTCTGTCCGTCGGCCGGAGACAACGGACAGATGAACGTTTTTTGTGTACGTCGAAAAGTCGGATAGCGACGGATTCCGTCTTTTAAAACTGAGCATGCCCGGAATCATTTTTCTTCCTTTATTTTAACCCCTGCGGCTGCTTTTTCTATTCTGCACAAAATCCCTCTCTCTCTCTCGCTCTCGCTCTCGCTCCAGAATTCTGTTTCTTTAATGCCTACAGCAAGGCTGCTACAACGGATCAGTTATAAAAACGGATCCAGTGCATCAGTTTTTTGCAATATACGCAGGATCCGTCCACTTGACGGATCTGAACACTTTGACGGATTGTGACTGATTGCAAAAGACTGGAGTGTGAAAGGAGCCTTAAGAAGCGAGATGTGGATGAGAAAAGGTGGTGGATCCGTTGCCAACCGTTAATTGACGGAATCCGCCAACGGATCCTCCTTTTTATACTGAGCATGCCTGAATGAATGTCCTTTCATGATATTTAACCCCAAATCCCATTCTGGCAGCTAAATCTCTCTCTCTCTCTCTCTCTCTCTCTCTCGTGAAACAGGCCTTACTTTAAATTTCATGCACTAGCGTCTAAAGCGGATCCGTACAAAAAACGGATCCAGTTGCATCCGTTTGCCACAAAACGGAAACGGATCCGTTTTTGCACACTGGCGGATTTTGACTCACGCCAGAAAACTGAAGTGTGAAACAGGCCTAAGAGAAAGAAAAGACTCAATC
This sequence comes from Dendrobates tinctorius, assembly GCF_039654945.1. Classification (NCBI taxonomy): domain Eukaryota; kingdom Metazoa; phylum Chordata; class Amphibia; order Anura; family Dendrobatidae; genus Dendrobates; species Dendrobates tinctorius. Next base: position 1,273,530 of record NW_027361674.1, read on the forward strand.
AGAGAAGAGGTCACCTATAAGGTACCAGGATGTACATTTTTAGCTATTGGTACTGACTGCGTCTCATCAGTACTATGGTTCCTGTATAGTCCACAGTCTGATAAAGACTGATAACTCCCAGCATCTCCTTACCATTGTTAAGGACATACTGGGAGTTATAGGTTCATGAGATACAAATGTATATGGGCCTGACTTAGAAGGATTCAGCTCATCAGTTATTAATCACATGATGTCATAGACCTAATGGAAAAGGGAAGAATTAGCTGAGTAGAAATGCAAAATGGGCGCCTTCGGCTTCATCTGCCTTGGGCACCCAAAATACTTTGTTTCGGCCCTGGTAACGGATAAAGCAAAATCCTACATGACCTATCAGTGTTCTACGATTTGGGTTGAGGACACTTATTGTATGTGGGCTGGTGAATTTTGTGTGCCAGGGCTGCTTTTTAGTCCCAACTCGGCCCTAAATCCCCTCGTTTATCTGAATGGGAGGAAGAGTGTGAACTTGTGCTAATTGTGCAGTCACACTTTGTCATCTTTGCTCCGTCCTGTCTTCCAGCGCAGGGTTAAATTGCTCTGACTTCATATCTGGCTTCATGGCTTGATCATAGATGCTGGATCCTGATCCCCAACAAATTCTCACCAACCGAAGATTGTGAAAGAAACACACAAAACACTTTTATTGGATGTTAAATTGACCGAATTTTATTCCAAATCTCATCATCATTATTTCTTTCAGTGTCTGAAATTTAGAATCAGCCAATTACTATGTGAGACACTGAAAGTGGCAGAACCCCCGACTCACGAAGAATCGTCCTTCAGCACTCAGGAGAGGAAAAACCCCCTGTGGTGGAAACCTCTAGGGAACCATGGCTGCAGGACTGCCCTTCCCTTGGGCTTAGAAGGTTAGTGCCAACATGTAACAGCAAATTGTACCTGAATTTGTACATTGTGTCATATTTGTTTTGGAGAAGCCTAATGCGACCTCTCCTGGCCGTACACATAAAGTGAAGGCGGCGAGTACCGGACGTGAGGGAGATCTGGCTGCAACATCTGTCACCCCATTGATCTGGCTGGCTAGGCGGTATGGCTGATCTGGCTGGCTAGGCGCTATGGCTGATCTGGCTGGCTAGGCGGTGTCCCCTTCCTCCCATTGTGGAGTGATGAAGCTCCAGGTCTCCAGACACATCAAGTATGGCTCCGTCTACGGCTGAATGACTTGTGGTTCTGGAATCTTCTCCTGCATCATAGATGCATGTGTTTATGACATCAGCGCAGTTGCCATAGTTATCACAGGTGTTTTATACTGTGGTTTCATTGGCTAGAAAGTCCCTCTCAGTGTTCCAAAGAATTAACCCTTGAATGACTGGTATTGTGCCTTTGTCCAGAAGCCTGTATAATAAACTTGTCACTAGACAGGACCATTATCATTATTATATTTTAAAGTTGCCCCAACCAAAGTCTAATAAGTGAGCGCATCTACAGAGTTGATGTGTAACAAGCGCAATCATTCCATTAAGCCCTACTAAATGCATAAATGCACAATATGAGAACAGAGCAGTCTCATAGAAAATTAATGATACCAAGGTAAATGCAGTTAGATATGGGATGCTATATAGGGGCTCATACTGTATATAGGAGCTATATGGGGACTCACTCTGTATATAGGAGGCAATATGGTGGCAAACAATGTATTCGGGAGGCTATATGTGAGTGCTCATACTGTATATAGGAGGCTATATGGGGACTCACACTGTATATAGGAGGCAAACACTGTATTCAGGAGGCTATATGTGGGCTCATACTGTATATAGGAAGCGATTTGCAGGCTCATACTGTTTATAGGAAGCGATGTGCAGGCTCATACTGTACATAGGAGGCTATGTGGATGCTCATACTGTTTATAGGAAGCAATGCGCAGGCTCATACTGTACATAGGAGGCTATATGTGGGTGCTCATACTGTATATAGGAGGCTATATGCGGCCTCATACTGTATATAGGAAGTGATGTACAGGCTCATAATGTATATAGGAGGCTATGTGCAGGCTCATACTGTATATAGGAAGCAATGTGCAGGCTCATACTGTATATAGGAGGGAAAAACTGTATTCAGGAGGCTATGTGTGGGTGCTCATACTGTATATAGGAGGCTATGTGGGCTCTTATTGTATATAGGAAGCAATGTGCAGGCTCATACTATATATAGGAGACTATATGCGGCCTCATACTGTATATAGAAGGCTATATGCGGCCTCATACTGTATACAGGAGGCTATGTGGGCTCATACTGTATATAGGAGGCTATATGCAGCCTCATACTGTATATAGGAAGCGATGTACAGGCTCATACTGTATATAGGAGGTAAACACTGCATTCAGGAGGCTATATGTGGGTGCTCATACTGTATATAGGAGGCTATATGCGGCCTCATACTGTATATCGGAAGCGAAGTACAGGCTCATACTGTATATAGAAGGCTATATGCGGCCTCATACTGTATATAGGAAGCGATGTGCAGGCTCATACTGTATATAGAAGGCTATATGCAGGCTCATACTGTATATAGGAGGGAAAAACTGTATTCAGGAGGCTATATGTGGGTGCTCATACTGTATATAGGAGGCTATATGCGGCGTCATACTGTATATAGGAAGCGATGTGCAGGCTCATACCGTATATTGGAGGCTATATGGCCTCATACTGTAGATAGGAAGCGATGTACAGGCTCATACTGTATATAGGAGTTAAACACTGCATTCAGGAGGCTATATGTGGGTGCTCATACTGTATATAGGAGGCTATATGCGGCCTCATACTGTATATAGGAAGCGAAGTACAGGCTCATACTGTATATAGGAGGCTATATGCGGCCTCATACTGTATATAGGAAGCGATGTGCAGGCTCATACTGTATATAGGAGGGAAAAACTGTATTCAGGAGGCTATATGTGGGTGCTCATACTGTATATAGGAGGCTATATGCGGCCTCATACTGTATATAGGAAGCGAAGTACAGGCTCATACTGTATATAGGAGGCTATATGCGGCCTCATACTGTATATAGGAGGCTATATGTGGGTGCTCATACTGTATATAGGATTCTATATGTGGCCTCATACTGTATATAGGAAGCGATGTGCAGGCTCATACTGTATATAGAAGGCTATATGGGGACTCACACTGTATATAGGAGGCAAATACTGTATTCAGGAGGCTATATGTGGGCTCATACTGTATATAGGAAGCGATTTGCAGGCTCATACTGTTTATAGGAAGCGATGTGCAGGCTCATACTGTTTATAGGAAGCGATGTGCAGGCTCATACTGTACATAGGAGGCTATGTGGATGCTCATACTGTCTATAGGAAGCAATGCGCAGGCTCATACTGTACATAGGAGGCTATATGTGGGTGCTCATACTGTATATAGGAGGCTATATGCGGCCTCATACTGTATAGAGGAAGTGATGTACAGGCTCATATTGTGTATAGGAGGCTATGTGCCGGCTCATACTGTTTATAGGAAGCAATGTGCAGGCTCATACTGTATATAGGAGGCAAAAACTGTATTCAGGAGGCTATATGTGGGTGCTCATACTGTATATAGGAGGCTATATGCGGCCTCATACTGTATATATGAAGCGATGTGCAGGCTCATACCGTACGTAGGAGGCTATATGTGGCCTCATACTGTATACAGGAAGCAATGTGCAGGCTCATACTGTATATAGGAGGGCTCATACTGTATATAGGAGGCTATGTGCAGGCTCATACTGTATATAGGAAGCAATGTGCAGGCTCATACTGTATATAGGAGGCAAAAACTGTATTCAGGAGGCTATATGTGGGTGCTCATACTGTATATAGGAGGCTATATGCGGCCTCATACTGTATGTAGGAAGCGATGTGCAGGCTCATACTGTATATAGGAGGCTATGTGGGCTCATACTGTATATAGGAGGCTATATGCGGCCTCATACTGTATATATGAAGCGATGTGCAGGCTCATACCGTACGTAGGAGGCTATATGTGGCCTCATACTGTATACAGGAAGCAATGTGCAGGCTCATACTGTATATAGGAGGCTATATGCGGCCTCATACTGTATATAGGAAGCGATGTGCAGGCTCATACTGTATATAGGAGGGAAAAACTGTATTCAGGAGGCTATATGTGGGTGCTCATACTGTATATAGGAGGCTATATGCGGCCTCATACTGTATATAGGAAGCGAAGTACAGGCTCATACTGTATATAGGAGGCTATATGCGGCCTCATACTGTATATAGGAGGCTATATGTGGGTGCTCATACTGTATATAGGATTCTATATGTGGCCTCATACTGTATATAGGAAGCGATGTGCAGGCTCATACTGTATATAGAAGGCTATATGGGGACTCACACTGTATATAGGAGGCAAATACTGTATTCAGGAGGCTATATGTGGGATCATACTGTATATAGGAAGCGATTTGCAGGCTCATACTGTTTATAGGAAGCGATGTTCAGGCTCATACTGTTTATAGGAATCGATGTGCAGGCTCATACTGTACATAGGAGGCTATGTGGATGCTCATACTGTTTATAGGAAGCAATGCGCAGGCTCATACTGTACATAGGAGGCTATATGTGGGTGCGCATACTGTATATAGGAGGCTATATGCGGCCTCATACTGTATAGAGGAAGTGATGTACAGGCTCATACTGTATATAGGAGGCTATGTGCCGGCTCATACTGTATATAGGAAGCAATGTGCAGGCTCATACTGTATATAGGAGGCAAAAACTGTATTCAGGAGGCTATATGTGGGTGCTCATACTGTATATAGGAGGCTATATGCGGCCTCATACTGTATACATGAAGCGATGTGCAGGCTCATACCGTACGTAGGAGGCTATATGTGGCCTCATACTGTATACAGGAAGCAATGTGCAGGCTCATACTGTATATAGGAGGCTATATGGGCTCATACTGTATATAGGAGGCTATGTGCAGGCTCATACTGTATATAGGAAGCAATGTGCAGGCTCATACTGTATATAGGAGGCAAAAACTGTATTCAGGAGGCTATATGTGGGTGCTCATACTGTATATAGGAGGCTATATGCGGCCTCATACTGTATGTAGGAGGCTATGTGGGCTCATACTGTATATAGGAGGCTATATGCGGCCTCATACTGTATATATGAAGCGATGTGCAGGCTCATACCGTATGTAGGAGGCTATATGTGGCCTCATACTGTATACAGGAAGCAATGTGCAGGCTCATACTGTATATAGGAGGCTATGTGCCGGCTCATACTGTATATAGGAAGCAATGCGCAGGCTCATACTGTATATAGAAGGCAAAAACTGTATTCAGGAGGCTATATGTGGGTGCTCATACTGTATATAGGAGGCTATATACGGCCTCATACTGTATATAAGAAGCGATGTGCAGGCTCATACCGTACGTAGGAGGCTATATGTGGCCTCATACTGTATACAGGAAGCAATGTGCAGGTTCATACTGTATATAGGAGGCTATGTGGGCTCATACTGTATATAGGAGGCTATGTGCAGGCTCATACTGTATATAGGAAGCAATGTGCAGGCTCATACTGTATATAGGAGGCAAAAACTGTATTCAGGAGGCTATATGTGGGTGCTCATACTGTATATAGGAGGCTATATGCGGCCTCATACTGTATATATGAAGCGATGTGCAGGCTCATACCGTACGTAGGAGGCTATATGTGGCCTCATACTGTATACAGGAAGCAATGTGCAGGCTCATACTGTATATAGGAGGCTATGTGGGCTCATACTGTATATAGGAGGCTATGTGCAGGCTCATACTGTATATACGAAGCAATGTGCAGGCTCATACTGTATAGAGGAGGCAAAAACTGTATTCAGGAGGCTATATGTGGGTGCTCATACTGTATATAGGAGGCTATATGCGGCCTCATACTGTATATATGAAGCGATGTGCAGGCTCATACCGTACATAGGAGGCTATATGTGGCCTCATACTGTATACAGGAAGCGATGTGCAGGCTCATACTGTATATAGGAGGCTATGTGGGCTCATATTGTATATAGGAAGCAATGTGCAGGCTCATACTGTATATAGGAGACTATATGCGGCCTCATACTGTATATAGGAAACGATGTACAGGCTCATACTGTATATAGGATAAAGTACAAATATATCCCAAATACTGGAAAAAATTCTTCAAAGGCTCAACTCACTGGAAATAGAATAGCAAAAAAAATCTCATAAATGAGCTATTAAGCATCACAAGAGATCAAAATTGGAGTTTTTCAAGCTAAATATTTTATTTAGAATAATTAACAGAGCATAAATGCTAAATGCAAGTTACAGCAGACATAAACACAATATAATTAAACCAGCACCTTGACAGTTAATAAAGTTTTTATCTGTATAAAGCATGTAGTTTCTTTGCTTTCCTTTCACAAATAGAATGCATAGTAAACAGCAAACTCCCCATTTACATAATATGTATGCCCAGATAAGGTTTTGCATACAATAAGTGCCCAGAGTAAACTGCTGAATATAAAGTGCATAAGTGCCTTGTATCAAATAAGCCTGGTAGGCGTTAAGTGTACACAGAGTAAAAACTGTCTATACAAATTCCAGAGTAAGATACAAGGACTGCATTAGAAAGTAACAACTTACATGTGCTGTGCATGTCACTGTAAAACCTGCCGCCCCTACGCGCGTTACGCCGCAGCTTCCTCAGGAGGCGTGGTTTACAAGTGCCCCGGATCTAGTTTATATAGTGCGGTCAACCAATAAACCGCTTTCCCTAATAAAGCTTGTAAAATTCAGGACCTGCGCTGTAGTGTCCACAATGACGTCAATAGTATCCAGTTCTAAACGTCCACAGCATTATCGGCGCATGCGCTGTTGAGTCCCCACTATGAACAGCGAGTCTATCATCAGCATGAAAGCGTCTCAAGCTGCAAAACAGCCAGAGACAGCCACATACCAGACTGAGCACGTCAGAAGGCTCCTAGGGAGGACAGAACTGGGCATGCGCTCAAGTGAGGACAAGAAAATAAAATAATTATGAAGAATAATAATCACTATTTAAAGTGATAGCAAGTGTTGAAAGTGAGGGGATAAAACATAATGATGCTGAAATAATTATAGCGGTGTGTATGAACCATTAAAGTGAATATGCCTGACATAGAGTGCAAAGGCACACACATATGTGTCAATTATAAGCACACTATGCAAGCAATAAATTTTTTTTTAACAATTAGCATAATGTGTATGCAGGCTATATGAAAGTGTATGTGCATCATATAACTATAACAACTATATATCATGTCTCTGTTAAAAAACAAATGTACATAAAAATAACACATGGCATTCAATACATACATCAAATGTCATATACTGTATCATAAAGTAATTATACACACAATTATGTATAATGTATAATACATAGCACAAATACACAAAGAAAATTGTGAAAAAAATAAAAAATGAGTTAAAAAAAATATATAAATTTAAAACAAATAAAAATGTAAATGAAATAAACAAATAAAAAAAGAAAAAATGAATAAAAATGTGAACAAATAATATGAAATATTGAAGACCCAATGGGTACGAAAAGAGCCGTAGATTTCTTGTGAGAGGAGTGTTTCTTCATAAAATCTTGAAATGCCCTCAACAATGAATTCCATGCCAGATCATATATTGCGATGCGAAGATAGAGAACTGGAGTATAAGCACAGGAAAAAACTAATTAAAAACAGAAAACTAAAACCAAGACAAAAAAGATACCCATACGATTTTTACAGAAAGGACCCAAAACCATTACTCTCATTCAATCATTTTTTTTTTGCTACTGTATATAGGAGGCTATGTGCAGGCTCATACTGTGTATAGGAAGCAATGTGCAGGCTCATACTGTATATAGGAGGTAAACACTGCATTCAGGAGGCTATATGTGGGTGCTCATACTGTATATAGGAGGCTATATGCGGCCTCATACTGTATATAGGAAGTGATGTACAGGCTCATACTGTATATAGGAGGCTATATGCGGCCTCATACTGTATATAGGAAGTAATGTACAGGCTCATACTGTATATAGGAGGTAAACACTGCATTCAGGAGGCTATATGTGGGTGCTCATACTGTATATAGGAGGCTATATGCGGCCTCATACTGTATATAGGAGGCTATATGCGGCCTCATACTGTATATAGGAAGTAATGTACAGGCTCATACTGTATATAGGAGGTAAACACTGCATTCAGGAGGCTATATGTGGGTGCTCATACTGTATATAGGAGGCTATATGCAGCCTCATACTGTATATAGGAAGCGATGTACAGGCTCATACTGTATATAGGAAGCGATGTGCAGGCTCATACTGTATATAGGAGGTAAACACTGCATTCAGGAGGCTATATGTGGGTGCTCATACTGTATATAGGAGGCTATATGCGGCCTCATACTGTATATAGGAAGTGATGTACAGGCTCATACTGTATATAGGAGGCTATATGCGGCCTCATACTGTATATAGGAAGTAATGTACAGGCTCATACTGTATATAGGAGGTAAACACTGCATTCAGGAGGCTATATGTGGGTGCTCATACTGTATATAGGAGGCTATATGCGGCCTCATACTGTATATAGGAGGCTATATGCGGCCTCATGCTGCATATAGGAAGCGAAGTACAGGCTCATACTGTATATAGGAGGCTATATGCGGCCTCATACTGTATATAGGAAGCGATGTGCAGGCTCATACTGTATATAGAAGGCTATATGCAGCCTCATACTGTATATAGGAGGCAAATACTGTATTCAGGAGGCTATATGTGGCCTCATACTGTATATGGGAAGCGATGTGCATGCTCATACTGTATATAGGAGGCTATATGCGACCTCATACTGTATATAGGAGACTATGTGCAGACTCATACTGTATATAGGAAGCAATGTGCAGGCTCATACTGTGTATAGGAGACTATGTGCAGACTCATACTGTATATAGGAAGCGCTGTGCAGGCTCATACTGTATATAGAAGGCTATATGCGGCCTCATACTGTATATAGGAAGCGCTGTGCAGGCTCATACTGTACATAGGATGCTATATGCGGCCTCATACTGCATGTAGGAGGCTATATGCGGCCTCACTGTATATAGGAAGCGCTGTGCAGGCTCATACTGTATATAGGAGGCTATATGCGGCCTCATACTGTATATAGGAAGCGCTGTGCAGGCTCATACTGTATATAGGAGGCTATATGCGGCCTCATACTGTATATAGGAAGCGCTGTGCAGGCTCATACTGTATATAGGAGACTATGTGCAGACTCATACTGTATATAGGAAGCAATGTGCAGGCTCATACTGTATATAGGTTGCAATTCAAAAGCAGAAAATTGTTAAAAACAAAAAATGAAGGAGAGCGATAAAGTGGCGCCTGTGTAAAAGGTTTTGTAACTGCTGCGACTCTAGATACCAACCACAAGGAAATCGAAAGGATTATAAATATTTGTGATAGACTCACGTTGAAAAAACCAAGATGTGGGAGAAAAGCTAGTCACTTATTAATGAGACAAATAGAAGAATATTTAATAGGTAAAACCTGACAAGAATAAACAATAAACTGCAGTTAGCCCAATCGTGGGGATAAATAGCTGAGAAATAAATAGTGATTAGTATATTTTAATGAATATATTGCAACTCGCCCAGTACATAGCTGTGAAAAAAATGGTAGTTAATGGAAATAGTAAGTATTGCACTCAAACAGTTGATTAACCAAGGAGAGATGGCATGTACCCGAATAGAATTCTCCTAGAAGTAAAGGGTTAATATGTACATAGAACACATTAAATATTAAATGGTCATAAGCAATATGTCCCGGACCTGAAGAAAGAAGCTGAGTTTTCCGAAACACGTTGGTTTCGGCCCTTTTTGCCACCCGTACCTCCATCTAGCAGCAGTTACGTGGCACCACATGATCCACCGCGTCACACAGGTCCTGCTCCTACGGCATATCTGCCGGGACGCAGCTATCGACCAGAGTGACCGGATCCCTGCCGACAGCTGGAGCGCAGGAGCGCTGGTCTCACACTACACCTCGGCATATCGCCGCATCTCCCAGGTCCGACCTTTACTGCACCAGCCAGAACGCTCATGGTTACAATGCGGTGTGACTGAGTAAGGTTAGTCTGCAGCGGAGTTACGCTGGATGCTCAAGGAGAAGGTTGAACTAGCAACACCAAAACTTATAGAACTTTGCTAACTACCAAACCTTTAGTTAACTTGTCGTCAACTTTGAATTTAGCTGCAACGAAAGGGTTAACACAATAAAGAAATTGTTCAAGTAGTTCAATTACGAAACTACCTCCTTACAACGGGGTCCAGAATGTAGACGGGAAAAAAAAGAGAAAACCTCCAATACGAGGTTAATCAGGCCAAAACTGCCTGTTAAAACAAGGTAATCTTCCATGGCGAAGGCCTAAGTCATTTGCCGTGGTTAGGTTGAGCTTCTTTAATAGACCTGAGGAAGTCTGCTCCTTCTTCCGGTGAGAACAGAGGTATTGTCCTCCCTCTGTAGAAAACCAGCAGCTTCACGGGGAATCCCCATTTGTAAAGGATGCCTTTCTCCTTCAGTGCTGATGTTATGCTTTTGAATGATCGGCGTAGATCCAGAGTCTCCTTGGAAAGGTCAGGAAACACTTTAGGATCCTTGTGTGGATCCAGGAAAGTTTTGTTGGATTTCAGATAGTTCAGAATCTTCTCTTTAGTTTGATAAAAGTGCACCCTGAGAATGGTATCTCTAGGGACCTCTATAGGGAGCTTAGGAGGACGGGGTAGCCTATGGGCTCTGTCGATGATTAGGTCAGATGGTGTTAGATCAGGGATGGCCTGCTTAAAGATATCCTGAATATGGCCCGAAAGTTCATCTTGGGAAATGCTCTCCGGGATTCCTCTAATCTTTAGATTATTTCTTCGGCCTCTATCTTCGAGATCCGCCATCTTGGTCCTGAGCTTATGTATTTCCGAAGATAGGTATTCCAGGTCCACTGAGTATTCTGACGATCTCTGCTCGAGCTTATGTATCCTCTCCTCCTGGTTTACTAATTTTTTCTCCACCGTCTCGCGGAATTCTTGAAAATGCAGGTCAAGTCTTTGACTTTGAATGTCGAGTTTTTTGTCAAGTAGGGCACTTAACTTATTGAATAGGACCTCCATGTTATCCGAGGTTTGTGATTTCGGAGGAGGTATGTCGAGATCCAAATTTGACCCAAGTGTTTCCATCTTGGACCTGCTTTTGGCTGGAGTTGTGTTTGGGGAGTAGTCACTAGATTCCTCCTCAGACTCAGATATCCCTGCCGTATTTGAGTATTTTTCACCATAAGTTCCCGGCATTCTCCGCTTGGCGTTTATGGTGGAGTCCATGCTTTCTTATAATTGGACTTCTGGTACAAATGTAACTTTTCTACCACGATCCGCTTGGTGATAGAGGTCTCTCGGAGGAGATCTAGATCTAATGGGGCTCCGAGCATTGACTTGGTCCCTTGAATGATGTCGGCTGTTAAATGATTTGTCAGATTTCAGAGGGTTTTGAGCTTTATTTTGGGCGAGGTTAAATTTTTCCCCCTGGTTTTAATGCCGCTCATGATGCTGTAAGAGGATCCACTTTGATGCTGAACCGCAAAAACTTCACCAGCGATCTCAGAGGGATAATAAAGTTGGTCGAGATCTCTGTTGTGACTCCAAACGAGGATGCGCAGAGGGGTCGCAGTGGGTGATATTATTTATCTCAGGATGGGTTCTGCCGGGATCACAGCTGCGATCCTAATGGAAGACGCTCAGGAGAGGTCGCAGGTGTGGTGGAATTGGAGACTGAGATGCGTTCTGAGACTTTGCAGCATCACCGTTTATAACGCAGCTGCGATCTCGCGTCTCTGCTGATAAAGAGCGCCGACTCTAGGCAGAGTTATGGCTCTCCAGAAAGTCTATATAAGCTAAGGGGAGGAGGTCGGGGCGATCTGTCGTGTAATACTCACAGCCCCTACGATCTCCCGTGGTGAGCTTCTTTTTGCAGGCTGCAGCATCTGGACCGGGGTCTCAAGGGAGACGCAGCTGCGTCCCTGATTATGGAACCAGTGGGGAAGGCTGGGTAAGCCTTACAATAAAATGCTGATTCCCACTTGCAGGTTGAGGGTCCTGACTAGCGTCGCTAGTGTGGGTGAGCTGGGAGCAGGTCCTGAAGGGTTGTGGAGTGTTGATTGAGGCTCTGGAAGCAGGGAGGCTGCAGCCCTGGAAGTCTGGGTGGCTGCACAGTGGTAATTTAGTCCGAGGCTTTGCGGCCCAGTGGAGTGGAAGGCCTCAGATGGTTTCTATGCTCCAGGAGGTCCAAAAACGTCGGTTTTGGTGTCAAAATGTTCCTTATAGGGTCAGGGGTCCTTCCTAAAAGGTATCCAGGCAGAATGGCATGAAATAGTCGAGTTGAGAGTCGGGTTGGGAGGTTTTTCTCAGGAGCTCCCTATTCCTAAGTCTCACATGATAGTGAGCTAGGCCACGCCCCAGTCTGGTATTGCCACATTCAGTAAAAATTGTGGAACACATTTTGTTGCCATTTTTACTCACTTCTTATGTGAAAATGTAACATTTTTAACTAAAATAAAATTTTGGTGGTGAAAATGTAGTTATTTTGTTCTCATTGCCCAATGGTATAAAATTCTGTGACACACTCATGGTGTCAATAAGATCACTGCACCCCAGATTAATTCATTGAGAGGTGTAGTTCATAAAATGGGGTCACTTATTGGGGATTCTGCTGTTTTGGCACCTCATGGGCTCTCCCATTGGATCATGACACCTGCAAACCATAGCAGTAAAATCTGGCGCTCCTTCCCTTCTGAATTCTGCCATGTGCCCAAGCAGTGGTTTACTCCCACATATGAGGTATCAGCATATTCAGAACAAATTGTAAAATAGCTTTTGGGGTCAAATGTCATCTTTACTCTTGGCAAAGTAAAAAAATAATGGGAAAAAATCATTTCTGTAGAAAAAATGTGATTTTTTTATTTTTATGGCTCTACGTTATAAACTTTTGTGAAGCACTTGGGGGTTCAAAGTGCTCACCACACATCTAGATAAGTTCATCCGGGAGTCTAGTTTCCAAAATAGGGTCACTTGTGGGGGGTTTCAACAGTTTAGGCACATAAGGGGCTCTCCAAATGCGACATGACGCCCGCACACCATCCCATCTCATTCTGCATTTCAAACCGTCACTACATCCCTTTCGAGTGTGCGACCATACAGTAGTTTTCTCCCACATATGGAATATCAGAGTACTCAGGAAAAAATTGCACAATATATTTTGTGGTCCAATGTCTCCTGTTACCCTTGGGAAAATAAAAAACTGGAGACTAAAAGATAATGTTTGTGGAAAAAATATGATTTTTTTTCACGCCCTGGTGTTATAAACTTTAGTGAGACACCTGGGGGTTCAAAGTTCTCACCACACATCTAGATAAGTTCCTTGCGTGGTCTAGTTTCCAAAATGTGGTCACTTGAACAGTCTGGTATCTCCATCAGATGCCTGATCTACAATGCCTTGTGAACGTATTCGGCCCCCTGGAACTTTTCAACCTTTTCCCACATATCATGCTTCAAACATAAAGATATCAAATGTAAATTTTTGGTGAAGAATCAACAACAAGTGGGACACAATTGTGAAGCTGAAAGAAATTTATTGGTTATTTTAAATTTTTGTGGAAATTCAAAAACTGAAAAGTGGGGCGTGCAATATTATTCGACTTCTTTACTTTCAGTGCAGCAAACTCACTCCAGAAGTTCATTGTGGATCTCTGAATGATCCAATGTTGTCCTAAATGACTAATGATGATAAATATAATCCACCTGTGTGTAATCAAGTCTCCGTATAAATGCACCTGCTCTGTGATAGTCTCAGGGTTCTGTTTGAAGCACAGAGAGCATCATGAAGACCAAGTAACACAGCAGGCAGGTCCATGATACTGTTGTGGAGAAGTTTAAAACCCAATTTGGATGCAAAATGATTTCCAAAACTCTAAACACCCCAAGGAGCACTGTGCAAATGATCATATTGAAATGGAAGGAGCATCATACCACTGCAAATCTACCAAGACCCGGCCATCCCTCTAAACTTTCATCTCAAACAAGAAGACTGATCAGAGATGCAGCCAAGAGGCCCATGATCACTCTGGATGAATTGCAGAGCTCTACAATGTAGGTGGGACAGTTTGTCCATAGGACAACAATCAGTCGTACACTACAAAAATCTGGCCTTTATGGAAGAGTGGCAAGAAGAAAGCCATTTCTCAAAGATATCCATAAAAAGTGTTGTTTAAAGTTTGCAACAAGCCACCTGGGAGACACACCAAACATGTGGAAGAAGGTGCTCTGGTCAGATGAAACCAAAATCGAACTTTTCGGCAACAATACCAAACGATATGTTTGGCATAAAAGCAACACAGCTTATCACCCTGAACACACCATCCCCACTGTCAAACATGGTGGTGGCAGCATCATGGTTTGGGCCTGCTTTTCTTAAGCAGGGACAGGGGGGAAGATGGTTAAAATTGATGGGAAGATGGATGGAGCCAAATACAGAACCATTCTTGAAGAAAACCCGTTGGAGTCTGCAAAAGACCTGAGACTGGGATGGAGATTTGTCTTCCAACAAGACAATGATCCCAAACATGAAGCAAAATCTACAATGGAATGGTTCACAAATTAACATATCCAGGTGTTAGAATGGCCAAGTCAAAGTCCAGACCTGAATCCAATCGAGAATCTGTGGAAAGAGCTGAAAACTGCTGTTCAGAAACGATCTCCATCAAACCTCACTGAGCTCGAGCTGTTTGCAAGGGAAGAATGGGCAAGAATTTCAGAGTCTCGATGTACAAAACAGATAGAGACATACCCCAAGCGACTTGCAGCTGTAATCGCAGCAAAAGGTGGCGCAACAAAGTATTAAGTTAAAGGGGCCGAATAATATTGCATGCCCCACTTTTCAGTTTTTGAATTTCCCAAAAAATTTAAAATAACCAATAAATTTTGTTTAACTTCACAATTGTGTCCCACTTGTTGTTGATTCTTCACCAAAAATTTACATTTGGTACTTTATGTTTGAAGCATGATATGTGGGAAAAGGTTGAAAAGTTCCAGGGGGCCGAATACTTTCGCAAGGCACTGTATCTGTGGCTATAAATTGTAGCATTTCAGGCCTCCATTCTACTGTATTTGCTGTCTGTTACCTTATTTCTTTACACTATTTTGAGGGAAAAAATAAAAAAATACAGGCCACATATTGAACAGTCTTGTATCTCCCACATGCCTACGGACCTTGCCTTTCTACCATGATTATTTCCTGACAACCTGACCTGACCTCTCCTGTGGTAACCCCTGATGCTCTCAGCTTATACTCATACACATTCTTACATGTTTGGGTGCTACTTCATATCAGGCTATTAGCCAAAATATATATAGATATATTCTTATTTATTTTTGTGGCCTATTGTTGTACCCCCTTGCTTTCCTCCAGTAGCTATTTTGCTAGGCTTTAGAGGGTTATTTATTCATTCCCTAATTGCTAATTTTCCAATCTTGGGGACAGTCAATTTTGGTTGATCATATGTGAGCACAGGTTCTGTTCATTGGAGCATATTTATGGTTTCATGTTTTTTGGTGTATCATATCTTATACACATCTGTGTTATCCAGGATGAGGTTCAGTATATTATTTGTCAAGAGCATGGGACCTCAGCTTATGTGTTATTGTTATTGCAGTTTTTAATGGTGTTTTATCATGCATGTCTCTTGTTGTGGTTTATCATTTGAATAAAATTATTGTTACAAATTTTTCTACAATAAGGTGTGCGCTATTTTTATGCATTGTTTTTTTTTCTCTGTGGGCTAAAAATTGTGGCATTTCAGGCCTACATTTACCTTTTTTTGCTATGTCTTACCCTATATCTATAGACTATTTTGCGGTAAACACACATAAAAAAAATCAGGCCACATATTTAACAGTGTGGTATCTCAGTAAAAATACTTCTGTTTCAATATTTTATGGCTGCTTCATGACTGGGTCTCAAATGCACCAACTCCTACCACCATCATCATCTTCTGCCTAGTGGCATATACTGCGCAGATAGAAAGTCTGAGAAGCAGAGGTTGAACACTTGGGAGGTGTTGTTCTCTGTCAGCGTATTACGAAGGCAAAAGCTTCTAGATTAAATCATGAGTGGAAGTGCCAGAGCAAGAGGACATGGAAGAGCATGGGGCCAGGAGTCCCAACTACCCAAGCCTGGTGTTCCTGGGCCAGATTCTGACAATCCATCACCTACTAAAACTGAATTTGTTGGACGAGGACGTCAAAAGTGAGTCCCTGCAGTTTCTAGATCAGAAGCTAGAGATTTTTACATTTCGGCTGGATTTCAAGATGTGTCAATTGGAGAGCGTGGTGGTCGTAGATGTGACTTCCATGATATGGGTGTTTCCACTAGACAATCCATTCAACATGTCATTGAATCAAAATCTGTTTTTTCTCGCAACTCTATTCAGCGGTGTACAAACTGATAGCTAGACCCCAGTGGGTCTAGTCACAGTACCATGTTGACAACAGTCCCTTGATGTTATCTAGATCCATAATGTCACCTCTACTTTACCAGCATGGTGAATTAATAGGAAAAGAAAGTGGTTTTGATGGAGCTGTTCTTTTCTTGCCAAAGAAGCTCAATAAGTTCAATGAGGTGGTTAGCCACACACGCAATGGAGAATTAGTAAAGATTACAATTACTTTCACAAAAGGCAAGCCCGGACGCCTGCCCCAAAGGGGGTACAGGGAGGGCGCACATGACTAAGGAGGGATGCTAGGCCTGAGGGTTAGTGAAGGGTAAGGTGTAGTGCTTTTGTGTTTGTGGGGAAGGTGTGGGTTGGAGCTATGGGGCTTATGGTGCAATGTGAGTTGGCAGGGAGTGGTCAGTAGTGCTTTGTGTTTGTGGGGAAGGTGTGGGTTGGAGCTATGGGGCTTATTGTGCAATGTGAGTTGACAGGGAGTGGTCAGTTGTGGGATGGATATATAGGGCAGAACTGTGGGGGGATGGTCATTCCTTAACTTGCAGACGTCCGGAATCGTCAGCTCCTCACATCTGGGACTTCAGCTTGAATCTTTGGATCCAGAAGATGGAATACCTCGTGGCACAGATGAAGAGGATGATGGAGCAGCGCGGCCAGCAGTGGATGAAGGAACAGCTGCAGCGATGGTCTGGTGATGGCGACGGCGGAGAAGATGGGACTCCTCTGCCTCCGAAGCGGCAGCGACGATCACGGCCTCCTGAGCACCTCAGCCCGGAGTTAAGTTTGCAGCGGAGGATGAGCCCCATTAGCATACCTGTTGCAGAAGACATCGCGGGGCCGGAGCCAGAAGTCGAGAAGCAGGCAGCAAGGTAACGGGGCGGTGAGTGACGTGGCCGGCCTCCCCTCCATTTCGGATCGCGGCACACAGTGGTGACGCGCACGTCGCGGCCACGTTACCCGGCGTGGTCACCTGACCCGGCGCGGTCATCGACATCGGTGGACGGCGGTGACGTGACGCGGCAAGGAGCCCGGTGGCGAGGTGGTGTGTGACTTCACCGGCCTCATTTCCTTTCTCGCGGCGCTGGGGGGGAAGCGGGCGGTGGCTCGGTCATGTGGCCACGCTTCAGCTGCCAAGGGCCACAGGTCATGTGGTCCGGCGTCGCGTTCCCCCGGCGTTGGGTGCCAGATTCAGGAGGTGTTGCCTGCGGCTGGAGCGCCAACCTCCCCCCCTGTTTGAGGCTCCGAGCCGGTGACTTTTTGCCATGCGTTCCCGGACGGAGTCGGTCTGGGCGCTGGCGCTGCGGCCCAGGAGGGCTGCAGTCGGCGTAGATCCATGGAGAAGATCGCAGTTGCGGTGCTCGACGCGGAGGACACGTGACGGCTGTTCTGTGGGGTTCCGCAGAGTCAGCCTAGTAAGTAAGGCTCACTTAAACCTTTATTAATGTCTAGATTATATTGGTTGGGAAGGGTGTTGCTACGTATGGTTTCGCACTAGGGTAGTAGTTGGTTTGTCACGGGGTTTCGGAACGATGCACGGCTGGTCCATGTAGCCAGCGTTCAAATCTGCGAGGGAATGGTTGCTTTGTGGTCCAGGAGGCCGTTTTGTGCACTTCATGAGTGTTGGGTGGTTTTTTTTTATTTTTCATGCTAGTTTGTTTTCATGATAGTGGGTATATCTATAGTAAGTAAGGCTCGCTAAGGCACACTTAAACCTTTATTAATGTCTAGATTATATTGGTTGGGAAGGGTGTTGCTACGTATTGTTTTGGGTGTTTGTCTGGGGGTTCGGAAAGATGCGCGGCTGGTCCATGTGGACAGCGTTCGAATTTGTGAGGGAATGGTTGCTTTGTGGTCCAGGAGGCTGTTTTGTGCACTTCATGAGTGTTGGGAGGTATTTTTTTAATTTCATGCTAGTTTGCTTTTATGATAGTGGGTATATCTATAGGTGACAACATCATTTTATTTTGGTTAGTATAATTGTGCTTGCATTCTCTGGGTGTTTATGTATGACTGGTGGTGATTCCATGGCGGTTTGTGAGTAATTCAGGTGGTGATACGGATATTGGCAGAGCGGTGGTGGATAGCCATATCCATGTCGGTTTTATGGTTTATTGTTATAGGCATGGGGTCTTTTGGCTGGAGGATTATCGCCGCGCCTAGTATTTGATAAGGATTTGATGGTAGTTCACTGATGTGGTGAGCTGTTTTATCGCCGCGCCTAGTATTTGATAAGGGTTGATGTTAGTTCACTGATGTGGTGAGCAGTTTTATCGCCGCGCCTAGTATTTGATAAGGGTTGATGTTAGTTCACTGATGTGGTGAGCAGTTTTATCGCCGCGCCTAGTATTTCATAAGGGTTGATGTTAGTTCATTGATGTGGTGAGCAGTTTTATCGCCGCGCCTAGTATTTGATAAGGCTTGATGGTAGTTCACTGATGTGGTGAGCAGTTTTATCGCCGCGCCTAGTATTTGATAAGGGTTGGATGGCAGTTCACTGACGTGGTGATCTGTTTGGGTAGTGCATCGGGCGGCTTAATCTTTCACGTTACAGTGGGGTGTGTTCTATTGCTGGTCAGAGGTGAGGGGGTAGGTGGTCAAGTTTTCATTACGGTGTGTTTTATTTATATGCCGGGTTCGGTTCTCCAATAGGGGCTTTGAGTGTACTAAGGGTTTTCATGTTCACTAGGGGCATTTTGGTTTGTTGCGGCAGACGTTTTGGTGAGGTCGAGATGCTTGGGACGGCAGATCTTTTGGGAACCTGCCTTTCTGGCAGCAATGGATGACATTTCACCCGGGGGGCTTGGAGTTGACCTTTTACCGGATTTGTTTTCCTGGTTAATTTCTGGGGGTACGTAGATATGGCGTGGAGCTGGGGTTTTATGGTTGGTCAATGTCCGGTTGTTGAGGTCCGTGGTTTGGTTTCTGTGTGGTAGTCGGGGATTATCTGGTATTAGGGATGGTGCAGTGCTTATTTTCTGTTCATGGTCCAACCTGGAACTACTATCTGGTATTAGGGAAGGTGGTGTGCTTATTTCTGTTCATGGTCCAACCCTTGACTACTTTGGGTTTCTTCATGCTCAGGGCGTAGTTGCAGTTATCATGTGTTTGGATAAGTCAAAGTGTTTGATTCACCTGGGGCCCTATGTCTAAGTCAGGTTAGGTTAACGAGTACATCGTGACAGGTCGGGGGTCGTTATTAGGTTCCCGTGTATATCGCGCTGCTGTTTTGGGGGGTTGATTTTGGTTATTGAATACGTGGGGCTACGATCCACTGGGGGTTTTTGCATGATCTGCAGTCATATGGCGTTCTTACGGTAATTTGCTGGTCGTGGCTGCCCTGGGGCAGTTTTAACAACTTTTGTACGTAAGGACTGGTGGGTTCTCACTGTGGTTCTTTAGGGTTGCCGATTGAGCTTTTGGCAGACTGTATCGGGTGGTATTTGTTACAGCCGTTGATTGCAGCTACGTAGGAGTTTATTATACAGAGTGGATAGTTTTTCGGTACGATGGGCTAGGAGGTTTATTGTGGGTGCAGCTGGTCCTGCTTTGCCTTCTGGGTATACAGCTCTCCTTAGAGTCTTTTCTTTTTGGGTGCCCCCGGACGGGGGGGCCAGGGTGAAGTGTTGCGCAAGGATGATGCAACATTTGAGTTGGGTAACCCAGCGTGTGCTTTACTGGTCTCGGGGGGTCCTGGTTGGTGAACGGTTTGTTTATCCAGCGGGTGTTGTTCCATTTGTCAGGAATTCTGTATAGAGCATGAGGAAGGACATGTTGTTTCGATGGCCGTGTGAATGGTCTCCCGCGTGGGTGTAGCCCGTCCGGCAATACATGGCTATGTCATTAATTCCGTTATGCGCACTTGTCAGGACCGGCTGGTATTATGGGGACACGGTTGTGGTGCAGCGCTGCTGCGGGGGAGGTGTACTTTAGGTAGTGGGTGAGCAGGTTGCAACTATAACATTACTTTCATTAATGTCGGGCTGGTGGTACGCTGTGGCAGGGGAAGCTAGTGCGATGTGCATTGACTTTTAATGATTCTAAGGACCTGGTAATCGTCTGGGGCTGTGCTCCGTTTGGGGGTGCTTTTTGCGGTGCTTTAAGGCTGAGTGGTGGACAAGCATCGGGCACCGGTGAGTGCAATGTTTTGATGGATGGCCCGGATTTATGGTGTCTGGGGTTTTCGGGAGACGTGATGTGTGTCTGAGTTTTCCTGGACTTCAGGTGGTGTGGAGTCGCTTTTCTTTCTTTTGTGAGTAGTGTCGAATCCGCAGTTCAGCGGGGAATGGGTGCGGAGTACATCTCACTTTTGGTAAGAGGGTGGCAACAATAGTGTTGTGATTCTGGGTTCGAAGTGCACGGGTGATGCACACAATTAATTCATTCCGGGTCATGGTGATTACGGGGTGGATTGGTTTATGTTTTCTAGTTGGGTGGATATTTTAAGATAGATGCTATCACGCAGGGTTGACGGGACCAACAGCGTTTTGGTACTGCACGTGTGTGGTGGAGACTTGGTCGCTGGGGCGTCAAGGGGTTTGATCTGAGACATCGGGCCTGAATGCTCCTGCCTGGGAGCCATGCTCGTGTTGTTGTTCATGACTATATAGTGGGGCACGTTTTTCAAGAATCTGTCGGAGTTTGGGGAACCAGTGTAGGTTCTGTTGTTACGTCTATAATGGTTGGCTTTGATTATTATCAGGTGGAGTGCAATTTTCTGCCTGGGAGCCGTGCTCGTGTTGGTGTCCATAGGGGCTCCTGTTTGGAATGACTACATAGTGGGTTTTACTGGGCACATTTTCAAGAATCTATCGGAGGTTTGGGGAACCAATGTAGGTTCTTTTGTTCACGGCAATAATGGTTGGCTTTGATTAATTATTAGGTGAAGTACAATTTTCGGAGGCGCCTGCAATGTTGCGGTCTCAACGAGGCAGAGGCGGCGGCTCAGGTTGGGGACTGGTCGCGCAGGCGGTGCATAGGATTGGACGATGCAGTTGGCTAGTTGCAGGTCTTGGGTGTGGCTGACCTTGTTGTACTGGTATTTTGGTGTAGGTTGGCATTGTGAGGTCTAATGGGGATCAGTTTTGATCGATTGGTCTTGGTACAGAAACATTGGTTACTCGAGCCGC
Organism: Dendrobates tinctorius; assembly: GCF_039654945.1. Taxonomy (NCBI): domain Eukaryota; kingdom Metazoa; phylum Chordata; class Amphibia; order Anura; family Dendrobatidae; genus Dendrobates; species Dendrobates tinctorius. The sequence continues at coordinate 1,295,276 of NW_027361674.1, forward strand.
AGAGTCGGCTCTGGTTGGGGTTGTTTGGTGGTGGTACTCGCACGTACAAGGTGTCATACGTGCTCGCGGTGGCGGAAAGGAGGGGGGTATTTGAAGTCGGTGGATTGCACAAAGAGCGGGGGGTGAACCCAGTGCAGGAGCGGGTTACCCCTGGTGGTGCAATGGTATACTTGGTTAAGGTGGGTCCCAGCTGTGCTGGGTCACAGCGGGACATGTTAACGTGGGACCCTGCTGTGTTGGGTCACAGCGGGGCATGTTAACGTGGGTCCCTGCTGGGCTGGGTCCCAGCAGGACATTGGTTGGGCAACACTCGGCTGGGTGTCCTCGAGCCGGTGTGGTGCGGCTGAGGGCACGTGGTGGAGCTGGTGTTGCAATCATGTACAATGGACTCTTCATTTACCCCCCCTCCTTTTGCTGGTGGTTATGTTTATGGAATATTTCTACGTTTAGGGATAAAATGTTATTGCTTGTTTGGTGTTAATAAACGGGGCTGCTGTGGCCTTTTACATCCAATGTCACGCAGTCGTGTCTTATTTAAGTTAAGAAGGGGTAAGTGTGGGTTTTGGGAGGGGTCATTACAGTGAAGCCGTCAGTCAGACTTTCCTAAGTCAAGGCAAGCCCGGACGCCTGCCCCAAAGGGGCTATAGGGAGAGGGAGGGCGCACATGACTAAGGAGGGATGCTAGGCCTGAGGGTTAGTGAAGGGTAAGGTGTAGTGCTTTTGTGTTTGTGGGGAAGGTGTGGGTTGGAGCTATGGGGCTTATGGTGCAATGTGAGTTGGCAGGGAGTGGTCAGTAGTGCTTTGTGTTTGTGGGGAAGGTGTGGGTTGGAGCTATGGGGCTTATTGTGCAATGTGAGTTGGCAGGGAGTGGTCAGTTGTGGGATGGATATATAGGGCAGAACTGTGGGGGGATGGTCATTCCTTACCTTGCAGACGTCCGGAATCGTCCCGCCCTCCCGCCCTAATTTTAGGATCTTCTGGAGATCGACATGGTGAAGAGAAGAAGAGGTTTGACGTTGTCGCAGCAGTCGGCGGAAAGGAGGGGGGTATTTGAAGTCGGTGGATTGCACAAAGAGCGGGGGGGGTGAACCCAGTGCAGGAGCGGGTTACCCCTGGTGGTGCAATGGTATACTTGGTTAAGGTGGGTCCCAGCTGTGCTGGGTCACAGCGGGACATGTTAACGTGGGACCCTGCTGTGTTGGGTCACAGCGGGGCATGTTAACGTGGGTCCCTGCTGGGCTGGGTCCCAGCAGTACATTGGTTGGGCAACACTCGGCTGGGTGTCCTCGAGCCGGTGTGGTGCGGCTGAGGGCACGTGGTGGAGCTGGTGTTGCAATCATGTACAATGGACTCTTCATTTACCCCCCCTCCTTTTGCTGGTGGTTATGTTTATGGAATATTTCTACGTTTATGGATAAAATGTTATTGCTTGTTTGGTGTTAATAAACGGGGCTGCTGTGGCCTTTTACATCCAATGTCACGCAGTCGTGTCTTATTTAAGTTAAGAAGGGGTAAGTGTGGGTTTTGGGAGGGGTCATTACAGTGAAGCCGTCAGTCAGACTTTCCTAAGTCATGACTTTTCACCAACTTGCTTTCACTTTTACAACATTATATTCCAAAGGTTGAAGAAGATGATGAATACGAAGCTAATAGGTATGAATTATTATCATCCAAATGATGTTACAGAAGTCAGAGCACAAAACCTATCTGTGTGGCAATGACTTACCACTGAAATTTTGAAGTATGAGACTAGTATCATCTTTTGGATTGATGCGAGCCACAAAGTCCTTCAATGTGAAACTGTTCTGTATGTAATGTACAAAAATGCCTTCTATGATCCTTGCATTAAAGAACTGATTGGCCAGATATGTAAAGAGCAAGACCGGGATGCGGGTACCTGTTAGGAACGGCGGACCGCACTAAATAAAATAAATAATAAAGTGCGTTGGCCGCTCGGGGTCCACCGTGCAGAAGGTGATATAATTGCTGCTAAGTAATGGCAGACGCACAATATGGCGGTATGTCGCACACGGGTTGAACGTCACCCGGTGTTCACTGCAATCTGTTTGCTCACAGAGATGTCAGCAGAGATAAACACAAAAGGCTGAGTCTGTTAGGGTACCATTACACGTTGCGACGCACCAGCGATTACGACAACGATACGACCTGGCCAAGATCGTTTGTGCATCGCTAGTAAGCAGTCATATTGCACGATCTATATAATGACGCATCAGCGATCAGCGATTTTACAAACGACCACCGTGATCGTTTGTACCATGTCACGCGCTGTCCATAGTAACGATTCAGACTTTGTGTAGGCGTCCTTCAGCGCTAGCTTTCCACGCCCCTCCGCTCCGATTGGTGGCCACAGCTGCGCTATCATTGTTCTCATTGGGTGATGTATTTCACAACGCCCCAATGCTCCGATTGGCGGCCACTACTGCGACCACAATTTAAAAATCAAACTTATTTGCGCTTTCCATCATTTGTTCCTGAGCACAGAGCGCTATTGAGTTGTTAGCTTTGTTTTAGCCTTCCAATTGACACCATCGGGGACGCAACTTCATTTATTTTCTCTTGTTTTTCTGGAATTTTGGACTGTATTTCAAGGTAAGCATTGATTGCTGTTTTTATATTAAATGTACATATATCGCTAATGTATTCACCCTTTGTTATTCTTTGTCACCCATTCAATTTTGGCTGCCGCGCCCACACCCGCCATTTTTGATATTTGGAAGCTTTTTGATTTATGGACCATCTTTTCCTTTTCTCCTATTGTTCTGACATTGCACTCTTCCGTAGTTTTTGTTAGGCCGCGCCCGACACTGCCAATTTAGTTTACTGGCAGTGTTTTCATGTATGCTCCATCTTTTTATTTTCTCCTATTGTTCACAGGTCTCAGGTAACTGCACACACGGTATCTGGTCACAGGAGCGGGACCCAAAGCAGAGGGACTGCGTCCGTCTAGACCTACCGTGCGTGCGGCATTACTACTGCAGACGCCAAAGAGGGCTGCAACTGCAGCACGGCGTAGAACACTGCTGCTAGTTGACACATCAAGGAAGCAGGCGCAATGTCGGATGCTAGCACTGTGGATGATGTAGTAGTGGCTTGTGGCTTGCCACGCGCTGGCGCTGACTCTAAGCTAAGTCCCTGTACACATTCGTAATATCAGAGGGAGGGGATCTTAATGAGTCAGTCACCAGAATCATACATCCATCATCATTCACACAGTAGCAACTAGAGACTATACTAGTGCATGGAGGAACGGCCATGCGCACTTTTTATAGTCGGGACCTTCCGGAAGCTTCCAGATCTATGAGATGGACCAATGAGATCTGGAGCAGGACCTGGGCACATGACTCCCGATCTCCAATGTGAGATCGTCTTGTGAGCATGCCCAGTAGGAGGACAGAGAGACTTAGTCTCTGGAGAGATTTGCTGCAGAGCAATCTCCTCTGCAGTAGATAAACAGTAGGAGGCCGCAGAATGTGAGGCTCTGGATTCCTGCAGAGCAGATGCAGAAACCCGACGCCTAACAGTACCTGTGCTGTGCCAGATCAGAATTGTCAATGGCATGTTTAGACAGGGGACCCGCCCAGAAGCTGAGGGAAAAATCACGCGAAGCTGGAGCAAGTCCCCCGCCGTCAGTATGCAAGCAGCAAGGGGGGCAGCGTGCTACGCACCTGAAGCGCTGGCTCTGCGATGGACTGCAGCAGACAGACTCGGTGACCTAGAGGCAGGGTGCGAGGCTCAGAGAAAGCATGCACAACAGCAGAGAGTTTTGGCATGTACGAGCAGCGCATAGGAGGCCGAGCAGCGTGCTCCGTCATTAGAGCACTGGTATCACGAAGGACTGTTCCCGTCGGCTCCCAACGCTAACAGCGGGACTGGCAGAGAGCGAGGCGCCGTGTACTCCAAGACCGTGAGAACAGCGCATGTGTGCAGGAGAGAGAGCCAATTCATGCCACGTGTCCAGCTTGGATACCCAATAAATGTAAGGCACAGCGGAATCACGGGGGATGTTGGTGCGGACAGCAAGGTACTCCCTCAGCATCTTCCAAAACTTTGCACTCCTTGAGAGAGTACCCCGTGCCTCAGGGCCTGGGTGATGGGAGGGTCTGATAAACCTCTCCCAGAACTTTGCCAGTGTTCCTCTGCCTCTGCTGGATTTTAGTAGGGTCTCTCTCACCTGTACTCCATGGTTGTCCAACGAACTGGTGCATCTGCCGCCAGCATTTTCAGAATTTTTTTTTTAATAATTCCGCAAGAAGGGCCCTTTGGTAGTATTTTCTTTAACTAAGGTATATATATATATTTTCTTTACCTAGCACACTACTGTTCCTGATGAAGCCAGTTTATCTGGCGTAACGCGTCGGGCGTTCTTTGTGCCTCTGCCTTTCTCCCACGCCATTCCATCTTAATTTCTTGAAGCATTTAGCCTCTTCATGTTAGTACAATCATGCCTACAGCATGTTGTATGTGGTGCTTTTTGACTTCGGGCATTTGGACCTTGTATTTGTTTACATCTTAGCAGCAACATATTTCTGTACTTATCTGCATACATTCATTCTGCAGGTGTGGTATTCCGACCTACGTTAATGTTGCACACTTCAATCTATGCATTATTATACTTTTTTGTCTGCACTTATATTCATTCTGGGTATTCTGATACTGTGCATGCATTATTTCACACTGCATTAAGGATCCAGCCTCCAGATAGGACCAGCTGCTGCGTGTTACAATCGGGTTCCTTTAGTTTATATCATTGAATGTATAAGTGTATTTGCTAGCTATACATTTGTGTGTCATTTGCACCTTATATTTATTATGTGGGGTCTGTGCAGAGGCGTTTACCCCCTTTGGGTATGTCTCTAACATGGTCGCTTTCTTGAGGTTTTAATTGTTTTTACATATTGGCACAGTGTGTTGTTTGGATTGGACTTTTCAATAAAAAGGTGTATTTTTATAATATTTTGGTGATCCCTGCCATATACATGCCTCTTTCTCTTTAATCTAGTTCTGTGGTTTACAGCATGTAATAGGAGATCTCATACAGCGGTGCACTTCATATTTTGTATTCATAAGGACCCTCTGGTAATGCAACATTTTAGTACACCTATCTGCCTCGGGAATAAGAGATATAAATTTCTCCTTGTAGCGTGGGCCTAGAAGTGTCACCAATCAGTATTGCCTGTCACCCAAAATTTTGAGAACGCGAAGGTCATGTGAATGGCAGCGTAACCTAAACTCATCCATGCGTGCCAGACTGTAAATACAGATTGTAAATACATCATTGTATATACACACCGGTAGTTTGTATCTCCCCCACCTCATTGTAGATTGTAAGCTCTCATGAGCAGGGTTGTTTTATTTAGATTTAATTATTGTATTATTGCTAATGTTGTTACTTAGGACTGTTGTGATTGAAACTGTTAAACTGTAAAGTGCTGAGGAATATGTTGGCACTTTATAAATGATTATTATTATTATTAGAATACAGAGAAGCGTGATGTTGATGCTAATTATGGCATCTTATAGAATCATTAGAAAATACCCTATATAAATACTTTATTGATTAAAAAACCAAAATGGTTATGCACCAAAAACCGTGACAAAAAACAATACAAAACAAAAAAGTGTTCAAACAAAAACCATAAGGGAATAACTAGGAATCCCTGGTGTACCACCTAGGCTTACACCTACCTGGCCGCGGAGGTTGGCACCCTAGGGGGGAACGCTGTGGCGCCCCGCTCAACGATGACTATCCCTAGGGGCCCTAGATTGCCCTACAGCCAATAGGGAGACCTTCTACCCGATAACTAGAGAAACCCCTAACACTAGACAGAGATACTCCTATTCTAAAGAGGGTCCTAGATCCCATAAAAGTTAAAAACAATAGAACACAGTTGGCATGAGGTGGCAAAAATGGGTAACCGAGTGTATTAAAGAGCCTTCAGATACTAGCAATCCCTGATAACCAATTAAAGTTACACTCAGGACAAAAAAAGGGGGCTCATAAAATAACTGAACAGATATATTAGTGTCCAAATGACAATAACCAGCCTTCATGAAGACCCCTTTTGTCCAGATTAACATCAGCCAAAAACAGATATCTTGGTAAGAGATGAATTTTTCCTAATGCCAAAAATATAGTACCTTACAAATGCAATACTGATGTTCATACATAGCTTAACACACAAACGGCAAATAGGTGGAAGATATAAGTATCACAGAAATGCCATAGCGATACTCATCTGTGTCATCTGCCACCAGCCAAATGATGGTTAGCGCCTCAACGCGTTTCGCCTGCTTAGGCTCATCAGGAGGCCTGATATTCTGATAAGATGTGTCCCAAATAAGGTGCAATAGCTGAATGATACTCAAACAGTCTCCCTTTTAAAAACACCGCCACCATTAGACCTGAACCGCCCACCCATAGCGCTCGGGCGTCACGTCATAGAAAAACCCTCCCATATCATCAGGGCGCATGTCCTTGCTAGGACGCTATTGATGCAACATCCAATCCGGAACGTTCAATCTGAGCGCAACACTGCACTCACCAATGTTCTGCGTTCCACAAGTAGCGCGTACTCGCGCCCCGTCCTGCGCATGCTCCGGATGCTGACATCATATCCGGTGCACAGACGCACTCACTATACTTGCCGATCATCTGTAAATGATACACAAACCTCTATCTCCTCATCCTCTATTAAATTTCAGATATAAATATCCCATTATAAGGGATTATTTTACATTCAATAGAAGGAATTATAGTCTCTCACTAATTATACACATGATGGCAAATGATAAAAGGTAAAATAATGTACATAATATTCCATAGTCATCCATGAGAATCCCCACAAACAGGAAACAAAATAAAAAAAAACTAGAAAAGCCAGTTAACTCAAAGAGGTTCCATATCCTTCTGCTGTAGCTTACAGGCAAATGAGAGCTGCTCATTTAAACCTTTGGGTTCTAATGACTCCATTCTAAAGATCCACTCACACTCCCTCCTAAAGGCCCCGTCTCACTAAGCGACATACCAGCGATCCCGACACCGATATGAAGGTGTCAGGATCGCTAGTAAGTCGCTATGTGATCGCTGATGAGCTGTCACACAGACAGCTTCACCAGCGATCAGCACAGCGATGCCGAGCGCCCGGCATCGCTGGCCATCCTGTAAAAAATAGAATCAAAATAAAAAATATAGTTATTCTCACCTTCCGACGTCGCGTTCAGCCATCCCGCCTCTCTCCACGCTCCGGTCCCAGTGATCCTTTGCACGAATGACCGCGAGATGTCACGGTCTCGCGGGATAACAAAGTCTCGCGGTCATTCGTGCAAAGGAGCACTGGGACCGGAGCGTGGAGAGAGGCAGGATGCCTGCGCGGGACTTCGGAAGGTGAGAATAACTATATTTTTTATTTTTTTTATTATTTTTTTACACCTGATCGCTGGTCTCCCGCTGTCACACACAGCGATGCGTGCTGGCCAGCGGGAGACCAGCGACCAAAGAAATGTCCAGAGATTTCTTGCAGCGATCAGCGATACCGGCAGGGGGGCCGCTCGCTGATCGCTGTCACACACAGCGATCTCGCTGGTGAGATCGCTGTTACGTCACAAAAGTTGTGACTCAGCAGCGATCTCGCTACCGAGATTGCTTAGTGAGACGGGGCCTTAAGAATCGTCTTATCTGTATTCCCTCCCCTCGGGTTAATGTTGACCACTTCAATGATAGCAAATTTAATGTCTCCAGGATTTCCATTATGACTCGACCACATATGTTTTGCAAGTGGGGTCTCCCTTTGATTCCTAATGTCACCCATATGTTCCCCCTCTGGGGCATGAACATGTTGCCATGTACACAACCCCTGTGGTCTTACAATTTGAAAAATCCCACTGAAAAAAAGACTTCCCCGTACTAGAACTACAAAAGTACTTGCCAGGTCTCATAAATTTACACATGCTGCAATCCGCACATTTAAAGAAACCGCAGGGTCTCCTGTCCAGCCAAGTGCCAATAGCCACCGGTTTCTTGCATTGGCTATGCACCAACATATCCTTAATAGATTTCCCTTTTCTGAAGGTAATATTAGGACGCTCCCCCACCATATCCTTTAGGTGCGGGTCCAGTCTCAGGATGTCCCAATGTTTAGACAGGACTCTCCTGACCTCTTGATGTTTAGCGTCAAATGTCCCAATAATCCTAATCACGTCTGGCGGGTTGTCAGCTATACGTTTTTGTAGCGGTTGTTGTCTATTCGCTTTGTTGGCAAATTCATATGCTGTGTCAAGAACATGTCTTGGATAGCCCTTTTCTCTGAAGCGGCCATACATGTCCCCAACCTGTTTCTGAAAAAGATCATTTCTTGAGCAATTCCTCCTCAATCTTAGGAACTGATCCTTGGGGATCCCTCTTTTGAGGGGAACTGGGTGTTGGCTCTGCCAGTGCAAAAGACTGTTTGTACTGGTTGGTTACCTGTAAATACTCGTAGATACACTTCCCAACATCTCTTTTCTAATCATTATATCCAAAAAGGGCATCTCTACTTTGTGAATCTTTGAGGTGAATCTGAGACCAACATTGTTATGGTTTAATTCTCTTACAAATTCCTCAAATTCATCCTTCAGCCCTGTCCATACCACAAAGACATCGTCTATGAATCTATACCACATAGATATTAGATTTTGCCACCATTTCTCCTCACCTCCGAATACGATAGTCTCCTCCCACCAGCCCAGGAACAGATTTGCATATGATGGGGCACAGGGACTCCCCATCGCGGTGCCCCTGAGCTGGTGGTAGAACCTGCCATCGAAGGTGAATGCATTGTGTGTTATTGCAAACCGTAGCAGAGATGTTAGGAAACTATTATGCTCTCTACACGCTACCGATCTTTGGCTTAAAAAAATGTTCGACACCCCTGATGCCAGCTTCATGCGGTATATTGCTGTAGAGGGCTTCTACATCAATAGAAGCCAACCAAGTACTCTCTTCAAGATGTACACCCTCTGGTTTTGTCAACAGATCTGACGTGTCCCTAAGATATGATGGTATAGAAACAACAAAAGGACGAAGGATCTGGTCTATATACAGACCACAGTTTTGTGTTAAAGAATCAACTCCTTATACAATTGGTCGTCTTTTTAAGGGGTCCAAGCCCTTGTGCACTTAGGGTAGTGCATAAAATGTTGCTACTGTCGGAAACTTGGGGAAAAGAAACTCAAATTCAGTCTTTGAAATCAAACCACTTGCCAAAGCCACATCCAGAATTAACCGGAGTTTTTCTTTATAAGCAGCCATAATAATATTTATTATTATTATTACAACACAGAGAAGCGTGGAGTTGATGCTAATTATGGCATCATCGACGTTCACCATCTTGGTGGAGTCCTCAAAGTTTTGGAGGATGGTACATATGTCTGACATCCATGTCCACTCCTGAGGTCTTGTGTGGAGTCTGAACTGAATACCGACAGCCTTGTTGATGCTGGTAGTCATCAACTGCCCTCTTCTGCTCTCAAATCCTTTCCAACATCTGCATTGTAGAGTTCCAATGCTTGGGGAGTCACATCACACAACAGTAGGTGAGCCTGAAGCTGCAAATGCTACTGAAGCATGGCCCAGGTGCCTGAAGCTTTAGCTGACTTTCTAAAAAGGGCACACAGGTGGCGTACTTTCCCAAGTTGATCCGACAACTCCAGGCAGCTTTTGTAGAAAAAGTTGAACAATGAGGTTATGCACATGGGCCAGGCATGGTATGTGTGGGAGCTAGCCTCAGAGCCGCCACCAGGTTCCTGCCTTTGTCACACAAGACCATGCCTATCTGTAGGTTCAGCGGTGTCAGCCACAGATCTTCCTGCTCTTTCAGAGCTGTCCACAGCTCTTCAGCATTGTGTGGTTTGTCATCTTAGCATATTAGCTTCAGCACCGCCTGTTGCCGATTGCCTGAGTTAGTGCTGCAGTGCTTCCAGCTTGTGGCTGATGTGGTCATTTGGGAGATGGAGGCTGAAGAGGAGGAAGTGCAGGAGCTGTAGACTGTGAGGACAACCCAGATTGACATAGGGTCCGCAATCCTCGGCGTTGGGACGATGTGTTCCATACCAAGTACCGTTATTCCACAGCCTCTCCTCTCTGACAGGCCCTTCAATGGCTTCCTATTGCCAAGGAAAGCAAAGCCCTAACCATGACATACAAAGCCATCACCAACCTATCTCCTCCATACATCTGTGACATGGTCTCCCAGGGTCCGACTGGGTCCCAGCTTCAACTATGTTAACCCAGTGTGCCATCAGCAAGATGTACCATCCCTGCCCACAAGCACTTGTCCACGTGTCCGTGATTAGTTGGACTTTCCCAGTAACTGCATTGTTGAGGGCACGGGTAATGTGGGACACATGCTTGACTGTGTAAGGCCGGTACGGCACACCAGTAGAAATAGTTGGCTTGCAGGTACAACAGTGGAAGAAGCAGTGGTGTCACTCGCAGACACTGCTCCTGGAGCCTGGGGTACGGCCCAAAACGTCGGGTGCTTTGCTACCATGTGCCTGATCATGCTGGTGGTGGTCAGGCTGGTAGTATTGCTACCCCTGCTGATGCGGGCATGGCAGGTGGTGTAAATGGCCTGTTTGTGGTTATTGGCAGAGTCTTTAAAAAGCAACCAGACTCGGGAAGACCTAACAGTTGTGCTGCCTATTTCCGTACGAGTAACGGTTGCCTGCCTTCTGTCTGCGGCCACCTCACTGCTTCTTCCTGCCTGTTGTAGTGCTACACCTCCCTCCCCCTGTGTGCTGCTGTCCTCGATCTGCATGTCCTCCTGTCAGGTTGGCTCAGTTACTATTCAATCTCTCTCACACCCCTTGCCCCAGCAACAAAAGCGGTTGAGGACTTGGCTTGCTCTTGTGTTATACCTGCTCCTTTACGACAATTCCGCTATCACCCTCCGCTACTCTTCCCTAGTTAGAGGTGCACTACATCTGCATCTATTCCCCTCCAAACTCCAGTTGGCTGTCATCTAACGCAACCCAGAACTAGCCATCTCCACCTTTCTCGACCACTTCACCACTTGGCTACACGTCCACCTCAGCTGCCTCTAAACTTTTATTAAACACTGACTCTTTCGGCCTCACTCAATGGTCCTCCGCGGCCACTCACAAAGATGGTGACATGCTGGACCAAATTTTCACCTGCCTCTATTCCCTTACTAATCTCACTAACTCACCCCTCCCCTTGTCTGACCACAACCTACTGACATTCTCTTCCCTCTCCTCTCCAAGTGCGCAACCCCACACTCAACAAACTCGCTCACCCTCACAGAAATCACAAACAGCTCAATTTACACTCACTCTCTGAGTCCCTTCTCCCTCTTACAGACATAGCTTCCTTAAATAACACATATGCTGCTGCCACTTTACATTACATCACAATAACAGCAGCACTTAATTTGGCCGCCCCCCTCATGCACAGCAAAACTCGTACAATCAAGAGGCAACCCTGGCTGACCAGCCTGAACAACTGAGACGGGCTTCCAAGGTCGTTGAGCATAGATGGAAGAGATCCCGCTCGGCCGAGCACTTAATCGCATACAAGCAGGCCAACAGCTTCAAGTAGACACTCAGTGACGCAAAACAAACTTCTCATCTCTCATATCCTCCCAGTCTCACAACCCTAAACAGCTTTTCAAAACCTTCATTGCTCTACTCAGTCTCCAGCACCTCTTCCCTCTCCTTTCTGCTGAAGACTTTGCCTCTTTATTTTCTCATCAGAGTTCACCTATCATTTCTTGTGTCTCCCCCCTTCCAATGAGGAGTCCAAATAAATATTAGTTTGAAAAAAATTATAGAGTTGTACAGGAAGAGTAATTTTTGTTTTATTACCATTATTAAATAAAAATGTTGAAATTCAGATGAAGTTGATAGAAAATCACAATATGTGTGCTCCCAGCATTCCTCTCTACACATCTCAGTATTTATATCACTATTAGCATGATTGATTTCCCTTCAGCATTTCTTGGTCTTCAGATTACACACATTACAACATGCTTCAACCACAGGGCAATAAGTATTGCCTACGATTGAACAGTACTGGATGACATTTTTAGTGTGAAACATTAATAATAATGATGAGCGAACGCGCTTGCCAGTACTTGGTACTCGCCCGAGTATCACGGTACTCAGTGTACTCGGTGAGTACTGAGCATTTCCGAGATTACTCGGCGGGAACTCGGGTCTCCACCCAGCATTTTTGGTGGACTTTAGAGACCAAATCACGCTGTAGGGATTGTCTGTCAGGCTATAAAACACCACAGTCATCTTCATTGTGGTCGTGCACTGATTGGCTGGCCGCACAGCACCATCAGGGGTATAAGAGACCAGATGACGCCCTGCTCGGCGCTTTCAGCTACGGATTGAGAGATTGTAGTTAGATCTGCTGCCTTGATAGGGTCAGAGTTGGTACTTTCTGTTAGGAATCTGGTTTCTACAATGCCTATGCAGGAACACAGATCCTCACATTGGTCTCCAGAGGCTAAGTTCTTCGTCCCTTCTTCTGAGCATGCTCATGGGATGAACTCTCATTGGAGTTCGGGAGTCAGGTGCTCAGGTCCTGCTCCTGATTCCATTGGTTATGCTCAGGGCTCTGGAGATTTCCGGCAGGTCCTGTACGCTATAAAAAGTGTGCATGGCCGTTCCGCCATGCGCTAGTATTTTCATACTGCTGCTGTGTGTATGGTGATGGATGCTTGGACTGGTGACTGACTCATTAAATATCCCCTTCCTTGGTTATTACAAATGTGTGAGTGGTTGGGTCAGCCAGTAGCAGCTCTAGCGCCAGCGCTCTCAAGCTTCAGCCATTTCAGCAGCTAAGCGTCCTGCATTGCCGCGCTGCAGTTGCAGCACAGTGTGCGTTCGCGGTTGCAACGCCACTGCACCAGACGTCTAACAGTAGGTCTAGACGGAGTCAGTCCCGACAGTCTTGGCGACTCCTGTGACCAGATACCGCGTCTGTGTCACTGAGTTCTGTGACGTTAAAACAGACTCAGCGTTTTGTTTATATGTTTATGCTTGCAGCTCTGTGTGTGAAACAGTCTGCTTCTGCATATGGTTATGCTTGCAGCTCTGTGAGTGCAACAGAGCTTGCTTTTGTGCACTAGGTGCAGCTAAACCTTGTGCACATTACCGCCTTAAGTGCTCTGCCTCTCTCAGCAGCGGTTTTGTCACCTACCGCACAGTGGACCCTGGGCGGCGAACACGCTTTATTTATATTTTTATTTAGCTTGTTCCGCCATCCCTAACATAATACTAGCGCCAGGGTCTGGCTGGAGATGGCAGATCAGCAGCAACTGTTGCAATGCATTAAGCAGGTCGGTGACCAGGTAACCGCTCTTGAGAAGTCTCTCTTAGCTACACAAGCTACTGATGCTGCCGTACAGGCGTTAACGGATGAAGTAGCGCGTTTGTCCATGTCCACCCTTGCGCCGACAGTTACCCACCTCCCGTTGCCCGATAAGTTTTCCGAGGATGGCGCCTCCTGTAGGGGTTTTATCAGCCAGTGCTCGATCCATCTGGAGCTGCTGGCTGCACAATTCCCTACGGAACGGGCCAAGGTGGCATTCATTATATCCCTACTGTCGGGCAAGGCTCTAGAATGGGCTACGCCGTTATGGGAGCGTGGTGATCCCGATATACGAACCGCAGCACAACTGCTGATGGCCATCAAGCAGGTTTTCCTCGGCCCACGGGTCACACACGACACCTCCCTGCAGCTACTCACACTCTCTCAGGCATCCCTCTCGGTGAGCCAGTATGCCGTACGTTTTCGGACACTGGCGTCCGAGTTGGAGTGGGCTGATAGGGCCCTTATCCCTGTCTTTTGGAGAGGGTTGGCAGAGCATGTCAAAGATGCTCTTTCTACCAGAGAGATTCCTACTACCTTGGAAGAGTTGATTTCCATCTCCTCACGTATTGACCTCCGTTTTTCAGAGTGCGGCTTGGAGCGTGCTCACTCAAAATGGAAGGGTACTCCGCTTCCCAAATTTTTCGAGCCACTGGAGCTACCTGTGCCAGAGGTCCTACCTCCTGAGCCCATGGAGGTGTCTCATACCGATCTTAATACGGACTCAGACCAGGAATCTGTTTGCGGTTGTCACCACGTATGTGCGGTTTCTCCGGAAGCCAGCTCCCCGCAATGGTCGGAGTCTGAACCGGTTGTCGAAACCTTTGTCCCTCCTCATTTTAGGGCTCAGGTACTCGCCTGGGCGCATGCGTCCAATGCGTCTCACCACTGAGGCTACATGCAAGTCTTGAAGCTCTTGGCCGGAGCGTTTTGGTGGCCCCATAGAGCTCAGGACATCAAAAAATTCATTCGGGCATGCACGTTATGTGCTCGGGACAGTCTCCCTGAACGGAGTGTGACGGCAGCCGTCGATACACGGCGGCGGTCTCCTAAACCTTCCGCTCCCATTGTCAACCGGTTATCCCTCCTGAGACCTGGCGACCTGACATCCGCTGATACCATCCGTATGTCCCGTTTTTCAGTTTCACCTACTAGGACATCAGGCTCACTTTTGGGCGAGTCTGAGGTCTGTGCCACTGTCGGGCACAGGCTGGTGGGTCCGAGGGTTCAGGGAAGGGGGGCCCTAGGAGGGGGGTAATGTTAGGAACACAGATCCTCACATTTGTCTCCAGAGGCTAAGTCCTTCGTCCCTTCTTCTGAGCATGCTCATGGGATGAGCTCCCATTGGAGTTCGGGAGTCAAATGCTCAGGTCCTGCTCCTGATTCCATTGGTTATGCTCAGGGCTCTGGAGATTTCCGGCAGGTCCCGTACGCTATAAAAAGTGCTCATGGCCATTCCTCCATGCGCTAGTATTTTCATACTGCTGCTGTGTGTATGGTGATGAATGCTTGGACTGGTGACTGACTCATTAAATATCCCCTTCCTTGGTTATTACGAATGTGTGAGTGGTTTGGTCAGCCAGTAGCAGCGCTAGCACCAGCGCGCTCAAGCTTCAGCCTTTTCAGCAGCTAAGCGTCCTGCTTTGCGCCAGCGTTTTTGCAGCGCTTTGCCAGCGGCTCTACTCTTGCCGCGCTGCAGTTGCAGCACAGTGTGCGTTCGCGGTTGCAACGCCACTGCACCAGACGTCTGACGGTAGGTCTAGACGGAGTCAGTCCCGACAGTCTTGGCGACTTCTGTGACCAGATACCGCGTCTGTGTCACTGAGTTCTGTGAGGTTAAAACAGACTCAGCGTTTTGTTTATGTGTTTATGCTTGCAGCTCTGTGTGTGAAACAGTCTGCTTCTGCATATGGTTATGCTTGCAGCTCTGTGAGTGCAACAGAGCTTGCTTTTGTGCATTAGGTGCAGCTAAACCTTGTGCACATTACCGCCTTAAGTGCTCTGCCTCTCTCAGCAGCTGTTTTGTTACCTACCGCACCGTGGACCCCGGGCGGCGAACACGCTTTATTTATATTTTTATTTAGCGTGTTCCACCGTCCCTGACACTTTCTTAGTTAGTGCGGGGTCTACCATCCTGAATACTCACATCCAGCTAAACCAACAGTCCTTATACCTGTGGGATATATTAGCCATATATAGCTAGCCCCAGGTGTAATTGGAATACAGGCCACACTTTTTTTGGGGCATGAACTTTCATGCAGGTCCTGCTGAATTATTTGCTATTATATGATTATCTCGGGTTATGTAAAATAATGGAGGAGTGTGATATATAGTGGAGATACTTGTTACCACAATAATTTTTCTCTTACCTTGTGGATTTATGATCCAATACTTGGTGGCACATGTCTGAATTTATTGGTGTCTTTTGTAATACATTGGCTAAATTGTTCATACTTTTAACTCACTCCACATAGTCTATACTAGCACTTCCATTTATACTTCCATTTATAAGCGCAGCCTTCCGGGACCTTCCTGATGGCCCAATCTGAATTGCTTGAGGACCTGAGCAAGTAACCTCCGACCACCAATAAGCGGTCATCTCACAGGCATGCTCAGATGGAGAAAAGCAGGACTTAGTCCCAGGAGCATCTGCTCGCCGCTGACTCATGCATGGTGCTATAGTAGAGCCTGGAGGAGCAACCAGATGCCTAGCATTAGTCTGGGCAAGACGCTGGCACCGACGTTTCTGCAGAGCAAGAACCTCTGCGTCGCAGAAGAATGGGAGACCGCAGAGGACATGGCTTGAGATTCCCCCTGTGCAGTGGGGGAAACTCGACACCTAACATTACCCCCCTCCTAGGGCCCCCCTCCTTGGGCTTTACTTTGCTCAAAAGCCTCAATGAGCTGAGGAGCCCAAATATGTTCAACAGGTTCCCAGGTCCTATCCTCTGGACCATGACCCTTCCAGTCCCCTGTTAGTACTTTTTACCTCGTACCATCTTGCATCGAACAATGTCGTTCACCTCATAGTTGTCCGTAGACAAGCCCGATGTCCCGGCAGATGACTCAGAAAACTGGGCCATGTGAACGGGTCTTAGGAGGGAAACATAAAAGGGGTCAGTGATACCAAGGTGTGGTGGAAGAGCCAGACGGTATACCACAGGGTTAACCTGTTCCAGGACCTTGAAGGGACCTATAAAGCAAGGCGCAAACTTAGTGGACACCACCCACAGCCTGATATTATGGGCGGAGAACCATACTAGGTCGCTCGGTGCAGGGCGCCGATGAGTATCGGCGGAAGCCCTCATTCTCTCCTTGGAGGCCCGGATAGCATCTTGTGTGCGGTCCCAAATGTCACGTGCCTCCAATGCCCAGTCTGCCACCCTAGAGTCAGTGAAAGACACGGGCATTGGCACAGGAACCCGTGGATGCTGGCCATAGTTGAGGAGGAATGGGGTTTGTCCAGTGGAATCGGCCACTGCTTTGTTTAGCGCAAACTCTGCCCATTGTAGCAAGTACGCCCAGTCATCCTGCCTGACGGGAGCCAAATGTCGCAAATACGTGACTAGGGTATGGTTGGCCCTCTCTACCAACCCATTCGTCTTGGGGTGGTAAGCTGAAGAAAGATTCAGCTCAGTGCTGAGCAGACAAAGCTCTCTCCAGAACTGAGATGCAAACTGGGGACCCAGGTCACTGACGATTTTGTCAGGCATGCCGTGCAGGCGGAAAACGTGCCTGATGAACAACGCCGCCAAGGCCCGCGCAGAAGGCACCCGCGGAAGAGGCACCAAGTTCACCGTTTTGGAGAAATGGTCGGGGACTACACAAATAATAGTGCAACCACGAGACTTGGGTAAGCCCACCACAAAGTCCATCCCGACCATCTTCCAGGGCCTATCTGCCACCAGCAGAGGGTAAGATAACCCAGCAGGCCGTTGCCGAGGAGGAGACCGATTCTTGGCGCAGGAGACACACGCCCGAACATAGTCTCCAACGTCACGGGCCATATGCGGCCACCAGTACATCATTGCCAGTGTCTGAGATTTCCACCACAGTGGAATAGTCCAATATATATGATAATATTTCACCAATTTTATTAATACTGCAAAAAGATCATTTAACAAATATATGGGTTAAAAAGTGACAGGCAAAAAAATGCATAAACAATGCGGTAAAGGCAGGGTGGAGATCCTAAATAGTAATTAGCAGGTACATACAAGTATATATACATCATTATGTACAGAAAGGGCATATATGCAATTCATAATGGCACAAGAATTAATAATGTCAGTATAAGTATAGAAGCATTTCCACGCATAATATGCTCCTTAATACAAGATATACCTGAAATGTGCCCAAGAAATAAAGCTGTAAACATACCAGATGATAGTACAAGGACACCACGCTGTCTCCCACCCGCCCCGACGCACGTTTCAGAAATTTTCCTTCCTTAGGGGGTGTGCCATGATGATTGACAATGGCAATTTAAAGCTGCCATGACAGGAAGCATATATCCGCAGCCCACAATGCTGCTGCGCCTCCCACCAAAACAAGCAGCTCGAAACGCCGACGCTGATACACACGAGTCCCCATATAATCAAACATCAGACGGTGGGTGGAAGTGGAGGAGACAGGGCGGAGATGGAGTCGGCGCATGCGTCAAGATAACATAGCGGCCATATTGATTATGGGCATATTATTGGGCATTGCAATTATAAAATGATAGGTATATAACCAGACAACAATATTATCAATGCACGAAGCTAATACCATAATCATATAATAAACGGCATTAAATAGAGGGACAAAAGGCACAGATAGTAACTATAATTGCACATATACAATTCTGCAAAAGACAAATAATTTCTATTTTCGTAACAAAACATCATTATATATATATTTTTTTTTCATTTATATAAAGGAGACAATACAATAGTATAACAAATACATAATTGTTATACAAAGATTATTATACAAAAATTGGCACATTACAACTCAACAATACATCACAAGTAAGTGGTGTATGTGCAGATCATCAAGCTAATAACATTTATATACCAAATAATATTCTGCACATCAACCAACTTTTTATATAAACCCATGCAGAAAATATGCGCATAAAGGAGAAAACAAAAAGTCCACAAAAAGTAGCCAGAGACGAAGATAATTATCCCTCAAATATCAGTCAGTCATCAAGGCAATGGTGATCATCGAGTCACTAAAAATACAAAAATAAAAAAATTAATTATTAACACGAAATTCAAAAAAAATATGCGGAAAGAGCCGCACTTAATTGATACACAGCAGTCGGAGGATCAAAGGAAAGGGGCAAAAGAGAGGCACTCATTAAGACAGAGAGGCTGAATCATATTCAACAGCCATGTCCATCTCGTCTCCAGCCTACCAAGGTGTTTAGATAATCCACCCCCTCTAATATTTATTTTAAGAGCATCAATACCATGAACCCTTAAAAGGGTACTATCACAACTGTGGAATGTTTTGAAAATGTTGTGGTATTGTTTTTAAGGTGAAAATGTCCGTGTGGCAGAGCACCGCCTCAATCCCTAGAACAAGTTCACTAGTGCGGACCTTAAGTTATCGCGTAGTTAACCCAACATAAATAAGGCCGCATGGACACGTAGCATAGTATACAACATACCTTGTTGTATATGTGATATGTTGCTTAATCTTAAACGATTTAGTACCATCAAAGTTAGTAAAGGTGTCACAACGATCTATATTGGGGCAGGCGACACATCTGCCACAGGGAACACAACCACACCTCATTCTAAAATTTTCCAAGAAGGTGGATGCTCTTTGTCCGGTATAATGGCTGGAGACAAGATGGTCCCTCCAATGACATAGAGGGTTTAGTTGAAATAAATTTGCTGATAATAGGATCAACCTTAAGGATCGGCCATGCCCCTTGTAATATCGACCGAACCCTATCGGACTGAGAGCTGAATGTCGTAACGAACCTTACCACCTGATCATCCCCAGACCTATTCCTAGGTCTAGTATTATATAGTAACTCTTGTCGAGAGGCATGTTTTGGTCGGTGGTATGCTGTCATTCTACGGTTATATCCACGCAATAAAAACCGCTAAGTTCCTCGGCCCTATGTCTCAAAATCACTGTCGGAAGAGCAAATTCAGCGAAGACGGAGAAATTGTCCAAGAGGAACAGATCTTATCATGTGGTGTGGATGTCCAGAGGAGGCATAAAGCAATGTATTAGTAGCCTTTTCTTTTCTATAGATATTCGTCAGCAAGGTGTGCATCGAATCTCTCCTAATGGTAACATCTAAAAAATTCAATGAGTCACCACTATATAGGAAGGTTAAATGAATATTGAGGTCATTGTTATTCAGGGTAACCATAAGTTGCTCAATGTCGGTGGGGGTGCCTTGCCAGACGAAGAAGATATTGTCAATCAACAGCGTCCAAAATGGGACACGATCCATTAACGCCTGTTCATCCGACAAGAAGAGGTCCCTCTCCCACAGCCCCAAAAAGAGACCAGCATATTTCATAGATGGATTCACATTTTTTATTTAGCTGTTTCATTTCAGTATGAATTATCATTATGTCTCCTCATTCTCCGCCACTAGATGACCAGAGTTAACGTGTTCTGTGCTGGTATAGGCAGTACAGTTTTTGGCAAGGGTGTCTATGATGCCAATAGTATATTTTTAAAAAATGTAACCCCCATGGGGAAATGTTTGTCAGCCCGTGCACTGCGTGTATGGGCATTACAAGTCTTGGAGACCTGCTCCTTTTTAATGGGACATTTTTTGTTAAGAAGCCCTCCTCCATGTTTCTTCCAAGGGGGATTGGGGTTATTGGGGTGCATATGACTTGGTAGCAGGGCAGGCCTTGCAGTTAATGCATAAGAAAACAGAATGGGAGTAAAAAATGAATAATGTAAAGTGGATTTTCCTGTGCCCATCCAGTATGTGGGTTCAAGGCTTATTGGGGTGCATATGACTTGGTAGCAGGCAGGCCTTGCATTCAATGCAACATTTTTTATAGAATCCCTCCTGGACTTCTCGTGAAAGGGGTATTGGGGTACGTCATAATGCTTGGCAGCCCATCCACTCACAGCATAGGCTATACCTTTTTAGGAGACCCACTGTTTAATAATGGCCCTTTAAGCAGATTAACTCCGCCTGATGCCCTTGGAAAAATAGGCTCTGTGACTATAAAGGTACTGTCACACTTAGCGATGCACCAGCGATCCCGACCAGCGATATGACGCGGTCAGGATCGCTGGTGCATCGCTAAGTTGTCGCTAGTGAGCTGCCACACAGGCAGATCTCACCAACGACGTAGCAGGGGTCGGAGGTCGCTACTTACCTGTCAGACAAGGCGATCCCGACGTCCACGCGTCGCTCGTCTCCACAGCAGGAAGCCCAGCAGGAAGCTGATGACGAGAAATGGTCCAGGACATTCTCGCGCGATCAGCGATAACCAGAGGGGGAGCCGTCGGTGGTAAGTATCACACATAGCGATATCGCTAGCAATATTGCTATAACGTCACAAAAACCAGTGACGTTATAGAGATATTGCCAGCGATATCGCTTAGTGTGACAGGCCCCTTAAAGTCCATCCTGCATAAATGAAACAAGATGGGTCTTCTTATGTGTCACACACCACATGGCCAGCTGGGTTGGTAAATGTTACAATGACATTTCACAGTGAATGCATTTGTTTGGGTTGTAAGCAATGTTAAAGTTGAAAAACGCTTAAAAAACGCTGCGTCTGAACATAGCCCTAGTGGGGGAGGAACATTTGGGTCTGGGGTTAATTATTTTGCCATATAAACAAGTCACTAACCTGGAAAGGATGTACGTTAACATATTTCCCAGCAAAATCCGTTTTAGTTTCGTTTTGGTATGTTTTTTGGTGCGCCGGTAAAAATGGCATGAAACTCTGAAAATATTGTTTAAAGCTGTAAACTAGGAGTCAGGAATGCTTCCAGGGGTGATCCCCATGATGTCCCCATGTCATTTGAGCAGTGTTTACATCATTTTCAGACATTTTTAGACCTTTAAAGGACCCCTGGGGGGATCGCGGTAAAAATGCTCGGGTCTCCCATAGACTTACATTGGGCTCACTGTTCTGTCCCGAGTACCCGAGTATTCCAATTTGCTCTACCTGAGCAATGAGCACCCGAGCATTTTAGTGCTCACTCATCACTATGAATTAGGCATAAAAAATTTGTTGGTCTATAACACAGTTGGTGGACACTTAGTATTCCCCCCCCCCATTTGCTGGAATATGAAGGTCTTGAGGTACATTTGTAGGAATCCAGATATTAAAACTACAAAACAACAAAGATTATCTTTAAAGTAGAAACAGATTATTGAAAAAATATAAACAAGATATTCAACATTTAGCCTCCCTTGAAAGAACAGTAGAACCATAATCGTGCTGTATCACAATACGAGAGCAAGGGGAAAATGGAAATTCTTGATGCAATAATGACTCGCCCCCAGAGGCCGTGGGGTACTAGGTACCGAGCCCGTTGATTTCAATGGGAGATGTCACAGTGGCAGTGACCCAGTCCGTGGCCTCAGGCAGTCAATGTAAAAGGAGTAGAGTGATAGGGATAAAGTTATTGAGATGATTCGTGACGCCACCTGTGGGTTCTGGTCAGTTTGGCCAGCGCTGCAGGGTTCCTTCGCTGGGACAGATGGTGTGGTGCAGTTGTAGAGGTGGTGGGCCGGGCTGGGGGGTGGTCCCTTTCTTACCGCGCAGAGATGTAACAGAGACACGATGGAGGCAAATGTCGGGTACAACAGGTCCAAGCTTTATTCTCTGGCCGCCCACTTGACGGCCTCCGCAGTACACCACACTTCAATGCAATACACTTCACTTCGCTTTACTTGTCGGCCCTCTGTTTCCAGAGCGGCTTCGCGCACACCGTTCTTTACACTGGGGACGTGTATGCATACACCGTCCCCTCTTCACTCGTTGACACTCCTGTCAGATCCGTCACTGTGGCCGCCTTAGGCCCGTCACCAACAGTACTTTTACTGAACAGTAGTCTCTTTCAGTACGGTATGCTTTGCCTCAATGCCTCATCTATTCTGCGGTACCTTCCTGTCAGGACCACCCCCCTGACGTTCTCTCTCCTCAGTCCCTCTGGTTTAGTTTTCCTCAGAGTGCACAGACTGTCATAGTCCTCCTGTCACTTGGGCTCCCCCTGGGGACTGGAACCTTCTGGAACCCTCCCGGTTTCTAAAGCCCTAAGCTGATGTCAAGTCCTTTGCTCACACTCCTCCCTGCCATCTAATGGTCAACCCAAGGTACTGCACGTCCACTACACTTTCCTAGCTGTTTCCCCACTGAAGTAACTGACACCTGTCTAAACTGCGCAAACCTATCTTTCTCTATTCTGACACGTCCGTCCGTCAGGTCACCTTCCCTACACAGCAATGATGTTGAAGCTCCCCACAGCTGGAGCTGTAGTCCCAGGGCAGTAGGAATAGGTGTTGAGGTAGATGGTGCAGTGTTAGGTACAGAGATGTAGCAGTGCTAGATGAGTGGTGCAGTAATAAGTGGAGGACACAAAGGCATGTAGTTCCAAAGCTTTACTTACAGTCTGTTGTGCATACAGATGCCCACTTCGGTGTCATGTCCTCCAGGTCAGGGGCTCAGACAACTCCCAGGCAAGATAGAGTACACCTTTCCAGCACTCCTCCAACATATGCCTTTCCTGAATGTCTCCTCACTAGCGCCTAAACTGAAGTACTTGTAGTTGTGAATTACGCTCAAGTTCCTCCTTCTAGATGTTACTTGGATCTCCACTCGTACGGCAGATAGCTGTAGCCCGCTTCGGGTACTTCCTACTCTCAGGTCCCGGCTCACACACGTTGCTATTGTGCCCCCAAGTCTTAAGTGGGAATAAAGTGGTGACAACTTCTGTTCCTCCGGTTTCTGCTGCAGGACCATCAGCATCCATACAACTTCCGATACGGGACTCCGAACCATGCGCTTTAACTTAAGGAAGAGCTCAGCTCTCACCCTTGTCCTCAGTTCTATTCTCCCCACGTATCGAACTAATCTATCTTCCTTCTGAAGAATTAGGCTCTTACTCTTTCCCGTGCCAGCAGCTCCAGATCACAGTAGTCTGCTGCAGCACTTGCTTTCACTCCATCCCTCTCAGGGCATCTTCTCTCTCTAACTGACCTACTTCCTAACCTACTCCCACTCTCTTGTGCAGTCTAAGCTCCACCCGCTTCCCCAGCACCCTTTGCGAACCAAAACAGCTGACTTACAGAGTGCTTCACTATTCTAAAGTGTCTGTGCTGGGTGCAGGTGTTGGAGTGTGGTCAGGCGTCTCCACCTTAACTGGATAGTGGGGTACCACACCTCAGGAGGAGGTGCAGTACCTCTGTGGCGATTGAACCCTCAGGGGTGCCACAAAAACGCAACTGCCCACAACGAAGGTGAACTGTACTACAATGCTGGGAACAGGATTAATTGTCCAATATCTGATGCCAGACTCCCTCAAACATCAATTACCTGCTGGTGATCATCAGCGATAAACAAAAACCAAGAATAAAAATGAAGATTTTTTATTTTTAAAGGTGTCTCTGTGCCCATATGTGAATTGTGAATGTCTCTTATTACAGTCTCCAAGTTGTGTTGGTGTCATCAGAGCTTAATCTTAAATGCAGGTGGTTGGATGACTGCTGAGGACCCTGAGGATTTTAAGACTGCTTTTAAGATAGTATCAGGATCAACTTCAGCTGGAGGATTTTAAGCAGCACTAGAGGAGGAGGTTCTGTTTCTTCTAGATTCACCTTCCTTCTTTCATGGGGTGTTACTTAATCTTAGAAGTATGGGCTGGTCTGATGTTATCACACTACCATTCAAAGGAAGATTGCATTCAATTGGTTGTCCATCTAGGTATCTGTTGTTGGATTTTTTGTAGGCACCAACTGCATCTTCCTTTTTCACAAACACAACCTCTGCAACTCCAGAAGTCAACAAGCAGGTGTGCTTCAAGGCACCGCATACACAGAAAAGCTCCACGATATCTTCGTCAGTGACTATTGGATGCAAATTATTAACGGTCATTATTGTGCCTTTGAAAGGGCAAAAGACAGACTCTTTTGGAGTGGGCCCTACAGATTATCTTACCTCCTTTGTGACAAGTGTCTGTGACACGTTGGTTACAGGCTTTGTGTGCAATAAAGGTGGCGAAGTCTCGTGCTGAGTAGACATGGGAGCTGTGTATGCATCATTCTGTACCACTTTAGTAAGAGGTAAAGTTTGACCAAGAGAAAATGAACTTACAGACATTTACGGCCTTTTTTGCACAATGTGGGCAGCTGTGATCTTCATCTTCCTGGTGGGAATTTTGGAAAGTTCCATGACGTCATCAAAACCATCATCATCCATATTTTGTAAAGAGGAAATCTGTTGTTTCACAGGTTCGGGGTTAACTACGTTTATTGGCATTCCTTTAATAGTGTTCATTACACCAGAACAAATCGTTTTCAGATGAGAAATTTGGATGTTCTTGGTAATATGTATGGGTAAAGATGAAGAACCTTGTGCCACGGGTGTGTTGATAGTTAAGGCCAGTTTGTTTGGTTTACCTCCAACAGTGATCTACTGTTTTCTAGAATTAAGATACGGACACATGCATCTTTGACGACATATTTCTCATGGGCATCTTTTAGATTGAGCTTCAGATGTGCATCTGTTACACCTATCTTCTGACGTATTTCTGCAAAAAACCTGCACCATCCCACCAGCAACTGTGTATGAAACCACGCTATTGTTTGTAAGGGTGTTTATGATGGCTGTGAAAAAAAATTTTTTACACAGTATGTTGATGTGTACCCCCAGGGGAAAATGTTTGTCAGCACATAAACTTAATGTATGGGCATTACGAGTATAGGAGACCCGCTCCTTTAAACTGGGAAAACATTTTTCGAAGGCCATCATCCACATTTCTTCCTTGGGGGGTTGGAGTGTGTGCAAATTTTGGGCAGGCATTGTATTCTCTCCATGTGCAAGCATTAGGTGACTTTAAAAAATCATCATAATGTGAATTTTGGTTGCATATGGCCATCTAGTACGTGGTTCAAAGGTTTATTGGGGTGCATGTAGCTTTGATGCAGGGCAGGTCTTGCATTAAATGCATAAGCAAACGGTATGGGAGTACCAAATGAATATTGGGAACTATGGTTGCATGTGTCCATCCGGCAACATAGCTTCAAAGGTTTATAGGGATGCATGTAACTTTGATGCAGGGCAGGCCTTGTATTCAGTGCATAAGCAAACAGTATGGGAGTACCAAATGAATACTGGGATCTTTGGCTGCATGTGGTCATCCATGACTTTGTTCAATGGGTTGTTTGGGTGCATCCAAATTTTGGGCAGCCCTGCCACTATCTGCATATGAGGCACCCCTGAGGCTCAGTCACCACAGAGGTCCTGCACCTCCTCCTGAGGAGTGGTACCCCACCCTCCAGGCAAGGTGGAAACACCTGACCACACTCCAACATCAGCACCCCACACCACAAAGTAGTGTAGCAAAGCACCTTCGGCGGCTCACTGCTTGGAGTAGGAGAAGGAGATCCCCAGACAGAGGGATAGATGGATTGAAGTGCTGCAGCAGATCCCAGTGACCGGGGTCTGCTGGCACAGGGAAGGAAGAGAGAGAGAGCAACATAGACTGAAAGCCTGATTCTCCATAGAAAGAAAGATTAGTACGGAACGTGAGGAGTAAAAGAGAACAGAGGATGTGGGTTAGAAGAGAACCCTTCCTAGAAGTTCTAAGCGCAAGGTCGGGGCCCGGTCCCCGAGGTTGTACGGATACTAATGGTCCTGCAGCAGACACTGGAGGAATAGAAGTAGTGACCACTTTATTCCCACACAAGACTTGGGGGCACAACAGCAACTGAATAGTGAGCCGGGACTTAGTGGAAAGGAGTCCCCGAAGCAGGCTACAGCTGTCTGCCGTACAAGTAGAGTTCATAAGAACATCGGACAGGAGGAACTCCAGTGTAACTCAGTAATAGGAGTACTTCATTTAAAGGCGCTATAAGAGGAGACTTCAGAAAGGCACATGTTGGCGGAGTGTTGGAAAGGAGTATTCCATCTGGCCTGGAGGTTGACTGAGTCCCTGACCCGGAGGACACGGCACGGAGGAAGGCACCTGTTTGTACAACAGACTGTGAGTAAAGCTTTGGAACTACAGGCCTTGGTGTCCTCCACTCATTCTTGTGCCAACCCGCCCAGCACTGCTACATTCCTTGCACCGGACACTCTACCATCTACGTGTGACTTCACCCACTCTGCCCTGGGACTACAGCTCTGCCTGTGGAGGGCTATAACATCATTGCTGCACCACACTATCTGTCCCAGAGGATCTGTCTGCAGCGTCGGCTTACATCTCCATTGCCGAACACCACAGGTGGCGTCACAAATCACTTATAGACTGTCATCACCATAAGCACACTACTGACAACCCCCCTTTTACAATGGGAGCCCAGGGCCATGGACCAGGTCACCACCGCTGTGACAACTCCCATTGAAACCCACGGGCCCGGCACCGAGTACCCCACAGCCCTGGGAGGGCGACCCACATACGCAATAACAGTATAAGAGACCCAAAGTTTAATAATGGGAACAACAAAGCATAGCTGACTGATGGTTCTCTAAGAATAGTGAGGGCCTACTGCTGGCCCTCTAAAAATAGACTTTGTGACTTTCAGAGTCCCTCCTTCATAAATGAAACAGGATGAGTCTGATGATGTGTCATACACCACATGGCCAAAGAAGGTTGTAGCATGTTAACATGACATTCCGGTGAACGCATTTGCCTTGGCTGAACGCAATGCTAAAGTTGAAAAAACGCATCAAAAACGCTACATGTGAGCATAGCCCAAGTGGTGGAGGAACATTTATGTTTTGGGTTAAATATTTTGCCTTACATAAAAGTCACTACCCTGGAAAGATTGTTCCTTTAACATATTTCCCAGGAAAATTCATTTTGGTTTAGTTTTTTTATGTTTTTTGGTGCGCCTGTAAAAATGGCTTAAGACTCTGACAACATTGTTCACAGCTGTGACCTGGGAGTCAGAAATGCTTCCAGGGGTGATCCCCATGATGTTTCTGTGTCATTTGAGCAGTGTTTCCATCATTTTCAGACATTTTTAGACCCTAAATGGACCGCCGGGGGGGTCGCGGTAAAAATACTCGGTTTTCCCATAGACTTACATTGGGCTCCTTGCTTGGGTTGAGTACCCAAGAATTCCAATCTGCTTGACCTGAACAACGAGAACTCGAGCATTTTAGCGCACACTCATCACTAAATACCACCATACTGCTCATTAATGGGATTGTCCACTAGTAGGACAACCCCTTCTCAATCCGAATGTTTGCTCCTGTTAAAAATAAAACACACTCCCCTCTGGTGCCAGTGCTATTCCAGGGATGTTTTCACTCACATTTGCGGGGCTCATGCGATTTTGATACATTATATAAGCCAGCAGCAAATCAGTTGTGGCTTCACTTTCCCCATCTTCAGGGTAAAAAGTAGTCAAGAGCAAGTCAGGGCTGTGGCTGGCCGCTCACTTCCTCTCGATTACTCAGAGTTGAGCTGCGGATGTGACTTCTTCCAGCAGTGAGAACAGGTCTGTAGACTGGCATTAGTAGTACAATATCCTTACTTGTTCTCCCCATCACTGCTCTGATATCCGACCTCCTGTCACTGCTGAACACTGCAAGTACCGGTGACAGGAGGAAACTGGAGCTCAGCTCATAGTGCTGGGCTGCAATATGATGGCGCCATCCACACATACAGGAATGCACTGGGCAGCTCCGGAGACGTGCAATGTTTGCAGCTGCGATAGCACCAAGCATAGAAGTAGAGATGGACGCCTGAGTCCCTTATAGCCCGGGGCTTTAGTATTTGTGGGGTGTAAGTATCATTCTCTGACACACATGCGAAAAAAATGGCAGACCCCAGTGGATGAGCAAAAAAGTAATAAAAAAAAGTTAATGCAATAAATGTTATTGTGCTTTGAAAATTATCACAAAAATAAAAATGCTGATACAGAGCCGTACAGCTAAAGCGTTTAAAGGTAAAGTTCACATGTTGCATATTTGGTGCTAATTTTTCCACAGAGTATCTACCGCTAATTCGGCATGATAATAGTCACAGGACAGAGATATATTATTTTAGTGGGAGCCTTTTGTCAAGAGAACCTTATAGTTCTCCATATCTATTGAGGGATAGTATAAAGTATACTCTAAATGATGCACAGTGGCGTGGAAAAGTTTGGGCACCCCTGGTCAAAATTACTATCATTGTGTGAACAATTAAGCAAGTTGAAGATGAAATAATCTCTAAAAGGCCTAAAGTTAAAGACGGCACATTTCCTGTCCATTTTATGCAAAAAAAATTATACATATTTTCATTTTTTACATTTTAATAATTACAAAAAAAGGAAAATTGTCCAATGGAAAAGTTTGAGCACCCTTGGGGAGATTTGTGTGCTGAGTAGTGTTGAGCGATACCGTTCGATACCCAAAAATATCGTATCGGATGGTATCGCCCGATACGAAAAAAATATCGGGTATCGCCGATTCCGATACCGGAAGTCCCATTCAAGTCAATGGGACTTCCGGTATCGGAATTTAAAAAAGCCCTTTATTTCCTTGTTGGCTAATTCTACATAATTGAAAACAAATAAGAATCATGTAGAATGTATTGTGGGAGGTGGAGGAGACATTAAAGGCATAGTGGTTTATTCAAATCACATGGCATAGCATTAATTCCAATTTTTTTTTTCAAGACGTTCGGAGTTAAAAAGATATTGACTATGTTAACTTTTTTATATTTTGTCAGATATGTATGTTTCACAACTTCCATGCTCTTCACCTTCTTTTGTACTTCTCCCACACTTTCTCCTTCATGATCCGCAGCAGTAGCATTTTTTTCATCAACGTTTTCTTCACCTTATTCATCTTCTTCACCTTCTTCCCATTAATTTTTTTTCCATTCTTCATATTCTTCTTATTCAGCTATTATTAATTTTCATATGCTATTTCTTCATCTTCCTATTCTTCTTTTTCTTCATTTTCTTATGGTGACCGGCATTCCTGTAGTACTTATCTATAAAAGTTATAAGATTACACCTTACGTTCTGCCTGTCACAAAAGATTTACAACAGGATTTGTCCGCGTTCAGTTTGGCCTGCAGCAGCAGGCATTTTCCAGGGGGACCACGAGGAGGAACGGACTCACCCCCATTTACTGCTTAGTCTTCTTCTGCTTATAATTTTGATTTCTTTTATGCTGATTTTTAGTCTTATGCTTAATGTTCTTCTGCTTTCTGTTCTTCTGCTTTTGCTTCTTCTGCTTCTTGTTCTTCTGTCTTTTGTTCTGTATCTTGGTGGTTGTCTTCATGTTCTTTGTCCTCTTGGTCTTATTATTTAGGGTCATATTTCTGGTCGTCTTTGGTGTGGTCTTCAGGGTCGTCGTCATCAGGGTCGTCGTCATGGATATCAATAAGGATTACCAAAGACAATTTCAAAAAGCTTGATCTTGGAAATGTAGCCGAAGGTACAAGAAGGCTGAGAAACTGGCGAGAACCAGCAGACAGTACTGGAACCCGTAGTGGCAGCAGAAGGAACAATAGCCAATGGCACTACTAAGGAACAGCTGACGGTGCTGGACCCCGGTTACTATGCAGGAGGTACCTGTGCTAGAAACCACTACCAAGGACCAGCTGACGTTGCTGGACCTCGGATACCGAGATGGAGGCACCTAGGCCAAAGGCTCTGGCGAGAACCAGCAGACAGTGCTGGAACCCGGATGGGTAGCAGAAGGAACAGGAGCCAATGGCACTACCGAGGACCAACTGACGGTGCTGGACCACGGTTACTAAACAGAAGGTACCTGTGCTAAAAAGCACTACCAAGGACAAGCTGACGGTGCTGGACCTCGGATACCGAGATGGAGGCACCTAGGCCAAAGGCTCTGGTGAGAACCAGCAGACAGTGCTGGAACCCGGATGGGTAGCAGAAGGAACAAGAGCCAATGGCACTACCGAGGACCAACTGACGGTGATGGACCACGGTTACTAAGCAGAAGGTCCCTGTGCTAAAAAGCACTACCAAGGACCAGCTGACGGTGCTGGACTTCGGATACCGAGATGGAGGCACCTAGGCCAAAGGCTCAGGCGAGAACCAGCTGACAGTGCTGGCACCCGGATGGGTAGCAGAAGGAACAAGAGCCAATGACACTACCGAGGACCAACTGACGGTGCTGGACCACGGTCACTAAGCAGAAGGTACCTGTGCTAAAAAGCACTACCAAGGACCAGCTGACGGTGCTGGACCTTGGATACCGAGATGGAGGCACCTAGGCCAAAGTCTCTGGTGAGAACCAGCTGACAGTGCTGGAACCTGGGTGGGTAGCAGAAGGTACCCATCCAAAGCAAAGTAGCCAGGCAGCAAGCCGGCCGCAGTTACCGAAACCCACAGTCCTACAGGGGGTCCATGTTCGATTGGCACTACGGATCCAGCCTTCAGTGCCAGTTCCCGCAGCCCACATAGGAGTCACCTAAACTGCAGGCACTGTAGAGTCGGCTAACCCGGCCGCAAGACGACAGGACAACGGATTGGTGGCATAGTGACCTTGACACTACCCGGAAACAGCTGGCGTGCTGGAACCAGGCTGGGCAACAGGGAGAACACGTGCCAAAGACACTGCCGAGAACCAGCTGACGGTGCTGGAACCCAGATGGGTAGCAAAAGCTACAAGAGCCAATGGCACTACCGAGGAACAGCTGACGTTGCTGGACCACGGTTACTAGGCAGGAGGTACCTGTGCTAGAAAGCACTACCAAGGACCAGCTGACGGTGCTGGACCTTCGGATACCGAGATGGAGGCACCTAGGCCAAAGGCTCTGGCGAGAACCAGCTGACAGTGCTGGCACCTGGGTGGGTAGCAGAAGGTACCCATCCAAAGCAAAGTAGCCAGGCCGCAAGCCGGCCGCAGTTACCGAAACCCACAGTCCTACAGGGGGTCCATGTCCCATTGGCACTACGGATCCAGCCTTCAGTGCCAGTTCCCGCAGCCCACATAGGAATCACCTAAACTACAGGCACCGTAGAGTCGGCTAACCCGGCCGCAAGACGACAGGACAACGGATTGGTGGCATAGTGACCTTGACACTACCTGGAAACAGCTGGCGTGCTGGAACCAGGCTGGGCAACAGGGAGTACCCGTGCCAAAGATACTGCCGAGAACCAGCTGACGGTGCTGGAACCCAGATGGGTAGCAAAAGCTACAAGAGCCAATGGCACTACCGAGGAACAGCTGACGTTGCTGGACCACGGTTACTAGGCAGGAGGTACCTGTGCTAGAAAGCACTACCAAGGACCAGTTGACGGTGCTGGACCTTCGGATACCGAGATGGAGGCACCTAGGCCAAAGGCTCTGGCGAGAACCAGCTGACAGTGCTGGCACCCGGGTGGGTAGCAGAAGGTACCCATCCAAAGCAAAGTAACCAGGCCGCAAGCCGGCCGCAGTTATCGAAACCCACAGTCCTGCAGGGGGTCCATGTCCCATTGGCACTACGGATCCAGCCTTCAGTGCCAGTTCCCGCAGCCCACATAGGAGTCACCTAAACTGCAGGCACCGTAGAGTCGGCTAACCCGGCCGCAAGACAGGACAACAGATTGGTGGCATAGTGACCTTGACACTACCCGGAAACAGCTGGCGTGCTGGAACCAGGCTGGGCAACAGGGAGTACCCGTGCCAAAGACACTGCCGAGCACCAACTGGCATTGTTGGAACCCAGGGACAATCATGGTGAAGGCCGAGGCCTACTTGGTGGTAGTTTTAGATTGTTTGTAGGCTACAACAGACTGTCAACGTGCTCCAATTAGGCATCTGTCTCCACTCTGTTTCCAGGATTTCACGTGACCACCAACACCACCAGTTTATGCATACAGTAGCTGTCTGCCCAATCCACACGTGTTCCTGTGTTACTGGGGTTCCGTAATGTCAGCAGATCCCCTGATGTGTGTCTGCCAATGTCTCCTGCTCTGTCCACATTCCCACCACTTGCAGTGGGAAGGTGGACAGCGCAGGAGACAGTGGCGGACACACATTGGGGGATCAGCTCACGTAACAGAACACCAGGAACACAGGAACAAGTGTGGAATGCGTGGACCTCAACTGTGAGCAGGAACTGGCGGTGTTGGAGGTCAGGGGAAATACTAGAGACAGAGTGGAGACAGAGGCCAAATCAGAGAATGTTTAAATCTGAAGTAGTTACAATTTGGAGGCAGCAGCACTTTGCCCTCCACACAGCAGGGGATCAGCTGACGTTACCGAACCCCACTTTCACATGAACGAGTGTTTTTTTCTGTGTGGACAGCACTTCCGAGCACCAACTGGCGTTGTTGGAGCCCAGGGACAATCATGGTGCAGGCCGAGGCCTACTAGGAGCCAGGTGTAAAGCTGAGGTATTTTGACTTTGGAGGGAGCAGGACACTTTGCCCTCCACACAGCAGGGGATCAGCTGGCGTTACTGACCCCCACTTTCACATGAACAAGTGTGTTTTTCTGTGTGGACAGCACTTCCGAGCACCAACTAGCGTTGTTGGAACCCAGGGACAATCAGGGTGCAGGCCGAGGCCTACTTAGTGACAGTTTTAGATTGTCTGTAGGCTACAACAGACTGTCAACGTGCTCCAATTAGGCATCTGTCTCCACTCTGTTTCCAGGATTTCACGTGACCACCAACACCGCCAGTTTATGCGTACAGCAGCCGTCTGCCCAATCCACACGTGTTCCTGGGTTACAGGGCTTCTGTTATGTCAGCAGAGCCCCTGATGTGTGTCTGCCAATGTCTCCTGCTCTGTCCACATTTCCACCGCTTGCAGTGGGAAGGTTTACAGCGCAGGAGACAGTGGCGGACACACATTGGGGGATCTGCTGACATTACAGAACCCCAGTAACACAGGAACACGTGTGGAATGCATGGACGGCAACTGTGAGCAGGAACTGGCGGTGCTGGAGGTCAGGGGAAATACTAGAGACAGAGTGGAGACAGAGGCCAAATCAGAGAATGTTTAAATCTGAAGTAGTTACAATTTGGAGGCAGCAGCACTTTGCCCTCCACACATCAGGGGATCAGCTGACGTTACCAAACCCCACTTTCACATGAATGAGTGTTTGTTTCTGTGTGGACAGCACTTCCGAACAACAACTGACGATGTTGGAGCCCAGGTATAGTCATTTTGTAGGCTGAGGCCTACTTGGAGGCAGTTTAAGACAAGATGTTGTTTGAATTTGGAGGCAGCAGGAGAGTTTGCCGTACACACAGCAGGGGATCAGGTGACGTTACCGAACCCCACTTACACATGAGCGAGTGTTTTGTCTGTGCGGACAGCACTTCCGAGCACCAACTAGCGTTGTTGGAGCCCAGGGACAATCAGGGTGCAGGCCGAGGCCTACTTGGTGGCAGTTTTAGATTGTTTGTAGGCTACAACAGACTGTTAACGTGCTCCAATTAGGCATCTGTCTCTACTCTGTTTCCAGGATTTCACGTGACCACCAACACCACCAGTTTATGCGTACAGCAGCCGTCTGCCCAATCCACACGTGTTCCTGGGTTACTGGGGTTCTGTAATGTCAGCAGAGCCCCTGATGTGTGTCTGCCACTGTCTCCTGCTCTGTCCACATTTCCACCGCTTGCAGTGGGACGGTGGACAGCGCAGGAGACAGTGGCGGACACACATTGGGGGATCTGCTGACATTACAGAACCCCAGTAACACAGGAACACGTGTGGAATGCGCGGACAGCAACTGTGAGCAGGAACTGGCGGTGCTGGAGGTCAGGGGAAATACTAGAGACAGAGTGGAGACAGAGGCCAAATCAGAGAATGTTTAAATCTGAAGTAGTTACAATTTGGAGGCAGCAGCACTTTGCCCTCCACACATCAGGGGATCAGCTGACGTTACCGAACCCCACTTTCACATGAACGAGTGTTTTTTTCTGTGTGGACAACACTTCCGAAACAACAACTGACGATGTTGGAGCCCAGGGATAGTCATTTTGTAGGCTGAGGCCTACTTGGAGGCAGTTTAAGACAAGACGTTGTTTGAATTTGGAGGCAGCAGGAGAGTTTGCCGTACACACAGCAGGGGATCAGCTGACGTTACTGAACCCCACTTACACATGAGTGAGTGTTTTGTCTGTGCGGACAGCACTTCTGAGCAACAACTGGCGGTGTCGGAGCCCAGGGAAAATCAGGTAGTAGGCCGAGGCCTACTTGGAGCCAGGTGTAAATCTGAGGTTGTTTGACTGTGGAGGGAGCAGGACACTTTGCCATACACACAACAGGGGATCAGCTGACATTACCGAACCCCACTTACACATGAGCGAGTGTTTTGTCTGTGTGGACAGCACTTCTGAGCAAAAACGGGCATTGCTGTAGCCCAGGAAATAAAGTTCAGGTCATAGAAACATGAACACAACAGGAGACCTGGATCCTGTTGCCAGACAATTATTTATTCTGGAAGAGGACTGTCAAATTCAGGTGAGATCCAGGCCTTGTTCATTTTCAGAAAAGTAAGCCGGTCAACATTATCGGCGGATAGTCGCGTGCGACGGTCTGTTACCACACCACCTGCAGCACTAAAGACACGTTCCGATAATACACTGGCAGCAGGGCAAGCCAGCACTTCCAATGCATACTGGCCTAGCTCTGGCCATGTATCCAACTTAGAGACCCAATACTTGAACGGGAAAGAGCCGTCTGGGAGTACACTAACAGGGCAAGACAAGTAGTCTGTCATCATCTGACGGAAACGTTGCCTCCTGCTGACTGGAGCCGTCTGTCATGGTGTAGCCGTTTGTGGCGGTCCCACAAAAC
Organism: Dendrobates tinctorius; assembly: GCF_039654945.1. Classification (NCBI taxonomy): domain Eukaryota; kingdom Metazoa; phylum Chordata; class Amphibia; order Anura; family Dendrobatidae; genus Dendrobates; species Dendrobates tinctorius. Next base: position 1,330,594 of record NW_027361674.1, read on the forward strand.
TTTTCCACATTTGGGCCATACCGGCCTTGCCTTGTCCTGCGGCACTGCCTCTGCTACCTCTTTGTGCAGAGCTTCCTCCACTGCCTCTACCCACATGGCTGCTTTGAAAAGCACTACCAGCAACACTTGCGGGGGGGAATGGAGAACATGATGGCCTGCACAAGTGTTTCTTGGTACTCCTGCATTTTTCGCTCCCGGTTCAACTGTGGTATGAGGCTTTGTAAGTTGTCCCGGTAGCGAGGATCTAGGAGGGTGTACACCGAATAATCAGCCGTGTGGAGAATGTTGGCGATGCGGCGGTCATTTAACAAGCACTGCAGCATGAAATCAACCATGTGCTGCAGACTGCCAACTGGACCGGAAACGCTGTCCCCAGCTTGAGGCAGCATCTCAGCCTGCTCAGCATCACCCCACCCTCGCTGTACACACTGACTACTAGAGCCTTGTGTACCTCCCTCCTCTGGAGAGATGTGTTCCTCCTCCTCCATTGACTCCTCGTCATCCTCCTCACTAAGTGTCCCCTGCCTGGGCCTTTGTGTGGAGGCACGTTGCGCAGACTTGCCAGAAGCAGATGGCATTTCTGACTCCACATCATCGACCTCTTCAAAAACCTCCTCACTTAGTGCTTGTAAGGTTTTTTGAAGCAGACAGATAAGGGGGACAGTCATGCTGACTAGTGCATCATCTGCACTGGCCATCCGCGTGGAGTCATCGAAGGCACGCAAAACTTGGCAGATGTCCCTCATAGTGGCCCACTCAGTGGTGGTGAAGTGTGTCCGGCGCACAGTGCAACTTGTTTGCGCCTGATGCAGCTGGTACTCCATTACTGCTGCCTGCTGCTCACACAACCGCTCCAACATATGTAACGTTGAATTCCACCTGGTGGGGAGGTCACATATGATGCGATGTTCTGGCAGGCGGAATTGGCGTTGCAGAGATGCAATGCGCGATCTTGCCATGTTGGAACGCCGCAAGTGAGCACACTCTAGGCGAACCTTGTGCAGCAGTGCATCAAGATCTGGATAATCCCTCAGAAAGCTCTGCACGACCAAATTGAGCACGTGTGCCAGACATGGTATGTGAGTGAGGTTGCCTAGGCCCAGAGCTGCCACTAGATTTCGGCCATTGTCACTCACTACCAAACCTGGCTGGAGATTCGCTGGCACAAACCACACATCGCTCTCCTACTTTATGGCATTCTAGAGCTCCTGTGCTGTGTGGCTCCGATTCCCCAAAGAAATTAATTTAAGGACGGCCTGTTGACGTTTGGCCACACCTGTGCTCATTTCTGGCCTAACAGGCTCATGCAGTGCTGATTCCGAGGAACTAGAGTAGGAGGAGGACTCAATATGTACAGACTGCATTCCTGCAATCCTTGGAGTTGGCAGAATACGTACAGAGCCACTCTCCAGATCTGTACCCGGCTCCACAACATTGACCCAATGGGCAGTGAGGGAAAGGTATCGTCCCTGTCCATGGCTACTGGTCCACGCATTGGTGGTCAGGAGGACTTTACTACTGACGGCGTTTAGTAGCGCATTTTTAATTTTTACCTCCACATGCTTTGGCAGGGCAGGGACGGCTTGCCTGCTGAAATAAAAGCGGCTGGGCACATTGTATTGTGGAACTGCCAATGACATCAAGTTTCGGAAGGTGTCAGTCTCCACCAGCCTGAATGACAGCATCTCAAGGGCCAGTAGTTTGGCAATGCCGGCATTCAGAGCCAGTGCTCGGGGATGGTTTGCCGAGTATGGCCGCTTTTTCTCCCATGCCTGTGCTACCGATTGCTGGTGAGTGGCCTGGGAGTGTGCTGATGACTGAGAACGTGGTTCAGTGGGTGGAATTTCACTGGGTCTCTGGACAACAGTGGCAGAGGTTCTTCCATGGCGTTTCAGTGAGGAAGCCGAACTAGCTGTGTGTGAGCTAGAGGAAAAGGCCCCAACACGAGCTGAAGAGGTGGTAGGTGCTGCTGAAGGTTGGCCTACATCTTCAGTGTGTCTGTGTAACTCCACCTCGTGCTTGGTACGCACATGTTTCCACATATTTGTGGTATTGAGGTTGCTCACATTTTTCCCTCATTTAACTTTCTGATGACACAGCTTGCATTTGTGAAAGCAAATGTCATCTGCAACTGTGTCAAAAAAAGACCACGCACTGCAAGTCCTGGGAGCGCCCGTTTTCTGTTTTGGAAGAGGATTGCTCCTCACGGGTGCCAAAGTGGAGGCTACAGGCAACCAAGTCTGCCCCCGCCCTCTCCCTCCTCTTTTGGCCGTTCGGGGAATCTCTTCCTCAGAGCTGCTCCCACCACCTTCCTGTGGCTGACGCCATGATGGGTCAAGGACCTCATCATCTCCACTCCCCTCTTCAAGCACCGGCTGGTCCTGGGTTGTCTCGCCAGCACCGTACGCACCAGAAATTGGCAACTGAGTCTCATCATCATCAGATGAGCACTGAGATGTGCTGACAATAGGCACTGGCCCACCCGCCTCTTCAGATTCAGAGGGACAAAGCAGTTGCGCATCACTGCATACTCCCTCTTCTTCATGCTCTAGAATGCTGCTTGGCTGGCCACCTCTTTCCAAGCCAACAGATTCAGAAGTAAAGATTGAGATGGCTCCTGTCCAGGGCTCTCAGACTGCCTGGGCAATTTGGCAGGTGGTGAAGAGACAGATGATTGCTTTTCAGTGCTCTGGCCCTGGGAGGATGCGGAAGTCATTGAAGTGGATGCGTTAGCTGCCATCCATCCGACAATGGCATCAATTTGTTCGTCACGCAGCAGTGGGGTACGGCGAGGTCCTACAAAGCTGTGCATGAAGGACTGTTGCCTGGTAAAAGTGGGGGATGCCGGGTCACTGGTGGCCGCAGCAGACACTGAATCCCCACGTCCTCTCCCTGCTGAATCCCCCCGTCCTCTCCCTGCTGAAACTCCACGACCACGTGCCTTACTCCCTGCCTTCTTCATCTTGGTAGACTGATAAAGATAGGCAGAAAAGTAAAAAAGGGGTGGCTTAGTGTTCTTATTCCTGAACACCTGCTAACCAGTATAAGAAACACTAGTTTGGCTAAGAGTGTGTGTACTACACTTTATTATGATCTAATGTGGCCTACACAGCTCTAAAGTGGAGTGTTGGGTGAACTTTATTTCCTTTTTTTTGGAGGGGGAAAGAAAAGGATGTGACCAAAGTTTGAAAGCTATAGTATCACAAACTTTTTGGAGCGATTACAATGCAGGAAGCTAACCTACAATTCAATTGATGAGGCTCCAAAAAATAGGGTGATACTAGTCTGGCAGGCCCTGAAGGGCACAAGCCAGCAAAAAGGCTCCTCTATCTAATCCTATATAGTGTTTGCAACCAACCAATGACAATGGATGCGGATGGAAGCACACGAATATAGGAGCAAAAATCTGGCTAAATTTGCTGCAAAAAAAGGACTATGTATGAGGCAGTGACGCACGCTGAGCGGACTACAACGAGCGGTGGCTGTAGAACACATTGCAACGTGAGCTGCACTCACATACAGAGAGACCTATCAGACAGCCAAAAACAGTGCAGAGAAATTGGCTATAGCACTGAAAGGCTCCGCTGTCCACTCCTTTAGTGTTTGCAACCAACGTATATGGATACGTATGGAAGCACACTATACAGGAGGAAAAAAAAAGCAGCAATAAAAGAAAAATGTGTATGAGGCAGAGACACACGCTGGGAGGCCTACAAGCAGATGTGCCTGCAGGACACACTACACAGCGTGGGTCTGCACTCACACAGCCCTTGCAGACAGCTATTAAAACAGCGCTGCTGGGCTACAAAAATGCTACAGTGGTGGATTATGTAGCCTGGGTAGAGCAATAGATATGTTTGATGATCGCTATTTCTAACTGTCCCTCACAGTCTTCAACAGCAGCCTGTCCCTATCTGAATTCACAGCAGAGTGACCAGAAATGGCGGCTGCTGCGGTTTTTATAGTGCATCATGACATCATTTCAGCAGCCAATCACAGCCATGCCAGTAGTTAACATGCCTACATGGCTAACAGGATGTGCCCACACTTCTGAGGATCCCCATTGGCTGAATCAAATCGAGCGGGCTCCTAGCATTATGGGAACTTCCGATTCCGGTATTCGATATGAAAAAAGTATCAGAACTAAGTATCGGAATTCCGATACAGCGAATATCGGCCGATACCCGATACTTGCGGTATCGGAATGCTCAACACTAGTGCTGAGATAATTTTGACTAAACTTTCAGACCATAATTAGCCTTTTAGATTTATGACTTCTTCACTGTCATTGTTAGGAAAGCCTGGTGATGGAAATGTCCCAGCTTTATAAACCCGGCCTCCTCTAACCTTGTGCCAAATACACAGCTGCCATGGATTCTTCTGAGTAGCTACCAAGTAGAGACGAGCAAATCTTTCAAGGTTTGGTTCGGTTGTGGGGCAATTATATCAGGACATCTGGACAGAGCAGTATTCATATGGATTACCCCAGTGAGATTGTATGAGAAACAGAGTGTGACCTCTGAAATATCGCTATGGACTGAAGGGACGTCAGCACCGCGGGACTGACAGATATAAAGGCCACATTTATGGGTGTAATCAGGACCAATCAGAACATCCTCTGATCCTTCATTTCTCCAGTTTTTCCCTGACTATTGCATTTACTACTTGCCCCTGAGGATGGGTGTATTCCTGTGTAATGCTTTATTCTCATCAGTGATCTAGAGACAAAAGTAATAATATTAAGAAACACATATAAATGGATGAAGCTGCTTGATCTTTAGTGGTTACAGGTATGTGACATAATGTGACATCATTCGTGTTCCGCTGCTCGTGATGTCACAGTGAGATCACCACTATGACATCATTCGTGTTCCGCTCCTCTGTGATGTCACACTGAGATCACCATTGTGACATCATTCGTGCTCCGCTCCTCTGTGATAAGTATAGCGTGGCACTACCACAAGGTGCACAAGTAGGTTACCCAGACCCAAGCGAATAATAATAAAGTAACTTGGCACTCAACTGAATTTTCCTTTTTAGGTGAAGTTTTTATGTGCAGTCCTACAAAAAGACGTTTCGGCCTACACTTGGCCTTCGTCAGTCCAACTGCTGTTTATATAGTATGAACAAACATATGTCCACGAGCAAAATAATTTTTTGTAAGTTCCTACTTCCAAATATGGTGTAGGCATATAGCAGGCATCCAACTACCCTTAAGGCGTGCTGTGCTGGTATTTCAATTAGATACAATATATTCCATAAGGAAATGAGGAGAGGTTCCCGCTGGATTGCTGAAGCAATTTGCCTGTGGAAGATGTCTGTACTGAGACCGGTGTGAAAATATACCTGTAGAAAATGTCTGTACTGAGACCGGTAGCAGAAGGCCCGTATGGGGCGGAGAATAAACCTCAGTTTTGGGCCTAGGTGCGAGTTGCCCCAGACCACCAAGAAAATTGTAAATTTTTGGTGCTGCATAATTTGCATGATACTATTGTTCTGGGTTTCCCCTGTTTGCAAACTCATAACCCAGTTTTGGATTGGAAATCTGTCTGTGATGAGTTGGGGTTGTCAGTGTGTTCTTAGGGACGCTCCTGTTTTCTCCACCTCTCCTCGGTCTCATGATATTCCTGATTATCTGGCTTATTTCTATGATGTATTTAGTGAGAGTAAGTCTGCGTCTTTGCCTCCTCATAGGAGTTATGAGTGTGCAATTGAGTTGATACCTGGGTGTAAATTTCCCAAGGGTCGGCTTTTCAACTTATCTGTACCCGAACATGTTGCTATTCGATCCTATATTAAGGAGTCGTTGGAGAAGGGTCATATGGGGCTTATAGAAGTAGGTTGCAAGTGTGCTGGGCTGAACGTGGTATCCGTATTAGCCTTAGGCTGCCGGTCTCACCTGCAAGCTACTATTATATGCCCCATACGGGCCTTCTGCTACTGGTCTCAGTACAGACATTTTCTACAGGTATATTTTCACACCGGTCTCAGTACAGACATCTTCCACAGGCAAATTGCTTCAGCAATCCAGCGGGAACCTCTCCTCATTTCCTTATGGAATATATTGTATCTAATTGAAATACCAGCACAGCACGCCTTAAGGGTAGTTGGAAGTCTGCTATATGCCTACACCATATTTGGAAGTAGGAACTTACAAAAAATTATTTTGCTCGTGGACATATGTTTGTTCATACTATATAAACAGCAGTTGGACTGACGAAGGCCAAGTGTAGGCCGAAACGTCTTTTTGTAGGACTGCAGATAAATAAAAACTTCACCTAAAAAGGACAATTCAGTTGAGTGCCAAGTTACTTTATTATTAACCGCTCCTCTGTGATGTCACAATGAGATCACCATTGTGACATCATTTGTGTTCCGCTCCTCTGTGATGTCACAGTGAGATCACCATTGTGACATCATTCGTGTTCCGCTCCTCTTTGATGTCACAGTGAGATCACCATTGTGACATCATTCGTGTTCCGCTCCTCTGTGATGTCACAATGAGATCACCATTGTGACCTCACTGACTGAGCTGTTATATAAGGAGTGACACTGCAGGAAGAGGCTTTGTCTGGAAAGACTCACTGTGTGTTACACAACAAGCGATATTCCTCCGGGATAAACTGCTGTGTTGATTTCTTCTGATTGCGACTGAGCTAATAAGAACTGTACAAGGCGCTCCTATCAACATCCGCCACCAGCATTCCGGGGCTTTGGCCCCTGGAGGTAAGTGGTTTCCCAGATATTTATCCAATACTAGCTGAAGAGCCCGGCGCTGCCCGGGCATAGTAACTAACTGTGGTTAGTTATAGCAAATTATAATTATCCTCCATCCCATAGTTCCGTGCCCATATACCCATCATACATATCCACGATCGCATAGGCCCGTGCCCACATACCCATCATACATATCCGCCATCCCATAGTCCCGTGCCCATATACCCGTCATACATATCCTCCATCCCATAGTCCAGTGCCCATATACCCATCATACATATCCTCCATCCCATAGTCCCATGCCCATATACCCTTCATACATATCCTCCATCCCATAGTCCCATGCCCATATACCCTTCATACATATCCTTCATCCCATAGTCCAGTGCCCATATACTCATCACGCATCCTCCATCCCATAGTCAACCATTATGACATCATAATGAGCGGCGGGGCTTGCAACCTATGATGACATCAGCGTCGCCATGGCAACCATTGTGACATCATAATCAGGGGTGGGGCTTGATACGCACACACTTTTTCCCCAGTATGCAGATAGTGGCAAAATTGTTTGGTGAATTGGAACGTGTGGGGTTAAAATTTCGCCTCACAACATAGCTTAGGATGCTCTCGGGGTCCAGACGTGCGACTGTGCCAAATTTTGTGGCTGTAGCTGCGATGGTGCGTTTGCTTATCCCGGACATACACACATTCACACATACACACACACACTTGAGCTTTGTATATTAGATGGGGTTATTGTTAGTAAGTCACAAGGTACATTTCTTGGAGGATTCTTCATGTGTCACTTGTAATTCCCGGAGCCTTCGCCCATCATGTATTCCCTATTCCAGGCTCAAACCAATTGTAAGCTTGAATGGAGATCCCCTGTAAGCGAAAAAGAAGTCACCTGTATCTCTGATCTTCATGTGTGTGACTTCATCAATACTTTAGGGGAAAATAATTACAAATTTAAAGTAAAGTCATGATCCAGGTCGGGGGTTGCTTCTTCTTCCTGTCTATATAAGAAGCTCCAAATATCTGACATCTATTCTTTTCTTCCAATAGAATACTTCATTATGGTTACTCAACATCCTGCCGTCTACTTCTTCCGTGGATTCTTCTCCGGTGTCGCCTGTACCATCATGTGTGGGTAAGTCTTATACTGATTTGTGGGCTACACGGGAGTCTATAGAAGAAACATCCCATCTTCAGGTCATCACACGATTCAGGAAAGGGAATCATCCAGAGAAGATGTTTAGTGGGTCATAAGCCGGCTCTGACCGGTCCGAGCACAATGGACTTTTCTGTATAATTGAAAAAAATGCTGATTGTCATAGATCACAAAAATGACTGCAGATCGGGAGAGACAAAATAGACGACGAAAAATAAATGTCTTCATAACATTCTGCAGAACACAGATAGACTTTACTTTACAATTTGCTACATGACTTCTGTTTTATCATTTTATAGACTTCTGATAAAGAAATTCTGGAGAAAAGATACAGGAAAAGACACCAAGAAGGCAGATATAGAGAATAGGGCTGATCCTGACGGTACGTACAGCCTCACTAACCCCACATTATTATCTATGTACATACAAAGACTTCTTGGCGGCTTTTCTATTACATGGTCACAGTCCACACTGTAAAGCTGAATAATTACTCTAGTCATATTCTGATTACTTTCTTTCCATATATGAAATCTCTCTCAGAGTACGGTCACACTAGGCGGTTTTATTTTCAGTGTTTTTTTCTGCAGCAAAACCCGATCTCTTGGCAGGAAAGAAGCTGCAGAAACAAAACATGTTTTCTTTGTTTGAGGATTTGGCCATTCTATTTTTCGTAATTAACTGTACCATGTAGAGATTATAATACCTTTGTCATTTTAATACTTGTAACAAACATATAGAAGCTTTTATTTTAATGATGCTGATGTCAATGTTCTATGTTACAGAAGAACAAGAGGATGACAACTCTAACGTCAGTGACGATGCTCCTCATGGAGTAATGGCCGAAAAGATAGATGTTCTTGCAAACACCGATAACACTTCATCTGGCCCTGGTAATATGGCCATCGATACAGATTCAGATGAGGATGCGATCATCTTTGACAGTAAGTTCTCAGGCTTTTCTAACATATGCTTAATAGAAAAACAGCAGCCTAATAAAAAATCTCTAAAAGTAGATAACTGGTTGCTTGCTCCTTCTGTTTCCATACTTTACAATTTAGTGGTTTTAAAACCTGTAAAATGTAAAAAAATTTTAACAAACATAGAAGCTTTTATTTTAGTAATGTTAATTTGAATGTTACACCTTACAGGAGAAGATTTGGATAATATGGATATTGCAAATGATGAAGCTGCTCTTTTCTATTATTTCTATTCCACTGCCGAAAACAGAGATGTCCTCGAAAACACCGACATCCCTACGTCTGGAGCCCATTACGTAAACATCAACCAGCCAGATTAGACATTATTATTACACAAAAGCGGGACTAACTCCTAGCCGCGGTCTACGGACCAAACATTGGGCATGGGCAGGGCCTTGGGGGCAGATCCCAAGTGCGCTCAACCATGTGAAATAGCTTACGCTCAGGAACATTGAGGGATAGCGCTATCGGATAGTTCTACCTGTTCATAGCCTCATAGCCTGTTTTCCTCACAGGCTTTTTTGCCCACACATTAAAGCTTTCAGTACAGTACAGGGGTATGTGCATCTTCTATTACCTGTTACCTGGTCTTTAGTATTGTTATCCTTAGCAATATAGGTCTTGCCCGTCTGCTATTCGATGTTCCATATTTCTTGGCGTGTACTATCCATGAATTTATTATCTTGCACCCAGCCTTGTACATGATATGTATATACTTTATTTTATTTTATGTTACAAAAACTGTATTAATTTATTTTCAGTAAATTGATGAAGGTCACAAGACCGAAACGTCACTGACTGTATGTACTGCATTCTATTAAATACTTCTCCGCATTTGAAATCCACTTGTGTGTGCCAAGTTTATATTACACTTACCATGGATTGGGCCCCTACTTGTGCACCACCTATACAGAGTTGTGCCAACGGTGTTTTATTACTAAGATTATCCCTTACGCTGAGCACACTCCTTTGGGCAATGCCATCACTTACTTTTTCATACAATGCTGAAGAAACGTCTAACATCTTAGCACAATCTACCTTACCAAGTGATTTCTTCAGAGTCCCTCCTAAGGAGACTACAGGACGTGATCTGGAGAGGGAATTAAGACGCTGCACTAACTACGAACTACATTGCGTCACCATCACGGAATATCTTAAGGTTCAGAGAATACCTAGGGGCCTGCGTGTATCCCTGCGTCCAACTCTCTTTAGTGACTCACGTGATTTTTGCTCACATTTTGATCAAATTATTAACAAATGTTCTTTTCACCTTATAACTCTCATGTTAGAGCATCTGCACCAGGGAATCACAAAGTGTAAGGAGGAAATTACTAACATTGAGAATCAGCTGGCAGTTTCCACCACGACTGAGGAATTCAACAACCTAAAGACCAGGATCAACGAGGTGATTAATCAACACCGACGGGACACAGAAACAAGGAAAAGGAACAAATTCACAAAGGATACTGAAGATTACGAACAGAACAGGGTCTACAAATGGCGAGAATCCTACAACTCGGGGAACTTCTCTACGCGACCAAATTACAGATCTTCTACAGACATCTCGACATCAGGATCAGACTACGAAAGACAACCTCCGAGCAACCGTTTTTTAGGCCAGAGACGCAGATCTTCAAGAATAAGAGGACCCGCCGGGGAAAGAGACACTAGCAGAAATATGGACTTTCATGGCATAACCCGCTCACAGGTAATACCCCCCCTTGTGATCAATATCTCATCCAAAAATTTGGGTATTGCTGAACACCAAGTTCTACAGAAAGGTCTATCTTTCTGCCCGAGCTACAAATATGATACCTTTAATATTGACATGGATCTACAGAGATTCTACAGATCCCTGAGATTAAAACTACATTTCTCCAATAAAATTAATTGCTAAAATGATACTGCCCTACCCTCAACTTCTACTATAACCTCTGACAGCCTAGGCTTTAGGAATAAAAGTAAATTCAGACCACCCACAGGTACCCATGCTTTAGAGACCTTTATCTCATTTGTTGACAATACTTTTCAGTCTCTGAGGGATGACATAAATAAAGGCAGGGTACACTTTCCCTCGAACCTATCTCCGCTTGATCAACAAGCTTTGAATAATTTACAAAATGACAAAGAAATAATTATCAAACCAGCGGATAAGGGTGGATCGATTGTGATTGTAGACAAATCAACATATCTAGATGAGATTTATCCCCAATTAGGCAATACGCTAATCTACCAACCACTCCAGGGTGACCCAACCCAGGAGGTCAAACAATTAATCCATGAGACATTGATTAAGTATCTACATTGTTGGATCATTGACCCTAAAATGTCTGACTACCTGACTAAACAGTTCCCAATAACACCTGTTCAACAAAAGTTCATAAAAGCCTAGACAACCCCCCTGGCAGACCTATCGTAGCCTCCACAGAATCTGTCTTCTCGTCCATCTCCAAGTTCTTAGAAAAAATATTAAAACCTCTCATCAAGCGTACATCATCCTTTTTACTAGACACTGCGGCATTTTTAGATACTTTACATAATCTTGGCGATATCCCACCAGATGCCATCCTCGTGACGTTTGACGTCAAGGATTTATATACATCAATACATCATCAGGAAGGCATAAGCTCAGTACGCAGATTATTAGAACAATCTGACTTCAACCCAGAACAGGTCAACCTCTGTTGTGACTTGCTCTCGATTATTCTAACGAGAAATTTCTTTTTATTCGAGGACAAGTACTACTTACAAATCAAAGGGACACCTATGGGTTCAAACGCTGCACCCCTGTATGCGAACTGTTACGTAGCGCATTTGGAGGAAAGCCTCATTTATCGCAATGACCTCTTCCGCACACATGTCCTCTTGTGGAAGAGGTACATTGATGATATTTTTTGCATCTGGGGGGGTCCTCCAGGTGCCTTGGATACATTTTTCTCCTTTTTGAAATCTTCCCGGCCAGGTTTAGATTTCACTATGACATCTGATAGGCAACAGATCAATTTTCTAGATACCCTTGTTATCAAAGATGATGAAGGCCATCTCACTACAGAGATCTACTCAAAACCAGCAGACCATAACAGTCTGTTACATTATGAGAGTTTTCACTCTACTAGGATGAAAAATTCTATACCAAAATCTCAAATGAAAAGAGTGGAAAGAATAGTCTCAGACACAGAGACTAAGGGCAAACGTATGGAAGAAATGCTTACTAAATTCATGGAGAGGGGGTACCCTCCAAATATATTGAACGCATCCAACCTAACAACTTCTTCAAAACCAAAAATTAAAAACAGTTTTCCCATTGTCAATTATCACCCTTTGGCATATCGACTGCATACTACCATACGCTGACATTGGCAGATTCTACAGCTAGCACAACCTCACATTGACGAATTCAAGGAACCATTCCTCCCTTGTTTCAGACGACCACAGAACATTAGGGACCTATTGGTATGAGCAGATGTAGGTTCTTCCCATCCATCCATACCCCAACGTTTCCTCATGAACCCTAAATACGGCACCTTCCCCTGCTTGCAGTGCGTACAGTGCAATAATGTCCAGAAGGGTAGTTTCTTCTGCCATCCCTATACAGGGAAGAAGTATAATATCAAAGAATGCTATACTTGCAATATGTCCTTCATAATATACTTGATTAAATGCCCATGTGGGCTACTTTATGTGGGGGAAACCACACAACCCATACACGATCGAATTTCGAAGCATAAATCCACCATCAGGTGTAAAAACCTATTGCTTCCTATCCCCTTCCATTTTGTCAACGCAGGACACACTATTGCCCAACTGAAATTCCAAATCATAGAACAGGTTCATCCACCCCGCAGGGGGGGTAACCGTATCCACCGCCTCAAAAAGAGAGAGGCATATTGGATACATGAGCTCAATACTTTGGCACCCAAGGGGTTAAAGAAGGACTATGATATTCAATCATTTATGATGGACTAACCTACACTTTACCCCTCCAGGTCGAGCTTTACTGATTTATGATTTATAAAAATATGGCATTAATCTCATGTATTCTTTTTTACAGAATCCACAACCATGAACATAGTGAAATTTCCATCACTTGAGCATAAGATGTCACCTCTCCTCTGTACAACACTGCCTGACTTCTCTAGTGAATCACTTCTGTTCTCTTCCATCACCACTTAATAAGACTGCACGTTCTGAGGCAAGCACATTCACGCCCACTGCGGCGTCACACTGTTTAGACACATGACGCTGGCCGCTCCCCCTCCCATAATGCTTCCCGGCTGGTGGAACGCAATATGGTGTCGGTGACACGCACACCCAGGCCATTTCCGGTCTCCTACTTCCGCCTGGCCGCCATGTTCCTTTCATTTATATATACCGCCGGCCACGCTTAGTCCAGCACCCGGGAGAAGTGGCGGATGCCTCATTCACTACTGGCGTATGCACTGCTCTCTAACTGATAAGTCACCATGGACTGTTATGAGTTCATTTTCTCCTTCACCTCTGATGTCTGATGAACTCCCTCTGCTGGTGAAAGGAGGTAGTGAAATTGATCTGGATGGGAAGAACCTGTCATCTGAACAGGTAGAGTGTGATTGGACATCCGGAATTTCTGAGTGGATATAAGGCAGCCAACGACCTGCAGAGTTGCTGGTGATCCTTTCTGCTCTGAGCTCTGGCATCCAGTTTAGTTTCTGTCTACTAAAAGCTAAGTTTTTGCTCTGCTATTTTTCCATGAGATTTTGTCTCTTACTTAGTGTTTGTTTTCAGCCTGCCCTGGTTGGGACTGGCTGAACTCCATTTTTGTCTCTGATCAGTTGATCTCTTTGCTCTGTCTTCAGAATATACCTGAGTGCTGATATAGTGATTTTGAAGTCTAGTGACTTCAGGGCCTTTTCTATCAGACGTGTTGGACATTATTTTTGGCAGGGTTTTTTGCGGATTGCAGCCAGCATCTTTTCTGTCCTTTCCTATCTAGTTAGTTGGGCCCCATCGTTTGCTCAACCTGTCTTTCTGTGTTTGTGTTTTCATCTGTTTTTCACCGACAATACATGTTGGGGGCTGTTTATTGCTTTGGGGTCTGCTCTGAGGCAGTTTAGATTTCCCCTTTCTTTCTTTAGGCTTATTTAGCTCTCCGGCTGTGACGAGGGGTCTAGGGCACCGTAGGAACCCCCCACGGCTACTGTTAGTTGTGGTGAATAGGATCAGGGGTCTGCAATCCGCTAGCTACCAACCTCTCTGGTTTTCTGGACTTGGCTTGTGTTTTTGTTTTTTCCTCCTCCGGTGACTCATTCATAACAGAATCACCAGCCATACCGCAGATTCTAGGGTACTCAATAGCAGGAAGGAATTGTAAAAAAAAAAAAAAAAGGGTCAGAATTTTTTTGTGTATATTTTTTCCTCTACTTCTTTGAGGCCGCAGGGGGAAATTTTTCTCAATGGAGATTAAGCAATTGTCTGATCGTGTGAAGCAGCTTACTGCTGAAGTGCGGGGAATTTCCGCCTATCTTGTTCATTCACATGCTGCTGAACCAAAGATCCCTACTCCTGATGTGTTTTTTGGGGATTGGTCTAAATTTTTGAATTTTAAGAATAATTGTAAATTATTTTTTGCCTTGAAGCCTTACTCATCGGGGAGCTCCGCGCAGCAGGTTGAAATTGTCATCTCTTTGCTGTGCGGCGATCCCCAGGATTGGGCGTTTTCTTTGAAACCTGATGATCCTATTCTAACTAATGTGAACGCATTTTTTCAAGCCTTGGGGTTGTTGTATGATGAACATAATTCTATTGATTAGGCTGAAAAGGCCCTGTTGGCATTGAGCCAGGGTCAGCATTCTGCAGAGTTGTACTGTCAAAAATTCCAAAAGTGGGCGGTCGTTACTACCTGGAATGATGGTGCCTTGGCAGCTCTGTTTCGGAAGGGTTTGTCAGAAACCGTAAAAGATACTCTGGTCTTGACGATTCTATGTCAGTAGCCATTCAGGTTTATCAGCGTTTGCGTGAACGTAAAACTGCACGAGAGGTGTTGCTACCTGTTGAACAAATGTCTGAACCTATGCAATGTGATAGAGTTTTGTCTGGGGCGCAACGTCAGGAGTTCAGAAGGCGTAATAAGCTGTGTTTTTTTGTGGAGATGCCTCTCATATTATTTCTGTCTGCCCTAAACGAGAGAAACGTTTTGCACACACATTTGCTGTGAGTGGTGTACAACCTAAGTTTCTTCTGGCAATTACTCTGATCTGCTCCCTGTCCACATTTTCCGCTAAGGCTTTTGTGGATTCGAGAGCAGCTCTGAACCTGATGGACTTGGATTTTGCTAAACATTGTGGGTTTCCTATGACACCTCTGCGGACGCCTATCCCTTTGAGGGGTATTGATGCTACTCCTTTGGCGAAGAATAAACTTCAGTTTTGGACCCAGGTGGTAATGCGGGTCGCCCCAGACCATCAAGAAAATTGCAGATTTTTGGCGTTGCATAATTTGCATGATACCATTGTTCTGGGGTTTCCCTGGTTGCAAATCCATAATCCAGTTTTGGATTGGAAATCTTTGTCTGTGGTGAGTTGGGGTTGTCGGTGTGCCCTTAGCAACGCTCCTGTTTTCTCCACCTCTCCCCAGTCGCATGATGTTCCTGACTATTTGGCTGATTTTTATGATGTATTTAGTGAGAATGAGTCTGCGTCTTTGCCTCCTCATAGGAGTTATGACTGTGCAATTGAGCTGAGCCCTGGGTGTAAATTTCCCAAGGGTCGACTTTTCAATTTATCTGTACCCGAGCACGAGGCTATGCGATCCTATATTAAGGAGTCGTTGGAGAAGGGTCATATTAGACCATCCTCTTCACCCTTAGGTGCTGGGTTTTATTTCGTGGCCAAGAAAGATGGTTCATTAGGGCCTTGTATTGACTATCGTTCCCTCAACAAAATTACTGTTAAATATCAGTATCCGTTACCCCTGATTTCTGATCTATTCTCCAGAGTTAAAGGTGCTTGCTGGTTTACCAAGCTTGACCTCAGGGGGGCGTATAATCTTATTCGCATTAAGCAGGGGGATGAATGGAAGACGGCGTTTAATACTCCGTAGGGACATTTTGAGTACCTGGTGATGCCTTTTGGGCTCACTAATGCCCCTTCTGTCTTCCAGTGCTTCATGATTTATATTTTCCGAGACCTTGTGGACAAATTTTTGATCATCTATCTGGATGATAATTTGATCTTTTCCAAGGATTGGGACTTTGATGTGGAACATGTTCGGACTGTGTTCCGGATTTTGAGGGAGAATTCCCTGTATGTCAAGGGATCGAAATGCCTTTTTGGGGTACAGAGGATTTCATTTTTGGGATTTATTTTGTCTCCGTCAACTATTGAAATGGACCCGGCCAAGGTACAGGCCATTTACGATTGGGTTCAGCCCACTTCTTTGAAGGCCCTCCAGAAGTTTTTGGGTTTCGCTAATTTTTATCGTAAATTTATAGCTAATTTTTATGGTATTGCCAAACCATTGACTGATTTGACTAAGAAGGGTGCTGATGTGCTGAATTGGTCTCCGGAGGCTGTTTCTTCCTTTCAGGAGCTGAAGCGAAGGTTCACTTATGCTCCGGTTTTGCGGCAACCTGATGTCTCACTCCCGTTTCAGGAAGAGGTGGACGCTTCTGAGATTGGTGCAGGAGCTGTTTTGTCCCAAAAAGATCCTGTAACATCTAAAATTAATCCCTGTGCTTTCTTTTCCCGAAAGTTCTCCCCATCCGAACGTAACTATGATGTGGGGAATCGGGAACTGTTAGCCATGAAATGGGCATTTGAGGAGTGGAGACATTGGTTGGAGGGAGCTAGACATCAAGTCGTGGTCTTTACTGACCACAAGAATTTGATTTACCTGGAGTTGGCCAAACGCTTGAATCCTAGACAGGCTAGGTGGGCCTTGTTTTTCACACGTTTTGATTTTGTGGTCTCTTTTCTTCCGGGCACTAAATGTCAAGGCAGACGCCCTCTCTAGGAGTTTCTTTGCTGATTCTCCTATTGTGACCAAGCCTGCTACCATCTTAGGTGAGGGGGTAGTTCTTTCTGCCATCTCGCCCTGTTTGAGACGTGCTCTGGAAGAATTTCAGGAGGACAAACCTGAGCGTTGTCCCATTGGAAAATTGTATGTTCCTGACCAGTGGAGGAAGAGAGTAATATCTGAAGTTCATTGCTCCGCATTGGCTGGTCATCCAGGTATTTTTGGTACTAGAGATTTGGTGAGTCGGTCTTTTTGGTGGCCCGCCTTGTCTCGTGATGTCAGGAATTTTGTGCAGTCCTGTGGGACTTGCTCCCGGTCTAAACCTTGTTCTCGCTCTAGTGAGTTGTTGATGCCTTTGCCGGTGCCCAGGAGGCCATGAACCCATATTTCAATGGATTTTATCTCTGATATGCCTGTCTCTCAGAGAATGACTGTTATTTGGGTGATTTGTGATAGATTTTCTAAGATGGTCCATCTTGTACCACTCCCTAAGTTGCCATCTTCCTCAGAGTTGGTGCCCTTGTTTTTGCAACAAGTGGTTCGCTTGCACGGGATTCCTGAGAACATTGTTTCTGACAGAGGAGTTCAGTTTGTTTCTAGATTTTGGAGGACTTTCTGTTCCAAGCTGGGAATTCAGTTGTCCTTCTCCTCTGCGTTTCACCCTCAGACCAATGGGCAGATGGAGAGAACAAACCAGACTTTGGAGTCATATTTGAGATGTTTTATTTCTGCTGATCAGGATGATTGGGTTTCATTTTTGCCCTTGGCCGAATTTGCTTTAAATAATAGAGCTAGTTCTGCCACTTTGATGTCACCTTTTTTTTGTAACTTTGGGTTTCATCCTCGATTCTCTTCAGGGCAGGTGGAGTCTTCTGCCTGCCCAGGTGTTGACACTGTGGTGGAGAGAATGCACCAGATCTGGGACCAAGTGGTGGATAAGTTGTCTTTCTCCCAGGAAAGGGCCCAGCGGTTTTCCAACTGGCATAGGACCATTGGTCCCCGGTTTAAGGTGGGTGATATGGTTTGGTTGTCATCAAAGAATATCTCTATGAAGGTGGCTTCTCCAAAGTTTAAACCTAGATTTATTGGACCTTACAAGATTTTGGAGATTCTTAATCCAGTCTCTTTTCGATTGGCTCTTCCTGTTACATTCAAGATCCATAACATGTTTCATAAATCTCTGTTAAAGAGTTTTGTTGAGCCAGTAGTTCCTGTAGTGGCACCTCCTGACCCTGTATTGGTTGAAGGTAATGTGGAATATGAGGTTGAGAAGATGCTGGATTCTTGTCTGGCTAGACGGAGACTCCAGTATTTGGTTAAATGGAAAGGTTATGGACAGGAGGATAATTCTTGGGTCTCTGCATCCGATATTCATGCCGAAAGGTTGGTTCGTGCTTTTCATCGGGCCCATCCTGATCGCCCTGGTGGCGTGGATGAGGGTTCGGTGACCCCTCCTGAAGGAGGAGGTACTGTTATGAGTTCATTTTACCCTTCACCTCTGATGTCTGATGAACTCCCTCTGCTGGTGAAAGGAGGTAGTGAAATTGATCTGGATGGGAAGAACCTGTCATCTGAACAGGTAGAGTGTGATTGGATATCCGGAATTTCTGAGTGGATATAAGGCAGCCGACGCCATGCAGAGATGCTGGTGATCCTTTCTGCTCTGAGCTCTGGCATCCTGTTTAGTTCCTGTCTACTAAAAGCTAAGTTTTTGCTCTGCTATTTTTCCATGAGATTTTGTCTCTTACTTAGTGTTTGCTTTCAGCCTGCCCTGGTTGGGACTGGCTGAACTCCATTTTTGTCTCTGATCAGTTGATCTCTTTGCTCTGTCTTCAGAATACACCTGAGTGCTGATATAGTGATTTTGAAGTCTAGTGACTTCAGGGCCTTTTCTATCAGACGTGTTGGACATTATTTTTGGCAGGGTTTTTTGCGGATTGCAGCCAGCATCTTTTCTGTCCTTTCCTATCTAGTTAGTTGGGCCCCATCGTTTGCTCAACCTGTCTTTCTGTCTGTGTTTGTGTTTTCATCTGTTTTTCACTGACAATACATGTTGGGGGCTGTCTATTGCTTTGGGGTCTGCTCTGGGGCAGTTTAGATTTCTCCTTTCTTTCTTTAGGCTTATTTAGCTCTCCGGCTGTGACGAGGGGTCTAGGGCACTGTAGGAACCCCCCACGGCTACTGTTAGTTGTGGTGAATAGGATCAGGGGTCTGCAATCCGCTAGCTACCAACCTCTCCGGTTTTCTGGACTTGGCTTGTGTTTTTGTTTTTTCCTCCTCCGGTGACTCATTCATAACAATGGACATCTCTTCCTTTCATCCTACCTATAACGGGGCGCATAATACTAACAGCAGCATGGGTTTTTCATTTTAGAAAAATGGCCATAAGCATTTTGCTGAACCATTATTGGTGTGTAAACCGTTCACACTATGGCACTATATCGCGGTAGAAATGACTTGACTTTGCCTCTTTTCCTCACAGGCTCTTTTGCCCACACATTAAAGCTCTCAGTACAGTACAGGAGTACGTGCATCTTCTATTACCTTTTACCTGGTCTTTAGTATTGTTATCCTTAGCAATATAGGTCTTCTATGCCCGTCTGCTATTCAATGTTCGATAATTCTTGGAGTGTATTATCCATGAATTTATTATATTGTTCCCAGCCAATCCTTTGTACATGATATGTATATGCTTTATTTTATTTTACAAAAACTGTATTAATTTTCAGTACATTGATGAAGGTCACAAGACCGAAACGTCACTGACTGTATGTACTGCATTCTATTAAATACTTCTCCGCATTTGAAATCCACTTGTGTGTGCCAAGTTTATATTACACTTACCACGGATTGGGCCCTGTAGTGTCGTGATGTCGGCGATAAAGAATTCAGAGACATACACGGATGTGCTAGTGCTTGGCTGCCAGGCCGTGCTTTTCTTTATTCCTTACTTCCTCCTTCCTCTCCACGTCCCTCCCCCGACTCCTCCTCTCCCCTACATCACTGTTACTAGGCAAAGAATGCAAACAAGGGCAACAGCCCACAAACAGCAGGAGGTGTGACAACATCACAGCTCTTCTTTTCTCACAACAAAAAAAAACTGAAACATTTGAAGAATATTGTCGTTCAAACATTAAGTCTCACTGCAGAACATAGTCTGTAAGGTGGGCAGGTGGTCTTCGATAGGTCCTAGTCGGATAGCGGTGAGACAGCCCATCACCAGATGAGCCCTGAGTGTCCCCGGAGACATCCCCTGTTAGGCTTACGGCATCTCCAGTCTCTGGCAGGGAGTCGTCGCTCTCCGCTTCCTCACTAGGCGTGGTTTTTGGGACGTGGCCCCGGAGTTTTTTAAAGTGGGACACATTCCGTGTGACCTGACGACTTTGATTCCGGGCAGTAACCATGGTGCCCTTAACGTCTATAACTTGAAAGGGTTCCGGATAGTACGGTGACACAAACTTGCTAGTCGCTTTTAACCTTTGTGCCAGGACCCAATCGCCCACCTGTATTGCCGGCTGTCTGCCTCGATGGTTGCGCTTATCTGCATACCGTTTCATCTTTTCCTTTGATATGGAGTCATTGATAGAAATCGGGGTCTGGACGGAGATTGCTGGAATGCTTGGAAGTTTGACCCGTAAGGGCCTGTTGAACAGTGCCGTTGCAGGTGGTATTCCCGTTGTAGAGTGGGGTGTAGCCCTGTACTGTCTGAAGAATGCGTTCAACTCTTGCTGTAAGTCCTTGTGCTCCATGGTAGCAATCCTTAGGGTCTTGTTGAGCGATTGCATGAATCGTTCGACTTCACCGTTGGCCTGAGGCCAGCAAGGAGTTATTTTCCGGTGTGTGAAACCCAGGTAGGTTGCGAAGGACTGAAAGTCTGTGCTATTGAAAGGCGGTCCATTGTCATATTTCACGATCTCAGGTATGCCATATGCTGAGAAGATCTTGTCTAATTTTGGTAAAACAGCCTTGGCCGAGGTTGTAGAAACATGTTCGATGACTGGAAACCTTGAAAAGTCATCCATGATCACCAGCAGATAGGAGCTATCTGGTAAACTGCAGAAATCGATGCTAACAGCTATCCATGGGCCGTCTGGCAGGGGTGTCATTTGTAATGGTGCACGTCTATGGGCAACTGTAGTGGCTTGGCACGGTATGCATGTTTCAACGAGTGCCTCTACCTTTTTGTCAAGTCCGGGAAACCACACTTTCTCCCGAAGTAGCTGCTTCGTTTTCACGACCCCTTGATGAGCTTCATGCGCCAGATCCAGTACCCTGCTCTGAAGTTTCTGAGGTATCACCAGGCGATTATCTCTTAAGAGCATATTTGAGTCTGATACTGATAGTGAATGTCTCGCGTTAAAGAAAACCTCCAGGTACCCAGCCTGATCAGGAGGGTGAAGGCGGGCCTCAGCGAGAAAACTGCTCCAGTTCTTGGACCGAACCGTCTCTATCACAAATTGAAGTTGGTGATCGGCATCCAGCGCTTGCTTAATTTCCTGTATGGTCATAGCTTTCGGTACCGAATGGGCGACGACAAAGTTGACATGCTCCTCCGCCAGAATCGTCGCGGGGATGTCGTCTGTGGTGGGCTGTGGTGCTGGGTGTCTCGAGAAATAGTCTGCGGGATTTCCAGCTCCCGCCTCGTATCTCAACTGGAGATGATAGTTCTGTAAGCGGAGCAACCAGCGTTCAAGACGCAGGGGAGGCTTTGACGAGGGCTTATTGAAAATTGGAACGAGTGGCTTGTGGTCAGTTATCACTGTGAATTGATGTCCAAAAAGGTATAAATGGAAATGAAGGCACCCCCACACAACTGCCAGGGCTTCTCTCTCAGTTTGTGAATATCGCTGCTCTGTATCCATTAGTGTCTTGCTGGCATATGAGATTGTGGATATGTCGCCTGCGCTAGACACTTGTGTGAGAATTGCCCCTAGGCCTACTGGACTAGCATCCACCAGTAGCTGTGTGGGTTTTGACGGGTCAAAATAGGCCATGACAGTGTCGCTGGTTAGGTTGGTTTTCAATGCGTCAAAAGCTGCTTGCTGCTCAGTACCCCATGTCCACGGAGAGTCTTTCTTTGTGAGCTGTCGCAGAGGTTCTGAAACAGTGGCTAGGTCAGGTATAAATCGCCCACAGTATGTGACCAGTCCTAGGAAGCTGCGAACATCTGACACATTTTGCGGTGGGCTAGCCGATTTTATGGCAGCCACTTTCTGTGGGTCAGCTGAAACTCCTTGTTCAGAAAAGATGTATCCAAAAAAAGTTAATGATTTTTGGTTAAATTCACATTTCGACGGATTGACAGTGAGATTGCAGGCTTGGAGTCTTTGAAACACTTGTTCTAGGCGATTGTCATGTTCCTCTTGGGTTGTGCCATAAATGAGAATGTCATCACTGACGTTGAGGACTCCTGCAATGCCAGACAGAACCTGGCTGACGATATTCTGAAAAATTTCTGCGGCCGATGAGATGCCAAAGTTCAATCTCTTAAATCTGCGCAGGCCCACATGCGTACTAAAAGTTGTAATGTACCTGGAGTCTGGATGCAATTCAAGTTGATGATAGCCTGAGTTTAGGTCAATTTTTGAAAATACCTTCGCACCATTCAGGTCTGCGAGAATGTCATCAATAGTGGGCGTGATGTGCCTTTCTCTTTGGATCGCCCGATTGGCGTGGCGCATATCCACACATAGTCGGATTTTACCTGGCTGCTTCGGTTTAGGTGCAACAACGATTGGTGAAACCCAGGGGGTCGGGCCTTCAACGCGTTCGACGACATCGGACGCCTCCAGGTCTTGCAGTTCTTGCTCCACAAGCTTGCGGACATGGAATGGAATGCGCCTGTGGGGCTGAATAGAGGGCTGTACTGACTGATCTATATGCAATTTTATTTGAACATCCTTTAGCTTACCTAGGCCTTTAAAGAGATTTGGGTACTTCTGCATAATGTGGTGGGCCGAAGGACCTGTAATGCTGTTGACAAGGTTCACAAGGCCCAGAGATATTGCACTGGTACAGCTGAGAAGTGTGTCCGCAGAGCATTCTACCACATAAAAGGTGTCAGTGATGGACTTTCCTTCAGCTGCAACTTCTGACTGAAATTTTCCGCACAGGGGCAGTGCAGCTGCTAAGCCATAAGGAAAAATCTTTATATTAGTACTTTGTAGAGTAGGTTTGTTTAGGAGCTGGTTGTAGACTGTATGACTGATGACGTTGACTGATGCCCCCGTGTCCACCAGGGCTTCTATTGGATTGCCATTCACTAGGATTACTCGTTTTGGATTAGAAACTGCGTGCACAGTATTAGATCCCTCTTCCGTCATGGAGAATAAATAGGTGCTGTGGGACTCGTCATTAATCTGCAGTGTTTGGATCTTCGGTGGCCTAGGTTGTGCGGTGGTATGAGGAGATTGTGGCTTGGATCTACACACCTTTGCAAAATGATTTTGCTTTCCGCAATTATGACAAGTTCCTCCCTTTGCTGGGCAGACATTCTGGTGAGGATACGATCCACCGCAGTTGTAACATGTGGCTGCCTGCGTGCGAGGCACATTTGGTTTCTGTGTAAGCTTTGCTATAGAAGATGTCGCGTCTGGCTCATGCTCGATGTTCTCTATCAGTTTAGCTTGTTTGTCTGCAGCATCATTTATACGCGCTGTATCTAGCAACTTCGCTAACGTCATGGTGGGGTCTCTGAGTGCTTGTCTCCTTAACTTGGAGGAAATACATCCTTGTACGATCTGCATTTGGATTTCTTTGCCTACTTCCGCAAATTCACAGTGCGCTGCAAGGTGTCGTAGCCGGACATGATACTCAGCCATGCTTTCTGTTGGCGACTGCTTTGACTGCCTGAACTTAAAAATTTCAAATGCCGGATTTCTGTGAGGGGAGAAGTGCTTGCTTAACGCAGCTTTGCTGAGCTCATAGTCCTTGTCCTCCCCTGTATTCGGCAGAGTAGTGAATATATCGTAAACCTGCTCCCCTGCGTAGTGTAACAGCATGGCTTTTTTCCGGGTATCATCAGAGACATTCATGGCTTGCAGAAATATCTCGAATCGCTTTAGCCATTTATCCCAAGATACTGCCAGGTTTGCTTGGGACTGATGCACATCAAAAGCAGGAAATGCGGGTAGACAAGCCATAGTGAGTGCTGATAGCCTTGTAGACTGTTCGTGGGACTGAAATACCTGTGGCTGATGAATGAACGCTTCCTCGTCGCCAGTTGTAGTGTCGTGATGTCGGCGATAAAGAATTCAGAGACATACACGGATGTGCTAGTGCTTGGCTGCCAGGCCGTGCTTTTCTTTATTCCTTACTTCCTCCTTCCTCTCCACGTCCCTCCCCCGACTCCTCCTCTCCCCTACATCACTGTTACTAGGCAAAGAATGCAAACAAGGGCAACAGCCCACAAACAGCAGGAGATGTGACAACATCACAGGCCCCTACTTGTGCACCACCTATACCGAGTTGTGCCAACGGTGTTTTATTACTGTGATCATCTCCTCTGACAGTAAGTTCTCAGGCTTTTCTAACATATGCTTAATAGAAAAACAGCAGCCTAATAAAAAATCTCTAAAAGGAAATAACTGGTTGTTTGATCCATCTGTTTCCATACTTCACAATTTAGTGGTTTCAAAACCTGTAAAATGTTAATATTTTTTAACAAACATAGAAGATTTTATTTTAGTAATGTTAATTTGAATGTTACACCTTACAGGAGAATATTTGGATAATATAAATATTGTAAATGACGAAGCTGCTCATGGACCCACTGTCGAAAATAGAGATGTCCTCGAAAACACCGATATCTCTACGCCTGGACCCCATTACGTAATCCTCAACTTGCCATATTAGATATTAGTATTACACAAAAGTGGGACTAACTCCTAGCCACGGTCTACGGACCAAATATTAGGCACGGGCAGGGCCTTGAGGGCAGATCCCAAGTGCACTCAACCATGGGAAATAGCTTACGCTCAGGAACATTGAGGGATAGCGCAATCGGGTAGCTCAACCCGTTAATTTCCTTTAGGAATAGAGCTATGGGATAGCTCTACCCGTTCACTTTCTTCATGGATAGCGCTATCGGATAGCTCTACCCGAACAGTATTAATGACAGAGCTTTTTCATACACAAGGTAGGAGTGGCAGGAGAGGTACACCAGGTATTTATGTTTGCTGTTAGTCTGCACATATGCCTGTCTGGTGCATGGTTACACCCGATTGCGAGGTCAGTCTGATGCGTGGTTACACCCCACTGCGTGGTACATAATCACAGCGCACACGAAGGGTGCTCAATCACTCATCATTATTATTGGGGCACTTTTTAAAACTATTGCCCTGACTTCTATTGGAACTTTTACATTACCCACCTTGAATGAAGTTAATAAAGAAGTCTGTAAAAATATGTAGCAGTGTATCTGAGCTTCTATGGATCTTTACAATACATCAGAATATATACAATAATGTGAGGCAGGAATATTTTATGTAGTAGTTAAACACATGGCAGGTTAAATTTGTGTTTTCTGGCAAACATATCTAATCCAAATTTAATATTCCTCTTTAATCGTGCCCATCATCTTTGTCCTGTTTTATAATGGAGATTGGACTTCCAGCTTGACCAGGACTTTAACATCACTGTATATGTTACCGTCTTGATGCACATGATGACATAAGAATGATATGACTTGCGTCACCCAAGGTCTAGTTATTGTCTCTGAGGAGGCATGCCACTGGCAATTGGCACTGTAACGGTATGGCTCACAGAGGCCTGATTGAGCTGGATGTTCCAATCCAGGGTGAAATAGACAGAAGATGGTTGCAACAAGAGATGGCAAAATAAACTTTTGCCCTCTATGATTCAATAAAACGGTGGATGTCGCCATATTGCTCAATTTACAAGGAAAATATTGAAAAAAAAATCTGTATTTTGGTGAAAACGAATTTTTGCAGAATATGAATAGAATTGTCTCATCTCTATTAACCCCTTTACCCCCAAGGTTGGTTTGCACGTTCATGACGGGCCAATTTTTACAATTCTGACCACTGTCCCTTTATGAGATAATAACTCTGGATCTCTTCCATGGATCCTGGTGATTCTGACAATGTTTTCTCACGACATATTGTCCAATTTTTTTTGTTTTACCAAGGGTAACAGGAGAAATTGGACTGCAAAAGTTATTGTGCAATTTGTCCTGAGTGCGCTGATACCTGATATGAAATTGAGAAATTGTTTATAATATTTGAAAACCGCTAACTATATATCATCCAGCCCCTTGCCCCCTGGTCTATAACATCCATTTCCTCGCTCCTCCAGTGTATAACATCTGGCCCCTCGTCCCCCCATTTATAACATATGGCCCCTCGCCCCCTGGTGTATAACATGCAGCCCCTCATCTTCAGTATATAACATCAAACCTCATGCCCCCCACTGTATAATCTCTGGCTCCTCGCCCCCCCAGTGTATAACATCCGGCTCCTCTCCCCAGTGTATAACATCCACCGGACCCTTGGCCCTGAGGTATAGCATCTGGTCCCTCGCCCCTGGTCTATAACATCCAGCCCCTTGCGCCCTGGTCTATAACATCCATTTTGTCGCTCCTCCAGTGTATAACATCTGGCCCCTCAGCCCCGGGGTATAACATCCGGAACCTCACCCACCGGTGCATAACATCCAGCCCCTCACCATGCTGTCTTCCTTTACTATCACGTGGCAGAATGGATGTAAGAGCATGGTCCAGTAATAGGAACCATCAGTGTAACAAGTCGGGACATGAAATTTTTTCCTAAATATTCCATAATCAGCACTGAGTGGTATTATTCAGAAGTGGAAGGAACCACAACTAACAGACCATGTAAAACTACAGAGATAAATAATGCATAGCAGTCTCCAGTGCTCTACTAATTCCATAACTGCAGAATCCTCTCCTCCTTTGGCATCAAAGACCTCGCCCTATCCTGGATCTCCTCATACCTTTCCAACCGCACATTCAGCATCTCCCACTCCCACACTACCTCCTCATCCCACCCTTTCTCTTTTGGAGTCCACCAAGGCTCTGTTATAGGACCCCTACTCTTCTCAATCTATACAATTGGCCTGGGGCACCTCATAAAGTCCCATGGATTCCAGTACCACCTTTATGCCTGTGATACTCAGATCTACCTCTCTGGCCCAGACGTCACCTTTCTGCTGTCCAGAATCCCGGAGTGTCTATCAGCCATATCCTCCTTCTTCTCCTCTCGCTTCCTCAAACTCAATGTGGACAAATCTGAACTCATCATCTTTCCTCCATCTCACAGATCTTCCTTACCCGACCTTTCTATAACAATTGATGACATCATGCTTTCCCCGTACCGGAGGTCCGCTGCCTCAGAGTAACCTTTGACTCTGCCCTGTCCTTCAAACCATGCATCCAAGCTCTCTCCACCTCCTATCGCCTCCAGCTCAAAAATATTTCCAGAATCCGTCCCTGCCTCAACCCTCAATCTACTAAACTACTTGTGCATGCCCTCATCATCACCCGCATCGACTACTGCAATATCCTTTTTTGTGGCCTCTCTGCTAACACCCTTGCACCTCTCCAGTCCATCCTCAATTCTGCCACCCGACTAATCTCTCTCCTTGCTACTCCTCTGCTTCTACCCTCTGCAAATCTGTCAACTGGCTCCCATTCCCTCAGCGTATCCAATTCAAATTAATAACACTGACCTACAAGGCCATCTATAACCTGTCTCCTCCATACATCTCTGAACTAATCTTCCGATACCTTCCCTCACGTAATGTCCGGTCCTCCCAAGACCTCCTTCTCTCCTCCACACTTATTTGCTCCTCACCCAACCGCCTCCAAGACTTCTCCCGAATAGCCCCCATCCTCTGGAATTCCCTGCCCCAACATGTCCGGCTATCATCCACACTCGGATCCTTCAGACGGAATCTGAAAACCCACCTCTTCAGGATAGCCTACAGCTTGCAATGATTCCCGTTCGCTCCTAACCACTACTGGAGCTACCACCTCATAATCACTGGAGCTGCTGCAACCCCCCAGCCTACTGCCTCCTTTCACACCATCCTGTAGCATGCAAGCCCGAAAGAGCAGGGTCTTCTCTCCCCTCTATATCAGTCTGTGATTGCTAGTTTGTTTACTGTAAGTGATATCTGTAATTTGTATGTAACCCCTTCTCATGTACAGCACCATGGAACCAATGGTGCTTTATAAATAAATAATAATAATAATCCAAATCTCCTCTGGCATTAACAACAGGTGTGCACCGGGAGCTTAATGGCATGAGTATCCTTGGCTGGAGTCATGTAAACATTGAATATATGTCATTGGAATTGCATTACTGCTATAGAAAACATGTCAAATAATGAAGGTACGTAGAGCATTAATTGGTCAATTCATGTGAACCCAATGGCCAGAAGGAGGCCGCACCCCTTTGTTGAGACCCTAAACTTAACATGATGCCACTCCAGGACAAATTTGTGCGCTAAGTACCTTCATTATTTAGCATATTTTCTATAGCAGTAATGCAGTTCCAATTTCATATTTTCAATATTTATATATTAAGTGTTTCAGAGTGCAGCTTTAATTTGTTGCACCATCACACAAACATTTTGGTTGCATTTACATGCGCTGAATTCAGGCCGCTAAACTAGCATGATTGACAATATTGAAGTCATTCAACACTTATTCCCGGGTCTTATTACACCGGATGAGGAACAATGACAGGGACAGAGCATTCACTAGTAAATGAATCTATCCACATACAGTATTATATTATCAGCAGCACATCTGCAGTTTTCACTGGGCTATGTGCTGTTGAAAACAGTGATTTTTCTTCCGGCATAAACAATCCAATCACTCGATGAATAGGCAGCATTTTGCTTGTTTAGTATAATACATTCCATAGTCATTCACATAGTATAATGTACCCCATAGTCTTCCATATAGTATAATGTGCACCATTGTTCTCCATATAATATAAAACACTCCCCATAGCCCTATGTATAGTATAATACGCTCCCCATAGTCCTCCATATAGTATAATACAATCCTCATAGTCCTCCATATAGTATAATACACTCAGCATTGTCTTCCATGTAGTATAATTCAATCCCCTAGTCCTCCATAACGAATAATACACTCCTAATAGTACTCCATATTGTGTAATGCACCCCCATAGTCCTCCATGTAGTACAATGCACTCCTCATAGTATAATGCACCTCATAGTCCTTCATATAGTATAATACTTTCCTCATAGTCCTCAATACAGTGTAATGCAGGTCCCATATAGTACATATAGTATAATGTACTCCCTATAGTCCGATAGAGTATAATGCAACCCCCAGATAGTGTAATGCACCCCATAGTCCTCAATAGAGTCTAACCATTCTCTGACATTTGACGTACTATCCCGTCCTTGTGCCCTGGGCCTGTCTGACCATGGATGGGATAGTACGTCATAGCGATCGATCTCGCACACGGGTGGTGTACAGTTGATTGCTGACGAGTGTCAGCTGATTTTCACAGCTGACACCCAGCACTAAGTGCCAGGAGTGTTCACAGACCGCTCCTGGCCCTTTAACCACCGAAATTCTGTGATCAAACACGATCGCAGCATTCTGGGAGCAGGCAGAGGGCTGACAGCCCCTCTGCCTTTGAATCAGAGACCCCGTTGCATGACGTGGGGTCCCAATCGCTGCCATGGAGACTCGATGTTGTCATGACGAAATCCTCGTCTCCAGAGCTGAGGAACTTCCTGTCATGCACAGTGCATGATCGGGAAGTCTCTCAGGTCAGTGTGCACTACATGCAGCGCTGACAGCTTCTATAGCATGCAGATGCTGCTTCATACTGGGACAAAGTGTAAAAGATAGAATGAAGTAAAAAAAAATTTTTTAATAATTTTAAAAATATTTAAAAAAATAACATTTAAAAAATAATATTTACTGTATTCAATCACTAAATAAATATTTGAATGAAAAAAAATCTAAACAATGAAAGTACAAAAAAAAAGACAAAGCAAAAAAACAATGCTTTATCATCATACTGCTGAACAAAAAAATGGAATAACATGCGATCAAAAAGACAGATATAAATAATCATGGCACCGCTGAAAACATCATCTTGTCCTGCAAAAAACAAGCCACCACACAGCTCTATCACCAGAAAAATAAAAAAGTTATGGCACTCAGAATAAAGCAATGCAAAACTAATTATTTTTTATATAAAATAGTATTTATTGTATAAAAGCACCAAAACATAAAAAAAAAATAAATGAGGTATCGCTGTAATTGTACTGACCTGAAGAATAAAACTGCCTTATCAATTTTACCACACACGAAACGGTATAAATGCCCCCCCAAAGAATTTTATGGATTGCTGGTTTTTGTCCATTCTTCCTCCCAAAAATCGGAATAAAAAGTGATCAAAAATGTCTTGTGCCCGAAAATGGTATTAATAAAAACATCAACTCGTCCCGCAAAAAACAAAACCTCACATGACTCTGTAGGCCAAAATATTTATAAATTATAGCTCTCAAAATATGGTGATGCAAAAACAATTTTTTGCAATAAAAAGCGTCTTTAAGTGTGTGACAGCTGCCAAACCGCTATAAGGCCTCTTTCACACATCCTGATATTTCTAGAACCGGAGATGTCAGTGTCTATGTGTGTAATACTTGCGGCACACGTGTGTCAATAGTGTGCGGCATCAGTATGTGGGGAGGAGGACCCCCATATAGTGATTGGGCCGGAACCAAGGAGACCGCCATCAGGGTTATTGAAGGAACCACACCAGGGGGATTACAAAGGGAGACATGCGACTGAAGTTGTCAGGGCAACAGGGGGCAGGGCTAGGACACAAGGAGCAGAGGGCGCGCTGAGGTGGCAATTGGGAGAGAGCCTGACAGGAGGCAGGAAGCAGGGTGACTTGCAGGGGCACCGACAGGAGTCTGAGTAGAAAACTGCGCATTTACCATCAAGAGAGACGTGAGAGACTGATACCGGAGATTGCTCCCCGCCCCGGTTCTCAGAGAACCATCCCCGCCGCCCCCCCGTCTTTGTGGGAGAGAATCTTTACCTCAGGTTGTGGCCGTGTATACACGTAACCAGGCCACAGAGGCCTGGACACTTCCCCCCAGCCTTCCCCCAGCACGGTGACCCTACCGTCACTGGCCTGAAGATAAGCCACCTTGTCATAGGCGAGATTAAAGGCCCGCTACCCAGCTTTGGGAGAGACTCTTGATAAAGGACGGCTACGGGTCATCTGGGGAACTGCATCATCACTGCACGCCATCTTCATCGTTTTCTTCAGGGCCTGTTGCGCCCCACCGGCATCGCTTTCTTCAGGGCCTGTTGCGCCCCACCGGCATCGCGTTCTTCAGGGCCTGTTGCGCCCCACCGGCATCGCTTTCTTCAGGGCCTGTTGCGCCCCACTGGCATCGCTTTCTTCAGGGCCTGTTGCGCCCCACCGGCATCGCTTTCTTCAGGGCCTGTTGCGCCCCACCGGCATTGCTTTCTTCAGGGCCTGTTGCGCCCCACCGGCATTGCTTTCTTCTGGGCCTGTTGCGCCCCATCGGCATTGCTCTCTTCAGGGCCTGTTGAGCCCCATTCCTTCCAGGAGCAGCGAGACATCAGGACAGCCGCCTCAGCGACCTCTACGCGGCCACGCTCACGAAACCGACAGCCCCTGGAAGGCTAAGTCTCCGAGCGTGGACAGTGGTGGCCCAGGTCAGGGGGAAGTTGTAAACTCTGTAAATAATGAGGGCCCCCGTACCAGCATTTCATTGGGGGCCATGCTGAACAACCTGCCTAGATTCTCCGGCTCCAATACTATGCTATGGAGCTGGACAGAGCGAATGCGGGGGCTCTTTCGGATGCACCCAATGACCCCTGACCTGGAAGCTGAAGTGGCACTCATGGCCCTAGACGGGGAGGTGTGGAGGTCAGTGATGTTGAAACCTCCGGGGCACCGCAACACTTTTGAAAAGGTGTTACAGATAGTGGAACAGACCCACGGTGATCCCACTAATGTGGGAGAGTTAAGGACCCGTCTGTTTAGTCGGATGCAGGCAGAGGGGGAGACGATTACTCAGTATATGAATGTACTCCAAGAATTGCATACGGCTATTGAAAGAAAAGACGGGGTAGGGGTAGGACCTGTTGACATTACCCTACGTGACCTACTGGTGACTGGACTGCGAGATCCACTGATAAAGCAGGCATTACGGGAACAGATCAGAATGAATCCCCAAATAGACTTTTCAGAAGTGGGAAGTCAGGCACGGATTTGGGAGCAAGAACAGGGGATGGCGTTCCCCGTGGGGAAGGTCCGAGGTGTGGAGGCCTCCTCGAACGCAGTTGAGGAACCTCAGTGGGTGGAGGAGATGAAGCAAGAATTGAAAAATATTAAGAGCGAGTTGGCTGAAGTAAAGAGAAGAACCGAACCTGAGACTGGACGACCTAGCGTTAATCCCGGTCCCTGGGGGTCACACTCTCCGCGGGGTGGTCAGTCTATACCGGCCCGGTGTTATGAGTGTGGAGAACCAGGCCACCTCGCCCGTGAGTGTCCACGGCGTGGGAGATACCCACCCCGGCGGCCATTAAACTAAAGGGCTCCGGGCTGGGGGGACGCCGCTTGGAGCCGAAAACCACAACTAGAGGTGGTGGAAGTCCCGAAGATTTGGTAGCAAAGTATCCGGTAGTTTGGGCAGAAGTAGAGGGCCGGGCCATCCGGTGCCTGGTAGACACGGGGTCACAAGTAACCACTATGCCCGTAACGTACTTTCAACAAAACTTTCCGGAGGCAGCAAGGCCTCAGTGGGGGCCCATGATCAGACTAGTAGCCGCCAACCAACTGCTGGTTCCGGTTGCCGGGGTAGTGTGGGTGCAGGTGACGTTGTGCGGTAAACCGCTTGGCTGCAGAGGGGTGGTGCTCACTCAAGGAGAAGCTGATCAACGACACCCCGTCACCCTAGGCATGAATATTTTAAAAGAGTTTGGTAACCTGTTGCTTAATGATCCCACACAAAAGATACTGAAGCAGTGGGGTTCTCACACAGCTCAGGGACAGGTATTCCAGCAGCTGGTGCGAGGTGCGCGGGTGCATCAAGACTGCCAGGAGGATGAGGCTCTGGGTAAGGTCATCGCGTCAGCGGCTCCCCTGCTTGTGCTGCCTCCTGGACAGACAGTGGTGGCCCTGCCAATACGAGCCCCGATACCTTTGGAGGGTGTGGAGGTGCAGGTGGAGCTGTGTCACTCAGAGCACTTACCTCCTGGCATACTGGTGGCCCGTTCCCTCGCTACGGTGCAAAAAGGAACCGTCCTGATACGCTGCGTTAACCTTGAAGACCGAGACACCGTTCTGAAAGCATGGACTGTACTGGCCAACCTAGTGAGGCCTTTAGAAGAAATGCTGCCAGCCCCTGCGGTTCAATTACAAGTACACCCCGAGGATCCTTGGGAAGTAACAATACGAACCTTACAGGCCCACGAAGTCTCGGCACAAGAGAAGGGCCGAAATATTTTGGAGCAGATGCGGGCCGAGCTTTCTGGATTAACTGCAGCCCAACTCTCACAGATAAAAATATTGCTTGGACAGTACCATGACGTATTTGTTAGCCATGAGGACGACTTTGGGTGTACCACCACCATCACTCATGAGATCCCCACAGCAGGAGCGGCCCCTATCCGAGAACGATATCGACAGATTCCGCCACAACTCTATCAAGAGGTGAAAACTTTGCTGGCCCAAATGCTGCGAAAAGGGGTGATACGGGAAAGTCAAAGCCCCTGGGCGGCCCCAATCGTGTTGGTCGGAATAAAGATGGTACACTACTATTCTGTGTGGATTATCGTAAACTGAATGCTTGCACTATTAAAGACTCATACCCGCTGCCCCGAATAGAAGAATCCCTGTCCGCGTTGGGGAAGGCAACATATTTTTCGACCTTGGACTTGGCCAGTGGGTACTGGCAGGTGCCCATGTCAGAAGATAGAGCTAAGACGGCGTTCATTTTGCCCATGGGACTGTTTGAGTTTAATCGGATGCCATTTGGGCTGGCCAATGCCCCCGGGACCTTTCAGAGATTGATGGAGCGATGTCTGGGGGATCTCAATTTTGAGGCCACGTTAATCTACCTGGACGACATCATTGTCTATGCTGCCTCCTTCGAGGACCACCTGAAGCGGTTGGGACAGGTACTCAGCCAGGTGCAAAAGTACGGGTTGAAGGTGAAGTGTTGTGAGTTCATTTTCCCCTTCATTACTGAGGCCCGAGGAACTCCCTCTTCTGGTAAAGAAAGGTAGTGAGCCTGATTATCAAACACCTGAGGCTGATGATGATGACTGGCTGAGTGGAGTTACTGACTGGATATAAGGCTGCTGACGCCCTTCTGCCCTGCGGGTGATTTCTCTGTGGGATCCTTGGAGACCAGTCTGAATTCCTGCTCCTCTAAAGCTAAGTTTGCTGCTCGGCCTTTTGCTTTGTGCTTTGACTTTGTTTTGCTTTGTTTTTCTGGATTTCTGCCATTCCCTGCTGGGGTGTGCTGAATTCCTTTAGCTCTGTCTTCTGAAAATACCTGAGTGCTGATATAGTTTTTGAAGCCTAGCCGCTTCAAGGCCTTTTTCATATCAGCTTGTTGGCTTATGTCTTTGATAGGGTTTTGGCAGATTGCAGACAGCAGCCTTCCTGTCCTTTCCTATCTAGGTAGTTTTGGGGCCCCGTCTTTGATCAGTCTATCTTTCTGTCTGTGTTAGTGTTTTCATCTTGCTTCACCGTCATTATATGTTGGGGGCTGCCTTTTGCTTTGGGGTCTGCTCTGGGGCAGTTTAGTTTTCCCCTTTCTTTCTTTAGGCCTATTTAATTCTCCGGCTGTGATCGAGGGGTCTAGGGCATCTGCTAGTTGTGTTGATAGGTTCAGGGGTCTGCAATTTGATAGTTGCCAACTTCTCTGGTTTTCTGGACTTAGCTTGTATTTCTGTTTTTGCCTCCTACGGTGACTCATTCATAACAGTGAAGCCTCAGAAATGCCATCTATTTCGCTCTCAGATTGAGTATCTGGGTCATGTCGTTTCGGCAGAGGGTGTGAGGCCATTCGGGGAGAAGGTTGCTGCTATCCAGGAATGGCCTACCCCCGAAACGGTGAAAGATGTGCAGGCTTTTCTGGGGTTAGCTGGATATTACCGTCACTTCGTAAAGAATATTGCATATCGAGATCAAGCCCTGTATGACCTGCTGAAGGGGGCTCCCGCTGGGGCCAATGGGCGAAAAATTCAGTGGCAACACCCTCAGGAAGAGGCCTTCCGAGACCTCAAGGCTGCACTTTCGGATGCCCCAGTGTTGGCTTATGCGGATTTCTCTCAGCCGTTCATCCTGCACACTGACGGGAGACTTCACGGGCTGGGGGCTGTGTTGTCACAGGTTCAGGATGGCCGGGAGAGAGTGATCGCATATGGAAGTCGCCCACTCCATGACTCAGAGCGTAACCCTGACAATTACAGCTCTTTTAAGCTCGAGCTCCTCGCAGTGGTGTGGGCTATGACGGAGAGATTCGCAGAGTACCTAGCGGGCTCCGAGGTGGTAGTGCGAACTGACAACAACCCACTGGCACATTTGGAAAATGCCAAGTTGGGGGCTTTGGAGCAGCGATCGGTGGCCCGGATGGCGAAGTACAATTATAAGATTATCTACAAAAGAGGGGCCGAGAATGTCCATGCAGATGCCCTCTCCAGGATTCGACATACAACTCCCGGACAGAATCGAGACGAAGAATTAGAAGGAGAGGAAATACCGTTCGCTCTTACCGCTGTCGTGCTCAACAATGTTGATTCAAAAGTATCTTCCCAAGAGGCCCACAGGGGCATCCTGGAACAATCTCGTGATAAGTGGATACAACAACAGGAAGATGAAGAAGTTGGACTTCTCCGGACATGGGTCGCCGCTGGTCAATTACCCACTGATACTAAACGGCAAACTTTGACCCAAGACCTTTCGCTGATGCTGCGACAATGGGAGAGGCTGACTATCTGAAAGGGACTATTGTACCGTAAAATAACATCGCAAACAACCTCAATGACTGGTTGGCAGGTGGTTACGCCTGGAGCTCAACTACACGAACTGGCTCGAGAGGCTCACGAAAAAGGGGCCCACTTTGGAGTTAAAAAGACTTTGCAATGGTTACAACAGAAAGTTTATTACCCACGCTTGTCGGCTGTTGTGGACGAAATTTGCCGTACCTGCCGCTTAAGTGAATTGGCCAAACCGCCCGCTCAGAGAGCCGCAACACAGACTATTGTGACTTCAGCACCCCTTGAGCTCCTGACGGTGGATTACCTGACCATTGGTCCCGCATTCCAGGGATACGAACACTGTTTCGTCATGGTGGATCATTTCACCAAGTTCGCTGTGGTCACCCCTACTCGAGACCAGACAGCAGAGTCGGCCGCCTCCGCAATTTGCAGAAACTTTATACAAGTGTACGGCTGTCCTCAACGTATACATTCCGACCAGGGAGCATATTTTTTGGGGAAAGTTATGGAGGAACTACATCATCTCTATGGGATTGACAAATCCCGGACCACACCGTATCACCCGAAAGGAAATGGGGCTTGTGAACGATTTAATCGGACATTGATTCAAATGCTGCGTACTCTGGAGAGTGACAAGAAAGCTCGTTGGCCTGAATATGTTTCTGAACTAGTATGGGTCTATAATAACCGGGTACATCGAGTTACAGGCTATTGTTATGAATGAGTCACCGAAGGAGGAAAAAACAAAAATACAAGCTAAGTCCAGAAAACCAGAGAGGTTGGTAGCTATCGGATTGCAGACCCCTGATTCTATTCACACAACTAACAGTAGCCGTGGGGGGTTCCTACGGTGCCCTAGACCCCTCGTTCACAGCCGGAGAACTAAATAAGCCTAAAGAAAGAAAGGGGAAATCTAAACTGCCCCTGAGCAGACCACAAAGCAATAGACAGCCCCCAACATGTATTGTCGGTGAAAAGCAGATGAAAACACAAACACAGACAGAAAGACAGATTGAGCAAACAATGGGGCCCAACTAACTAAATAGGAAAGGACAGAAAAGATGCTGGCTGCAATCCGCAAAAAATCCTACAAAAATGTCCCAACCGTTTGATAGGAAAAAAGGCCCTGAAGTCGCTAGACTTCAAAATCACTATATCAGCACTCAGGTATATTCTGAAGACTGAGCAAAAGATCAACTTGACTAGAGACAAAAATGGAGCTCAGCCTGAACCAACAAGGGCAGGCAGAACACAAACACTAAGTAAACAGACACAATCTCATGGAAAAATAAGAGAGCAAAAACTTAGCTTTCAGAAGACAGGCACTGAACTGGTTTGCAAGAGCTCAGAGCAGAAAGGATCACCAGCACCCCTGCAGGGCATCAGCTGCCTTATATCCACTCAGTGATTCCGGGTGTCCAATCACGCTCTGCCTGTTCAGATGACAGGTTTTTCCCATCCCAATCAATTTCACTACCTCTCTTCACCAGCAGAGGGAGTTCATCAGACATCAACGGTGAAGGGGAAAATGAACTCACAACAGGCTATACTCCTTATTCCCTGCTGTTTGGACGAGAGGGCAAAGGGATCACGGAGGTAGAGTTGGACCCCGAAGAGCCTCAGCCCTGGACCGGAGTGTCGTCCTGGGTCTGAAATCATCGCCACAGGCTGCAAACTCTTCACCGAATTGTACAAACCAAACTCCAAGACTGGGAACACCCAGGGAAGAATACAACTTCCCTCCTCATCTCCAAAGCGGGGACCGTGTGCTGGTACTGGATCAATGCCCCCAGAACAAACTAGAGTCACGTTGGGAAGAGAGTCCTTATCGGGTACTACGCCGTATCCACCCAGGAGGACCTGTGTACGAAATACGGCCCGAGCAGGATGAAACACTGCCCACCCGTATTGTGCATCGTAATGTTACGCCCGTGTATTTCCACTGACCCGAAACAACTGGAACCCATCCCGCTGACATCCGAACCGGAGTCCAGATGCTGGGACTCGGACGACGAGGATTTCCCTCCAAACCCCAAAGGCCCTCCACTCAATAATGAGCTAGTTGACCCAATTAACCCGCCTGCATCATGCAGCCCCCCAATGTCCACCACCCCAGAAGATTCCACCTCAGTCGAACTTAGACGCTCCGAGCGGTCAACAGCCAGCAAACCCCCCGAACGGTATGAACAAGACCAGTTTGTATGGCAACGAATATCGACACCCTTACAGGCCAATCTCAATAGACTAACGCCCTCGCCCGAGGACTGGCGAGCTTACAGGGTGGGAGAATGTGGGGAGGAGGACCCCCATATAGTGATTGGGCCGGAACCAAGGAGACCGCCATCAGGGTTATTGAAGGAACCACACCAGGGGGATTACAAAGGGAGACATGCGACTGAAGTTGTCAGGGCAACAGAGGGAGGGGCTAGAACACAAGGAGCAGAGGGCGCGCTGAGGTGGCAGTTGGGAGAGAGCCTGACAGGAGGCAGGAAGCAGGGTGACTTGCAGGGGCACCGACAGGAGTCTGTGAGTAGAAAACTGCACGTTGACCGTCAAGAGAGACGTGAGAGACTGATACCGGAGATTGCTCCCCGCCCCCGTTCTCAGAGATCCATACCCGCCGCCCCCCGCCTTTGTGGGAGAGAATCTTTACCTCAGGTTGTGGCCGTGTATACACATAACCAGGCAACAGAGGCCTGGACACTTCCCCCCAGCCTTCCCCCACCATGGCGACCCTGCCGTCACCGGCCTGAAGATACTCCACCTCATCATAGGTGAGATTAAAGGCCCGCTACCCAGCTTTGGGAGAGACTCTTGATAAAGGACGGCTACGGGTCATCTGGGGAACTGCGTCATCACCGCGCGCCACTATCATCGTTTTCTTCAGGGCCTGTTGCGCCCCACTGGCATCGCTTTCTTCAGGGCCTGTTGTGCCCCACCGGCATCGTTTTCTTCAGGGCCTGTTGCGCCCCACCGCCATCATCTTCTTCAGGGCCTGTTGAGCCCCACCGGCATCGCTTTCTTCAGGGCCTGTTGCGCCCCACCGGCATCACTTTCTTCAGGGCCTGTTGCG
Source organism: Dendrobates tinctorius (assembly GCF_039654945.1). Lineage (NCBI taxonomy): Eukaryota > Metazoa > Chordata > Amphibia > Anura > Dendrobatidae > Dendrobates > Dendrobates tinctorius. Next base: position 1,369,557 of record NW_027361674.1, read on the forward strand.
CCCCACAAGCATCGCTTTCTTCAGGGCCTGTTGCGCCCCACCGACATTGCTTTCTTCAGGGCCTGTTGCGCCCCATCGGCATCGCTCTCTTCAGGGCCTGTTGAGCCCCATTCCTTCCAGGAGTAGCGAGGAGTCAGGACAGCCACCTCAGCGACCTCTACGTGGCCACGCTCATGAAACCGACAGCCCCTGGAAGGCTAAGTTACAAAATAGTTTTGTTAAGGTTGTTGAGTCCCTGCGTGGACTGTTTGTTTCTTCTTATTTTTATGTTTGTTCAGCCAAGCCCCAGCGGCTACAGTTTGATAAAAGTTATTTCACAATCCACCATCCGTCTAGGGTCTCGTCTTGGTGATAAAAATGTAGTTATCTTGTCCTCACTGCCCAATCGTATAAAATTCTGTGACACACCCATGTTGTTAATATGATCACTGCACCCCAGATGAATTCATTAAGAGGTGTAGTTCATAAAATGAGGCCACTTATGGTGGGGATTCTGCTGTTTTGGCACCTCATTGGCTCTCCCAGTGGGTCATGGCGCTTGCAAACCATAACAGTAAAATCTGGCGCTCCTTCTCTTCTGAACTCTGCCATGTGCCCAAACAGTGGTTTACCCCCACATGTGAGGTATCAGCATATTCAGGAGAAATTGCACAATAACTTTTGGGGTCCAATTTCTTCTTTTACCCTTGGTATAATAAAAAAAGGGTGGCAAAAAGATCATTTTTGTGGAAAAAAATATGATTTTTTATTCTTACGGCTCTACGTTGCGTTGAAAAAGTCAAACGCGCTCCTTCCCATCCGAACTCTGCCATGTGCCTACACAGTGGTTTATCCCCACATATGGGGTATCAGCATACTCAGTACAAATTGCACAATAACTTTTAGTGTCCTGATACCAATGAGAAAATAAAATTGGGGGTGAAAAGATCATTTTTGTGAAAAAAATATTTTTTAATTTTACGGCTCAACGTTATAAACTTCTGTGAAGCCCTTGGGGGTATAAAGTGCTCACCACACATCTAGATAAGTTCCTGGGGATAGTCTAGTTTTCAAAATGGTGTCATTTGTGAGGGTTTCCAGTGATTAGGCACATCAGGGGCTCTCCAAACGCGACATAGCATCTGATCTCAAATCCAGACAATTTTGCGTTGAAAAAGTCAAACGGTGCTGGTCCCTGCCAGGTCATCACTTCTCCTTAGAGCCAGCAAGTGAGTGCACTGTCACTATGCATTCAAAGGGATAAAGCAGAGGAAGCTCATACTGAGTATGCATCAGAATTTACAACCGACGCATTATCAGGTGAGCAGGACTAACCGAACCTCCAAAACAGACATCACTGATGGCACCTAATTTCAGAGATTTTTTAGGTATTTCACTAGCATACAACCTTTGCCTTGGCTACGGCTCTACTGAGTGCAATTGTGAGATTAAAAAGCTCTTCCCTCTAAGAGATATAAAGGAAGAAAGATGGCTTCAAGCATGACAACGTAAAACCAGTTCATTATACTGTCCCACAATGGTTGCCTTGACGTGGTGGGATGGCTTGTACATTATTTTGATCAAAATTATGTTTACTAAATACCCTTTTTATTATTATTACTACCTTCATGCAATTTTCGCAATTTATTTTTTACTTTTTTATTTTACGATGTTTGTTTTAGTTTTTGGTTTTCTCTGTGTAAAGGTCATGTGATTATATGCATTTACATTTTGCATACACATTAATTTACTTTTTCAGCTCAGACCCAGTATCTCATTTAATGTCAGAGAGGGCACAGAGGCTGCGATAGTGATCGCAGCTTCTGCCCCCTGATGACAGCTCATTCGAGTATCCCAGCATGCACTGGTTAATCTCAAACAAAATGTCATGGGTAGTGTTGAGCGATACCGTCCGATACTTAAAAGTATCGTATCGGATGGTATCGGCCGATCTAAAAAAAATATCGGGTATCGCCGATATTCAAGTCTATGGGACTTCCGGTATCGGAATAAGAAAAACCCTATTTTTGCCTTGTACAGCCTCTCTGGGGTCTGTACGGGCCTTTCGGGGGGCTGTGCCGGCCTGCCGGTGGTCTGTGCAGGCTCCAGTGGTCTGTGCAGGCCTGCCGGGGGGCTGTGCCGGCCTGCCGGTGGTCTGTGCAGGCTCCAGGGGTCTGTGCCGCCCTGCCGGGGGGGCTGTGCCGGCCTGCCGGTGTTCTGTGCAGGCTCCGGTGGTCTGTGCCGGCCTGCCGGTGGTCTGTGCAGGCTCCGGGGGTCTGTGCCGGCCTGCCGGGGGGCTGTGCCGGCCTGCCGGTGGGCTGTGCAGGCTCCGGGGGTCTGTGCAGGCATCGTCCGATGGGACTACAAGTCCCATCGGGCGATGCCTGCTACCATGACAGTGATTGACATATTAGCCAATGATGGGACAGTAGTAGTCCCATCATCCGGCTAATGTGTTGAATGAAAAAAAAAAAAAAAAAAAAAAATTTACATGCTACATACATACAACATGCATACTACATATATACTACATGTAACATACATACTACATATATACTACATGCAACATGCATACTGCATACATGCTACATACTACATGCATGCTACATACATGCTACATACATACTACATACATAATACATATATACTACATGCATGCAACATACATACAACATATATACTACATGCATGCAACATGCATACTACATATATACTACATGTAACATACTTACTACATATATACTACATGCTACATACATGCAACATACATACTACATACATGCTACATACATACTACATACATACTACATATATACTACATGCATGAAACATACATACAACATATATACTACATGCATGCAACATGCATACTACATATATACTATATATACTACATGTAACATACATACTACATATATACTACATGCTACATACATGCAACATACATACTACATACATGCTACATACATACTACATACATACTACATACATAATACATATATACTACATGCATGCAACATACATACAACATATATACTACATGCATGCAACATGCATACTACATATATACTATATATACTACATGTAACATACATACTACATACATACTACATATATACTACATGCTACATACATGCAACATACACACTACATGCAACATACATACTACATACATGCTACATACATACACACTACATGCTACATACATGCAACATACATACTACATACATGCTACATACTACATACATGCTACATACATACTACATATATACCACATGCATGCAACATGCATACTACATATATACTGCATATATACTACATGCATGCAACATACATATATACTACATACAATACATACATATAGACATACAGTACATATAACATAGAGTACATACTCACCGTCACTTGTCACTTCCTTTTTTTTTTTTTAAGTGGTGGAGGAATACAGTGCGGAAGGATACCTACCTTCCGTCATTGTATTCCTGGAGCTGGTAGAGAACGGTAGCATCAGCTGATGCTGCTGTTCTCCACGCAAGATGGGCGTGGGACCCTCGTGGACTTCTGCGGATCGGGGTAAGTATATTGGTGTTTTTTTATTTTGATATTTATTCCTCAAGGGGACAATGGCTTCGGGGATCAAAGTGACAAGTGACGGTGAGTATGTACTCTATGTTATATGTACTGTATGTCTATATGTATGTATTGTATGTAGTATATATGTATGTTGCATGCATGTAGTATATATGCAGTATATATGTAGTATGCATGTTGCATGCATGTGGTATATATGTAGTATGTATGTAGCATGTATGTAGTATGTAGCATGTATGTAGTATGTATGTTGCATGTATGTAGCATGTAGTGTGTATGTATGTAGCATGTATGTAGTATGTATGTTGCATGTACACTCACTGGCCACTTTATTAGGTACACCTGTCCAACTGTGTGTTAAGACTTAATTTCTAATCAGCCAATCACATGGCGGCAACTCAGTGCATTTAGGCATGTAGACATGGTCAAGACAATCTCCTGCAGTTCAAACCGAGCATCAGTATGGGGAAGAAAGGTGATTTGAGTGCCTTTGAACGTGGCATGATTGTTGGTGCCAGAAGGGCTGGTCTGAGAATTTCAGAAACTGCTGATCTACTGGGATTTTCACGCACAACCATCTCTAGGGTTTACAGAGAATGGTCCCAAAAAGAAAAAAAATCCAGTGAGCGGCAGTTCTGTGGCCGGAAATGCCATGTTGATGCCAGAGGTCAGAGGAGAATGGGCAGACAGGTTCGAGCTGATAGAAAGGCAACAGTGACTCAAATTGCCACCCGTTACAACCAAGGTAGGCAGAAGAGCATCTCTGAACGCACAGTGCGTCGAACTTTGAGGCAGATGGGCTACAGCAGCAGAAGACCACACTGGGTACCACTCCTCTCAGCTAAGAACAGGAAACTGAGGCTACAATTTGCACAAGCTCATCGAAATTGGACAGTAGAAGATTGGAAAAACGTTGCCTGGTCTGATGAGTCTCGATTTCTGCTGCGACATTCGGATGGTAGGGTCAGAATTTGGCGTAAACAACATGAAAGCATGGATCCATCCTGCCTTGTATCAACAGTTCAGGCTGGTGGTGGTGGTGTCATGGTGTGGGGAATTTTTTCTGGGCACTCTTTGGGCCCCTTGGTACCAATTGAGCATCGTTGCAACGCCACAGCCTACCTGAGTATTGTTGCTGACCATGTCCATCCCTTTATGACCACAATGTACCCAACATCTGATGGCTACTTTCAGCAGGATAATGCGCCATGTCATAAAGCTCAAATCATCTCAGATTGGTTTCTTGAACATGACAATGAGTTCACTGTACTCAAATGGCCTCCTCAGTCACCAGATCTCAATCCAATAGAGCATCTTTGGGATGTGGTGGAACGGGAGATTCGCATCAGGGATGTGCAGCCGACAAATCTGCGCCAACTGTGTGATGCCATCATGTCAATATGGTCCAAAATCTCTGAGGAATGCTTCCAGCACCTTGTTGAATCTCTGCCACGAAGAATTGAGGCAGTTCTGAAGGCAAAAGGGGGTCCAACCCCTTACTAGCATGGTGTACCTAATAAAGTGGCCAGTGAGTGTATGTAGCATGTAGTGTGTATGTTGCATGTATGTAGCATGTAGTATATATGTAGTATGTATGTTACATGTAGTATATATATACATGTAGTATGCATGTTGCATGCATGTAGTATATATGTTGTATGTATGTTGCATGCATGTAGCATATATGTATTATGTATGTAGTATGTATGTAGCATGTATGTATGTTGCATGTATGTAGCATGTAGTATATATGTAGTATGTATGTTACATGTAGTATATATAGTAGATATGTAGTATGCATGTAGTATATATGTTGTATGTATGTTGCATGCATGTAGTATATATGTATTATGTATGTAGTATGTAGCATGTATGTAGTATGTAGCATGTATGTAGCATGTAGTATATATGTAGTATGTATGTTACATGTAGTATATATAGTATATATGTAGTATGCATGTTGCATGCATGTAGTATATATGTTGTATGTATGTTGCATGCCTGTAGTATATATGTATTATGTATGTAGTATGTATGTAGCATGTATGTAGTATGTAGCATGTATGTAGCATGCATGTAGTATGTAGCATGTATGTAGTATGCATGTTGCATGTAGTATGTATGTTACATGTAGTATATATGTAGTATGCATGTTGTATGTATATAGCATGTATGTAGCATGTATGTAGCATGTAAATTTTTTTTTTGATGCGCACAGACAGCGCATCATGATGACGTCATTTCGGCAGCCAATCAGAGCCACAAAAGTGGCTCATTGCATTTTGGACTTCCGATTCCGGTATCCGATACGAAAAAAGTATCGGTACTCGGTATCGGAATTCCGATACGGCAAATATCGGCCGATACCTGCGTTATCGGAAAGCTCAACACTAGTCATGGGATGTTAAAAAAAAAGACAGGAAGTCAGTATGTAGAGGGTACGTTAGGGAATTTTTCATTGAAGTATATTAGAAAACAAGATTAGATTATTACACTGATTAGAATATACATTTAATATAAAATTCACCTTTGGTTTTGGACCGCCCCTTTAAGTTTAGCCAATTGGTTCGGCCCTGCACAGCAGTGCCAGTTTCACATGTGTCCCCTTGAGAAAATTAATTGCCCAATCCTGCAAGAGTATACTCCAAATGATACACAGTGGCTTGTAAAAGTTTGGGCACCCCTGGTCAATATTACTGTCATTGTGCGAACAATTAAGGAAGTTGAAGATGAAATTATCTCTAAGAGGCCTAAAGTTAAAGACGGCACTTTTCCTTTGCATTTTATGCAAAACAATTATACATATTTTCATCTTTTACATTTTAAAAATTACAAAAAAAGGAAAATTGTCCAATGCAAAAGCTTGGGCGCCCTTGGGAATATTTGTGTGCTCAGAGACCTTTGACCAAATTTTCAGACTACAATTAGCCTTTTTGATTTATGACTTCTTCACTATCATTGTTAGGAAAGGCCTGGTGATGGAAATGTCCCAGCTTTATAAAGCCCGGCCTCCTCTAACCTTGTGCCAAATATACAGCTGCCATGGATTCTTCTGAGTAGCTGCCAAGTAGAGACGAGCAAATCTTTCAAGGTTTGGTTTCGTTCGGTTGTGAGGTCATTATATCAAGACGTCTGGACAGAGCAGTATTCATATGGATTACCCCCAGTGAGATTATATGAGCAATGGAACTAAGAGTGTAAGAGCTGTGCAACACCGATGTGGAATCCCTGATGGTGAACCAGCACCTCGAGCAGGTACACCGGTAGAAGCTGATGGTTTTCCTGTGGGAGGAGGTCAGGACACCAGAGCCCCGATGTCTTCAGCTACGACTACCGTCCTGGCCCCCTCTTACAGGGCCGCCATCAGGGCATGACAGCCCTTACTGCTGTATGGGGCCCGATGAACATCAGTACAGAAGGGGGCCCGCAGATCAGGGGCCCCGCTCTTGTGCTGCCAGTCATCGGGCCCCAAGTGCTGTGCGTCATAGGGGCGCCGGGCAGGCCCCAAGTGTGCGCTGCGATCGGGCCTGCAGCGCACACATCAGCAGAGCCGCCACAGCGCCCGACATCCGAAAGATAGAGAAGAGCTGAAGGACCTGTGGTGATGTCATCATTATCACAGGCCTTCAGCATTGAACAGATCCGCCCCCTGATCACATGACAATGACGTCACCACAGGTCCTTTCAGCTCACACAGCAGCAGCTCCATCTTCAGTGCAGGAGCGAGGTCAGGTAAGAAGAAAGTTTTTATTTTTGAAAGGGGCAATATGTATCCCTGGCAGAATGGAGACACGGGGGCAGGATTGGAGACACACAGGGGCAAATATGGAGACGGGGCAGGATTGGAGTCACACAGGGGCAAATATGGAGACAGGGGGCAGGATTGGAGACACACAGGGACAAATATGGAGACGGGGCAGGATTGGAGTCACACAGGGGCAAATATGGAGACAGGGGGCAGGATTGGAGACACACAGGGACAAATATGGAGACAGGGGGCAGGATTGGAGACACAGGGGCAAATATGGAGACCGGGGGCAGGATTGGAGACACACAGGGCCAAATATGGAGACGGGGCAGGATTGGAGTCACACAGGGGCAAATATGGAGACAGGGGGCAGGATTGGAGACACACAGGAGCAAATATGGAGACAGGGGGCAGGATTGGAGACAAAGGGGCAAATATGGAGACGGGGCAGGATTGGAGACACACAGGGCAAATATGGAGACAGGGGGCAGGATTGGAGACACACAGGGGCAAATATGGAGACAGGGGGCAGGATTGGAGACAAAGGGGCAAATATGGAGACAGGGGGCAGGATTGGAGTCACACAGGGGCAAATATGGAGACTGGGGGCAGGATTGGAGACACAAAGGCAAATATGGAGACGGGGCAGGATTGGAGTCACACAGGGGCAAATATGGAGACAGGGGGCAGGATTAGAGACACACAGGGCCAAATATGTAGACACGGGGGCAAAATGCAAGACATGGGGGTAGAATGCAAGACATGGAGGCAGAATGCAGACATGGGGACAGAATGCAAGACATGGGGGCAGAATGCAGACATGGGGGCAGAATGCAGACATGGGGGAAGAATGCAGACATGGGGACAGAATGCAAGACATGGGGGCAGAATGCAAGACATGGCAGAATGCAGACATGGGTGCAGAATGCACACATGATGGGGGCAGAATGCAGACATGGGGGAAGAATGCAAGACATGGGGGCAGGCAGAATATGACAGTGAGACACAGGAGGGAGCTGAATGTGACAGTGAGACATGGGGCAGAATGCAGACATGGGGACAGAATGCAAGACATGGGGGCAGAATGCAGACATGGGGCAGAATGCAGACATGGGGGCAGAATGCAGACATGGGGGCAGAATGCAAGACATGGGGGCAGGCAGAATATGACAGTGAGACACAGGAGGGAGCTGAATGTGACAGTGAGACATGGAGGCAGAATGCAGACATGGGGACCGAAATGCAAGACATGGGGGCAGAATGCAGACATGGGGGCAGAATGCAGACATGGGGACAGAATGCAAGACATGGGGCAGAATGCAAGACATGGCAGAATGCAGACATGGGTGCAGAATGCACACATGATGGGGGCAGAATGCAGACATGGGGGCAGAATGCAAGACATGGGGGCAGGCAGAATATGACAGTGAGACACAGGAGGGAGCTGAATGTGACAGTGAGACATGGGGCAGAATGTGAGACATGAGGGCAAAATGTGAGACATGAGGGCAGAATGCAGAACGTGAGGGCAGAATGCAAGATATGGGGGCAGAATGCAGACATGGGGGCAGAATGTGACAGCAAGACACAGGGGGGGCAGAATGGGACATTGAGACACAGGAGGGGGCAGAATGTGAGACATGGGGGCAGAATGTGACAGTGAGACACAGGAGGGGGCAGAATGTGACAGTGAGACACAGGAGGGGGTAGAATGTGAGACATGGGGCAGAATGTTACAGTGAGACACAGGAGGGGGCAGAATGTGACAGTGATACACAGAAGGGGGCAGAATGCCCATGGGGGCAGAATGTGAGACACGGGGTCAGAATGGACATGGGGCATAATGTGACAGTAAGACACAAGAGGGGGCAAAATGTGACAGTGAGACACAGGAGGGTGCAGAATGTGACAGTGAAACACAGGAGGGGACAGAATGTGAGGCACGGGGGCAGAATGTGACAGAGAGACACTGGAGGGGGCAGAATGTGACAGTGAGACACAGGAGGGGGCAGAATGTGAGACACAGGGTACAGGATGGGAGACACATGGTGCAGGATCATGGGGCAGGATGGGTATGATGTAGACAGATGGGGCAGGATCTGGAGATCATGTGGGGGCAGAATGGATACTCATGAGGGCAGGATGAGAGAAAATATGGCTGGAGCCAGGATGGGGGATATTATTACCAAAGGGGCTAATTAAGGGATATTATTACTGCAGTGATGTATTTATTTTATTGTGCAGAGCGACACTATGTCGCCTTTTTTTCTTCTTCATCTGGTGTAGTGTAGAAGTTGGGAAAAAAATTAAGTAATGTATTCTGCAAGTGGAGCTCTAGATAACTGTGTTATTTCCTCCAGAGACAAGCCCTGGCTGGAAGACGTGATGTGCTGGATGAAAGATGAAAAGCAAAGATGAAGGACTTCACCTAGAGACATCACTGGTGAGTTTGTGTTACCTGTACAATGACACTATACACTATATACAGAGTGCCTTTGTACAATGCCACCAGTGATCACTGTATTACCTGTACACTGACACTATATACAGAGGTCCTGTGCATAATGTCACCAGTGATCACTGTATTACCTGTACACTGACACTATATACAGAGTTTCTGTGTATAATGTCACTGGTGATCACTGTATTACCTGTACACACACTACATACTAAGTACAGATCTCCTGTGTATAATGGCACTTATGGTGATAGTAATATGTTTTTTTATTAATGATCAGTATTGTAGTATTCAGTCACCATGTGCTGGTAATATGTGGTCTGGTCATGGTGCGGTGGTATTTGTCCCTTGTATGTGCTATTATTCTGTCACTGGTGGTAATATGTGGCCTGGACATGGTATGGCTGTATTTGTTCCCTGTATGTGGTATTATTGGTCACCATGTGGTGGTAATATGGTGTCTGGGCATGGTGTGGTGGTATTTGTCCCTTTGGATGTGATATTATTGGTCATTTTAAAAATTGAAAAATAAATAAAAAAATATACCTAAATTGTATTGGATATTTTAGCAAATGTTTAATAGATTAGAGTAGAATAGCGCTCAGCCAAAAGAGTCTACCTAGTGGTGGCAGATTTAAAAAATCTTTTGGTCATAACAAGAGCTGCTGGCTATGTGTGTGATCTGGAGATGGGAACTGTTAATGTGTGATTGGTGAGAAGTGGAATTTTTCTAAGAGAGAGCGGTGGGGCTGTGGACAGTTTGAGGGGTGGAGGGCGGGGCTGGGGTGGAGCCTGGGTGGAGTCTCAAGGGGGCCCAAAAAATTTTGCCAGTATGGGGCCCCAAAATTCCTAGTGGCAGCCCTGCCCTCTTACATGTATAACATCCGGCCCCTTGCTCCGGTGTATAACATCTGTACCCTCTTCCCCAATGTATAACATCCGGCCCCTCACCCCCTGGTGTATATGTGGCGCCCCCAGGAGTATGGCCGCCACAGTGGCTTTGCTTCCTCCAGGGAGGGTAATGCCAGGCTTGGAAGCAGTAAAGGGTCTCTCTCGCAGTTAACCTATAAATGCAACAAAGTTCCACTCCAGGCCAGCAGGGGAGGAGTGCTCTCTGAGGGCCAGGAGGAGGACGCAAGGAGTTAGTCTGAGGAGGGTGAAGTGTGCAGACGTGAGGAAGAAGCGCGGAGATCGAGCAAAGAGGGAAGGCTCATCTCCATCGAGAGCGCATGATCTGGAGCCTGGTCTCCATGGTTGTATGGATACTAATGGTCCTGCAACAGACACCAGAGGAGTAGGAGGCTGTCAATGCACTACTCCTATCTAAGACTTGAGGGCACAACAGCAACATTGATTGCGAGCCGGGACTTAGGAGCAAGGAGTCCCCAAAACAGGCTACAAGTAGAGTTCTTGGGAACATACATCAGGAGGAACTCCAGTGTAACTCGGTACTGGAGATCCCTCAAGTAAGCGCTAGGAAGGAGACTGCACAGCCCATCTGCTGAGAGAGAATCCCTGAGTTGCTTCCAGGCTAGCCTGCTCCGGTACCATCTGTAACTATGATCCTGGACTGCATTTATCAAGTAAAGGTAAATAAATCGCACCCCGCTGTGTCTTGTCTGCTTCCTATCCTTCCAGCACCGCTACATCCCCGTGCCAACTACAACCACACTGCCCTGGGACTACAGCTCCACCTGTGGGGAGCTTTAACATATTTGCTGCACCACACCACCAGTCCCAGAGGATCTGCATGCAGCGTCGGCCTAACACTTCAGTTGCCGAACACCACAGGTGGCGTCACAAACTATTTATCTAATCCATTGCATTTCCACCATCCAATTTCCCCTATTATTTGGGCGCCCAGGGCCACGGACCGGGTAACTGCTGCTGTGACACATCCCGCCGATACCGGCCTGGTACCGAGTACCCCACAGCCCTGGGAGGGCGACCCAACTTGGCATCACGAACAGGATTACGGAGCCCGGTACCCCCGGGTCCTGTGTGCCAGAGACTGTATTGTGTACTGTGAACTGTTGGCGCCATTGCCGCCATTGTCCCGCTGCTTGGCGCATGCGGGAAAACAAAAGAGGCGGGCCTTCGTGGGCGGAACTTGCCGAGAAGCGCGAAACAGTGAAGTCCCGCGTGGGAAGAGGAAAAGCACGCGAGAAGTGGGAAGGGCTGAGGCCTACAGCCCGGAGCATCGGGCCTGCGAAGCGGCCGCCGGTAACCTCACTCAACCCCCGACCCTGGCTAACGTTAACTAGGGGGGGGGAGAATGTCTGCACCACGCAGCAATGAAGCGGTGGCCACCGCCGCCAACCGCTCAGCGCCGCAAGATGATGGATCCAATGTGGCTGCAGCTCAGATAGTACCCGCCGCAGCGGTCCCCATAATGCTGCTGTCTATGCCCTACCTTCCGGGAGCAGCGTGGCTACCGCAGTATTCAGGGGAGTCACATACCCTGAGTGAATTCAAAGAGAGACTGTGTAGTTTGTTTGAAGTATACCCTCTGTCTGAAAGCCAGAAAGTGAACATCCTTATTGGACAGCTAACAGGTGCAGCACAGAGAGAAGTGAAAGCCTGGCAGGACACTGATAAAGAGACTGTTGCAAAGATTCTGGCCAAGCTAAGAAGCACCTTTGCACCCGCTCTGCAGCTGAGATCAAGATGAGATTCTTTGGATGCAAATAGAAAGTGCAGGACAGTATACGGGACTATGCTCTTAACCTGCAGGAGGCGCTGCGAGCTGTTAAGCAAATTGATCCAGACAGCATGAAGGAGGAAGATAAACTGTTGAAGGAGCAGTTCATTGAGGGACTCCTATCCAGTACCCACCGGGGACAGCTGCGCATCATAACCCTGCAAAACCTTGATCTGGACTTTGCTGATTTCAAGGACAGTGGCTATTCGGGTACTGCAGGAGTCCACTGTCAGTCGTCCAGCACTTCCCAGGCACCCCGTGATCACCTACCACCAGGAAGCGACACCTTTCCCTTCCATCGCTGTGGAGGCTGATGTTCAGACTCTGGACAAAGACCCAGCTGCAGATCTACGTCTTCACGTCCAGGAGTTGACCAAAGGAAAGGCTGCACTTACTAAAACTGTGCAGTCCCTGCAAGTGTCCTCCAAGGAGAAGATCCAGCTTGCCTCCAGTCCAGAGGATGTCCCGTGGCTCCGGAAGAAGAGGATTCCGCCACTCCGAGGGAGGACAAACGATCGCTATGACCCGGACGGACGTCCCATCTGTCGTAACTGCCACAGGACAGGCCACATTGCCAGGTTCTGTCATTTAAACGAGCAACCACTGGGGCAGAGGGCCAACCCCCAGGAATAGGATCCACAGGCCCAAAGAACTGGAGAGCCAAGTATGTTGGAGGGAGACCGATCCTTCCAGTGGTGATTGACGGCATCCCCCTGAACGCTTTGCTGGACACTGGCTCCCAGGTGACCACCATGCCGTACATTCTTTACAAGAGGTACTGGGCTGACTCTGAACTTACCCATAGCCCAACTGATGAACTGACAGTAGTTGCCAGTAATGGTCAGTCTTTACCCCAAGTGGGATGTAAAGAAATTACTGTTAAAGTGGGTAGAGTGGAATTAACATCTCAAGGTCTGATAGTTGTGGATATTGATCGACGTGAATGTAACCCAATGATAACTCTTGGTACAAATGTAATTGAAAACTGTCTTTCCGAGGTTATTGTCTTGTTGCAACAGGTGGCCGAGACTGCTGGTTCTGGTGAACAACAAGTCCTGCAGAAGGAGATCAAGGCCCTGATGCAAAGACAACAGGTAGAACTCTCTGGTGGAGAAATTAGCAGCGTCAGAGTGAGTGATGCTTTCCCGATTGCAATACCTCCCAGATGTGAAATGTTGATTTGGTGTCAGGCAGCCATGGGCCTCAGAGGTAAAGATTACCAGGCATTGGTAGAACCAGTGTACTCTGACAGCCGGCCCACCGTCCTGAGAGCCCGGGGGGTAGTTGATGTACGTAAAGGAAGAGTGCCTGTACGCCTTTTGAAATGTGGGGAGGAGGAGGCCACCATACCTCGGTATGCCACAGTTGCTAAGCTGCTCACTGTTAATAACAATTCCTTGCAGGCAGCAGAGCCCTTGGTCTCATCTGACCAGGCGGACAACAATGGCTCTGTAAAGCGGTTGGAGGAGTGGTGTCAGCAACTGCAGGAAGGAACCGATTCCACCCCTACCTACCAAAAGAATGAAGTTTACAGAGTAAAGGGCCTGTCACACTAAGTGATATCGCTAGCAATATCGCTATAACTTGTGACGTTATAGCGATATTGGTAGCGATATCGCTGTGTCTGATACTTACCTACAACCCGCTCCCCCGCTGGTTATCGCTGATCGTGTGAGAACGTCCTGGACTGTTTCTCGTCGTCAGCTTCCTGCGGCGCTTCCTGTGGAGAGACGAGCGTGGAGCCGGGCAGGAGGATGTCAGTATCGCCTAGTGTGACAGTTAAGTAGCGACCCCCATCCCCAGCGATGTCGCTGGTGAGGTCTGCCTGTGTGGCAGCTCACTAGCGACCACTTAGCGATGCACCAGCGATCCTGACCGCGTCATATCGCTGGTCGGGATCGCTGGTGCATCGCTAAGTGTGACAGTACCTTTACACAGGAATATGAGCAGGTATTCAGTAAACACCCACTAGATTTTGGGAAGGCAAAAGGGGTTCAACACCATATCCCCACTGGAGATCATCCACCCATTAAAGAAAGGTACCGGCCTATACCCCCAACACAATACCAATGTGCTAAAGGTATGTTGAGAGAAATGAAAGAAGCTGGGGTTATCAGAGATAGTTTAACAACCCAAAAGAAAAGGAGTACACAAAGCTGTTTTACAAATATCAAAATATTATTTTATTTACTAAAAATATTGTATAAGATACATATTAAAATCATTAACTGGACATTATTGCAAAGGCCATAAGCAGTGATGCAAAAAATGGTACATAATATCGATTTAAAGGACCGGGTCCATCATAACCCCAATGTAGAAATAATGAACACTAAAACACTTAAATAATTGTGTAACTGAGTTCAGATAAAGTGAAGAAGTGCACACTTGACTATAATCAATTTAAAAAATCTATCTAGGTCACTCCAAAGACCCTTAATAATATAAACCAAAAATGTGTGAATGCACAAAAACAAAGGGGGAATAAAAAAGGTTTTTTCTTACCCAGATAAGTCCTAGTGTACCACGCGTATAGCAGCCCCAACGCACGTTTCGCGTCGGCTTCCTTAGGGGGCTATGCTCCTACTGTGTGTTAGCCCATATTTATATATACTCCTACATCTGTTCACTAAAGACACCTAATTATGACTCATGTTCGGTCAGCACCCGAACCGGAAGTGATGTAACTTCCCTGTGTCCATTGCAAGGTTCTACTCACAAAGCCATCACCCTGGTAACCACCAAAACCGGAAATTACGCTCTCACACAACGATACTCCATGTAATAATATATTAACATATGTCACCATAATAATCATGATTCTCACACGACACCATATATAGCAAAATCGCTCAGAATAATCCAGGCACGCGCCACTGTTTATTTATTAAAGCGCACATCCCATCGGCGCCTGCACCGGAAATGCAGTCACCCCCAATATCCCATGCGAGGTTTTCATTTACAGAGCCATCACCTTGGTAACCACACAACCGGAAATGACGTTTTCACATAAAACAACTCTGTGTGAAAAATATAATAAAAGTGTCACCATAATAATCATACTCCATACCCCTCATCATATATCAAAAAACTCTAAGAATTAGTCCAGATAAGCGCCACTATCCATTCATTAAAGCGGTTATCCCATCGGCACCTATACCGGAAGTAACGTCACTCCCAATACCCAATGCAGGGTTTTTTTTATTTACAAAGCTATTACTATAGTCCCTGCAAACCGGAAGTGACGTTTCACCCAAGATCCTGTGCAATATAGCCATAAGAAGTTCCATCACCATGGTCACCTAGATTAACACGCTAAAATTACTTATAGTAATGGACATAATAAAGAACGCTCCAAATGAGTGTTGCAAACACGTGCACTGCAAGATGTATTTTGGCGCATGATGCAATGGTGTATATGTGGCGCCCCTGAGGCTCGGTCACCACAGAGGTACTGCACCTTCTCCTAAGGTGTAGTGCCCCACCATCCAGGTAAGGTGGGAACTCCTGACCACGCTCCAACACCTGCATCCCACACAACAGGGTAGTTCAGCACATCCACATTGCGGCTCCTTCTCCTATATTCTCTGGGAGCACCTTTGGTGGTTCCCTGCTTGGAACACTGGACGTGCTGGGAGGTGGGTGGAGTTAGATATATAAAAGAGTGGGAAAGTCTAGAATTACAGGTCAGTCAGTAGGACAGTCAGTCAGGAGTGTCTGAGGATGGGTCAGTCTTGACAGGAGGAGAGAGAGGAAGGAGATCCCTGGAAGAGGGATGGAAGGAGGAGTGCTGCAGCTGCCTCAGTGATCTGAGCCAGCTGGCACGGGAAAGGGAAGAGGAGAAATACGTAGAACTGTAATCTAAGCTTACGTAAGAGAGAGAGAGAGACAAGTACGGAACGAAGGAGAGAAGGGAACAGAGAGGACATGGGTTGGAGAGAGAACCCTGCCTAAAGGTTCCAGTGCAAGGCCGGGGCCTGGTCCCCGAGGTTGTATGGACACTTATGGTTCTGCAGCAGACACCGGTGGAGTAGTTGGCTGTAAATGCACTACTCCCATTTAAGACTTGAGGGCACAACAGCTACACAGATAGAGAGCTGGGAGTGAGGCATCCCCCGAAGCAGGCTACAAGTGTCTGCCGTGCAAGTAGAGTTCTGGGAACATCTGTCAGGAGGCATTCCAGGGTAACTAAGTACTGGAGTGCTTCACACCACAAGGCGCTATAGAGGAGACTTTCAGGAAGGCACATATTGGTGGAGTGTTGGAAGGGAGCATTCCATCTTGCCTGGAGGTTGATTGAGTCTCTGCCCTGGAGGACACGGTACAGAGGCAGGCACCTGTGTGCACTACAAACTGTGAGTAAAGCTTTGGAACTACAGGCCTTGGTGTCCTCCGCTTATTCTTGCACCAACACCACCAGCACTGCTACCTCTGAGTACCAGTTTCTACATCGCTTGTGCCTCTCCTCTCACATAACATCTACACTGCCCTGGGACTACAGCTCCACCTGTGGGGAGCTATACCATCTTTGCTGCACCATATCATCAGTCCCAGCGGATCTGCATGCAGCGTTGGCTTAACATCTCACTTGCCAAACACCACAGGTGGCGTCACGAACTATTCGCCTAATCCATTACATTAAACCACAATTACTTGGGCGCCCAGGGTCATGGACCGGGTCACCGCTGCTGTGACAAGTCCCCCTGACACCGGCCCGGTACTGAGTACCCCACAGCCCTGGGAGGGCGACCCAACTTGGCGTCACGATCAGGATGACGAGACCCGATGCCATCGGGTTCTGTGTGCCTATGATTTGTTGGACTTTGAACTTTTGAAAATGTGTTGAAGACCCAATTTAATAGACTGTGACATGAGCATCAAAAATGGCCGCTGGCGCGGAGAAGAAGGGCGTGAAGAGATGAGAGGTCCTAGGAAAAGACCGCGAACGGTATTGGGCCTTCCCTGCCTGAATTACTATGTGACAGCAACATGGCCCACCCCCGAGGGGTTCGTATACTGGCTTGGTATGGCGGCGCTGGAAGAAGACGCCGCCCCTGGAAGGAGGGGCAGAAGAAGCCAGTGGCGGGAAAGGGGCCAAGGCATGAAGAAGAATGCCAGAACGCCATTTTGGAGAGAGAAGGGAGGATGCCTGTGGAGCGCGGGGAAGCGAATCTCCCCGGCACCATGGCTGACGGCTCCAACCCTGTCTCCAGGATGAACCGCCAGCAGCTGGAAGACGAAATTGCTGAGGTAGGAAGCCTTGGAGAAGCTGCGACCGCAGCACGTCCCGGAGGCGCCTACACCTGCAGTTCCCGCGATACCGGTACCGCCGCTGCTGCATCGGACCTCTTCCAGGCAGGACCTTTGGAGCCTGCAGCTGCTGTCATGCCACCGGCGGCGCACCTTGTTTCCTCCCTGCCTCCACTACTGGAGGAGTTGTACACAGCACAGGGAACTGAAGCGGAGGAAGAGGAGCCCCCAACCGGACCTGACGCGGTTATGCAGGTCCCTAAAGGAACCCCCGCGGATCCGGAGCCGCCGGTAGCTCCATCGCCATCCCCGGTGTCCCACCGGGCAGCGCCCACTGCCACTACGCCTGCACTGGAGCAGAGTCCGCATCGCCAGGAGTTTCCAGGTATATTCCCCGGCCCTCCTAATGGGTTGCCCTCTGAATTCACATTGTCTGAGGCGGGTTTGCGGCAACTAGAAATGGGGCAGTTGGAAGAGTCAGCTGGTGGTGCTGGACAGACGGAGATGGGGAAGTGGAGAAGGGCCTTACTAAGAAGGGTACGGCTGGAACAGGCGTGCACAATTCGACATCTACAGGGAAAAGAGGAGTCTAGGTCGCTTTGGGATAGTGATCTCGGGATCCCTTGGCTGCCAAGTCCCCATGTAGTTGCCTATCAATGCCGACAAGCTGCGGCATCCCTCAGGTGCAAGGCCACGAACCAGAGCAACAGAATCATCTGCCCCTGAGAAACAGTTAATGGGCATTGACATGCATCATGGGTTCCCTGTTATGAATGGGTCACCGAGGAGAAAAAAAACAACACCAGCTAAGTCTCAGAAAACCAGAGAGGTTGGTAACTATGCAGATTGCAGATCCCTGATCTTAACCACACAACTAGCAGTAGTCGTGGAGCGTACCTACGATGTTCCTAGATGCCTCGTCACAACCGGAGAGCTAAATATGCCTAAAGCAGGAAAAGAGGAAAACTAACTGCCCCAGAGCAGACCCCAAAGGAAAGACAGCCCCCCACATGTATTGACGGTGAAACAAGATGAAAACACAAACAAAGGCAGGAAAATAGGCTGAGCAAGCGATGGGGCCAAACTAACTAGAAAGGACAGGAAAGGAAAGACACAGTCTGCAATCTGCCAAAAACCCTACCAAAATAATGTTCAACACTTCTGCTAACAAAATTAACCCTGAAGTCACTAGACTTCTCCCACTATATCAGCACTCTGAAATATTCTGAGACAGAGGAAAAAGAGGCCAATCTAATAAGGGACAAAAAAGGCAAATTGTCGAATACAGATAAAGAGTGGAAATTCAGCAGAGCCCCAGCCGGGGCTGGCTGACCACACACAAGACTGAATTGACCAACAAGAGCAAGTGTGAACATTAGCAAAAGCAAACTTAACTTGAGAAGACTGGAACAGAGCTGAAGTCCAAGACCTGAGAAGCAGACTGAATCACCAGCACCAGGATAGGGCGTCGGCTGTCTTATATCCAGTCTGATACTCCAGAGATCCAATCGTTATCCTCCTCTTCAGGTGGCAGATCACTACCAATTAAACCAACCTCACTACCTCCTGTCACCACTAGAGGGAGAACAGAAGGAGAACTCTCAACTGATGGAGCAGAAAATGAGTTCACAACAGTACCCGCCCTTGAGGAGGGTCACCGAACCCTCATCCATGCCACCAGGATGGGCCCGGTGAAAAGCGCGAACCAATCTATTGGCATGAATATCATAGGCAGAGACCCAAGAATTATCCTCCTGGCCATAACCCTTCCATTTGACCAAATACTGGAGTCTCCGTCTAACCAAACGAGAATCCAATATTTTCTCTACCTCATATTCCACATTGCCTTTAATCAATACAGGGTCAGGAGGTGCTGCCACAGGAACTACTGGATCAACAAACCTCTTCAACAGTGATTTGTGAAATACGTTATGGATTTTGAGTGTAACTGGAAGAGTCAATCGAAAAGAAACAGGATTAAGAATCTCCAAAATCTTATAAGGTCCAATAAATCTTGGCTTAAATTTTGGAGATGCAACCTTCATAGGAATATTCTTAGACGACAACCAAACCATATCACCCACTTTAAACCGGGGAACAATGGTCCTATGCCGGTTGGAAAAACGCTGGGCCTTTTCCTGAGAGAGTGACAACTTATCCACCACTTGGTCCCATATTTGCTGCATTCTCACAACCACAGTGTCCACACCTGGGCAGGACAAAGATTCCACTTGCCCTGAAGAGAATCGAGGATGAAACCCAAAATTACAGAAAAAGGGTGACATCAAAGTGGCAGAATTAGCTCTATTGTTCAGCGCAAATTCGGCCAAGGGCAAAAATGAGACCCAATCATCTTGATCAGCAGATATAAAACATCTTAAATAAGACTCCAGGGCCTGGTTTGTTCTCTCAGTCTGCCCATTGGTCTGGGGATGAAACGCGGAGGAGAAGGATAACTGAATTCCCAGACTGGAACAAAAGGCTTTCCAGAATCTGGAAACAAACTGGACCCCTCTATCGGACACAATGTTCTCAGAAATCCTGTGTAACCGAACCACCTGTTGTAAAAACAAGGGTACCAACTCAGCGGAAGATGGCAACTTTGGGTGTGGTACAAGATGGACTATCTTCGAAAATCTATCACAAATCACCCAGACAACAGTCATTCTCTGAGAGACAGGAAGATCGGAAATAAAATCCATTGAGATATGGGTCCATGGCCGCTTGGGCACCGGCAGGGGCATCAGCAACCCACTAGAACGAGAACAGGGTTTAGACCGAGAACAAGTCCCACAGGACTGTACAAAATTCCTGACATCACGAGATAAGGCAGGCCACCAAAACGACCGACTCACCAAATCTCTGGTACCAAAAATACCTGGATGACCAGCCAATGCGGAGCAATGGACTTCAGACATCACTCTCTTTCTCCACTGGTCAGGAAAATACAATCTTCCCATACGGCAACGCTCTGGTTTATCCTCCTGAAATTCCTCCAGGGTGCGTCTCAAATCGGGCGAAATGGCAGAAAGAACTACCCCCTCACCTAGGATAGTAGTAGGCTCGGTCACATTAAGAGAATCAGCAAAGAAACTCCTAGAAAGGGCGTCTGCCTTAACATTCTTAGTGCCCGGAAGAAAAGAGACCACAAAATTAAAACTCGTGAAAAACTAGGCCCATCTGACCTGTCTAGGATTCAAGCGTTTAGCCGACTCCAGATACATCAGATTCTTGTGATCGGTGAGGACCACAAATTGTTGTCTAGCTCCCTCCAACCAATGTCTCCACTCCTCAAATGCCCATTTCATGGACAACAATTCCCGATTCCCCACGTCATGTCGGTGGAATCCCACTCTAACTCCCCCTTAATATATGGACATAAGAATAAATGTGGAGTACTCCCAATAGCATGCAAACAAAGAGAACAAGTGGAGTAACCATAAACCACAACAAAAGATGAGGTAAGTTATATAGAAAACACATCTTTATTAAAGTTAAAAATATCAAACACTTCTAATGTATGAGGTATATAGAGGGTGCAATCCAGAAACAACAGGCAGTGAAGAGTCACCATGGTATATAATAGACAGCGGCAAAAAAACGATACAAGTATGGGTCCCAATATATAGGATACAAGGTATTAAAATAGGCCTAAATGGCAGTGCAGCAATCTCATATTAAGATGCAGACATGAACAATCATTAGCAGCCTATTACAACATGCACCCCATGCGGGTCAAGCAAAAATAAATACACAAGACTATATATCTATATATCCACATAAAGTGCATGATCACTCACCCATACTGCCACAGTGCCCAGGTCGGCGCCTCACTGCTACCCCCGACGCGCGTTTCGCCACTTCTTTATCAAGGGGAGATCATGAGATTGCTGCACTGCCATTTAGGCCTATTTTAATACCTTGTATCCTATATATTGGGACCCATACTTGTATCGTTTTTTTGCCGCTGTCTATTATATACACTCACTGGCCACTTTATTAGGTACACCTGTCCAACTGTGTGTTAAGACTTAATTTCTAATCAGCCAATCACATGGCGGCAACTCAGTGCATTTAGGCATGTAGACATGGTCAAGACAATCTCCTGCAGTTCAAACCGAGCATCAGTATGGGGAAGAAAGGTGATTTGAGTGCCTTTGAACGTGGCATGATTGTTGGTGCCAGAAGGGCTGGTCTGAGAATTTCAGAAACTGCTGATCTACTGGGATTTTCACGCACAACCATCTCTAGGGTTTACAGAGAATGGTCCGAAAAAGAAAAAAAATCCAGTGAGCGGCAGTTCTGTGGCCGGAAATGCCATGTTGATGCCAGAGGTCAGAGGAGAATGGGCAGACTGGTTCGAGCTGATAGAAAGGCAACAGTGACTCAAATTGCCACCCGTTACAACCAAGGTAGGCAGAAGAGCATCTCTGAACGCACAGTGCGTCGAACTTTGAGGCAGATGGGCTACAGCAGCAGAAGACCACACTGGGTACCACTCCTCTCAGCTAAGAACAGGAAACTGAGGCTACAATTTGCACAAGCTCATCGAAATTGGACAGTAGAAGATTGGAAAAACGTTGCCTGGTCTGATGAGTCTCGATTTCTGCTGCGACATTCGGATGGTAGGGTCAGAATTTGGCGTAAACAACATGAAAGCATGGATCCATCCTGCCTTGTATCAACGGTTCAGGCTGGTGGTGGTGGTGTCATGGTGTGGGGAATTTTTTCTGGGCACTCTTTGGGCCCCTTGGTACCAATTGAGCATCGTTGCAACGCCACAGCCTACCTGAGTATTGTTGCTGACCATGTCCATCCCTTTATGACCACAATGTACCCAACATCTGATGGCTACTTTCAGCAGGATAATGCGCCATGTCATAAAGCTCGAATCATCTCAGATTGGTTTCTTGAACATGACAATGAGTTTACTGTACTCAAATGGCCTCCTCAGTCACCAGATCTCAATCCAATAGAGCATCTTTGGGATGTGGTGGAACGGGAGATTCGCATCAGGGATGTGCAGCCGACAAATCTGCGCCAACTGTGTGATGCCATCATGTCAATATGGTCCAAAATCTCTGAGGAATGCTTCCAGCACCTTGTTGAATCTCTGCCACGAAGAATTGAGGCAGTTCTGAAGGCAAAAGGGGGTCCAACCCCTTACTAGCATGGTGTACCTAATAAAGTGGCCAGTGAGTGTATACCATGGTGACTCTTCACTGCCTGTTGTTTCTGGATTGCACCCTCTGTATACCTCATACATTATAAGTGTTTGATATTTTTAACTTTAATAAAGATGTGTTTTCTATATAACTTACCTCATCTTTTGTTGTGGTTTATGGTACTCCACTTGAAATGGAAGTGAGACATCAGGTTGCCGTAAAACTGGAGCTGAAGTAAATCTCCGCTTAAGCTCCTGAAATGCTGAGACAGCCTCAGGAGACCAATTCAGTACATCAGCTCCCTTCTTGGTCAGATCAGTCAGTGGTTTGACAATACTAGAAAAGTTACCTATAAATTTACGATAGAAATTAGCAAAACCCAAAAACTTCTGGAGAGCCTTCAACGAAGTAGGCTGAACCCAATGATAAATGGCCTGTACCTTGGCCGGGTCCTTTTCAATAGTTGATGGAGATAAGATAAATCCCAAAAATGAAATCCTCTGTACACCAAAGAGGCCACCTTGGTTCTCCCCACTCTGAGGTACGTTCTGCCCTGTACCGCTCATTCTTACATGGGTGGGTGGATTGCTGGTGATATACAGGGGTGGATACTTTTTGGCATTCCCTTGCAGATTATACTGCCTATGCATGTCTGTCTGAGTCACATTGTGATTCAGTCGTTTTCTATATATACATAATAAAGAATTATTGAATATTTTTTTGTCACAATAATGTGGATAAATATGCATATCGGTTAAGGGATGCTATTAGTTACATACCTGAGGCTGTCAGTCTAGTCTCGGTTCTGAGTGGGGTTGGCAATTGTGTCCCTTTTTTTCTTGGACCTACAGATTGATGTATATATAAAGACATTATGGCTGGGGTTGCACCGCGCGACCCTTTTGCACTGCAGCACTTTGTATTTTCTGTATACATGTTCCCCATTTCCTGTTCTGTGTATATTCCCAAATAAAGCATTTACTAATTTTGACTTTCGGATCTATTGGTCGTGATTAATGTGGTTTCCACATCCCCCTGCTATGTATTATGTACGACTGATCCTATGATTATACATTAATATCAGCAGTGTAGACACAGAATGCTGCTGTTTTATACCTCTGTCTGTTTTTTCTATTGTTACTATTCTGTGTTCTGCACAGGTCTTGGCATAGGTCATATGGATTACAAGGCCAGAGAAAAATCCTGGCTGGGAAAAATCGATGATGTGTTTGGTCAGGACGGGACCAGTGGTGTACAGGCTGGTGATCCTAATAATGATGTATTATTTGATTCTATAAAGAAAATGCTCATTAAACGCACGAAGATATGGTGGAATAGAATCTTTTTAGAGAAATATATTTCAAAAAACATGATACCAAGGGGTCTCCGTGTTCGTGTGTTGCCCACCTTTCCCATTGATGATGCAGAATTTGTGGCTGGATGGGAGGATGCATGTGGGACGTGTTCATCTTCCCTTATGAAGCTGTTGGTGGGACATAACACCAAATCTATTAATTGTTTGGATAAAGAAATTGATCAGGCATTGATTGACCTCCGGACTACTTGTTCAGCCGAACGACTGAAAGTGTATGAAGAGACTCTTGATAAAGTCGTTGATGCAACTGTAAAGAAAATCAACGATACACAGATTTCAAAATTCAATAGGGATCAAAAGGACTACCAAAACAAATCAGTATATCAGTGGAAGAAATTTACTACACAATTACCTCCTTTGCATCGTAGTGTATCCAACACTTCGATGTCTTCATACTTCATATAGTACGCAGTCTGATGTTTCGGCCTCTTCAATAGTCACCCGATCTGGGATTAATCATGGAAGGATAAGGAGTCATAATTTCCATCCGTATAAAAGGAATAAGAATTGGTCACCTGGAGGCTACGATAGGGACAAGAAGGTAATTAACCTCAGTACTCACACTCTTACACGAGCGGATTGTACACTTTTATATAGAGGCCTGTCTTTTTCACTAGTGGCGGGCTTTGATAGGTTTACAGCTATTAAGGACTTACATATTTTTGCCAGGTCCCTTTTATTCAAACGTTTTTTCTTTGACAATAATGTACATGAATTATTTCCTACAGAGGAAGAACGTTCAACTTTGAGGATATTGGAGGATTTGTCTGATGAGCACTCAACGCCAGTGGGAGGTAAGATACCTCCGTCAATCAGACCACACTCTAAAAAATTTCCCCCTCTCTCAAGCTGTAATGCTATAGATCTTTTTGTAAAAGTGGTGAGTAAGGAGTTCTTAAAAGTACCTCAATACATTCAGAGAGATAACCTAACTTTGGAGGAGAGAAGGCGTCTTGTCTATCTGAAGAATCTCCCTGGGGTTGTGATCAAGCCGGCGGACAAGGGGGGGAATATTGTTATATGGCCCATACAGCTCTATGAGAAAGAAGCCATGCGTCAGCTTTTAGATGATACCTGTTACAAGAAGCTGACATTCAACCCCTTGTCCGTCTTTTGTAAACAACTCAGGGAGATTTTGACGCGTGCTATGGAAACCAATGTTATCTCCAAAGAACTTTTTACTGCTCTAATTGTAGCAGAACCGACGATTCCTACCTTTTATTTACTCCCCAAAACCCATAAGAATATACAAACGCCACCGGGTAGGCCCATAGTCTCAGGGCGGGGGAGTTATTTGGAGTGTGTCAATAAATGGCTGGACTCACTTCTTCAGCCGTTGGTTGAGACGATGCCCTCATACCTTAAGGACACCAACCAACTGCTGCGTAAAATGGATGGTCTCTTTTTGGATAGGGATACCCTTTTGGTCACTATGGACGTGGAATCGTTATACACAAGTATCCGCCATTGTGATGGCCTACGAGCCACGGAATTCTTTTTGTCCACGTCCGATCTTCCTTTGGGATTACAAGCTCTTATCCTAGAGGTTTTGGAATTTGCTCTCACGCATAGCTTTTTTGTCTTCAGTGGGTCCTTTTTCCTGCAGCTCCAGGGTACAGCCATGTGAGCGGCCTATGCGCCCTCCTATGCCAACCTGTTCCTGGGGCTGTGGGAAAGGGATCTCCTTATGTCAGACCGTCTGTTGTCTATGGAGCGCGTCCTTCTGTGGACGCGCTACATAGATGACATTCTGGTTATCTGGCAGGGTGATATTAAATCATTGGAAAACTTTATGGAAGTACTTAATGATAATGACCGGAATATTCATCTCACTGCCGCAATTGATGGAGATAAGGCTGAATTTCTAGATGTCTCTCTAATGAGGGGAAAAGAAGGTTTGATTCAAACATCTGTGTTTTGTAAACCGACATCTACGAATGCACTCCTACATGCAACTTCTTCCCATCCAGCACACATGGTCCGATCTGTACCAGTCGGCCAGTTTTTACGTATTCAACGTATCTGCTCAACAGTAGAGGAATTCGAATCCCAGGCCTCTGATCTGAGAAATCGTTTTGTGGAAAGGGGATATAGCAATCGCTCAATAAAAAGAGCATATCTTCATGCCAAGCATAGTAATAGGGATTCCCTCTTGTATAAAACCAAGGATATAAATGGGAAGTCAGACACGATTAGATTTATTACAAATTTTAATGCACGATCAGAGCAGATGCGTGGGATTTTGAATAACTCTTGGGCCATACTGAAAACGGACCCCATCCTGGCGAAGATCATCCCGAACAAACCGCAAATCACCTTTAGGAGAGCTAAAAACTTAGGTGACCACATGGTGCGTAGCCATTATACAGGGAAACCACCCAGGACATTTTTGGATTATCATGTCCCAAAAGAGAGGGGTGGAAGTAAGGCCTGCGGCCATTGTGTGGCTTGTATCAATATGGTTAAGGGGGATACTTTTGTAGATTCCTCTGGCCGTAAGGAATATAAGATCAGGCAATCTATTACTTGCACCTCTCGTAATGTTATATATTATGCCACGTGCCCCTGCTCCTTGATCTATGTAGGGTTGACTACTCGACAATTAAAAGTGAGGATCAGGGAGCACGTGTTAGGCATACAAGCTGCGGCGAAGGAAGATGATCTAAATATATTGAAAACCCTACCTAGACACTTTAAAATCCATCATGGGTGTGATGGCAGTGGTCTCAAGGTGAAGGGAATTGACATGATTGAGGTGGGGATTCGAGGTGGGAAAGTGTCTCAAAGATTGGCCCAAAAAGAGTCACGATGGATATGGACACTGGACACGGTGTATCCCTTGGGATTAAATGAGAATCTATCATATGTTCCATTTCTATGATCACCACTCTGTTTAGAGCAGTGTATGGTTATACATTGTGCAGCAGTTTTTTGATTTTATTGATTTTAATATGTTTTTGTGTCTTAGTTGTTTTTAGAATCCTTTCCTTGGTCCGGATTGGAGCAACATGGAACTTCCTGGCTCTAGTCCTTCTGTCACAGATGAAGATTTCTCCCTTCCTTTCCCTCCTTCCCTACCTCATTGTCCTGTTCCCTTCACCTTCCCCTTCCCTCCCCCTTTTCCCCTCCCCTCCCCCCCTTCCTCATCACATGTTACATGTTTCATGTGTTGCGCATATCAAATTGATGTGTGGCCCGTGGCCCTGTAATCTTATTCTTATTTTTATTCATTAATCTATATTATAGCATCTATATAGTTGAAAGTTAATATATCTCTTTTGACAGTCGCAACATATGTTTTTGCATAATTATGAGTTATATGTGTATTATGAGTGACATTTGGAGCTATACATTTATGTATATATACTCTGTTTTTTCTTCCGTCCCTCGCCTATATGATGATATATGGATAGATAGTGAATTTGGATACCTCTTTACCTCATTAATAATATTATAATTGTTTCTGGTACAATGCAGCTATTTATTTATTTACTTATGGTTGATATTATATTATATATGTTATGAGGCTTTGATACTATAATGGTATAGTTTCCTTATATTATGATGGGAAAAATCTGGTATCTATGTATTGCATGTGAGCGGATGGACGTAGCAGAGCCCATTTACATCTGGGATAACTCTAGTGTGCCCTATGATATTCCTTTCCATTATTATACAAAAGTGGAGCTGACGTGCCGCTGACTTTGTACGCGGGTGGGCCATGTCCCGGCGCGCTGGTTGATCTCGGCGTCTCTATGTGGTGTGGGAGTGGCTGACAATGGATGTCCCTCCCCACCCCATGATGCCGCAGCCATCCAGTGTTTTCGGTTTCCATGGCGGCGCCGTCGTCACTTCCGGTCCGCGTCACGGGCACTTCCGGTCCGGGGATATTTAAACACACCGGTATAATTAGTCACACGCCCCCTGACGAAGGAGAATCTCTCCGAAACGCGCGTCGGGGTGACGCGCGGTTTACCTGGCCACTTTGGTTCTCCCCACTCTGAGGTACGTTCTGCCCTGTACCGCTCATTCTTACATGGGTTGGTGGATTGCTGGTGATATACAGGGGTGGATATTTTTTGGCATTCCCTTGCAGATTATACTGCCTATGCATGTCTGTCTGAGTCACATTGTGATTCAGTCGTTTTCTATATATACATAATAAAGAATTATTGAATATTTTTTTGTCACAATAATGTGGATAAATATGCATATAGGTTAAGGGATGCTATTAGTTACATACCTGAGGCTGTCAGTCTAGTCTCGGTTCTGAGTGGGGTTGGCAATTGTGTCCCTTTTTTTCTTGGACCTACAGATTGATGTATATATAAAGACATTATGGCTGGGGTTGCACCGCGCGACCCTTTTGCACTGCAGCACTTTGTATTTTCTGTATACATGTTCCCCATTTCCTGTTCTGTGTATATTCCCAAATAAAACATTTACTAATTTTGACTTTCGGATCTATTGGTCGTGATTAATGTGGTTTCCACATCCCCCTGCTATGTATTATGTACGACTGATCCTATGATTATCCATTAATATCAGCAGTGTAGACACAGAATGCTGCTGTTTTATACCTCTGTCTGTTTTTTCTACTCATACATTATAAGTGTTTGATATTTTTAACTTTAATAAAGATGTGTTTTCTATATAACTTACCTCATCTTTTGTTGTGGTTTATGGTTACTCCACTTGAAATGGAAGTGAGACATCAGGTTGCCGTAAAACAGGAGCTAAAGTAAATCTCCGCTTAAGCTCCTGAAATGCTGAGACAGCCTCAGGAGACCAATTCAGTACATCAGCTCCCTTCTTGGTCAGATCAGTCAGTGGTTTGATAATACTAGAAAAGTTACCTATAAATTTACGATAGAAATTAGCAAAACCCAAAAACTTCTGGAGAGCCTTCAACGAAGTAGGCTGAACCCAATGATAAATGGCCTGTACCTTGGCCGGGTCCATTTCAATATTCGATGGAGATAAGATAAATCCCAAAAATGAAATCCTCTGTACACCAAAGAGGCCACCTTGGTTCTCCCCACTCTGAGGTACGTTCTGCCCTGTACCGCTCATTCTTACATGGGTGGGTGGATTGCTGGTGATATACAGGGGTGGATACTTTTTGGCATTCCCTTGCAGATTATACTGCCTATGCATGTCTGTCTGAGTCACATTGTGATTCAGTCGTTTTCTATATATACATAATAAAGAATTATTGAATATTTTTTTGTCACAATAATGTGGATAAATATGCATATCAGTTAAGGGATGCTATTAGTTACATACCTGAGGCTGTCAGTCTAGTCTCGGTTCTGAGTGGGGTTGGCAATTGTGTTCCTTTTTTTCTTGGACCTACAGATTGATGTATATATAAAGACATTATGGCCCAAAAATGAAATCCTCTGTACACCAAAGAGGCATTTCGATCCCTTAACCCCTTCACCCCCAAGGGTGGTTTGCACGTTCATGACCAGGCCAATTTTTACAATTCTGACCACTGTACCTTTATGAGGTCATAACTCTGGAACGCTTCCATTGATCCCGGTGATTCTGACATTGTTTTCTCGTGACATATTGTACTTCATGTTAGTGGTAAAATTTCATTCAAATAACTTGCGTTTATTTGTGAAAAAAATGGAAATTTGGCAAACATTTTGAAAATTTCCCAATTTTCCAACTTTGAATTTTTATGCCCTTAAATCACAGAGATACGGCATACAAAAAACTTGATAAGTAACATTTCCCACATGTTTACTTTACATCAGCACAATTTTGGAACCAAAATTTTTTTCTGTTAGGAAGTTATAAGGATTAAAAGTTGACCAGCGATTTCTCATTTTTACAACACCATTTTATTTTTAGGACCACATCACATTTGAAGCCACTTTGAGGGGTCTATATGATAGAAAATACCCAAAATTGACACCATTCTAAAAACTGAACCCCTTAAGGTGCTCAAAACCACATTCAAGAAGTTTATTAACCCATTAGGTGCGTCACAGGAATTTTTTTGAATATTTAAAAAGAAATGAACATCTAACTTTTTTTCACAAAAAAAATACTTCAGGTTCAATTTTCTTTATTTTACCAAGGGTAACAGGAGAAATTGGACTGCAAAAGTTATTGTGCAATTTGTCCTGAGTACGCTGATACCTGATTTGTGGGGGGGAACGACTGTTTTGGCGCATGGCAGAGCTCAGAATGGAAGGAGCGCCGTTTGACTTTTTCAATGCAAAATTGGCTGGAATTCAGATCGGACGCCATGTAACGTTTGGAGAGTCCCTGATGTACCTAAACAGTGGAAACCCCCTACAAGTGACCCCATTTTGGAAACTAGACCCCCCAAGGAACTTATCTAGATGTGTGGTGAGAACTTTGAACCCACAAGGGCTTTACAGAAGTTTATAACGTACAGCGGTACAATTAAAAAATCATATTTTTTCCACAAAAATGATCTTTTCACCCCAATTTTTATTTTCCCAAGGGTAACAGGACCCTAAAAGTTATTGTGCAATTTGTCCTGAGTACGCTGATACCCCACATGTGGGGGTAAACCACTATTTGGGCGCATGGCAGAGCTCGGAAGGGAAGCAGTGCCATTTGACGTTTTTGGCTGGAATTGAGATCGGACACCATGTCGCGTTTGGAAAACCCCTGATGTACCAAAACAGTGGAAACCCCCCACAAATGACACCATTTTGGAAACTAGACCCCCTAAGGAACTTATCTAGATGTGTGGTGAGAACTTTGAACCCCCATGGGCTTCACAGAAGTTTATAACATAAAGCCATACAATTAAAAAATCATATTTTTTCCACAAAAATGATCTTTTCACCCTCAATTCTTATTTTTCCAAGGGTAACAGGACCCTAAAATTTATTGTGCAATTTGTCCTGAGTACGCTGATACCCCACATGTGGGGGTAAACCACTATTTGGGCGCATGGCAGAGCTCGGAAGGGAAGCAGCGCCATTTGACGTTTTTGGCTGGAATTGAGATCGGACACCATGTCGCGTTTGGAAAACTCCTGATGTACCAAAACAGTGGAAACCCCCCACAAATGACACCATTTTGGAAACTAGACCCCCTAAGGAACTTATCTAGATGTGTGGTGAGCACTTTGACCCCCCCCAGTGCTTCACAGAAGTTTATAATGCCCGGGCGTGAAAATAAATAATTCGTATTTTTTCCACAAACATGATCTTTTAGTCACCATTTTTTTATTTTCCCAAGGGTACCAGGAGAAATTGGACCCCAAAAGTTGTTGTCCAATTTGTCCGGAGTATGCTGATACCCCATATGTGGGAGAAAACTACTGTATGGGCACACGTCGGGGCTCGGAAGGGAAGTAGTGACGTTTTGGAATGCAGACTTTGATGGAATGGTCTGCGGGTGTCATGTTGCCTTTGGAGAGCCCCTAATGTACCTAAACAGTGGAAACCCCCCACAAATGACACCATTTTGTAAACTAGACCCCCCAAGGAACTTATCTAGATGTGTGGTGAGCACTTTGAACCCCCCAGTGCTTCACAGAAGTTTATAACGCCCGGGCGTGAAAATAAAAAATTTGTATTTTTTCCACAAACATGATCTTTTAGTCACCATTTTTTTATTTTCCCAATGGTACCAGGAGAAATTGGACCCCAAAAGTTGTTGTCCAATTTGTCCTGAGTATGCTGATACCCCATATGTGGGAGAAAACTACTGTATGGGCACACGTCGGGGCTCGGAAGGGAAGTAGTGACGTTTTGGAATGCAGACTTTGATGGAATGGTCTGCGGGTGTCATGTTGCCTTTGGAGAGCCCCTAATGTACCTAAACAGTGGAAACCCCCCACAAATGACACCATTTTGTAAACTAGACCCCCCAAGGAACTTATCTAGATGTGTGGTGAGCACTTTGAACCCCCCAGTGCTTCACAGAAGTTTATAACGCCCGGGCGTGAAAATAAAAAATTCGTATTTTTTCCACAAACATGATCTTTTAGTCACCATTTTTTTATTTTCCCAAGGGTACCAGGAGAAATTGGACCCCAAAAGTTGTTGTCCAATTTGTCCTGAGTATGCTGATACCCCATAAGTGGGAGAAAACTACTGTATGGGCACACGTCGGGGCTCGGAAGGGAAGTAGTGACGTTTTGGAATGCAGACTTTGATGGAATGGTCTGCGGGTGTCATGTTGCCTTTGGAGAGCCCCTAATGTACCTAAACAGTGGAAACCCCCCACAAATGACCCCATTTTGAAAACTAGACCCACTAAGGAACTTATCTAGATGTGAGGTGAGCACTTTGAACCCCCAAGGGCTTCACTGAAGTTTATAATGCCAGGGCATGAAAATAAAAAAATCGTATTTTTTCCAGAAACATGATCAATTAGTCCCCAATTTTTTCATTTTCCCAAGGGTAACAGGAGAAATTGGACCCCCAAAAGTTGTTGTCCAATTTGGCCTGAGTACGCTGACACCCCATATGTGGGAGAAAACTACTGTATGGACACACATCGGGGCTCGGAAGGGAAGCAGTGACGTTTTGGAATGCAGACTTTGATGTAATGGTCTGCGGGTGTCATGTGCGTTTGGAGAGCCCCTGATGTACCTAAACTATTGAAACTCCCCACAAGTGACCCCATTTTGGACACTAGACCCCCCACGGAACTTATCTAGATGTGTGGTGAGCACTTTGAACCCCCAAGTGCTTCACAGAAGTTTATAACACTCGGACGTGAAAATAAAAAAATCATTTTTTTCCACAAAAATGATATTTTTGCCCCCAATTTTTTATTTTCCTAAGGGTAACAGGAGAAATTGGACCCCAAAAATTGTTTTGCAATTTGTCCTGAGTAGGCTGATACCCTACATGTGGGGGTAAAACACTGTTTGGGCGCATGGCAGAGCTTGGAAGGGAAGGAGCACCATTTGACTTTTTCAACTCAGAATTGGCTGGAATTGAGATCAGACGCCATGTTGCATTTGGAGAGCCCCTGATGTGCCCAAACAGTGGAAACCCCCAATTATAACTCCAACCCTAACCCCAACACACCCCTAACCCTAATCTGAGCCCTAACCCTAGCCCTAACCCTAGCCCTAACCCTAGCCCTAACCCTAGCCCTAACCCTAAGGCTGTGTGCACACGCTGCGGATTTTGCTGCGGTTCCGCAGCGGTTTTGGCTGCTGCGGTGTACAGTACCATGATTCCCTATGGGAATCAAAAACCGCAGTGCAGAC
The DNA here is from genome assembly GCF_039654945.1 of Dendrobates tinctorius. Lineage (NCBI taxonomy): Eukaryota > Metazoa > Chordata > Amphibia > Anura > Dendrobatidae > Dendrobates > Dendrobates tinctorius. The sequence continues at coordinate 1,403,047 of NW_027361674.1, forward strand.
GGTGCGGAATTTTCCGCGCGGATTATCTGCGGTTTTCAATCCGCAGAAAGAACTGACATGTCAATTCTTTCTGCGGATTCTCCTGCGGTTTGCCATTTCCTCTATTGAGGAGATGAAAAACCGCAGGACAATACCGCAGAGCAATCCGCAGGTAAAACCGCAGGTCTTTTGACCTGCGGTTTCACCTGCGGATTTTACAAAATCCGCGCGGATGAATCCGCACCTAATCCGCAGCGTGTGCACACAGCCTTACCCTAACGGGAAAATGGAGATAAATACTTTTTTTTTAGTTTTATTATTTTTCCCTAACTAAGGGGGTGATAACGGGGGGTTTGACTTACTATTTATGGAGGTTTTTATGTTTGGCGGCTGTCACACGCTAAAAGACACTTTTTATTGTAAAATAGTTTTTGCATCACCACATTTTGAGAGCTATAATTTTTCCGTATTTTGACCCACTGAGTCATGTGAGGTCTTATTTTTTGCGGGACGAGTTGACGTTTTTATTGGTACCATTTTCGGGCACGTGACATTTTTTGATCGCTTTTTATTCCTATTTTTGGGACGCAGAATGAACAAAAACCAGCGTTTCATGAATTTCTTTTGGGGGGGTGCGTTTACACCGTTCCGCGAGCGGTAAAATTGATAAAGCGGTTTTATTCTTCGGGTCAGTACGGTTACAGCGATACCTCATTTAGGTCGTTTTTTTATGTTTTTGTCGGTTTTATGCAATGAAAACTATTTTATATAAAAAATAATTATTTTTGCATCGCTTTATTCTGTGAGCTATAACTTTTTTATTTTTTCGCTGATGATGCTGTGTGGCAGCTCGTTTTTTGCGGGACAAGATGACGTTTTCAGCGGTACCATGGATATTTATATGCGTCTTTTTGATCGCGCGTTATTACACTTTTTGTTTGGCGGTATGATAATAAATCATTATTTTTTGCTTCGTTTTTTATTTTTATTTTTTAAGGGGTTCGCTAAAAGGGTTAACTAATGGGACAGTTTTATAGGGCGGGTCATTACGGACACGGCGATACCTAATATGTGTACTTTTATTGTTTTTTTTTTTATTATTTCCAAAAAATGGATTTATTGAGGGAATATTTTTTTTTTTTTTCTAATTTATTTGGCGATTTTTTTAAATTTATTTTTACATTTTTTTTTTATTTTTTTTTTACTTTATTACATAGTCCCAGGTGGGACATCACTGTCCTGTGACAGATCGCTGATCTGTCACATCACAGATCACTGTGACAGATCAGCAATCTGTCACAGGCATTGAAGAAGACTTCCTCTTGCCTGCGCTTTGCAGGCACTGAGGAAGCCAGCTTCCTCAGGTCCCCGAAGGCCCCCGTCGCCATCTTGGATTCGGGGGCCTGGAGGATAGGAGCCCCCGCAGCAGCGCTGCACATTGCGCTGCCGTGGGGGGCTCAGGGAAGCACGGAGGGAGCCCCCTCCCTGCCGATGCTTCCCTTTAACTCCCGGTACACCGCGATCATGTTTGATCGCGGTGTGCAAGGGGTTAATGTGTCGGGGGCGGTCCGTGACCGCCCCTGACATATAGTGCCGGGTGTCAGCTGTGATAATCAGCTGACACCTGGCCGCGATCAGCGGCGCTCACCACGTGGGCGCCGCTGATCGCGGTAGACGTACTATCCTGTCCACGGTCATACGGGCCCGGGTACCGTGGACGGGATAGTACGTCGGATGTCAGGAAGGGGTTAACAAACAGGGAATTCTCCCTCAAAATTCCGGAACACAGTCCGAACATGTTCCACATGGGAATCCCAATCACTAGAAGAAATCAAAATATCATCCAGATAGATGATCAAAAACTTATCCACAAAGTCTCAGAAAATATAATTCATAAAGGACTGGAAGACAGAAGGGGCATTAGAGAGCCCAAAAGGCATCACCAGGTACTCAAAATGTCCCTCCGGAGTATTAAACGCTGTCTTCCATTCATCCCCGTGCTTGATGCGAATATGATTATACGCCCCCCTGAGGTCAAGCTTAGTAAACCAGCAGGCACTCTTAACTCTGGAGAATAAATCAGACATCAGAGGTAACGGGTACTGATATTTAACCGTCATCTTGTTAATGGAACGATAATCAATACACGGTCTTAATGAACCATCTTTCTTGGCCACAAAAAAACCAGCACCTAAAGGTGACGAGGATGGTCTAATATGACCCTTCTCCAACGACTCCTTAATATAGGATCGCATAGCAACATGTTTGGGTACAGATAAGTTGAAAAGCCGACCCTTGGGAAATTTACACCCAGGTATCAACTCAATTGCACAGTCATAACTCCTATGAGGAGGCAAAGACGCAGACTTACTCTCACTAAATACATCAGAGAAATAAGCCAGATAATCAGGAATATCATGAGATTGAGGAGAGGTGGAGAAAACAGGAGCGTCCCTAAGAACACACTGACAACCCCAACTCACCACAGACACAGATTTCCAATCCAAAACTGGGTTATGAGTTTGCAAACAGGGGAAACCCAAAACAATAGTATCATGCAAATTATGCAGCACCAAAAATTTACAATTTTCTTGGTGGTCTGGGGCAACTCGCACCTAGGCCCAAAACTGAGGTTTATTCTCCGCCAAAGGAGTTGCATCAATACCCCTCAAAGGAATAGGCGTCTGCAGAGGCGTCATGGACAAACCACAAGGTTTAGCAAAGTCCAAATCCATCAGATTCAGAGCTGCTCCTGAATCCACAAAAGCCTTGGTGAAAAACGTGGACAAGGAGGAGATCAGAGTAATTGTCAAAAGGAACTTAGGTTGTACACTGCCCACAGCAAATGTGTGTGCAAAACATTTCTCTCGTTTAGGGCAGGCAGAAAAATTATGATAACCATCACAACCCAATAAATATTATTAAGGCAATAACTCAAAATTCAATTCATACACCACAAGAAATAAGTATAAATTTCCAAATATACAATTTTTATTGAATGCAATAGCATAATATACATTACTTAATGAAGAACACTAGTAAAATAAGGACACTGCTATCCAAATAGGGAGCCTATATTGCACAACTGCCCAGAATAGCATATACTAATTAAATAAGTGCATAAAGAACATTATACATGTGCTATATCAATAACACATATTGGGGTTACATCCATAAAAATGCATCTGAACTGAAAAGAACTTTCCACGGTGCAAACAGGCATAACCAATCAAGAAGTCCATATGGATCCTAGGTATACACATTGTACTACTCAGCTATTACTAAGTACCTAAACCATAGTGCATTAAAGTATGTACCCAAAAGAAGTATGTGAATAAAAGGATGTTTCCAAGAAGGCACTTACATGATTAAAGTGTATGGCCGGTCTCACCTGCAAGCTACTATTATATGCCCCATACGGGCCTTCTGCTACTGGTCTCAGTACAGACATTTTCTACAGGTATATTTTCACACCGGTCTCAGTACAGACATCTTCCACAGGCAAATTGCTTCAGCAATCCAGCGGGAACCTCTCCTCATTTCCTTATGGAATATATTGTATCTAATTGAAATACCAGCACAGCACACCTTAAGGTTAGTTGGAAGCCTGCTATATGCCTACACCATATTTGGAAGCAGGAACTTACAAAAAATTATTTTGCTCGTGGACATATGTTTGTTCATACTATATAAACAGCAGTTGGACTGACGAAGGCCAAGTGTAGGCCGAAACATCTTTTTGTAGGACTGCAGATAAATAAAAACTTCACCTAAAAAGGACAATTCAGTTGAGTGCCAAGTTACTTAATTATTAACCGCTCCTCTGTGATGTCACAATGAGATCACCATTCTGACATCATTCGTGTTCCGCTCCTCTGTGATGTCACAGTGAGATCACCATTGTGACATCATTCCTGTTCCGCTCCTCTGTGATGTCACAGTGAGATCACCATTGTGACATCATTCGTGTTCCGCTCCTCTGTGATGTCACAATGAGATCACCATTGTGACCTCAGGAACTGAGGGGTTATAAGGAATGACACTGCAGGAAGAGGCTTTGTCTGGAAAGACTCACTGTGTGTTACACAACTAGCGATATTCCTCCAGGATAAACTGCTGTGTTGATTTCTTCTGATTGCGACTGAGCTAATAAGATCTGTACAAGGCGCTCCTATCAACATCCGCCGCCAGCATTCCGGGGCTTTGGCCCCTGGAGGTAAGTGTTTTCCCAGATATTTGTCCAATACTAGCTGAAGAGACCGGCGCTGCCCGGGCATAGTAACTAACTGTGGTTAGTTATAGCAAATTATAATTATCCTCCATCCCATAGTCCCGTGCCCACATACCCATCATACATATCCTCCATCCCATAGTCCATTGCCCATATACCCATCATACATCCTCCATCCTGTAGTCCCATGCCCATATACCCATCATACATATTCGCCATCCCATAGTCGAGTGCTCATATACCCATCACACATCCTCCATCCCATAGTCCCGTGCCCATATACCATCATACATATCCGGCATCCCATAGTCCCATGCCCATGTACCCGTCATACATATCCTCTATCCTATAGTCCAGTGCCCATATACCCATCATACATATCCTCCATCCCATAGTCCCATGCCCATGTACCCGTCATACATATCCTCCATCCCATAGTCCAGTGCCCATATACCCATCATAAATATCCTCCATCCCATAGTCCCGTGCCCATATACCCATCATACATATCCTCCATCCCATAGTCCAGTGCCCATATACCCATCACACATCCTCCATCCCATAGTCAACCATTATGACATCATAATGAGTGGCGGGGCTTGCAACCTATGATGACATCAGCATCGCCATGGCAGCTATTGTGACATCATAATGAGGGGTGGGGCTTGATACGCACACACTTTTTCCCCAGTATGCAGATAGGGGCAAAATTGTTTGGTGAATTGGAATGTGCGGGGTTAAAATTTCACCTCACAACATAGCTTAGGACGCTCTCGGGGTCCAGACGTGCGACTGTGCCAAATTTTGTGGCTGTAGCTGCGATGGTGCGTTTGCTTAGCCCGGACATACACACATACACACACACACTTGAGCTTTGTATATTAGATGGGGTTATTGTTAGTAAGTCACAAGGTGCATTTCTTGGAGGATTCTTCATGTGTCACTTGTAATTCCAGGAGCCTTCTCCCATCATGTATTCCCTATTCCAGGCTCAAACCAATTGTAAGTTTGAATGGAGATCCCCTGTAAGAGAAAAATAAGTCACGTGTCTCTCTGATCTTCATATGTGTGACTTCATCAATACTTTAGGGGAAAATAATTAGAAATTTAACGCAAAGTCATGATCCAGGTCGGGGGTTGCTTCTTCTTCCTGTCTATATTAGAAGCTCCAGATATCTGACATCTATTCTTTTTTTCCAATAGAATACTTCATTATGGTTCCTCAACATCCTGCCGTCTACTTCTTCCGTGGATTCTTCTCCGGTGTCGCCTGTACCATCATCTGTGGGTAAGTCTTATAGTGATTTGTGGGCTACACGGGAGTCTATAGAAGAAACATCCCATCTTCAGGTCATCACACGATTCAGGATAGGGAATCATCTAGAGAAGATGTTTAGTGGGTCATAAGCTGGCTCTGACCGGTCCGAGCACAATGGACTTTTCTGTATAATTGAAAAAAATGCTGATTGTCATAGATCACAAAAATGACTGCAGATCGGGAGAGACAAAATAGACGACGAAAAATAAATGTCTTCATAACATTCTGCAGAACACAGATAGACTTTACTTTACAATTTGCTACATGACTTCTGTTTTATCATTTTATAGACTTCTGATAAAGAAATGCTGGAGAAAATATTCAGGAAAAGACACCAAGAAGGCAGATACAGAGAATAGGGCTGATCCTGACGGTACGTACAGCCTCACTAACCCCACATTATTATCTATGTACATACAAAGACTTCTTGGCGGCTTTTCTATTACATGGTCGCAGTCCACATTGTAAAGCTGAATAATTACTCTAGTCATATTCTGATTACTTTCTTTCCATATATGAAATCTCTCTCAGAGTACGGTCACACTAGGCGGTTTTATTTTCAGTGTTTTTTTCTGCAGCAAAACCCGATCTCTTGGCAGGAAAGAAGCTGCAGAAACAAAACATGTTTTCTTTGTTTGAGGATTTGGCCATTCTATTTTTCGTAATTAACTGTACCATGTAGAGATTATAATACCTTTGTCAATTTAATATTTGTAACAAACATATAGAAGCTTTTATTTTAATGATGCTGATGTCTATGTTCTATGTTACAGAAGAACAAGAGGATGACAACTCTAACGTCAGTGACGATGCTCCTCATGGACTAATGGCCGAAAAGACAGATGTTCTTACAAACACCGATAACTCTTCATCTGGCCCTGGTAATATGGCCATCGATACAGATTCAGATGAGGATGTGATCATCTTTGACAGTAAGTTCTCAGGCTTTTCTAACATATGCTTAATAGAAAAACAGCAGCCTAATAAAAAAAACTCTAAAAGTAGATAACTGGTTGCTTGCTCCTTCTGTTTCCATACTTTACAATTTAGTGGTTTTAAAACCTGTAAAATGTAAAAAAATTTTAACAAACATAGAAGCTTTTATTTTAGTAATGTTAATTTGAATGTTACACCTTACAGGAGAAGATTTGGATAATATGGATATTGCAAATGATGAAGCTGCTCTTTTCTATTATTTCTATTCCACTGCCGAAAACAGAGATGTCCTCGAAAACACCAACATCCCTACGTCTGGAGCCCATTACGTAAACATCAACCAGCCAGATTAGACATTATTATTACACAAAAGCGGGACTAACTCCTAGCCGCGGTCTACGGACCAAACATTGGGCATGGGCAGGGCCTTGGGGGCAGATCCCAAGTGCGCTCAACCATGTGAAATAGCTTACGCTCAGGAACATTGAGGGATAGCGCTATCGGATAGCTCTACCCGTTCATAGCCTCATAGCCTGTTTTCCTCACAGGCTCTTTTGCCCACACATTAAAGCTTTCAGTACAGTACAGGGGTATGTGCATCTTCTATTACCTGTTACCTGGTCTTTAGTATTGTTATCCTTAGCAATATAGGTCTTGCCCGTCTGCTATTCGATGTTCCATATTTCTTGGCGTGTACTATCCATGAATTTATTATCTTGCACCCAGCCTTGTACATGATATGTATATACTTTATTTTATTTTATGTTACAAAAACTGTATTAATTTATTTTCAGTAAATTGATGAAGGTCACAAGACCGAAACGTCACTGACTGTATGTACTGCATTATATTAAATACTTCTCCGCATTTGAAATCCACTTGTGTGTGCCAAGTTTATATTACACTTACCATGGATTGGGCCCCTACTTGTGCACCACCTATACAGAGTTGTGCCAACGGTGTTTTATTACTAAGATAATCCCTTACGCTGAGCACACTCCTTTGGGCAATGCCATTACTTACTTTTTCATACAATGCTGAAGAAACGTCTAACATCTTAGCACAATCTACCTTACCAAGTGATTTCCTCAGAGTCCCTCCTAAGGAGACTAGAGGACGTGATCTGGAGAGGGAATTAAGACGCTGCACTAACTGCGAACTACATTGCGTCACCATCACGGAATGTCTTAAGGTTCAGAGAATACCTAGGGGCCTGCGTGTATCCCTGCGTCCAACTCTCTTTAGTGACTCACATGATTTTTGCTCACGTTTTGATCAAATTATTAACAAATGTTCTTTTCACCTTATAACTCTCACGTTAGAGCATCTGCACCAGGAAATCACAAAGTGTAAGGAGGAAATTACTAACATTGAGAATCAGCTGGCAGTTTCCACCACGACTGAGAAATTCAACAACCTAAAGACCAGGATCAACAAGGTGATTAATCAACACCGACGGGACACAGAAACAAGGAAAAGGAACAAATTCACAAAGGATACTGAAGATTACGAACAGATCAGGGTCTACAAATGGCGAGAATCCTACAACTCGGGGAACTTCTCTACGCGACCAAATTACAGATCTTCTACAGACATCTCGACATCAGGATAAGACTACGAAAGACAACCTCCGAGCAACCGTTTTTTAGGCCAGAGACGCAGATCTTCAAGAAGAAGAGGACCCGCCGGGGAAAGAGACACTAGCAGAAATATGGACTTCCATGGCATAACCCGCTCACAGGTAATACCCCCCTTGTGATCAATATCTCATCCAAAAATTTGGGCATTGCTGAACACCAAGTTCTACAGAAAGGTCTATCTTTCTGCCCGAGCTACAAATATGATACATTTAATCTTGACATGGATCTACAGAGATTCTACAGATGCCTGAGATTAAAACTACATTTCTCCAATAAAATTAATTGCAAAAATGATACTGCCCTACCCTCAACTTCTACTATAACCTTTGACAGCCTAGTCTTTAGGAATAAAAGTAAATTCAGACCACCCACAGGTTCCCATGCTTTAGAGACCTTTATCTCATTTGTTGACAATACTTTTCAGTCTCTGAGGGATGACATAAATAAAGGCAGGGTACACTTTCCCTCGAACCTATCTCTGCTTGATAAACAAGCTTTGAATAATTTACAAAATGACAAAGAAATAATTATCAAACCAGCGGATAAGGGTGGATCGATTGTGATTGTAGACAAATCAACATATCTAGATGAGATTTATCGCCAATTAGGCAATACACTTATCTACCAACCACTCCAGGGTGACCCAACCCAGGTGGTCAAACAATTAATCCATGAGACATTGATTAAGTATCTACAATGTGGGATCATTGACCCTAAAATGTCTGACTACCTGACTAAACAGTTCCCAATAACACCTGTTCAACAAAAGTTCATAAAAGCCTAGACAACCCACCTGGCAGACCTATCGTAGCCTCCACGGAATCTGTCTTCTCGCCCAACCCCAAGTTCTTAGAAAAAATATTAAAACCTCTCATCAAGCGTACATCATCCTTTTTACTAGACATTGGGGCATTTTTAGATACTTTACATAATCTTGGCGATATCCCACCAGATGCCATCCTCGTGACGATTGACGTCAAGGATTTATATACATCAATACCTCATCAGGAAGGCATAAGCTCAGTACGCAGATTATTAGAACAATCTGACTTCAACCCAGAACAGGTCAACCTCTGTTGTGACTTACTCTCGATTATTCTAACGAGAAATTTCTTTTTATTCGAGGACAAGTACTACTTACAAATCAAAGGGACACCTATGGGTTCAAACGCTGCTCCCCTGTATGCGAACTGTTACGTAGCGCATTTTGAGGAAAGCCTCATTTATCGCAATGACCTCTTCTGCACACATGTCCTCTCGTGGAAGAGGTACATTGATGATATTTTTTGCATCTGGAGGGGTCCTCCAGGAGCCTTGGATAAGTTTTTCTCCTTTTTGAAATCTTCCTGGCCAGGTTTAGATTTCACTATGACTTCTGATAGGCAACAAATCAATTTTCTAGATACCCTTGTTATCAAAGATGATGAAGGCCATCTCACTACAGACATCTACACAAAACCAACAGACCGAAACAGTCTGTTACATTATGAGAGTTTTCACTCTACTAGGATGAAAAATTCTATACCAAAATCTCAAATGAAAAGAGTGGAAAGAATAGTCTCAGACACAGAGACTAAGGGCAAACGTATGGAAGAAATGCGTACTAAATTCATGGAGAGGGGGTACCCTCCAAATATATTGAACGCATCCAACCTAACAAATTCTTCAAAACAAAAGATTAAAAACTGTATTCCCATCGTCAATTATCACCCTTTGGCATATCGATTACATACTACCATACGCCGACATTGGCAGATTCTACAGCTAGCACATCCTCACATTGACGAATTCAAGGAACCATTCCTCCCTTGTTTCAGACGACCACAGAACATTAGGGACCTATTGGTAAGAGCAGATGTAGGTTCTTCCCATCCATCCATACCACAACGTTTCCTCATGATCCCTAAATACGGCACCTTCCCCTGCTTGCAGTGCGTACAGTGCAATAATGTCCAGAAGGGTAGTTTCTTCTGCCATCCCTATACAGGGAAGAAGTATAATATCAAAGAATGCTATACTTGCAATATGTCCTTCGTAATATACTTGATTAAATGCCCATGTGGGCTACTTTATGTGGGGGAAACCACACAACCCATACACGATCGAATTTCGAAGCATAAATCCACCATCAGGTGTGAAAACCTATTGCTTCCTATCCCCTTCCATTTTGTCAACACAGGACACACTATTGCCCAACTGAAATTCCAAATCATAGAACAGGTTCATCCACCCCACAGGGGGGGTAACCGTATCCACCGCCTCAAAAAGAGAGAGGCATATTGGATACATGAGCTCAATACTTTGGCACCCAAGGGGTTAAAGATGGACTATGATATTCAATCATTTATGATGGACTAACCTACACTTTACCCCTCCAGGTCGAGCTTTACTGATTTATGATTTGTAAAAACATGGTATTAATCTTATGTATTCTTTTTTACAAAATCCACAACCATGAACATAGTGAAATTTCCATCACTTTGGCACAAGATGTCACCTCTCCTCTGTACAACACCGCCTGACTTCTCTAGTGAAGCACTTCTGTTCTCTTCCATCACCACTTAATAAGACTGCACGTTCTGAGGCAAGCACATTCACGCCCACTGCGGCGTCACACTGTTTAGACACATGACGCTGGCCGCTCCCCCTCCCATAATGCTTCCCGGCTGGTGGAACGCAATATGGTGTCGGTGACACGCACGCCCGGGTCATTTCCAGTCTCATACTTCCGCCTGGCCGCCATGTTCCTTTTATTTATATATACCGCCGGCCACGCTTAGTCCAGCACCCGGGAGAAGTGGCGGATGCCGCGTTCACTGCTGGTGTATGCACTGCGCTCTAACTGATAAGTCATCATGGACATCTCTTCCTTTCATCCTACCTATAACGGGGCGCATAATACTAACAGCGGCATGGGTTTTACATTTTAGAAAAACGGCCATAAGCATTTTGCTGAACCATTATTGGTATGTAAACCGTTCACGCCTGCACATTTTGGCACTATATCACGGTAGAAATGGCTTCACTTTGCCTCTTTTCCTCACAGGCTCATTTGGCCACACATTAAAGCTCTCAGTACAGTACAGGGGTACGTGTATCTTCTATTACCTTTTACCTGGTCTTTAGTATTGTTATCCTTAGCAATATAGGTCTTCTATGCCCGTCTGCTATTCAATGTTCGATATTTCTTGGCGTGTATTATCCATGAATTATTATCTTGTACCCAGCCTTGTACATGATATGTGTCATGGTCACGTGTGTCTGGACGCAGATGATACCGCAAGGCGGACCCATAACACACGTGACCCTGGATACAGCGCCTCCAGTGGCGAATTTAAATAAGGGGAACGTGGGAAACATTAACAATGGTGGGCCCTGTGATAGGGAATGGGGATGTGGAGACCTCCTAAGCTCCCCTGAGCCAGCGACCCTGCACTCCTTACGTTCCCTATATAGGCTCCGCACCTGTCACCGCACGTGAACCTTAAACCCTAGCTCGCCCTGACCCTAAACCCTCACTAGGGAATTGGTCGGTGCGGAGACTAATCCCACCACTGCACTAACAACACATAAGGAAAGAAGACAATACAGGGGAAACACCACTTAGCTTTAGGCTCTGTGCTTATGCTCCTGCAACAGAGCCCACCACCTGCGTGCGTCTTCTCCTCCACCCGGATCCATCAGCCTTGGAGCAGAGTCCATCTCCAGTTGCAGCAGTCCAATAACAAAGTCCCAAGGATGAGTCAGCCTCTGCCAAAATTCTAAGCATGCCTGAGTCCAGCTCTCGGCCACAAAGTCGAGCATGCCGAGTGCAACTCTCTCCACAGTCGCCACTCCACAAAGCCATGCACGCACTTCCCGCCGACACCACAAACTGCGACTCCTCCACGCCATGCCAGCAATTCCCGCAGACACCATTAGCTGCCACTCGTCTCCTCTGGCTGACTACGCAGGACTCCTCTTCAGCTCCATCCTTCCACCAGGCTCTCACAAACTCAGAATCAATGAATGAATCAATATCACCAGCCGTGATTGCACACCCTGAGACTCATTTATAGAGCCCCACATCTGATTCATAATTACGTGCACATTAAACCCAAACTATCGTGCGATACCACTAACCACCATCGGGGCAAATCAGAATGAATGACACCACATGTGATAATTCCAATGGCCACCGGGGGCAATCACGTCACCTTGCCAAATGAAAAAACTTTCACTTTGTGCTTTTAAAACTGTCAGATCCACTTCAGATCATGACAATATGTATATACTTTATTTTATTTTATGTTACAAAAACTGTATTAATTTTCAGTACATTGATGAAGGTCACAAGACCGAAACGTCACTGACTGTATGTACTGCATTCTATTAAATACTTCTCCGCATTTGAAATACACTTTTACCAAGTTTATATTACACTTCCCACGGATTGGGCCCCTACTTGTGCACCACCTATACCGAGTTGTGCCAACGGTGTTATATTACTGTGATCATCTCCTCTGACAGTAAGTTCTCAGGCTTTTCTAAAATATGCTTAATAGAAAAACAGCAGCCCAATAAAAAATCTCTAAAAGGAAATAACTGGTTGTTTGATCTTTCTGTTTCCATACTTCACAATTTAGTGGTTTCAAAACCTGTAAAATGTTAATATTTTTAACAAACATAGAAGCTTTTATTTTAGTAATGTTAATTTGAATGTTACACCTTACAGGAGAATATTTGGATAATATAAATATTGTAAATGACGAAGCTGCTCATGGACCCACTGCCGAAAATAGAGATGTCCTCGAAAACACCGATATCTCTACGCCTGGACCCCATTATGTAATCCTCAACTTGCCAGATTAGATATTAGTATTACACAAAAGTGGGACTAACTCCTAGCCGCGGTCTACGGACCAAGCATTGGGCACGGGCAGGGCCTTGGGGGCAGATCCCAAGTGCGCTCAACCATGGGAAATAGCTTACACTCAGGAACATTGAGGGATAGCGCTATCGGGTAGCTCTACCTGTTCATTTCCTTTAGGAATAGAGCTATGGGATAGCTCTACCCGTTCACTTTCTTCATGGATAGCGCTATCGGATAGCTCTACCCGAGCAGTATTAACGACAGAACTTTTTCATGCACAAGGTAGGAGTGGCAGGAGAGGTACACCAGGTATTTATGTTTGCTGTTAGTCTGCACATACGCCTGTCTGGTGCATGGTTACACCCGAATGCGAGATCAGTCTGATGCGTGGCTACACCCGACTGCATGGTACATAATCACAGCGCACATGAAGGGCGCTCAATCACTCGTCATTATTATTGGGGCACTTTTTAAAACTATTGCCCTGACTTCTATTGGAACTTTTACATTACCCACCTTGAATGAAGTTAATAAAGAAGTCTGTAAAAATATGTAGCAGTGTATCTGAGCTTCTATGGATCTTTACAATACATCAGAATATATACAATAATGTGAGGCGGGAATATTTTATGTAGTAGTTAAACACATGGCAGGTTAAATTTGTGTTTTCTGGCAAACATATCTAATCCCAATTTAATATTCCTCTTTAATCGTGCCCATCATCTTTGGCCTTTTCCACAATGGGGAAGGGACTTCCAGCTTGACCAGGACTTTAACATCACTGTATATGTTACCGTCTTGATGCACATGATGACATAAGAATGATATGACTTGCGTCACCCAAGGTCTAGTTATTGTCTCTGAGGAGGCATGCCACTGGCAATTGGCACTGTAACGGTATGGCTCACAGAGGTCTGATTGAGCTGGATGTTCCAATCCAGGGTGAAATAGACAGAAGATGGTTGCATCAAGAGATGGCAAAATAAACTTTTGCCCTCTATGGTTCAATAAAATGGTGGATGTCGCCAAATTGCTCAATTTACAAGGAAAATATTGAAAAAAAATGTGTATTTTGGTGAATAAGAATTTTTGCAGAATATGAATTGAATTGTCTCATCTCTATTAACCCCTTTACCCCCAATGGTGGTTTGCACGTTAATGACCGGGCTAATTTTTACAATTCTGACCACTGTCCCTTTATGAGATAATAACTCTGGAACTCTTCCATGGATCCTGGTAATTCTGACACTGTTTTCTCACGACATATTGTACTTCATGCTAGCAGTAAAATTTCATTCCTATACCTTGTGTTTATTTGTGAAAAAAATGGAAATTTGGCAGTAATTTTGAAAATTTCGCAATTTTCCAACTTTCTATTTTTATGCCCTTTAAATCACAGAGATATGGCACACAAAAAACTTAATAAATAACATCTCCCACATGTTTACTGTACATCAGCACAATTTTGGAACCAAAATTTTTTATTGTTAGGAAGTTATAAGGGTTAAAAAAAAAATCACCAGCGATTTCTCATTTTTACACCATTTTATTTTTAGGGACCACATCACATTTGAAGTCACTTTGAGGGGTCTATATGATAGAAAATACCCAAAAGTGTCACCATTCTAAAAACTGCACCCCTCAAGGTGCTCATAACCACATTCAAGAAGTTTATTAACCCTTCAGGTGGTTCACAAGAATATTTTGAATGTTTAAAAAAAAATGAACATTTTACTTTTTTCACAAAAAAATTACTTCAGGTCCAATTTTTTTTATTTTACCAAGGGTAACAGGAGAAATTGGGCTGCAAAAGTTATTGTGCAATTTGTCCTGAGTACGCTGATACCTGATATGAAATTGAGAAATTGTTTATAATATTTGAAAACCGCTAACTGTATATCATCCAGCCCCTTGCCCCCTGGTCTATAATATCCATTTCCTTGCTCCTCCAGTGTATAACATCTGGCCCCTCATCCCCCCATTTATAACATATGGCCCCTCGCCCCCTGGTATATAACATGCAGCCCCTCATCTTCAGTGTATAACATCAAACCTCTTGCCCCCACTGTATAATCTCTGGCTCCTCGCCCCCCAGTGTAAAACATCCGGCTCCTCTCCCCAGTGTATAACATCCACTGGACCCTTGGCCCTGAGGTATAGCATCTGGTCCCTCGCCCCTGGTCTATAACATCCAGCCCCTTGCGCCCTGGTCTATAACATCCATTTCGTCGCTCCTCCAGTGTATAACATCTGGCCCCTCAGCCCCGGGGTATAACATCCGGAACCTCACCTACCGGTGCATAACATCCAGCACCTCACCATGCTGTCTTCCTTTACTATCACGTGACAGAATGGATGTAAGAGCGTGGTCCAGTAATAGGAACCATCAGTGTAACAAGTCGGGACATGATATTTTTTCCTAAATATTCCATAATCAGCACTGAGTGGTATTATTCAGAAGTGGAAGGAACCACAACTGGCAGACCATGTAAAACTACAGAGATACATAATGCATAGCAGTCTCCAGTGCTCTACTAATTCCATAACTGCAGAATCCTCTCCTACTTTGGCATCAAAGACCTCACCCTATACTGGATCTCCTCATACCTTTCCAACTGCACATTCAGCATCTCCCACTCCCACACTACCTCCTCATCCCACCCTTTCTCTTTTGGAGTCCACCAAGGTTCTGTTCTAGGACCCCTACTCTTCTCAATCTATACAATTGGCCTGGGGCACCTCATAAAGTCCCATGGATTCCAGTACCACCTTTATGCCTATGATACTCAGATCTACCTCTCTGGCCGAGACGTCACCTCTCTGCTGTCCAGAATCCCGGAGTGTCTATCAGCCATATCCTCCTTCTTCTCCTCTCGCTTCCTCAAACTCAATGTGGACAAATCTGAACTCATCTTTCCTCCATCTCACAGATCTTCCTTACCCGACCTTTCTATAACAATTGATGACATCATGCTTTCCCCGTACCGGAGGAACTAATCTTCCGATACCTTCTCTCACGTAATGTACGGTCCTCCCAAGACCTCCTTTTCTCCTCCACACTTATTCGCTCCTCACCCAACCGCCTCCTAGACCTCTCCCGAATAGCCCCTATCCTCTGGAATTCCCTGCCCCAACACGTCCGGCTATCATCCACACTCGGATCCTTCAGACGGAATCTAAAAACCCACCTCTTCAGGATAGCCTACAGCTTGCAATGATCCCCGCTGCCTCCTAACCACTACTGGAGCTACAGCCTCATAATCACTGGAGCTGCTGCAACCCCCCAGCCTATTGTCTCCTTTCCCACCATCCTGTAGCATGTAAGCCCGAAAGAGCAGGGTCTTCTCTCCCCTCTATATCAGTCTGTGATTGTTAGTTTGTTTTTAGTGTAAGTGATATCTGTAATTTGTATGTAACCCCTTCTCATGTACAGCACCATGGAACCAATGGTGCTTTATAAACAAATAATAATAATAATCCAAATCTCCTCTGGCATTAACATCAGGTGTGCACCGGGAGCTTAATGGCATGAGTATCCTTGGCTGGAGTCATGTAAACATTGAATATATGTAATTGGAATTGCATTACTGCTATAGAAAACATGTTAAATAATGAAGGTACCTAGTGCATGAATTGGCCAATTCATGTGAACCCAATGGCCAGGAGGAAGCCGCACCCCTTTGTTGAGACCCTAAACTTATCATGATGCCTCTACTGGGCAAATTTGTGCGTTAAGAACCTTCATTATTTAGCATATTTTCTATAGCAGTAATGCAGTTCCAATTTCATATTTTCAATATTTATATATTAAGTGTTTCAGAGTGGAGCTTTAATTTGTTGCACCATCACACATAAACATTTTGGTTGCATTTACATGCGCTGAATTCAGGCCGCTAAACTAGCATGATTGACAATATTGAAGTCATTCAACACTTGTTTCCGGGTCTCATTACACCCGCTGAGGAACAATGACAGGGATAGAGCAATCACTAATAGATGAATCTATCCACATACAGTATTATATTATCAGCAGCACATCTGCAGTTTTCACCAGGCGATGTGCTGTTGAAAACAATGATTTTTCTTCTGGCTTAAACAATCCAATCACTCAATGAATAGGCAGCATTTTGCTTGTTTAGTATAATACATTCCATAGTCATTCACATAGTATAATGTACCCCATAGTCTTCCATATAGTATAATGTGCACCATAGTCCTCCATATAATATAATGTGCCCCATAGTCCTCCATATAGTATAATACGCTCCCCACAGTCCTCCATATAGTATAATACAATCCTCATAGTCCTCCATGTAGTATAATACACTCAGCGTTGTCTTCCATGTAGTATAATTCAATCCCCATAGTCCTCCATAATGAATAATACACTCCTAATAGTACTCCATATTGTGTAATGCACCCCCATAGTCCTCCATGTAGTACAATGCACTCCTCATAGTATAATGCACCTCATAGTCCTTCATATAGCAAAAATACATTCCTCATAGTCGTCAATACAGTGTAATGCAGGTCCCATATAGTACATATAGTATAATGTACTCCCTATAGTCCGATAGAGTATAATGCAGCCCCCACATAGTGTAATGCACCCTATAGTCCTCAAAAGAGTCTAACCATTCTCTGTCATTAGACTTACTATCCCGTCCTTGTGCCATGGGCCTGTCTGACCATGGATGGGATAGTACGTCATCGTGATCGATCTCGCACACGGGTGGTGTACAGTTGATCGCGGACGAGTGTCAGCTGATTTTCACAGCTGACACCCAGCACTAAGTGCCAGGAGTGTTCACAGACCAGTTTTTGGCAAGGGTGTCTATGATGCCAATAGTATATTTTTAAAAAATGTAACCCCCATGTGGAAATGTTTGTCAGCCCGTGCACTGCGTGTATGGGCATTACAATTCTTGGAGACCTGCTCCTTTTTAATGGGACATTTTTTGTTAAGAAGCCCTCCTCCATGTTTCTTCCAAGGGGAGATTGGGGTTATTGGGGAGCATATGACTTGGTAGCAGGGCAGACCTTGCAGTCAATGCATAAGAAAACAGAATGGGAGTAAAAAATGAATAATGTAAAGTGGATTTTCCTGTGCCCATCCAATATGTGGGTTCAAGGCTTATTGGGGTGCATATGACTTGGTAGCAGGCAGGCCTTGCATTCAATGCAACATTTTTTATAGAAGCCCTCCTGGACTTCGCGTGAAAGGGGTATTGGGGTACGTCATAATGCTTGGCAGCCCATCCACTCACAGCATAGGCTATACCTTTTTAGGAGACCCACTGTTTAATAATGGCCCATTAAGCAGATTAACTCCGCCTGATGCCCTTGGAAAAATAGGCTCTGTGACTATAAAGGTACTGTCACACTTAGCGATGCACCAGCGATCCCGACCAGCGATATGACGCTGGTCGGAGATGGGTCTTCTTATGTGTCACACACCACATGGCCAGCTGGGTTGGTAAATGTTACAATGATATTTCACAGTGAATGCATGTGTTTCGGTTGCAAGCAATGTTAAAGTTGAAAAACGCTTAAAAAACGCTGCGTCTGAACATAGCCCTAGTGGGGGAGGAACATTTTGGTCTGGGGTTAATTATTTTGCCATATAAACAAGTCACTAAACTGAAAAGGATGTACGTTAACATATTTCCCAGCAAAATCCGTTTTAGTTTCGTTTTGGTATGTTTTTTGGTGCGCCGGTAAAAATGGCATGAAACTCTGAAAATATTGTTTAAAGCTGTAAACTAGGAGTCAGGAATGCTTCCAGGGGTGATCCCCATGATGTCCCCATGTCATTTGAGCAGTCTTTTCATCATTTTCAGACATTTTTAGACCTTAAAAGGACCCCCGGGGGGATCGCGGTATAAATGCTCGGATCTCCCATAGACTTACATTGGGCTCACTGTTCTGTCCCGAGTACCTGAGTATTCCAATTTGCTCGACCTGAGCAATGAGCACCCGAGCATTTTAGTGCTCACTCATCACTATTAATTAGGCATAAAAAGTTTGTTGGTCTATAACACAGTTGGTGGACACTTAGTATTCCCCCCCCCCCCCCCCCATTTGCTGGAATATGAAGGTCTTTAGGTACATTTGCAGGAATCAAGATATTAAAACTACAAAACAACAAAGATTATCTTTAAAGTAGAAACAGATTATTGAACAAATGTGAACAAGATATTCAACATTTAGCCTCCCTTGACAGAACAGTAGAACCATAATCGTGCTGTATCACAATACGAGAGCAAGGGGAAAATGGAAATTCTTGATGCAATAATGACTCGCCCCCAGAGGCCGTGGGGTACTCGGTACCGAGCCCATTGACTTCAATGGGAGATGTCACAGTGGCAGTGACCCAGTCCGTGGCCTCAGGCAGTCAGTGTAAAAGGAGTAGAGTGATGGGGATAAAGTTATTGAGATGATTCGTGACGCCACCTGTGGGTTCTGGTCAGTTTGGCCAGCGCTGCAGGGTTGCTTCTCTGGGACAGATGGTGTGGTGCAGCAATGATGTTGAAGCTCCCCACAGCTGGAGCTGTAGTCCCAGGGCAGTAGGAATAGGTGTTGAGGTAGATGGTGCAGTGTTAGGCACAGAGATGTAGCAGTGCTAGATGAGTGGTGCAGGAATAAGTGGAGGACACAAAGGCATGTAGTTCCAAAGCTTTACTCACAGTCTGTTGCGCATACAGATGCCCACTTCGGTGCCATGTCCTCCAGGTCAGGGGCTCAGACAACTCCCAGGCAAGATAGAGTACACCTTTCCAGCACTCCTCCAACATGTGCCTTTCCTGAACGTCTCCTCACTAGCGCCTAAACTGAAGTACTTCAGTTGTGAATTAAACTCAAGTTCCTCGTTCTAGATGTTACTTGGATCTCCACTCGTACGGCAGATAGCTGTAGCCCGCTTCGGGTACTTCCTACTCTCAGGTCCCGGCTCACACACGTTGCTATTGTGCCCCCAATTTTTAAGTGGGAATAAAGTGGTGACAACTTTTGTTCCTCCGGTTTCTGCTGCAGGACCATCAGCATCCATACAACTTCGGATACCGGACTCCGAACCATGCGCTTTAACTTAAGGAAGAGCTCAGCTCTCACCCTTGTCCTCAGTTCTCTTCTCCCCACGTATCGAACTAATATATCTTCCTTCTGAAGAATTAGGCTTTCTCTTACTCTTTCCCGTGCCAGCAGCTCCAGATCACAGTAGTCTGCTGCAGCACTTGCTTTCACTCCATCCCTCTCAGGGCATCTTCTCTCTCTAACTGACCTACTTCCTAACCTACTCCCACTCTCTTGTGCAGTCTAAGCTCCACCCGCTTCCCCAGCACCCTTTGCGAACCAAAACAGCTGACTTACAGAGTGCTTCACTATTCTAAAGTGTCTGTGCTGGGTGCAGGTGTTGGAGTGTGGTCAGGCGTCTCCACCTTAACTGGATAGTGGGGTACCACACCTCAGGAGGAGGTGCAGTACCTCTGTGGCGACTGAACCCTCAGGGGCGCCACAAAAACGCAACTGCCCACAACAAAGGTGAACTGTACTACAATGCTGGGAACAGGATTAATTGTCCAATATCTGATGCCAAACTCCCTCAAACATCAATTACCTGCTGGTGATCATCAGCGATAAACAAAAACCAAGAATAAAAATGAAGAATTTTTATTTTTAAAGGTGTCTCTGTGCCCATATGTGAATTGTGAATGTCTCTTATTACAGTCTCCAAGTTGTGTTGGTGTCATCAGAGCTTAATCTTAAATGCAGGTGGTTGGATGACTGCTGATGACCCTGAGGATTTAAAGACTGCTTTTAAGATAGTATCAGGATCAACTTCACCTGGAGGATTTTAAGCAGCACTAGAGGAGGAGGTTCTGTTTCTTCTAGATTCACCTTCCTTCTTTCATGGGGTGTTACTTAATCTTAGAAGTATGGGCTGGTCTGATGTTATCACACTACCATTCAAAGGAAGATTGCATTCAATTGGTTGTCCATCTAGGTATCTGTTGTTGGATTTTTTGTAGGCACCAACTGCATCTTCCTTTTTCACAAACACAACCTCTGCAACTCCAGAAGTCAACAAGCAGGTGTGCTTCAAGGCACCGCATACACAGAAAAGCTCCACGATATCTTCGTCAGTGACTATTGGATGCAAATTATTAACGGTCATTATTGTGCCTTTGAAAGGGCAAAAGACAGACTCTTTTGGAGTGGGCCCTGCAGATTATCTTGCCTCCTTTGTGACAAGTGTCCATGACACGTTGGTTACAGGCTTTGTGTGCAATAAAGGTGGCGAAGTCTCGTGCTGAGTAGACATGGGAGCTGTGTATGCATCATTCTGTACCACTTTAGTAAGAGGTAAAGTTTGACCAAGAGAAAATGAACTTACAGACATTTACGGCTTTTTTGCACAATGTGGGCAGCTGTGATCTTCATCTTCCTGGTGGGAATTTTGGAAAGTTCCAAGACATCATCAAAACCATCATCATCCATATTTTGTAAAGAGGAAATCTGTTGTTTCACAGGTTCGAGGTTAACTACGTTTATTGGCATTCCTTTAATAGTGTTCATTACACCAGAACAAATCGTTTTCGGATGAGAAATTTGGATGTTCTTGGTAATATGTATGGGTGAAGATGAAGAACCTTGTGCCACTGGTGTGTTGATAGTTAAGGCCAGTTTGTTTGGTTTACCTCCAACAGTGATCTACTGCTTTCTAGAATTAAGCAACTCACGAGCATCTTGCACTTTACCCTTTATACGGACACATGCGTCTTTGATGACATATTTCTCATGGGCATCTTTTAGATTGAGCTTCAGATGCGCATCTGTTACACCTATCTTCTGACGTATTTCTGCAAAAAACCTGCACCATCCCAACAGCAACTGTGTATGAAACCACGCTATTGTTTGTAAGGGTGTTTATGATGGCTGTGAAAATTTTTTTTTACACAGTATGTTGATGTGTACCCCAGGGGAAAATGTTTGTCAGCACATAAACTTAGTGTATGGGCATTACAAGTATAGGAGACCCGCTCCTTTAAACTGGGAAAACATTTTTCAAAGGCCATCATCCACATTTCTTCCTTGGGGGGTTGGAGTGTGTGCAAATTTTGGGCAGGCCTTGTATTCTCTCCATGTGTAAGCATTAGGTGACTTTAAAAAAATCATAATAATGTGAATTTTGGTTGCATATGGCCATCTAGTACGTGGTTCAAAGGTTTATTGGGGTGCATGTAGCTTTGATGCAGGGCAGGTCTTGCATTAAATGCATAAGCAAACGGTATGGGAGTACCAAATGAATATTGGGAACTATGGTTGCATGTGTCCATTCGGCAACGTAGCTTCAAAGGTTTATAGGGATGCATGTAACTTTGATGCAGGGCAGGCCTTGTATTCAGTGCATAAGCAAACAGTATGGGAGTACCAAATGAATACTGGGATCTTTGGTTGAATGTGGTCATCCATGACTTTGTTCAATGGGTTGTTTGGGTGCATCCAAATTTTGGGCAGCGCTACCACTATCTGCATATGAGGCGCCCCTGAGGCTCAGTCGCCACAGAGGTACTGCACCTCCTCCTGAGGTGTGGTACCCCAGCCTCCAGGCAAGGTGGAAACACCTGACCACACTCCAACACCAGCACCCCACACCACAAAGTAGTGTAGCAAAGCACCTTCGGCGGCTCACTGCTTGGAGTATAGCAAAGCACCCATAGGTGGCTCCCTGCTTGGAACACAAAACGTGCTGGGAGGTGGGTGGAGTTAGTTTACATTACAAAGAGCGGGAAGAGTTAAGGATAGGAGGTTCAGTTGGTCAGAGAGTTGGAGAGAGAAGGAGATCCCCACACAGAGGGATAGATGGATGGAAGTGCTGCAGCAGATCCCAGTGACCGGGGTCTGCTGGCACAGGGAAGGAAGAGAGAGAGAGAGCAACATAGACTGAAAGCCTGATTCTCCATAGAAAGAAAGATTAGTACGGAACGTGAGGAGTAAAAGAGAACAGAGGATGTGGGTTAGAAGAGAACCCTTCCTAGATGTTCTAAGCGCAAGGTCGGGGCCCGGTCCCCGAGGTTGTACGGATACTAATGGTCCTGCAGCAGACTGGAGGAATAGAAGTAGTGACCACTTTATTCCCACACAAGACTTGGGGGCACAACAGCAACTGAATAGTGGTACCAATAAAAACGTCAACTCATCCCGCAAAAAACAAGACCTCACATGACTCGGTGGGCCAAAATATGGAAAAATTGTAGCTCTCAAAATATTGTGATGCAAAAACTATTTTTTGCAATAAAAAGCGTCTTTAAGTGTGTGACAGCTGCCAAACATAAAAACCCGCTATAAGGCCTCTTTCACACATCCTGATAATTTCTGGTACCAGAGATGTCAGTGTCCGTGTGTGTAATACTTTTAGATTTATGACTTCTTCACTATCATTGTTAGGAAAGGCCTGGTGACGGAAATGTCCCAGCTTTATAATCCCGGCCTCCTCTAACCTTGTGCCAAATACACAGCTGCCATGGATTCTTCTGAGTAGCTGCCAAGTAGAGACGAGCAAATCTTTCAAGGTTTGGTTTGGTTCGGTTGTGAGGTCATTATATCAGGACATCTGGACAGAGCAGTGTTCATATGGATCACCCCAGTGAGATTATATGAGAAACAGAGTGTGACCTCTGAAATATCGTTATGGACTGAAGGGAAGTCAGCACCATGGGACTGACAGATATAAAGGCCACATTTATAGGGGTAATCAGGACCAATCAGAAAATCCTCTGATCGTTCATTTCTCCAGTTATTCCCTGATTATTGCATTTACTACTTTCCCCTGAGGATGGGCGTATTCCTGTGTAATGCTTTATTCTCATCAGAGATCTAGAGGCAAAAGTAGTAATATTAAGAAACACATATAAATGGGTGAAGCTGCTTGATCTTTAGTGATTACAGGTATGTGACATAATGTGACATCATTAGTGTTCCGCTGCTCGTGATGTCACAGTGAGATCACCATTATGACATCATTCATGTTCCGCTCCTCTGTGATGTCACAATGAGATCACCATTGTGACCTCACGGACTGAGGGGTTATATAAGGAGTGACACTGCAGGAAGAGGCTTTGTCTGGAAAGACTCACTGTGTGTTACACAACTAGCGATATTCCTCCGGGATAAACTGCTGTTTTGATTGCTTCTGATCGTGACTGACTAATAAGATCTGTACAAGGCGCTCCTATCAACATCCGCCGCCAGCATTCTGGGCTTTGGCCCCTGGAGGTAAGTGTTTTCCCAGATATTTATCCAATACTAGCTGAAGAGCCCGACATAGTAACTAACTGTGGTTAGTTATAACAAATTATAATTATCCTCCATCCCATAGTCCCGTGCCCATATACCCATCACACATCCTCCATCCCATAGTCCCATACCTATATACCCATCATACATATTCGCCATCCCATAGTCGAGTGCCCATATACCCATCATACATATCCTCCATCCCATAGTCCCGTGCCCATATACCCATCATACATATCCTCCATCCCATAGGCCCATGCCCATATACCCATCATACATATCTGCCATCCCATAGTCCCGTGCCCATATACCCATCACACATCCTCCATCCCATAGTCCCGTGCCCATATACCCATCATACATATCCTCCATCCCATAGTCCCGTGCCCATATACACATAATACATATCATACATATCTGCCATCCCATAGTCCTGTGCCCATATACCCGTCATACATATCCTCCATCCCATAGTCCAGTGCCCTTATACCCATCACACATCCTCCATTCCATAGTCAACCATTATGACATCATAATGAGCGGCGGGGCTTGCAACCTATGATGACATCAGCGTCGCCATGGCAACCATTATGACATCATAAGGGGCGGGGCTTGACACACACACACACTGTTTCCCCAGTATGCAAACAGGGACATTATGACATCATAATGAGGGGTGGGGCTTGATACGCACACACTTTTTCCCCAGTATGTAGATGGGGGCAAATTTGTTTGGTGAATTGGAACGTGCGTGGTTAAAATTTCACCTCACAACATAGCTTAGGACACTCTTGGGGTCCAGACGGGCGACTGTGCCAAATGTTGTGGCTGTAGCTGCGACGGTGCGGATGTCAATCCCGGACATACACACACACATACATACACTTATACATACATACACACATACACACACACATGAGCTTTATATATTAGATGGGGTTATTGTTAGTAAGTCACATGGTGCATTTCTTGGAGGATATACCAGCTCCATCCATTACTATGCTTCTTAGGCATCATATATCTGTCTAACCATGGTGAATGGTCACCTGCTACCTGATAATGATCTGTGTATCTAGCTGTTTACTTGATGGATGGAGCTGGTATAAAGAGATATATATCTACATATATACTGTTTGGCGGTCTATTCCTAATTGCCATACATTGCCATGCACTATATGCACTCTGTGATAATTTAGTAACTTTATGTATGCCTTGTTACTGCATAGGTTCTGGTTGTACAGCAATCCTTTTTTTATCCATGCGGTGTGCGGTTTCGCACTTTATCGCCCACTCCCCCCCATTTGTATCTGGATGTGTCTTAATTAAAATAAAAACTTTTTTGACTTTACTCTGGACTTATAGTCGCTTTTTTGGAGCTCTGCTCAGTTTTCTCTTCCTGTCTATATTAGTAGCTCCAAATATCTGACATCTATTCTTTTCTTCCAATAGAATACTTCATTATGGATACTCTACATTTTGCAGTCTCCTTCTTCCGTCTATTCATGTGCGGTGTCATCGGTGCCACCATGTGTGGGTAAGTCTTATACTGATTTGTGGGCTACACGGGAGTCTATAGAAGAAACACCCCATCTTCAGGTCATCACACGATTCAGGAAAGGGAATCATCTAGAGAAGATGTTTAGTGGGTCATACGCCGGCTCTGACCGGTCCGAGCACAATGGACTTTTCTGTATAATTGAAAAAAATGCTGATTGTCATAGATCACAAAAATGACTGCAGATCGGGAGAGACAAAATAGACGACGAAAAATAAATGTCTTCATAACATTCTGCAGAACACAGATAGACTTTACTTTACAATTTGCTACATGACTTCTGCTTTATCACTTTATAGACTTCTGATAAAGAAATGCTGGAGAAAATATTCAGGAAAAGACACCACGAAGGCAGATACAGAGAATAGGGCTGATCCTGACGGTACGTACAGCCTCACTAACCCCACATTATTATCTATGTACAGACAAAGGCTTTTCTATTACATGGTCGCAGTCCACATTGTAAAGCTGAATAATTACTCTAGTCATATTCTGATTACTTTCTTTCCATATATGAAATCTCTCTCAGAGTACGGTCACACTAGGCGGTTTTATTTTCAGTGTTTTTTTCTGCAGCAAAACCTGATCTCTTGGCAGGAAAGAAGCTGCAGAAACAAAAGATGTTTTCCTTGTTTGAGGATTTGGCCATTCTATTTTTCGTAATTAACTGTACCATGTAGACATTATAATACCTTTGTCATTTTAATATTTGTAGCAAACATATAGAAGCTTTTATTTTAATGATGCTGATGTCAATGTTCTATGTTACAGAAGAACAAGAGGATGACAACTCTAACGAAAACAGAGATGTCCTCGAAAACACCGACATCCCTACGTCTGGACCCCATTATGTAATCATCAACTTGCCAGATTAGGCATTATTATTACACCAAAGCGGGACTAACTCCTAGCCGCGGTCTACGGACCAAACATTGGGCATGGGCAGGGCCTTGGGGGCAGATCCCAAGTGCGCTCAACCATGTGAAATAGCTTACGCTCAGGAACATTGAGGGATAGCGCTATGGGATAGCTCTACCTGTTCACTTTCTTCATGGATAGCGCTATCAGATAGCTCTACCCGAACAGTGTTAACGACAGCTTTTTCATACACAAGGTAGGAGTGGCAGGAGAGGTACACCAGGTATTTATGTTTGTTATTAGTCTGCACATACGCCAGTCTGGTGCGTGGTTAAACCCCATTGCGTGGTTCATAATCACAGCACGCGCCCACCTTGAATGAAGTTAATAAAGAAGTCTGTAAAAATATGTAGCAGTGTATCTGAGCTTCTATGGATCTTTACAATACATCAGAATTAGAGTTGAGCGATACCGTCCGATACTTCAAAGTATCGTATCGGATGGTATCGGCCGATCTTTAAAAAAAGTATCGGTATCGCCGATTCCGATACCGGAAGTCCCATTCAAGTCTATGGGACTTCCGGTATCGGAATAAGAAAAACCCTTTCCTGCCCTTGTACAGCCTCTCTGGGGTCTGTACGGGCCTTTCGGGGGGCTGTGCCGGCCTGCCAGGGGGTCTGTGCAGGCTCCGGTGGTCTGTGCCGGCCTGCCGGTGGTCTGTGCAGGCTCCGGGGGGCTGTGCCGGCCTGCCGGGGGGCTGTGCCGGCCTGCCGGTGGTCTGTGCAGGCTCCGGGGGTCTGTGCAGGCATCGTCCGATGGGACTAAAAGTCCCATCGGGCGATGCCTGCTACCATGACAGTGATTGACACATTAGCCAATGATGGGACAGTAGTAGTCCCATCATCCGGCTAATGTGTTAAATGTAAAAAAAAAATAAAAAAAAAAAAAAATTACATGCCACATACATACAACATGCATACTACATACATGCTACATTCATACTACATACTACATACATGCTACATTCATACTACATAAATACTACATGCAACATACATACTACATATATACTACATGCATGCTACATACATACTGCATGCTACATACATACCACATATATACTACATACATACTACATGCATGCTACATGCATGCTACATGCTACATACATAACACATATATACTACATGCATGCTACATACATACTACATGCTACATACTACATATATACTACATGCATGCTACATACTACATACATACTACATATATACTACATGCATGCTACATACATACTGCATGCTACATGCATGCTACATACATACTACATACATACTACATGCTACATACATACTACATATATACTACATACATACTACATACATACATACTACATGCATGCTACATACATACCACATACATACCACATATATACTACATGCATGCTACATACATACTACATGCTACATACATACCATATACATACTACATGCATGCTACATACATACTACATGCATGCTACATACATACTACATATATACTACATGCATGCTACATACCTACTACATGCTACATACATACTACATATATACTACATGCATGCTACATACTACATGCTACATACATACTACATATATACTACATGCATGCTACATACATACTACATGCTACATACATACCACATACATACTACATATATACTACATGCATGCTACATACATACTGCATGCTACATGCATGCTACATACATACTACATACATACTACATGCTACATACATACCACATATATACTACATACATACAATACATTCATACAATACATACATAGACATACAGTACATATAGCATAGAGTAACATACTTACCAATACTTGTCACATTGTTCCCCGAAGCCATTGTCTTTTCCGGAATAAATATTAACATAACAAACCACAAAAATACTCACCCACGATCCGAAGCAGTCCACGAGTGTGTCCCACGACGATCTTGGGTAGAGAACTGCAGCATCAGCTGTTGCTGCCGTTCTCTACGGGCTGCAGGAATCCAATGACGGAAGGTAGGTATCCTTCCGCACTGTATTCCTCCGCCACTTAAAAAAAAAAAAAAAGTCCCTAGTCTCACTTTATGCCATTGCTGTGTGGGAAATTCCCACGCAGCAATGGCATAAAGGGAGACTAGGGACTTTTTTTTTTAAGTGGCGGAGGAATACAGTGCGGAAGGATACCTACCTTCCGTCATTGGATTCCTGCAGCCCGTAGAGAACGGCAGCATCATCTGATGCTGCAGTTCTCTACCCAAGATCGTCGTGGGACACACTCGTGGACTGCTTCGGATCGTGGGTGAGTATTTTTGTGGTTTGTTATGTTAATATTTATTCCGGAAAAGACAATGGCTTCGGGGAACAATGTGACAAGTATTGGTAAGTATGTTACTCTATGTTATATGTACTGTATGTCTATGTATGTATTGTATGAATGTATTGTATGTATGTAGTATATATGTGGTATGTATGTAGCATGTAGTATGTATGTAGTATGTATGTAGCATGCATGTAGCATGTAGTATGTATGTAGCATGCATGTAGTATATATGTAGTATGTATGTAGCATGCATGTAGTATATATGTAGCATGTATGTAGTATGTATGTGGTATGTATGTAGCATGTAGTATGTATGTAGCATGCATGTAGTATATATGTAGCATGTAGTATGTATGTAGTATGTATGTGGTATGTATGTAGCATGTAGTATGTATGTAGCATGCATGTAGTATATATGTAGTATGTATGTAGTATGTATGTGGTATGTATGTAGCATGTAGTATGTATGTAGCATGCATGTAGCATGCATGTAGTATGTATGTAGCATGCATGTAGTATGTATGTAGCATGCATGTAGTATGTATGTAGTATGTATGTAGTATGTATGTAGCATGCAGTATGTATGTAGCATGTATGTAGTATGTATGTAGTATATATGTAGTATGTATGTAGCATGTAGTATGTATGTAGCATGCATGTAGTATGTATGTAGCATGTAGTATGTATGTAGCATGCATGTAGTATGTATGTAGCATGTATGTAGTATGTATGTAGTATATATGTAGTATGTATGTAGCATGTAGTATGTATGTAGCATGTATGTAGTATGTATGTAGTATATATGTAGTATGTATGTAGCATGTAGTATGTATGTAGCATGCATGTAGTATGTATGTAGTATTTTTTTTTTTTTTTTTTTTTTTAACATTTAACACATTAGCCGGATGATGGGACTACTACTGTCCCATCATTGGCTAATGTGTCAATCACTGTCATGGTAGCAGGCATCGCCCGATGGGACTTGTAGTCCCATCGGACGATGCTTGCACAGACCCCCGGACATCAGCACAGCCCCCCGGCAGGCCAGCACAGCCCCCCGGCAGGCCGGTACAGACCCCCACAGGGTGCACAGCCCCCCGGCAGGCCGGTACAGACCCCCACAGGGTGCACAGACCACCGGCAGGCCGGCACAGCCCCCCGGCAGGCCGGTACAGACCCCCACAGGGTGCACAGACCACCGGCAGGCCGGCACAGCCCCCCGGCAGGCCGGTACAGACCCCGGGCAGTCCACACAGCCCCCCGGCAGGCCGGCACAGCCCCCCGGCAGGCCGGCAGAGACCCCCGGAAGGCCCGAAATGACGGCGCATCATGATGCGCACACACCGCGCATCATGATGACGTCAGTCTGTCAATCAACTTTGAACTTCCGATTCCGATGCCGAATTCCGATATTGAAAAAATATCGGAAGTCGGTATCGGAATTCCGATACAGCAAGTATCGGCCGATACCCGATACTTGCGGTATCGGAATGCTCAACACTAATCAGAATATATACAATAATGTGAGGCAGGAATATTTTATGTAGTAGTTAAACACATGGCAGGTTAAATTTGTGTTTTCTGGCAAACATATCTAATCCCAATTTAATATTCCTCTTTAATCGTGCCCATCATCTTTGGCCTGTTCCACAATGGGGAATGGACTTCCAGCTTGACCAGGACTTTAACATCACTGTATATGTTACCGTCTTGACGCACATGATGACATAAGAATGTTATGACTTGCGTCACCCAAGGTCTAGTTATTGTCTCTGAGGAGGCATACCACAGGCAACTGGCACTGTAACGGTATGGCTCACAGAGGCCTGATTGAGCTGGATGTTCCAATCCAGGGTGAAATAGACAGAACATGGTTGCAACAAGAGATGGCAAAATAAACTTTTGCCCTCTATGGTTCAATAAAACGGTGGATGTCGCCATATTGCTCAATTTACAAGGAAAATATTGAAAAAAATCTGTATTTTGGTGAATATGAATTTTTGCAGAATATGAATTGAATTGTCTCATCTCTATTAAACAGTCTTTAACCTCTCTCTGAAATCTGACGTACTATCCCGTCCATGTGCCCTGGGCCTATCTGACCATGGACGGGAAAGTATGTCATCATTATCGGCCGCGCATACGTGTGGTGTGTGGCTGATCGCGGCCGGGTGTCAGCTGAATAAAACTACCTGATCAATTTTACCACACGCGGAACGGTATAAAAGCCCCCCCAAAAGAAATTTATGTATTGCTGGTTTTTGTTAATTCTGCCTCCCAAAGATCGGAATAAAAAGCAATCAAAAAATGTCACGTGCTCAATAATGGTACCAATAAAAATGTCATCTTGTCCCGCAAAAAACAAGACCTCACAAGACTCTGTAGGCCAAAATATGGAAAAATTATAGCTCTCAAAATATGGTGATGCAAAAACTATTTTTTGCAATAAAAAGCATCTTTTAGTGTGTGACAGCTGTCAAATATAAAAATCTGCTATGTTCTGCCCATTGTGTGCAGCAAGACATTTCTTAAGTGCTGTTCCAGCTATGGCCATTAGATGTCATAGTTGCCTTTCTCTTTCCTATTCATGTGTTTAGAGTCCTCTGTCCCTTTAATGGTTCTTCTGTTCAGAACCGCCCCTTCCTTCCCGGGTCAGCAACATGTAGCCATTTCTGCCGGATCTCTGAGATGCTCACATGTGCTCATCTCCTTGCAAGATCACTGCTTATATCAAGCGGATTCCAGTGAGGTTTCAATGCAGTTATGTAATATATGTTATGCATCTGTGTTAGTGCATGCCTCATGATATTTGCAATGCATGTTCAGCTCCTGTAATGCCATTACACTGCATGTTAGTTATATGCATCCTCTGTTCAGTGAATGCAAGGCTGGCAGCCATAAGTTGTTAAGATATCTCTTTCTCTTTTACTGCTGTGTCTGTTGTTTTCCTCAGCCTCTGTATAATGCATGCTACCGATATAACAACACTCTGCATCATTGCTACTGTTGTGATAGTGTGGCGCCCCCAGGAGTATGGTCGCCACAATGACATTACCTTCCTCCTAGGGAGTGTGATGTCATGCCTGGAAGCAATGAAGGGTCTCTCTGGTACTTAATCATTACATGCAACACAGTTCCCACTCCGGGCCAGCAGAGGGAGCTCTGAACCGAAACAAGGGGAAGAGATGCTCTCTGGGGGCCAGGAAGGGGAGTGAGGAGTTAGCGTGAAGAGGATGAAGTGTGTAGACGTGTAGAGAGAGAAGCTGGGGGATTGAAGGGAGCTAAGAGCTCATCTCCAGCGACAGCACCTGATCTGGAGCCTGGTCTCCAAGGTTGTATGGATACTGACGGTCCTGCAATAGAAACCAGAGGAATAGGAAGCTGTAAATGTTCTGTTCCCATCTAAGACTCGGAGGCACAACAGCGACGTGTGAGCCAGGAGAGAGAAATAGCGGCTACAGCTGTCGGCCATATGAGGTAGTTCTGAGAAGATAAGAAGGAGGAACTTCAGTGTAACACGGTACTGCCTGTTTCTCTGGGTCGCCCTCGCACACCAAGGGC
Organism: Dendrobates tinctorius; assembly: GCF_039654945.1. Taxonomy (NCBI): domain Eukaryota; kingdom Metazoa; phylum Chordata; class Amphibia; order Anura; family Dendrobatidae; genus Dendrobates; species Dendrobates tinctorius. The sequence goes on from NW_027361674.1 coordinate 1,435,629, forward strand.
AGCGAGGTACTCGGTACCGGGACGGTGTCAAGGCGGGAATGTGTCACAGCAGCGGTGACCCCGTCCGTGGCCCTGGGCGCCCAATATAAATGGCGGTGATGTTAATGGTGTTAAAGTTTATATGAATAGTTCATGACGCCACCCGAGGTGTTTAGCAAGTAAGATGGTGAGCCAACGCTGCATACAGATCCGCTGGGACTGATGGTGTGGTGCAGCAGAGATGGTATAGCTCCCCACAGGTGGAGCTGTAGTCCCAGGGCAGTGTAGGTGCAATGGATGAGGAGAGGCGCAGAATGGTATAGATGTTGTTACTCAGGTGTAGCGGTGCTGGAATAACTGGAGGACGCCAGAGTATGCGGTTCCAAAGCTTTTCTCACTGTTTGCAGTTAACACAACTGCCTGCCTCCGTACTGTGTTCTCCAGGTCAGGGCTCCAGCCAACCTCCAGGCAGAATAGGATTCTCCCTTCCACACTCCACCAACATGTACCTTACTGAACGACTCCTCCAATGCGCCTTTAGGTGTGAAGCACTCCAGTACTTAGTTACCCTGGAGTGCCTCTCTCTAGGTGTTCCTAGTCTTTACTTGTATGACAGACAGCTGTAGCCTGCTTCGAGGACTCCTCACTGCGTCCCGGCTCTCTATTCAGTTGCTGTTGTGTCCCAAGTCTATGATGGGAGCAAGGCGTTAGCGGCTCTCTACTCCTCCGGTGTCTGTTGCCGGACATAAAGATCCAGTCAACCTTGGGGACCGGGCCCCGGCCTTTGCGCTCTCTGGACTGGAAGGGTTCTCTCTCTTTCTCAACCTGCTTCCCACCGTCCTTCTATTCTCCTTCGTTCCGATCTGTTCTCTCTCTCTCTTATGGAAGGTTAGGTTATCAATCTTATCAGTCTCTTTCTCTGGTCTTTCTCGTGCCAGCAGCCCAGATCACTGGGACCTGCTGCAGCACATCCCTCAGACACCCATCTTCTCTCTTCTCTCTCCTCTAGCCAACTAACTACTAACTTTCACTCTTCCCACTCTTTTGTATCATCTCTCTCCACCCACCTCCCAGCACATCTCGTGTTACGAAGCAGGGTTCCACGAGGGGTGCTCTGCTAACCCCCAGCATGAAGCTGTTAGGTGGCCCCACTGAACAATCCTGTGTGTGGAATGCAGGCGTGGAGCGTGGTCAGGAGTTCCCACCTTACCTGGATGGTGGGGCACTACACCTTAGGAGAAGGTGCAGTACCTCTGTGGCGACTGAAGTCTCAGGTGCGCCACATAACCCCCCCGTTAAACACAGCACGTCCGCGTGCTGTAAGACAACAAAAGGTGAATACAGGAACACACAAAAATTTTTAAATGCTATTCAACAATACTTATCTAATCTTCCTAATGTAGGAGGTACATTTCTTAAATGTTACAAACAGGTTAACTTCCTATCTTAGTATCAAAAATCTACTTAAGTGCAATTCTTAATTCAAAGTGCTATACTCAACACATTTTCTTTATTACATTTTCTATCAATTATTCTCTTTTTCGTTTTCTTTCTACTGGACGCAAGACACTGACCATCTACGCTTGGCCTGTCACCTGTCACTTTCAATTCTTCAGTCTTTATTCAATTCAAACATTCTATTTAAAAACTTTTCTAATTCTCTGTATCAAACATGCTATAAAAGACATTTACATTTCATAAGACACAACATTATCAAATACGTTATCATAAAACATTCCAAATTCTTGTAAGGCTGAACACTGCTCCCAGCCGGGATTTCTTGCGGTGTCCCTTGAGGTAGACATCATTCATTGAAAAGTGTCCATGCAAAAACATTATCTTCGCAAAGAGTCTTTATATGTAAAACCAAGAAAGGGCACCTAAAGAGGTGCAACTATTTACAATAAAAGTTTTTGGATCAATCAGCGTCTATGATCTCCACAGTTCCATTTCAAAAACAACGCTGCCAATCAAAAACTGGGCAACATGATAAACAAAAAGAAGACAAAGGAACAACTGGTGCAACAAACCCTCCTTGGTAACGAGATGTGGTAAATGTAAATTTCAATTGTGGTCCCCTCCTGGGGTTCTGGTTGCTGAACTGGAACTGGTCTCAGAGGTGGTATCTTCGTCCCGTTGACTTCTTGCTAGCCGCATATACTCAGTCTCCCATAGAGAGGGATAGGGACTCGTGGGGCCCAGGGAAAGGGCCATGGAGATTTCCACTGTCTGCGGGGATATGGGTCCCTCCAGTTCCATAGGAAGTTCAGGAGATGGTGCCGCAGCCCGAGGCCGCCAGCCAGGAACAACTTGATCATCCTCCCCCATAGGCACTGCAGCCAGGGATCGTCAGCGAAGGTCAGTGGGCCCATTCCTATCTGTGGGTTCTGATCCCAAAACCAGTGTCAGACCGGGGGTAGCGATCATACCTGGTGTTTCCAGCCGCGGTTCCGGCTCCGGTTCCTGGTGGTAAATGGCAGCAGCCGCAACTCCCGGAGTGACTGGTGGAGTAGGCCGCAGTTGGATCCGTGCCGGGACCAGGCCAGTTTCAGCTGGGGTTGACGGCGGAGGCCGGTGCGACCGCGCCCGATTCAGACGGAAACGCGGTCCCGGTCCTCCATTCTGTTCCAGAGCCCTCATGTACCTCCTCCGGACGGGGCTCACCCAATGACAGTATCGGTTGTGAGGCGGTTGCGGACGCAGCTGAGGATGAATCAGCGGTCGCCGCCTCCACAGGAGCGGCCTAGAGGTGGGTGACTTCTACCACCCTTGTTCTTCTGTCTTCTCATCTGCTTTCATCACGGCGTTCTGGCGTTTTTCTTCTTGCTCCGCCCTTCTGCTCGCCACTGGCTTTCTCTGCCCCTCCTTCCGGGGGCGGCGTCATCTTCCCGCGCCTCCATACCAAGCCAGTATACAAACCCCTCGGGGGGTGGGCCATGCATCGGTCACATAGTAATTCAGGCAGGGACGGCCCAAGACTCTTCGCGGTCTTTTCTTAGGACCTCCCATCTCTTCACACCCTTCTTCTCCGCGCCAGCGGCCATTTCTAATGCCCATTTTACAGTCTATTAAATTTGGTCTTCTGCACATTTTCAAAAGTTGTAAATCCAAGGCACACAGAACCCGATGGCATCGGGTCTCGTCATCCTGTTCGTGATGCCAAAATTGGGTCGCCCTCGCACACCCGGGGCAGCGGGGTACTCGGTACCGGGCCGGTGTCAAGGCGGGAATGTATCACAGCAGCGGTGACCCGGTCCGTGACCCTGGGTGCCCAATATCAATGGCGGAGATGTTAATGGTGTTAAAGTTTATATGAATAGTTTGTGACGCCACTCGTGGTGTTTGGCAAATAAGATGGTAAGTCAACGCTGCATACAGATCCGCTGGGACTGATGGTGTGATGCAGCAGAGATGGTATAGCTCCCCACAGGTGGAGCTGTAGTCCCAGGGCAGTGTAGGTACAATGGATGAGGAGAGGCGCAGAATGGTATAGATGTTGTTACTCAGGTGTAGTGGTGCTGGAATAACTGGAGGACGCCAGAGTATGCGGTTCCAAAGCTTTACTCACTGTTTGCAGTTCACACAACTGCCTGCCTCCGTACTGTGTTCTCTAGGTCAGGGCTCCAGCCAACCTCCAGGCAGGATAGGATTCTCCCTTCCACACTCCGCCAACATGTACCTTACTGAACGACTCCTCAAATGCGCCTTTAGGTTCTGAATAATCTGAATAATAAATATATCAATACATCTTGCCAAAATTAGTATAATATAAACACAAAAAATAGAATAAAAAATATATATCAAAAAGTGCTAAGTGCTAAAATATAAAATCTGAATACATACAATAAATAAATCAGTACATCTTGCCAAAATTTGTATAATATCAGCACCAGAAAAAAATAAATAAAAAATATGTAAAAAAAAATGCTAAGTGCTAAAATATATCGCTCAAAAAACTTTTTTAAACATTTTTTTCGCTCAAAAAACTTTTTTCTATTAATAATGTGTAAGTTAAATATATAGTGTAAACAATAATATTGTGGAAAGTACTACCATAATATTCTAAAAATTGCACTAAAAAGTGCTATAGTGCTGTAAAACAAAAATTGTGCAAAAGTGAAAAGTATTGCAAGATATAGAATTAAATCCACTGTAAATGATTCAGTACTATAAAGTGCTAGAGGACAAAACATACAATGCACATTGAAAATAAATGAATATACAAGTATAACCAAGAAATAATGTTCTACAAAACGTACTGCAGTGCTATGGATGAATTGCAGAGTACTGCAAAATATGAGGGATAAATACAAATGAAAGTTGACGTATACTAAAATATGCCAAGATATAAATTACTATAATATGACCCAGTAATATAAGGTGCTATAGTACTACACCGCCATACACATTAAGTTTGGAGCTGTGACAAAGCTCACCCCAGCGAAGAGCGCTTGACACTGGACGCCAGAGTCTGTGGCTGCACTGGTACAACAGTCCCAGCAGCCAAATCCGGAGGGCAGGAGACTGCAGGCCTCCTGACCCCATCACACACCTGAACGCACAGCAGCATGCCAGAGCCAGAGCCACCACGAAGGAGTGACACCTGTGAAAGGCTCAAGCTGCCTGCCATACAGGCAAGGACTAAAGAACCGTAAGGAACAGAGGACTGAGCATAGCTTTAGACCTCATGGGACAGCGCAGAAAGGAGGCCTCCAACCCATCTGGCTTAGTGGATCCTAAATTGCTTCCAGGCTGGCTGGATCTCCATTACCATCTGTACTCAGTGCCCTGGTTTGCAACTCAAAATGTGAGTAAAAGCGTAAAGACTGCACCCCGCTGTGTTCTCCTGTTTATTTGCTGCATCACCTCAGCCCTGCATTACATCCATCATCACCATCTTTTATAATTTAATTGCCCTGGGACTTAGCTCTACCTGTGGAGAGCTGTACCAACTCTGCTGCATCACCATCAGCCTCAGCGGTCTTTTTAAGCAGCTTCTGCTATCCCTTGCCGAATACCACAGGTGGCGTCACAAACTACATCTTATATAGGGTCCAGGATCCAGCAGGATGATGAGGAGCTCTCCTAGCCAGCGTCCTCTCCCGTTCACGGCATAGCCATGCCCCACCTTGAGATTGTTGATATCTTTCAACAATTTTGGTTCTCAAGTCCTCACAGTTCTCATCTTCTCTTTATGTCCTCCATGCTTAGTGTGGCACAGAGACATACATTGCAAAGATTGAGTCAACTTTTCCCCTTTTTATCTGGTGTCAGGTGTTATTTTCATATTGCCCCCAATTGGTTTTAAATTCTGCCTGGAATCTGCCTTAAAAAGAGCCTCAAAACCACTGCAAAAAGTGAATATAATCCACAGCAATCCTACACAATGATCCCCCACTTATCGCGGGCATTACATTCTAAACCTCCAACACGATAGTTGAAAATCAGCCAAGTAAGAAACTTACAGTTATTTTAGCATTTATATATTTTAAGGATTTACAAACCCCTCCCACACACTTATTTACCATTACCAGTCCCTTATTAATCGGCCCCAGTTCCTTATTAACCTTTTGCACCTTTTTATAAACACTAGTTATGTTTTTAAACAAATTCTACATGATGAAGATGATGAATTAGCTGTGTAGTACTGATGATTGAAGGTGATGAAAATGAGATGAATGTACAGTACTGTACTGCACAGCATGGAAGAGCATTACAGCTCTCCTATTGGCACCACTTCATCAGGAGCTTCTTCAGGTAAGGCAGTAGTATCTTCAGCCTCATCCGTAACTTTTACTACCACTAAATGCGTAACCAACCTCTTGTTCGAGTGATGAACATAGTCATGGAGAGATGCTGGTTCTGCTTCTTATGAACCATATGGAGGTCCTATTCCTCAGCCAATCGATTAAGTACATTGCCCATTATGACCATGATTACAAGTCGATCAAGTGTTAGGCCAACCTCTTCCCCTTCTTAAACCTGTTGTTCAAACTGTTCCTCATCCTCTTCTTCACTTGCTGAAGGGTGTTTCCGTCTTCAGCAGTCATGTCACTGAAGCCCTCTCCTCCCGGTATTTTCACCAGCTTCACAGCCTAATCCACCGCAGAGTGATACATTTCATCAAGAGAAAGTCTGACACATCATTTTCTTTATGGTTTTTTGAACATTTTTTCAATATATATATATACTAATAGATCACAGACTGAATATGAGTCAACAGTGTGATGCAGCAGCAAAAAAGGCAAATGCAATTCTAGGATGTATTAACAGAAGCATACAGTCTAGATCACGTGAAGTCATTGTTTCCCTCTACTCCTCTTTGGTCAGACCTCATCTGGAATATTGTGTCCAGTTTTGGGCACCACATTTTAAAAAAGACATCAACAAACTGGAGCAAGTTCAGAAAAGAGCGACCAGAATGGTGACCGGTCTGCAAACCCTGTCTTATGAGGAAAGGTTGCAGGATTTGGGAATGTTTAGTTTGCAAAAGAGAAGACTGAGAGGAGACTTAATAGCTGTCTACAAATATCTAAAGGGCTGTCACATTGTAGAAGGATCAACTTTATTCTCATTTGCACAAGGAAAGACTAGAAGCAATGTGATGAAACTGAATGGGAGGAGACACAGATTAGATATTAGAAAAAACTTTTTGACAGTTAGAGTGATCAATGAGTGGACCAGGCTGCCACGAGAAGTGGTGAGTTCTCCGTCAATGGAAGTCTTCAAACAGAGGCTGGGCAGACATCTGACTGGGATAATTTAGCGAATCCTGCTTTGAGCAGGGGGTTGGACCAGATGGCCCAGGAGGTCCCTTCCAACTCTACGATTCTATGATTCTATGATTCTATATTTTTTGTTTTTAAATATTTGATAGACTCGAAAAAAACAAGAAGTGGGAGAAAAGGTAGTCACTTATTAAAGAGACAAATAGAAGAATATTTACCGTATACACTCGTGTATAAGCCGAGTTTTTCAGCACTTTTTTTGTGCTGAAAACACCCCCCTTGGCTTATACACGAGTCACGGTCCCAGAAAGCCGGCAGAGGAGGGGAGCAGCAGGTCACAGAGGCCACCAGCTTCCAGCACACCATACTCACATGCCTGCACGCCTGTCCGCTCCCTTAGGCGTGGAGCGCATATTCATTACCTTAATGAGCAGTACCACGTGATCACTCGACAGGAAGAGCTGCAGGCTCCGGCAGCCAGAACGAGCTGCAAAGCCACCAGGGAGGTAAAAAGGATGGTTTTACCAGTTATAGGGCGTGCTGGGTCTGCTGGATAATTATTTCTCCAAGGATCATTGTGGATACAGGGACCTTATTGCCTACTGATCAGGCACCAGGAAGCCCTGGATGAGATCTGGAGTTTCCGCTGTGGAGTCTCTGATACTTGCGTGGAGCTCATCCTGAGCCATCTGATTCATGAATACAATGCCAGTCCTGTAGTGAACATTGGCACTGATGTATAATGAAGCTCTGCAGATTCCCGAGGGCTGGTTAACTCTTCAGCCACTGCACAGGTCTCTGCTGATGTCAGGGGGTGGTCTCACGGGCCCCCTGACTATTGTGCTCAGTGTTATAATTGTGTCCCCTTTATGTTGAGGGCTGGTCCTGGCCTATGAATGGCTGATAACAGGGACCTATAGCTGCAGCACTGGAGTAGCGTGGGGGGGGCGGTCCGCCCCAGGCGGCACGTGTGTGGGGGCGGCGCGGCAGCATGACAGCTCCTCGGCTGCTTTTAGGAAAGGCCCCAGCAGCCGTGTTGCTATGGTAACACTGTAGGACTACATTACCCGTCATGCCTCGGGCGTGCGTTCCTGGTATGACCCCGCTGCAGCGCTGTAGATTGGCAGTCACATGACCGTGGGATCTGCCGAGGCTCCGGCAGTCACATGCCCAAACAGCGAGCGGAGCGGCCGCACAGCACGGAGCATGGCCAATGTGGCCAACAGGGTGTCGTGGTCCGGCCGGGAGCAGCTGGAGGAGGCGGGGAGAGCACGCCGCTGCTGAACGGAGCCGGCAACCGGCGGGTGAGGGCGGGAGGAGGGATACTGGGAATTGGGGGGCTGTGCAGATAGGTGACCATGGCGAGACTGTGCAGGGGAGGACATGGGGGGGCTCTGTAGGGGGAGGACGTGGGGGGCTGTGCAGGGGGAGGACATGGGGGGCTGTGCAGTGGAGGACATGGGGGGCTCTTTAGGGAGAGGACATGGGGGGCTCTGTAGGGAGAGGACATGGGGGGCTCTGTAGGGGAGGACATTTTTTTCTTAACAGGAATCATACATACAAAGATAGGGGATAAGGAGCCATGCAGACAATGACAGGGACGGGGGAACCATGCATACCACGGTAGGGAGGAGTGGTCAATGCACACCCGGCTTATACTCAAGTCAATAAGTTTACCCAGCTTTTCGTGGCAAAAGTAGGTGCCTCGGCTTATACTCGGGTCGGCTTATACTCGAGTATATACGGTAATAGGTAAAACCTGACAAGAATAAACAATAATTTGCAGTTAGCCCAATCGTGGGGATAAATAGCTGAGAAATAAATAGTGATTAGTATATCTTAATAAATATATTGCATTTCGCCCAGTACAAAGCTGTGAAAAAAAATGGTAGTTACTATTTCCATTAAGTATTGCACTCAAACAGTTGATTAACCAAGAGAGATGGCATGTACCCGAATAGAATTCTCCTAGAGGCTGCAAATAAGAGCGGCAGGAAGTAAAGGGTTAATAGGTACATAGAACACACAATTGGGTGAAAATATTAAATGGTCATGAGCAATATGTCCCGGCATAAAGAGTGTGATTATATTCTTAGTCCATAGTTAATGCTTGGTATAAACCTGCATTCATAAAATAGTCCAATGTCTATAGCCGTGGGGAGAGCTGCCCCGGCCGATGACGGATACACCAAGTGCTTTCTCCAATGAGTGGAGGGCTCGTGCCCTGTGAAATAGCGCGCTGAACAGTACAAGGTGATTTCACCATATATAGTTGTATGTGAGTGTTGCTACTCACAATACCTCCGATGGTCTGCGTAGAATCCGGTGACTGCGTTCTGGTTGGTGCAGTAAAGGTCGGACCTGGGAGATGCGGCGATATGCCGAGGTGTAGTGTGAGACCAGTGCTCCTGCGCTACAGCTGTCGGCAGGGATCCGGTCACTCTGGTCGATAGCTGCGTCCCGGCAGATGTGCAGTAGGAGCAGGACCTGTGTGACGCGGTGGATCACGTGGTGCCGTGTAACTGCTGCTAGATGGAGGTACGGGTGAAAAAAAGGGCCGAAACCAACGCGTTTCGGAAAACTCAGCTTCTTTCTTCAGGTCCAGGACATATTGCTTATGACCATTTAATATTTTCACCCAATTGTGTTCTATGTACATATTAACCCTTTACTTCTAGGAGAATTCTATTCGGGTACATGCCATCTCTCCTTGGTTAATCAACTGTTTGAGTGCAATACTTACTATTTCCATTAACTACCATTTTTTTCACAGCTTTGTGCTGGGCGAGTTGCAATATATTCATTAAGATATACTAATCACTATTTATTTCTCAGCTATTTATCCCCACGATTGGGCTAACTGCAGTTTATTGTTTATTCTTGTCAGGTTTTACCTATTAAATATTCTTCTATTTGTCTCATTAATAAGTGACTAGCTTTTCTCCCACATCTTGGTTTTTTCAGCGCGAGTCTATCACAAATATTTATAATCCTTTCGATTTCCTTGTGGTTGGTATCTAGAGTCGCAGCAGTTACAAAACCTTTTACACAGGCGCCACTTTATCGCTCTCCTTCATTTTTTGTTTTTAACAATTTTTCCCTGGATCTGTAGCTGGATATTTCCTGCTTTTGAATAGCCTCCGATATACAGTATGAGCCTGCACATTGCTTCCTATATACAGTATGAGGCCGCATATAGCCTCCTATATACAGTATGAGCCTGCACAGCGCTTCCTATATACAGTATGAGGCTGCATATAACCTCCTATATACAGTATGAGCCTGCACAGCGCTTCCTATATACAGTATGAGGCCGCATATAGCCTCCTATATACAGTATGAGCCTGCACAGCGCTTCCTATATACAGTATGAGGCCGCATATAGCCTCCTATATACAGTATGAGCCTGCACATTGCTTCCTATATACAGTATGAGGCCGCATATAGCCTCCTATATACAGTATGAGCCTGCACAGCGCTTCCTATATACAGTATGAGGCCGCATATAGCCTCCTATATACAGTATGAGCCTGCACAGCGCTTCCTATATACAGTATGAGCCTGCACATAGCCTCCTATATACAGTATGAGCCTGCACAGCGCTTCCTATATACAGTATGCACATTGCTTCCTATATACAGTATGAGGCCGCTTATAGCCTCCTATATACAGTATGAGCCTGCACAGCGCTTCCTATATACAGTATGAGGCCGCATATAGCCTCCTATATACAGTATGAGCCTGCACAGCGCTTCCCATATACAGTATGAGGCCACATATAGTCTCCTGAATACAGTATTTTCCTCCTATATACAGTATGAGGCTGCATATAGCCTTCTATATGCAGTATGAGCCTACACATCGCTTCCTATATACAGTATGAGGCCGCATTTAGCCTCTTATATACAGTATGAGCCTGTACTTCGATTCCTATATACAGTATGAGGCCACATATAGCCTCCTATATACAGTATGATGCTGCATATAGCCTCCTATATACAGTATGAGGCCGCATATAGCCTCCTATATATAGTATGAGGCCGCATATAGCCTCCTATATACAGTATGAGCACCCACATATAGCCTCCTGAATGCAGTGTTTACCTCCTATATACAGTATGAGCCTGCACATTGCTTCCTATACACAGTATGAGGCCACATATAGCCTCCTATATACAGTATGAGGCCGCATATAGCCTCCTATATACAGTATGAGCACCCACATATAGCCTCCTGAATGCAGTGTTTACCTCCTATATACAGTATGAGCCTGCACATTGCTTCCTATACACAGTATGAGGCCGCATATAGCCTCCTATATACAGTATGAGGCCGCATATAGCCTCCTATATACAGTATGAGGCCGCATATAGCCTCCTATATACAGTATGAGCACCCACATATAGCCTCCTGAATGCAGTGTTTACCTCCTATATACAGTATGAGCCTGCACATTGCTTCCTATACACAGTATGAGCCTGCACATAGCCTCCTATATACAGTAGCAAAAAAAAAAATGATTAAATGAGAGTAATGGTTTTGGGTCCTTTCTGTAAAAATCGTATGGGTATCTTTTTAGTCTTGGTTTTAGTTTTCTGTTTTTAATTATTTTTTCCTGTGCTTATACTCCAGTTCTCTATCTTCACATCGCAATATATGATCTGGCATGGAATTCATTGTTGAGGGCGTTTCAAGATTTTATGAAGAAACACTCCTCTCACAAGAAATCTACGGCTCTTTTCGTACCCATTGGGTCTTCAATATTTCATATTTGTTCACATTTTTATTCATTTTTTCATTTTTATTTGTTTATTTCATTTACATTTTTATTTGTTTTATTTTTATATATTTTTTTCACTCATTTTTTATTTTTTTCACAATTTTCTTTGTGTATTTGTGCTATGTATTATGCATTATACATAATTGTGTGTATAATTACTTTATGATATATGACATTTGATGTATGTATTGAATGCCATGTGTTATTTTTATGTACATTTGTTTTTTTAACAGAGACATGATATATAGTTGTTATAGTTATATGATGCACATACACTTTCATATAGCCTGCATACACATTATGCTAATTGTTCAAAAAAAAAATGTATTGCTTGCATAGTGTGCTTATAATTGACACATATGTGTGTGCCTTTGCACTCTATGTCAGGCATATTCACTTTAATGGTTCATACACACCGCTATAATTATTTCAGCATCATTATGTTTTATCCCCTCACTTTCAACACTTGCTATGACTTTAAATAGTGATTATTATTCTTCATAACTATTTTATTTTCTTGTCCTCACTTGAGCGCATGCCCAGTTCTGTCCTCCCTAGGAGCCTTCTGACGTGCTCAGTCTGGTATGTGGCTGTCTCTGGCTGTTTTGCAGCTTGAGCCGCTTTCATGCTGATGATAGACTCGCTGTTCATAGTGGGGACTCAACAGCGCATGCGCCGATAATGCTGTGGACGTTTAGAACTGGATACTATTGAAGTCATTGTGGACACTACAGCGCAGGTCCTGAATTTTACAAGCTTTATTAGGGAAAGCGGTTTATTGGTTGACAGCACTATATAAACTAGATCCGGGGCACTTGTAAACCACGCTGTTATGAATGAGTCACCGTAGGAGGCAAAAGCAGAAATACAAGCTAAGTCCAGAAAACCAGAGAAGTTGGCATCAGATTGCAGACCCCTGAACCTATCAACACAACTAGCAGTAGCCGTGGGGGGTTCCTACGATGCCCTAGACCCCTCGATCACAGCCGGATAATTACATAGGCCTAAAGAAAGAAAGGGGAAATCTAAACTGCCCCAGAGCAGACCCCAAAGCAATAGGCAGCCCCCAACATATAATGACGGTGAAGCAAGATGAAAATACTAACACAGACAGAAAGATAGACTGAGCAAAGACGGGGCCCAAAACTACCTAGATAGGAAAGGACAGGAAGGCTGCTGTCTGCAATCTGCCAAAACCCTATCAAAGATATAAGCCAACAAGCTGATATGAAAAAGGCCCTGAAGCAGCTAGGCTTCAAAAACTAAATCAGCACTCAGGTATTTTCAGAAGACAGAGCTAAATGAATTCAGCACACCCCAGCAGGGAATGGCAGAAATCCAGAAAAACAAAGCAAAATGCCGAGCAGCAAACTTAGCTTTAGAGGAGCAGGAATTCAGACTGGTCTCCAAGGATCCCACAGAGAAATCACCCGCAGGGCAGAAGGGCGTCGGCAGCCTTATATCCAGTCTGTAACTCCACTCAGCCAGTCATCATCATCAGCCTCAGGTGTTTGATAATCAGGCTCACTACCTTTCTTTACCAGAAGAGGGAGTTCCGCGGGCCTCAGTAATGAAGGGGAAAATGAACTCACAACACCACGCCTCCTGAGGAAGCTGCGGCGTAACGCGCGTAGGGGCGGCAGGTTTTACAACGACATACACAGCACATGTAAGTTGTTACTTTCTAATGCAGTTCTTGTATCTTACTCTGGAATTTGTATGGACAGTTTTTACTCTGTGTACACTTAACGCCTACCAGGCTTATTTGATACAAGGCACTTATGCACTTTATATTCAGCAGTTTACTCTGGGCACTTATTGTATGCAAAACCTTATCTGGGCATACATATTATGTTAATGGGGAGTTTGCTGTTTACTATGCATTCTATTTGTGAAAGGAAAGCAAAGAAACTACATGTTTTATACAGATAAAAACTTTATTAACTGTCAGGGTGCTGGTTTAATTGTATTGTGTTTATGTCTGCTCTAACTTGCATTTAGCATTTATGCTCTGTTAATTATTCTAAATAAATTATTTAGCTTGAAAAACTCCAATTTTGATCTCTTGTGATGCTTAATAGCTCATTTATGAGATTTTTTTTGCTATTATATTTCCAGTGAGTTGAGCCTTTGAAGAATTTTTTCCAGTATTTGGGATATATTTGTACTTTATCCTATATACAGTATGAGCCTGTACATCGCTTCCTATATACAGTATGAGGCTGCATATAGCCTCCTATACAGTATGAGCCCACATAGCCTCCTATATACAGTATGAGGCCGCATAAAGTCTCCTATATACAGTATGAGCCTGCACATTGCTTCCTATATACAATATGAGCCCACATAGCCTCCTATATACAGTATGAGCCTGCACATCGCTTCCTATATACAGCATGAGGCAACATATAGCCTCCTATGTACGGTATGAGCCTGCACATCGCTTCCTATATACAGTAAGAGGCCGCATATAGCCTCCTATATACAGTATGAGCCTGCACATTGCTTCCTATATACAGTATGAGCCTGTACATCACTTCCTATATACAGTATGAGGCCGCATATAGCCTCCTATATACAGTATGAGCACCCACATATAGCCTCCTAAGTACAGTATGAGCCTGCGCATTGCTTCCTATAAACAGTATGAGCATCCACATAGCCTCCTATGTACAGTATGAGCCTGCACATCGCTTCCTATAAACAGTATGAGCCTGCACATCGCTTCCTATAAACAGTATAAGCCTGTACTTCGCTTCCTATATACAGTATGAGGCCACATATAGCCTCCTATACACAGTATAGATTCCTGAATGCAGTGTTTACCTCCAATATACAGTATGAGCCTGCACATAGCCTCCTATATACAGTATGAGCCTGTACATCGCTTCCTATATACAGTATGAGGCTGCATATAGCCTCCTATATACAGTATGAGCCCACATAGCCTCCTGTATACAGTATGAGGCCGCATATAGTCTCCTATACACAGTATGAGCCTGCACATTGCTTCCTATATACAGTATGAGGCCACATATAGCCTCCTATGTACGGTATGAGCCTGCACATCGCTTCCTATATACAGTATGAGGCCGCATATAGCCTCCTATATACAATATGAGCACCCACATATAGCCTCCTGAATACAGTTTTTGCCTCCTGTATACAGTATGAGACTGCACATCGCTTCCTATAAACGATGTATGATATACAGTATGAGCCCACATATAGCCTCCTGAATACAGCATTTGCCTCCTATATACAGTGTGAGTCCCCATATAGCCTTCTATATACAGTATGAGCCTGCACATCGCTTCCTATATACAGTATGAGGCCACATATAGCCTCCTATATACAGTATGAGCACCAACATATAGCCTCTTGTATACAGTATGACGCTGCCTATAGCCTCCTATATACAGTATGAGGCCGCATATAGCCTCCTATATACAGTACTAGCCTGTACTTTGCTTCCTATATGCAGTATGAGGCCGCATATAGCCTCCTATATACAGTATGAGCACCCACATATAGCCTCCTGAATGCAGTGTTTACCTCCTATATACAGTAGGAGCCTGTACATCGCTTCCTATATACAGTATGAGGCTGCATATAGCCTCCTATATACAGTATGAGCCCACATAGCCTCCTGTATACAGTATGAGGTCGCATATAGCCTTCTATATACAGTATGAGGCCGCATATAGTCTCCTATATACAGTATGATCCTGCATATAGCCTTCTGTATACAGTATGAGCCTGCACATCGCTTCCTATATACAATATGAGCCCACATAGCCTCCTATATACAGTATGAACCTGCACATCGCTTCCTATATACAATATGAGCCCACATAGCCTCCTATGTACGGTATGAGCCTGCACATCGCTTCCTATATACAGTAAGAGGCCGCATATAGCCTCCTATATACAGTATGAGTACCCACATATAGCCTCCTGAATACAGTTTTTGCCTCCTATATACAGTATGAGCTTGCACATAGCCTCCTATATACAGTATGAGCCTGTACATCACTTCCTATATACAGTATGAGGCCGCATATAGCCTCCTATATACAGTATGAGCATCCACATAGTCTCCTATGTACAGTATGAGCCTGCGCATTGCTTCCTATAAACAGTATGAGCCTGCAAATTGCTTCCTATATACAGTATGAGCCCACATATAGCCTCCTGAATACAGTGTTTGCCTCCTATATACAGTGTGAGTCCCCATATAGCCTCCTATATACAGTATGAACACTCACATATAGCCTCCTGAATACATTGTTTGCCACCATATTGCCTCCTATATACAGTGTGAGTCCCCATATAGCTCCTATATACAGTATGAGCACTCACATATAGCCTCCCGAATACATTGTTTGCCACCATATTGCCTCCTATATACAGTGTGAGTCCCCATATAGCTCCTATATACAGTATGAGCACTCACATATAGCCTCCCGAATACATTGTTTGCCACCATATTGCCTCCTATATACAGTGTGAATCACCATATAGCTCCTATATACAGTATGAGCCCCTATATAGCATCCCATATCTAACTGCATTTACCTTGGTATCATTAATTTTCTATGAGACTGCTCTGTTCTCATATTGTGCATTTATGCATTTAGTAGGGCTTAATGGGATGATTGCGCTTGTTACACATCAACTCTGTAGATGCGCTCACTTATTAGACTTTGGTTGGGGAAACTTTAAAATATAATAATGATAATGGTCCTGTCTAGTGACAAGTTTATTTTACAGGCTTCTGGAGAAAGGCACAATACCAGTCATTCAAGGGTTAATTCTTTGGAACACTGAGAGGGACTTTCTAGCCAATGAAACCACAGTATAAAACACCTGTGATAACTATGGCAACTGCGCTGATGTCATAAACACATGCATCTATGATGCAGGAGAAGATTCCAGAACCACAAGTCATTCAGCCGTAGACGGAGCCATACTTGATGTGTCTGGAGACCTGGAGCTTCATCACTCCACAATGGGAGGAAGGGGACACCGCCTAGCCAGCCAGATCAGCCATAGCGCCTAGCCAGCCAGATCAGCCATAGCGCCTAGCCAGCCAGATCAGCCATACCGCCTAGCCAGCCAGATCAATGGGGTGACAGATGTTGCAGCCAGATCTCCCTCACGTCCGGTACTCGCCGCCTTCACTTTATGTGTACGGCCTGGAGAGGTCGCATTAGGCTTCTCAAAAACAAATATGACACAATGTACTAATTCAGGTACAATTTGCTGTTACATGTTGGCACTAACCTTCTAAGCCCAAGGGAAGGGCAGTCCTGCAGCCATGGTTCCCTAGAGGTTTCCACCACAGGGGGTTTTTCCTCTCCTGTGCTGAAGGACGATTCTTCATGAGTCGGGGGTTCTGCCATTTTCAGTGTCTCACATAGTAATTGGCTGATTCTAAATTTCAGACACTGAAAGAAATAATAATGATGAGATTTGGAATAAAATTCGGTCAATTTAACATCCAATAAAAGTGTTTTGTGTGTTTCTTTCACAATCTTCGGTTGGTGAGATTTTGTTGGGGATCAGGATCCAGCATCTATGATCAAGCCATGAAGCCAGATATGAAGTCAGAGCAATTTAACCCTGCGCTGGAAGACAGGACGGAGCAGAGATGACAAAGTGTGACTGCACAATTAGCACAAGTTCACCCTCTTCCTCCCATTCAGATACACGAGGGGATTCAGGGCCGAGTTGGGACTAAAAAGCAGCCCTGGCACACAAAATTCACCAGCCCACATACAATAAGTGTCCTCAACCCAAATCGTAGAACACTGATAGGCCATGTAGGGTTTTGCTTTATCCGTTACCAGGGCCGAAACAAAGTATTTTGGGTGCCCAAGGCAGATGAAGCCGAAGGCGCCCATTTTGCATTTCTACCCAGCTAATTCTTCCCTTTTCCATTAGGTCTATGACATCATGTGATTAATAACTGATGAGCTGAATCCTTCTAAGTCACGCCCATATACATTTGTATCTCATGAACCTACAACTCCCAGTATGTCCTTAACAATGGTAAGGAGATGCTGGGAGTTATCAGTCTTTATCAGACTGTGGACTATACAGGAACCATAGTACTGATGAGACGCAGTCAGTACCAATAGCTAAAAATGTACATCCTGGTACCTTATAGGTGACCTCTTCTCTGATTGAGTCTTTTCTTTCTCTTAGGCCTGTTTCACACTTCAGTTTTCTGGCGCGAGTCAAAATCCGCTAGTGTGCAAAAACGGATCCGTTTCCGTTTTGTGGCAAACGGATGCAACTGGATCCGTTTTTTGTACGGATCCGCTTTAGACGCTAGTGCATGAAATTTAAAGTAAGGCCTGTTTCACGAGAGAGAGAGAGATTTAGCTGCCAGAATGGGATTTGGGGTTAAATATCATGAAAGGACATTCATTCGGGCATGCTCAGTATAAAAAGGAGGATCCGTTGGCGGATTCCGTCAATTAACGGTTGGCAACGGATCCACCGCCTTTTCTCATCCACATCTCGCTTCTTAAGGCTCCTTTCACACTCCAGTCTTTTGCAATCAGTCACAATCCGTCAAAGTGTTCAGATCCGTCAAGTGGACGGATCCTGCGTATATTGCAAAAAACTGATGCACTGGATCCGTTTTTATGACTGATCCGTTTTAGCAGCCTTGCTGTAGGCATTAAAGAAACAGAATTCTGGAGCGAGAGAGAGAGAGGGATTTTGTGCCAGAATAGAAAAAGCAGCCGCAGGGGTTAAAATAAAGGAAGAAAAATGATTCCGGGCATGCTCAGTTTTAAAAGACGGAATCAGTCGCTATCCGACTTTTCGACGTACACAAAAAAAGTTCATCTGTCCGCTGTCTCCGGCCGACGGACAGAGATTTTCTGACGGATCCGTCGGACGACGGAGGAAACGTGTGGCCATCCGTCACAATCTGTCACTAATACAAGTCTATGAGAAAAAAACGGATCCAGCATGAAAAAATGATGGAAAGCCAAAATTATAAATATATATATTGTATACCAAATTATAATGTGATGACATAAAAATTTGAATAATAAATATATCAATACATCTTGCCAAAATTTGTATAATATAAACACAAAAAATAGAATAAAAAATATACATCAAAAAGTGCTAAGTACTAAAATATAAAATCTGAATACATACAATAAATAAATCAATACATCTTGCCAAAATTTGTATAATATCAGCACCAGAAAAAAATAAATAAAAAATAAGTAAAAAAAAATGCTAAGTCCTAAAATATATCGCTCAAAAAACTTTTTTAAACATTTTTTTCGCTCAAAATACTTTTTTCTATTAATAATGTGTAAGTTAAATATATAGTGTAGACAATAATATTGTGAAAAGTACTACCATAATATTCTAAAAATTGCACTAAAAAGTGCTATAGTGCTGTAAAACAATAATTGTGCAAAAGTGAAAAGTATTGCAAGATATAGAATTAAATCCACTGTAAATGATTCAGTACTATAAATGCTAGAGGACAAAACATACAATGCACATTGAAAATAAGTGAATATACAAGTATAACCAAGAAATAATGTTCTACAAAACGTACTGCAGTGCTATGGATGAATTGCAGAGTACTGCAAAATATGAGGGATAAATACAAATGAAAGTTTACGTATACTAAAATATGCCAAGATATAAATTACTATAATATGACCCAGTAATATAAGGTGCTATAGTGCTACACCGCCATACACATTAAGTTTGGAGCTGTGACCAAGCTCACCCCAGCGAAGAGCGCTTGACACTGGACGCCAGAGTCCGTGGCTGCACGAGTACAACAGTCCCAGCAGCCAAATCCGGAGGGCAGGAGACTGCAGGCCTCCTGACCCCATCACACACCTGAACGCACAGCAGAATACCAGAGCCAGAGCCACCACGAAGGAGTGACACCTGTGAAAGGCTCAAGCTGCCTGCCATACAGGCAAGGACTAAAGAACCGTAAGGAACAGAGGACTGAGCATAGCTTTAGACCTCATGGGACAGCACAGAAAGGAGGCCTCCAACCCATCTGGCTTAGTGGATCCTAAATTGCTTCCAGGCTGGCTGGATCTCCATTACCATCTGTACTCGGTGCCCTGGTTTGCAACTCAAAATGTGAGTAAAAGCGTAAAGACTGCACCCCGCTGTGTTCTCCTGTTTAGTTGCTGCATCACCTCAGCCCTGCATTACATCCATCATCACCATCTTTTATAATATAATTGCCCTGGGACTTAGCTCTACCTGTGGAGAGCTGTACCAACTCTGCTGCATCACCATCAGCCTCAGCGGTCTTTTTAAGCAGCTTCAGCTATCCCTTGCCGAATACAACAGGTGGCGTCACAAACTACATGTTATATAGGGTCCAGGATCCAGCAGGATGATGAGGAGCTCTCCTAGCCAGCGTCCTCTCCCGTTCACGGCATAGCCACGCCTCACCTTGAGATTGTTGCTGTCTTTCAACAATTTTGGTTCTCAAGTCCTCACAGTTCTCATCTTCTCTTTATGTCCTCCATGCTTAGTGTGGCACAGAGACATACATTGCAAAGATTGAGTCAACTTCTCCCCTTTTTATCTGGTGTCAGGTGTTATTTTCATATTGCCCCCAATTGGTTTTAAATTCTGCCTGGAATCTGCCTTAAAAAGAGCCTCAAAACCACTGCAAAAAGTGAATATAATCCACAGCAATCCTACACAATGATCCCCCACTTATCGCGGGCATTACATTCTAACCCTCCAACACGATAGTTGAAAATCCGCCAAGTAAGAAACTTACATTTATTTTAGCATTTATATATTTTAAGGATTTACAAACCCCTCCCACACACTTATTTACCATTACCAGTCCCTTATTAATCAGCCCCAGTTCCTTATTAACCTTTTGCACCTTTTTATAAACACTACTTATGTTCTTAAACAAATTCTACATGATGAAGACGATGAATTAGCTGTGTAGTACTGATGATTGAAGGTGATGAAAATGGGATGAATGTACAGTACTGTACTGCACAGCATGGAAGAGCATTACAGCTCTCCTATTGGCACCACTTCATCAGGAGCTTCTTCAGGTAAGGCAGTAGTATCTTCAGCCTCATCCGTAACTTTTACTACCACTAAATGCGTAACCAACCTCTTGTTCGAGTGATGAACATAGTCATGGAGAGATGCTGGTTCTGCTTCTTATGAACCATACGGAGGTCCTATTCCTCAGCCAATCGATTAAGTACATTGCCCATTATGACCATGATTACAAGTCGATCAAGTATTAGGCCAACCTCTTCCTCTTCTTAAACCCGTTGTTCAAACTGTTCCTCATCCTCTTCTTCACTTGCTGAAGGGTGTTCCCGTCTTCAGTAGTCATGTCACTGAAGCCCTCTCCTCCCGGTATTTTCACCAGCTTCACAGCCTAATCCACCGCAGAGTGATACATTTCATCAAGAGAAAGTCTGACACATCATTTTCTTTATGGTTTTTTGAACATTTTTTCAATATATATATATACTAATAGATCACAGACTGAATATGAGTCAACAGTGTGATGCAGCAGCAAAAAAGGCAAATGCAATTCTAGGATGTATTAACAGAAGCATACAGTCTAGATCACGTGAAGTCATTATTTCCCTCTACACCTCTTTGGTCAGACCTCATCTGGAATAATGTGTCCAGTTTTGGGCACCACATTTTAAAAAAGACATCAACAAACTGGAGCAAGTTCAGAAAAGAGCGACCAGAATGGTGACCAGTCTGCAAACCCTGTCTTATGAGGAAAGGTTGCAGGATTTGGGAATCTTTAGTTTGCAAAAGATAAGACTGAGAGAAGACTTAATAGCTGTCTACAAATATCTAAAGGGCTGTCACATTGTAGAAGGATCAACTTTATTCTCATTTGCACAAGGAAAGACTAGAAGCAATGGGATGAAACTGAATGGGAGGAGACACAGATTAGATATTAGAAAAAACTTTTTGACAGTTAGAGTGATCAATGAGTGGAACAGGCTGCCACGAGAAGTGGTGAGTTCTCCTTCAATGGAAGTCTTCAAACAGAGGCTGGACAGACATCTGACTGGGATGATTTAGCGAATCCTGCTTTGAGCAGGGGGTTGGACCAGATGGCCTAGGAGGTCCCTTCCTACTGTACGATTCTATGATTCTATATTTTTTGTTTTTAAATATTTGATAGACTCGAAAAAGACAAGAAGTGGGAGAAAAGGTAGTCACTTATTAAAGAGACAAATAGAAGAATATTTACCGTATACACTCGTGTATAAGCCGAGTTTTTCAGCACTTTTTTTGTGCTGAAAACACCCCCCTTGGCTTATACACGAGTCACGGTTCCAGAAAGCCGGCAGAGGAGGGGAGCAGCAGGTCACAGAGGCCACCAGCTTCCAGCACACCATACTCACATGCCTGCACGCCTGTCCGCTCCCTTAGGCGTGGAGCGCATATTCATTACCTTAATGAGCAGTACCACGTGATCACTCGACAGGAAGAGCTGCAGGCTCCGGCAGCCAGAACGAGCTGCAAAGCCACCAGGGAGGTAAAAAGGATGGTTTTACCAGTTATAGGGCGTGCTGGGTCTGCTGGACAATTGTTTCTCCAAGGATCATTGAGGATACAGGGACCTCATTGCCTACTGATCAGGCACCAGGAAGCCCTGGATGAGATCTGGAGTTTCCGCTGTGGAGTCTCTGATACTTGCCTGGAGTTCATCCTGAGCCATCTGATTCATGAATACAATGCCAGTCCTGTAGTGAACATTGGCACTGATGTATAATGAAGCTCTGCAGATTCCCGAGGGCTGGTTAACTCTTCAGCCACTGCACAGGTCTCTGCTGATGTCAGGGGGTGGTCTCACGGGCCCCCTGACTATTGTGCTCAGTGTTATAATTGTGTCCCCTTTATGTTGAGGGCTGGTCCTGGCCTATGAATGGCTGATAACAGGGACCCATAGCTGCAGCACTGGAGTAGCGTGGGGGGGGGTGGTCCGCCCCAGGCGGCACGTGTGTGGGGGTGGCGCGGCAGCATGACAGCTCCTCGGCTGCTTTTAGGAAAGGCCCCAGCAGCCGTGTTGCTATGGTAACACTGTAGGACTACATTACCCGTCATGCCTCGGGCGTGCGTTCCTGGTATGACCCCGCTGCAGCGCTGTAGATTGGCAGTCACATGACCGTGGGATCTGCTGAGGCTCCGGCTGTCACATGCCCAAACAGTGAGCGGAGCGGCCGCACAGCACGGAGCATGGCCAATGTGGCCAACAGGGTGTCGTGGTCCGGCCGGGAGCAGCTGGAGGAGGCCGGGGAGAGCACGCCGCTGCTGAACGGAGCTGGCAACCGGCAGGTGAGGGCGGGAGGAAGGATAGTGGGAATTGGGGGGCTGTGCAGATAGGTGACCATGGCGAGGCTGTGCAGGGGAGGACATGGGGGGCTCTGTAGGGGGAGGACATGGGGGGGCTCTGTAGGGAGAGGACATGGGGGCTCTGTAGGGAGAGGACATGGGGGGGCTCTGTAGGGAGAGGACATGGGGGGGCTCTGTAGGGAGAGAACATGGGGGGGCTCTGTAGGGGGAGGACATGGGGGGGCTGTGCAGGGGCTCTGTAGGGGAGGACATGGGCTGTGCAGGGGAGGACATGGGGGGCTGTGCATGGGAGGACATGGGGGCTGTGTATGGGAGAACATGGGGGCTCTGTAGGAGGGACATGGGGGGGGCTGTGCAGGGGGTTACATGGGGAGGCTGTGTAGGGGAGGACATGGGGGGCTGTGCAGGGGGGTACACAGGGGGGCTGTGCAAGGGGAGAACATGAGGGCTCTGTAGGGAGTGTACTGTGGGTCTGTGCAGGGGGAGGACACGTGGGTCTCCTTACACTGTTTTACGGTGCGGCTCTATGCAGGGCAGTGGTGGAGGTTCAGTAGGGTCATCAAGCTAATACATATATATATATATATATATATATATATATATATATATATAGAACTGCAAGAAGATGAAAGTCTAGAAATTTAGAAACAATAACAGCAGAGTTAGTAGTAGACTAAAAATTAGATCTTTGAGTGTAGTGTGGGCTCTTCGGATGCTTCCGGAATATCAACGACCAAAGCGGCAGCAAATTTTTCGACCGCCCCGGGCGCCACAAACAGTTGCTACGCCACTGAGCTGCAGGAATGTATAATGTGTATAATGTGCACAGTAATGAATGTTCTAAATATTCACTGTCATTACCAAGAATTATCCGTGTTATATGGCCGGAACAAGATGCAGTGCCACCGACGACGCGCAGGCAGGTAAATAGGATGGTTTTTTTCTTAACAGGAATCATACATACAAAGATAGGGGATAAGGAGCCATGCAGACAATGACAAGGACGGGGGAACCATGCATACCATGGTAGGGATGAGTGGTCAATGCACACCCGGCTTATACTCAAGTCAATAAGTTTACCCAGTTTTTCGTGGCAAAAGTAGGTGCCTCGGCTTATACTCGGGTCGGCTTATACTCGAGTATATACGGTTATAGGAAAAAACCTGACAAGAATAAACAATAATTTGCAGTTAGCCCAATCGTGGGGATAAATAGCTGAGAAATAAATAGTGATTAGTATACCTTAATAAATATATTGCAATTCGCCCAGTACAAAGCTGTGAAAAAAAATGGTAGTTACTATTTCCATTAAGTATTGCACTCAAACAGTTGATTAACCAAGAGAGTTGGCATGTACCCGAATAGAATTCTCCTAGAGGCTGCAAATAAGAGCGGCAGGAAGTAAAGGGTTAATAGGTACATAGAACACACAATTGGGTGAAAATATTAAATGGTCATGAGCAATATGTGCCGGCATAAAGAGTGTGATTATATCCTTAGTCCATAGTTAATGCTTGGTATAAACCTGCATTCATAAAATAGTCCAATGTCTATAGCCGTGGGGAGAGCTGCCCCGGCCGATGACGGATACACCAAGTACTTTCTCCAATGAGTGGAGGGCTCGTGCCCTGTGAAATAGCGCGCTGAACAGTACAAGGTGATTTCACCATATATAGTTGTATGTGAGTGTTGCTACTCACAATACCTCCGATGGTCTGCGTAGAATCCGGTGACTGCGTTCTGGTTGGTGCAGTAAAGGTCGGACCTGGGAGATGCGGCGATACGCCGAGGTGTAGTGTGAGACCAGCGCTCCTGCGCTCCAGCTGTCGGCAGGGATCCGGTCACTCTGGTCGATAGCTGCGTCCCGGCAGATGTGCAGTAGGAGCAGGACCTGTGTGACGCGGTGGATCACGTGGTGCCGCGTAACTGCTGCTAGATGTAGGTACGGGTGGCAAAAAGGGCCGAAACCAACGCGTTTCGGAAAACTCAGCTTCTTTCTTCAGGTCCGGGACATATTGCTTATGACCATTTAATATTTTCACCCAATTGTGTTCTATGTACATATTAACCCTTTACTTCTAGGAGAATTCTATTTGGGTACATGCCATCTCTCCTTGGTTAATCAACTGTTTGAGTGCAATACTTACTATTTCCATTAACTACCATTTTTTTCACAGCTTTGTACTGGGTGAGTTGCAATATATTCATTAAGATATACTAATCACTATTTATTTCTCAGCTATTTATCCCCACGATTGGGCTAACTGCAGTTTATTGTTTATTCTTGTCAGGTTTTACCTATTAAATATTCTTCTATTTGTCTCATTAATAAGTGACTAGCTTTTCTCCCACATCTTGGTTTTTTCAGCGCGAGTCTATCACAAATATTTATAATCCTTTCGATTTCCTTGTGGTTGGTATCTAGAGTCGCAGCAGTTACAAAACCTTTTACACAGGCGCCACTTTATCGCTCTCCTTCATTTTTTGTTTTTAACAATTTTTCCCTGGATCTGTAGCTGGATATTTCCTGCTTTTGAATTGCCTCCTATATACAGTATGAGCCTGCACATAGTCTCCTATATACAGTATGAGGCCGCATATAGCCTACTATATACAGTATGAGCCTGCACAGCGCTTCCTATATACAGTATGAGGCCGCATATAGCCTCCTATATACAGTATGAGCCTGCACAGCGCTTCCTATATACAGTATGAGGCCTCATATAGCCTCCTATATACAGTATGAGCCTGCACAGCGCTTCCTATATACAGTATGAGGCCGCATATAGCCTCCTATATACAGTATGAGCCTCCACAGCGCTTCCTATATACAGTATGAGGCCTCATATAGCCTCCTATATACAGTATGAGCCTGCACAGCGCTTCCTATATACAGTATGAGGCCGCATATAGCCTCCTATATACAGTATGACCCTGCACAGCGCTTCCTATATACAGTATGAGCCTGCACATTGCTTCCTATTTACAGTATGAGTCTGCACATAGTCTCCTATATACAGTATGAGCCTGCACAGCGCTTCCTATATATAGTATGAGGCCGCATATAGCCTCCTATATACAGTATGACCCTGCACAGCGCTTCCTATATACAGAATGAGCCTGCACATTGCTTCCTATTTACAGTATGAGTCTGCACATAGTCTCCTATATACAGTATGAGCCTGCACAGCGCTTCCTATATATAGTATGAGGCCGCATATAGCCTCCTATATACAGTATGAGCCTGCACAGTGCTTCCTATATACAGTATGAGGCCGCATATAGCCTCCTATATACAGTATGAGCCTGCACATTGCTTCCTATATACAGTATGAGGCCGCACATAGTCTCCTATATACAGTATGAGCCTGCACATCGCTTCCTATATACAGTATGAGGCCGCACATAGCCTCCTATATACAGTATGAGCCTGCACATCGCTTCCCATATACAGTATGAGGCCGCATATAGCCTCCTACATACAGTATGAGCCTGCACATTGCTTCCTATATACAGTATGAGGCCGCACATAGTCTCCTATATACAGTATGAGCCTGCACATCGCTTCCCATATACAGTATGAGGCCGCATATAGCCTCCTATATACAGTATGAGCCTGCACAGCGCTTCCTATATACAGTATGAGGCCGCACATAGTCTCCTATATACAGTATGAGCCTGCACATTGCTTCCTACACACAGTATGAGGCCGCATATAGCCTCCTATATACAGTATGAGCCTGCACAGCGCTTCCTATATACAGTATGAGGCCGCACATAGTCTCCTATATACAGTATGAGCCTGCACATTGCTTCCTATACACAGTATGAGGCCGCATATAGCCTCCTATATACAATATGAGCCTGCACAGCGCTTCCTATATACAGTATGAGTCTGCACATTGCTTCCTATATACAGTATGAGGCCGCATATAGCATCCTATATACAGTATGAGCCTGCACATCGCTTCCCATATACAGTATGAGGCCACATATAGCCTCCTGAATACAGTATTTTCCTCCTATATACAGTATGAGGCCGCATATAGCCTCCTATATACAGTATGAGGCCACATATAGCCTCCTATATACAGTATGAGCACCCACATATAGCCTCCTGAATGCAGTGTTTACCTCCTATATACAGTATGAGCCTGCACATTGCTTCCTATATACAGTATGAGCCTGCACATAGCCTCCTATATACAGTAGCAAAAAAAAAATGATTGAATGAGAGTAATGGTTTTGGGTCCTTTCTGTAAAAATCGTATGGGTATCTTTTTAGTCTTGGTTTTAGTTTTCTGTTTTTAATTAGTTTTTTCCTGTGCTTATACTCCAGTTCTCTATCTTCGCATCGCAATATATGATCTGGCATGGAATTCATTGTTGAGGGCGTTTCAAGATTTTATGAAGAAACACTCCTCTCACAAGAAATCTACGGCTTTTTTCGTACCCATTGGGTCTTCAATATTTCATATTATTTGTTCACATTTTTATTCATTTTTTCTTTTTTTATTTATTTCATTTACATTTTTATATATTTTTTTCACTCATTTTTTATTGTTTTCACAATTTTCTTTGTGTATTTGTGCTATGTATTATGCATTATACATAATTGTGTGTATAATTACTTTATGATATATGACATTTGATGTATGTATTGAATGCCATGTGTTATTTTTATGTACATTTGTTTTTTAACAGAGACATGATATATAGTTGTTATAGTTATATGATGCACATACACTTTCATATAGCCTGCATACACATTATGCTAATTGTTAAAAAAAAAATGTATTGCTTGCATAGTGTGCTTATAATTGACACATATGTGTGTGCCTTTGCACTCTATGTCAGGCATATTCACTTTAATGGTTCATACACACCGCTATAATTATTTCAGCATCATTATGTTTTATCCCCTCACTTTCAACACTTGCTATCACTTTAAATAGTGATTATTATTCTTCATAATTATTTTATTTTCTTGTCCTCACTTGAGCGCATGCCCAGTTCTGTCCTCCCTAGGAGCCTTCTGACGTGCTCAGTCTGGTATGTGGCTGTCTCTGGCTGTTTTGCAGCTTGAGCCGCTTTCATGCCGATGATAGACTCGCTGTTCATAGTGGGGACTCAACAGCGCATGCGCCGATAATGCTGTGGACGTTTAGAACTGGATACTATTGACGTCATTGTGGACACTACAGCGCAGGTCCTGAATTTTACAAGCTTTATTAGGGAAAGCGGTTTATTGGTTGACCGCACTATATAAACTAGATCCGGGGCACTTGTAAACCACGCTGTTATGAATGAGTCACCGTAGGGGGCAAAAGCAGAAATACAAGCTAAGTCCAGAAAACCAGAGAAGTTGGCAACTATCAGATTGCAGACCCCTGAACCTATCAACACAACTAGCAGTAGCCGTGGGGGGTTCCTACGATGCCCTAGACCCCTCGATCACAGCCGGAGAATTACATAGGCCTAAAGAAAGAAAGGGGAAATCTAAACTGCCCCAGAGCAGACCCCAAAGCAATACGCAGCTGTCAGAGACACCGCACTACACTTGCTCATAGAGCCAGTGCACGTGTCCTGAGTACAGAAGCAGTGCTAAGAGTTACCTGGGGAGCAGGGCAGCAGAGGTGACAAAGCGTGCTTCAAGCTAATAGTGTCAGGGTCCAGAGAACTCAGATTATGGCAAAGCAGAAGTCATGCACAGTACAGAGCAGCGAGGTACAGGAGGGATAAACAGACGGGAGGTCAGACAAAGCAAAAGGTCATACACAAGATATCAGTACAGTACCAGGGAGGAGACAGAGCAGATAATCAGGGCCAAGCAGAGATCAAAACCAAACAGACATAGAAGGTACTAGGCAGAATCGAAAGCGATATCCAGGGAACAGACCGAGTCATACACAGAGAATCAAGCAACCAGAACACAGCACTAACACACTCAGGGGTCACCACACAATGCCAAGGGCGAAAGTATAACTGACAGGGATGGGAGCGTCCTGAGGCTATAAGAAGCCTCCCCCAGAGCCAGGGAGAGGCCACAATCATAGCCCCAGGAGTGCAGGTAAGCCTGCACCGGGATCACAACCTTTAACCCTAGAAATGCCAGTCATCAGCACTGGTTCCAGGCATTAACCCCACGTGTGCGAGTCAAACCCGCACTGAGATCATGACAGCAGCCCCCAACATATAATGACGGTGAAGCAAGATGAAAATACTAGCACAGACAGAAAGATAGACTGAGCAAAGACGGGGCCCAAAACTACCTAGATAGGAAAGGACAGGAAGGCTGCTGTCTGCAATCTGCCAAAACCCTATCAAAGACATAAGCCAACAAGCTGATATGAAAAAGGCCCTGAAGCAGCTAGGCTTCAAAAACTAAATCAGCACTCAGGTATTTTCAGAAGACAGAGCTAAATGAATTCAGCACACCCCCGCAGGGAATGGCAGAAATCCAGAAAAACAAAGCAAAATGCCGAGCAGCAAACTTAGCTTTAGAGGAGCAGGAATTCAGACTGGTCTCCAAGGATCCCACAGAGAAATCACCCGCAGGGCAGAAGGGCGTCGGCAGCCTTATATCCAGTCAGTAACTCCACTCAGCCAGTCATCATCATCCTCAGGTGTTTGATAATCAGGCTCACTACCTTTCTTTACCAGAAGAGGGAGTTCCTCGGGCCTCAGTAATGAAGGGGAAAATGAACTCACAACAGTACCTCCCCCTTGAGGAGGGGTCACCGAACCCTCAACTACGCCACCAGGGTGATCAGGGTGAGCCCGATGAAAGGCACGCACCAATCTTTTGGCATGAATATCAGAGGCAGAGACCCAGGAATTATCCTCCTGACCATAACCCTTCCACTTAACCAAATACTGGAGTCTCCGTCTAGCCAGACGAGAATCCAGTACTTTCTCTACCTCATATTCCATGTTACCTTCAACCAATACAGGGTCTGGAGGTGCCACCCCCGGAACAACAGGTTCAACAAACCTCTTCAACAAAGATTTAAGGAACACATTATGGATTTTAAATGTGACAGGAAGAGCCAAACGAAAAGAGACCGGATTAATAATCTCCACAATCTTGTAAGGTCCAATAAATCTAGGCTTAAACTTAGGAGAAGCCACCTTCATAGCAATATTTTTTGATGATAACCACACCATATCACCAACCTTAAACTGGGGACCAATGGTCCTATGTCGGTTGGAAAACCGCTGGGCCTTTTCCAGGGAGAGAGATAACTTATCCACCACTTGGTCCCAGATCTGGTGCATTCTCTCCACCACAGTGTCAACCCTTGGGCAGGCAGAGGGCTCCACCTGCCCTGAAGAAAATCGAGGATGAAACCCCCAAGTTACAAAAAAAAGGTGACATCAAAGTGGCAGAACTAGCTCTATTATTTAAAGCAAATTCGGCCAAGGGCAAAAATGAAACCCAATCATCCTGATCAGCAGAAATAAAACATCTCCAATGCGACTCCAAGGTCTGGTTTGTTCTCTCTGTCTGCCCATTGGTCTGAGGGTGAAAAGCAGATAAGAAGGACAACTGAATTCCCAGCCTGGAACAGAAAGTTCTCCAAAATCTAGACACAAACTGGACTCCTCTGTCAGATACAATGTTCTCAGGAATCCCGTGCAAACGAACCACCTGTTGTAAAAACAGGGGCACCAACTCAGAGGAAGACAGCAACTTAGGGAGTGGTACAAGATGAACCATCTTAGAACCTATCACAAATCACCCAAATAACAGTCATCCTCTGAGAGACAGGCATATCAGAGATGAAATCCATTGAAATATTGAGTTCCTCGGGCCTCAGTAATGAAGGGGAAAATGAACTCACAACACTACGCCTCCTGAGGAAGCTGCGGCGTAACGCGCGTAGGGGCGGCAGGTTTTACAACGACATACACAGCGCATGTAAGTTGTTACTTTCTAATGCAGTCCTTGTATCTTACTCTGTAATTTGTATAGACAGTTTTTACTCTGTGTACACTTAACGCCTACCAGGCTTATTTGATACAAGGCACTTATGCACTTTATATTCAGCAGTTTACTCTGGGCACTTATTGTATGCAAAACCTTATCTGGGCATACATATTATGTAAATGGGGAGTTTGCTGTTTACTATGCATTCTATTTGTGAAAGGAAAGCAAAGAAACTACATGTTTTATACAGATAAAAACTTTATTAACTGTCAAGGTGCTGGTTTAATTGTATTTTGTTTATGTCTGCTGTAACTTGCATTTAGCATTTATGCTCTGTTAATTATTCTAAATAAATTATTTAGCTTGAAAAACTCCAATTTTGATCTCTTGTGATGCTTAATAGCTCATTTATGAGATTTATGAGATTTTTTTTGCTATTATATTTCCAGTGAGTTGAGCCTTTGAAGAATTTTTTCCAGTATTTGGGATAGATTTGTACTTTATCCTACATACAGTATGAGCCTGTACATCGCTTCCTATATACAGTATGAGGCTGCATATAGCCTCCTATATACAGTATGAGCCCACATAGCCTCCTGTATACAGTATGAGGCCGCATATAGACTTCTATATACAGTATGAGCCTGCACATTGCTTCCTATATACAGTATGAGCCTGCACATTGCTTCCTATATACAATATGAGCCCACATAGCTTCCTATATACAGTATGAGCCTGCACATCGCTTCCTATATACAGAATGAGGCCACATATAGCCTCCTATGTACGGTATGAGCCTGCACATCGCTTCCTATATACAGTATGAGGCCGCATAGAGTCTCCTATATACATTATGAGCCTGCACATTGCTTCCTATATACAATATGAGCCCACATAGCCTCCTATATACAGTATGAGCCTGCACATCGCTTCCTATATACAGTATGAGGCCACATATAGCCTCCGATGTACGGTATGAGCCTGCACATCGCTTCCTATATACAGTAAGAGGCCGCATATAGCCTCCTATATACAGTATGAGCACCCACATATAGCCTCCTGAATACAGTTTTTGCCTCCCATATACAGTTTGAGCCTGCACATTGCTTCCTATATATAGTATGAGCCTGCACATAGCCTCCTATATACAGTATGAGCCTGTACATCACTTCCTATATACAATATGAGGCCGCATATAGCCTCCTATATACAGTATGAGCACCCACATATAGCCTCCTATGTACAGTATGAGCCTGTGCATTGCTTCTTATAAACAGTATGAGCATCCACATAGCCTCCTATGTACAGTATGAGCCTGCACATCGCTTCCTATAAACAGTATGAGCCTGCAAATTGCTTCCTATATACAGTATGAGCCCACATATAGCCTCCTGAATACAGTATTTGCCTCCCATATACAGTGTGAGTCCCCATATAGCCTTCTATATACAGTATGAGCCTGCACATCGATTCCTATATACAGTATGAGGCCACATATAGCCGCCTACATGCAGTATGAGCACCCACATATAGCCTCCTGTATACAGTATGATGCTGCATATAGCCGCCTATATACAGTATGAGGCCGCATATAGCCTCCTATATACACAATATAAGCCGGTACTTCGCTTCCTATATACAGTATGAGGCCGCATATAGCCTCCTATATACAGTATGAGCACCCACATATAGACTCCTGAATGCAGTGTTTACCTCCTATATACAGTATGAGCCTGCATATAGCCTCCTATATACAGTATGAGCCTGTACATCGCTTCCTATATACAGTATGAGGCTGCATATAGCCTCCTATATACAGTATGAGCCCACATAGCCTCCTGTATACAGTATGAGGCCGCATATAGTCTCCTATATACAGTATGAGCCTGCACATTGCTTCCTATATACAATATGAGCCCACATAGCCTCCTACATACAGTATGAGCCTGCACATCGCTTCCTATATACAGTGTGAGGCCACATATAGCCTCCTATGTACGCTATGAGCCTGCACATCGCTTCCTATATACAGTATGAGGCCGAATATAGCCTCCTATATACAGTATGAGCACCCACATATAGCCTCCTGAATACAGTTTTTGCCTCCTATATACAGTATGAGCCTGCACATTGCTTCCTATGTACAGTATGAGCCTGCACATCGCTTCCTATAAACAGTATGAGCCTGCAAATCGCTTCCTATATACAGTATGAGCCCACATATAGCCTCCTGAATACAGCATTTGCCTCCTATATACAGTGTGAGTCCCCATATAGCCTTCTATATACAGAATGAGCCTGCACATCGCTTCCTATATACAGTATGAGGCCACATATAGCCTCCTATATACAGTATGAGCACCCACATATAGCCTCCTATATACAGTATGACGCTGCATAAAGCCTCCTATATACAGTATGAGGCCGCATATAGCCTCCTATATACAGTATGAGCCTGTACTTCGCTTCCTATATACAGTATGAGGCCGCATATAGCCTCCTATATACAGTATGAGCACCCACATATAGCCTCCTGAATGCAGTGTTTACCTCCTATATACAGTAGGAGCCTGTACATCGCTTCCTATATACAGTATGAGCCCACATAGCCTCCTGTATACAGTATGAGGCCGCATATAGCCTTCTATATACAGTATGAGGCCGCATATAGTCTCCTATATACAGTATGAGCCTGCACATTGCTTCCTATATACAATATGAGCCCACATAGCCTCCTATATACAGTATGAGCCTGCACATCGCTTCCTATATACAGTATGAGGCCACATATAGCCTCTTATGTACGATATGAGCCTGCACATCGCTTCCTATATACAGTATGACGCCGCATATAGCCTCCTATATACAGTATGAGCACCCACATATAGCCTCCTGAACACAGTTTTTGCCTCCTATATACATTATGAGCCTGTACATCGCTTGATATATACAATATGAGGCCGCATAAAGCCTCCTATATACAGTATGAGCCTGTACCTCGCTTCCTATATACAGTATGAGGCCGCATATAGCCTCCTATATACAGTATGAGCACCCACATATAGCCTCCTGAATGCAGTGTTTACCTCCTATATACAGTATGAGCCTGTACATTGCTTGATATATACAATATGAGGCTGCATATAGCCTCCTATATACAGTATGAGGCCGCATATAGCCTCCTATATACAGTATGAGCACCCACATATAGCCTCCTGAATGCAGTGTTTACCTCCTATATACAGTAGGAGCCTGTACATCGCTTCCTATATACAGTATGAGCCCACATAGCCTCCTGTATACAGTATGAGGCCGCATATAGCCTTCTATATACAGTATGAGGCCGCATATAGTCTCCTATATACAGTATGAGCCTGCACATTGCTTCCTATATACAATATGAGCCCACATAGCCTCCTATATACAGTATGAGCCTGCACATCGCTTCCTATATACAGTATGAGGCCACATATAGCCTCCTATATACAGTATGAGCCTGCATATCGCTTCCTATATACAGTATGATGCCAAATATAGCCTCCTATGTACGGTATGAGCCTGCATATCGCTTCCTATATACAGTAAGAGGCCGCATATAGCCTCCTATATACAGTACGAGTATCCACATATAGCCTCCTGAATACAGTTTTTGCCTCCTATATACAGTATGAGCCTACACATTGCTTTCTATATACAGTATGAGCCTGCACATCGCCTCCTATATATAGTATGAGGCCGCATACGGCCTCCTATATACAGTATGAGCCTGTACATCACTTCCTATATACAGTATGAGGCCGCATATAGCCTCCTATATACAGTATGAGCATCCACATATAGCCTCCTATGTACAGTATGAGCCTGCACATCGCTTCCTATATACAGTATGAGCATCCACATATAGCCTCCTATGTACAGTATGAGCCTGCGCATTGCCTCCTATATACAGTATGAGCATCCACATAGCTTCCTATGTACAGTATGAGCCTGCACATCGCTTCCTATAAACAGTATGAGCCTGCAAATCGCTTCCAATATACAGTATGAGCCCACATATAGCCTCCTGAATACAGTGTTTTCCTCCTATATACAGTGTGAGTCCCCATATAGCCTCCTATATACAGTATGAGCACTCACATATAGCCTCCTGAATACATTGTTTGCCACCATATTGCCTCCTATATACAGTGTGAGTCCCCATATAGCTCCTATATACAGTATGAGCCCTATATAGCATCCCATATCTAACTGCATTTACCTTGGTATCATTAATTTTCTATGAGACTGCTCTGTTCTCATATTGTGCATTTATGCATTTAGTAGGGCTTAATGGAATGATTGCGCTTGTTACACATCAACTCTGTAGATGCGCTCACTTATTAGACTTTGGTTGGGGAAACTTTAAAATATAATAATGATAATGGTCCTGTCTAGTGACAAGTTTATTTTACAGGCTTCTGGAGAAAGGCACAATACCAGTCATTCAAGGGTTAATTCTTTGGAACACTGAGAGGGACTTTCTAGCCAATGAAACCACAGTATAAAACACCTGTGATAACTGTGGCAACTGCGCTGATGTCATAAACACATGCATCTATGATGCAGGAGAAGATTCCAGAACCACAAGTCATTCAGCCGTAGACGGAGCCATACTTGATGTGTCTGGAGACCTGGAGCTTCATCACTCCACAATGGGAGGAAGGGGACACCGCCTAGCCAGCCAGATCAGCCATAGTGCCTAGCCAGCCAGATCAGCCATAGCGCCTAGCCAGCCAGATCAATGGGGTGACAGATGTTGCAGCCAGATCTCCCTCACGTCCGGTACTCGCCGCCTTCACTTTATGTGTACGGCCTGGAGAGGTCGCATTAGCCTTCTCAAAAACAAATATGACACAATGTACAAATTCAGGTACAATTTGCTGTTACATGTTGGCACTAACCTTCTAAGCCCAAGGGAAGGGCAGTCCTGCAGCCATGGTTCCCTAGAGGTTTCCACCACAGGGGGTTTTTCCTCTCCTGAGTGCTGAAGGACGATTCTTCGTGAGTCGGGGGTTCTGCCAT
Organism: Dendrobates tinctorius; assembly: GCF_039654945.1. Lineage (NCBI taxonomy): Eukaryota > Metazoa > Chordata > Amphibia > Anura > Dendrobatidae > Dendrobates > Dendrobates tinctorius. The sequence goes on from NW_027361674.1 coordinate 1,471,489, forward strand.
TTTCAGTGTCTCTTTCATAGTAATTGGCTGATTCTAAATTTCAGACACTGAAAGAAATAATAATGATGAGATTTGGAATAAAATTCGGTCAATTTAACATCCAATAAAAGTGTTTTGTGTGTTCCTTTCACAATCTTCGGTTGGTGAGATTTTGTTGGGGATCAGGATCCAGCATCTATGATCAAGCCATGAAGCCAGATATGAAGTCAGAGCAATTTAACCCTGCGCTGGAAGACAGGACGGAGCAGAGATGACAAAGTGTGACTGCACAATTAGCACAAGTTCACACTCTTCCTCCCATTCAGATACACGAGGGGATTCAGGGCCGAGTTGGGACTAAAAAGCAGCCCTGGCACACAAAATTCACCAGCCCACATACAATAAGTGTCCTCAACCCAAATCGTAGAACACTGATAGGTCATGCAGGATTTTGCTTTATCCGGTACCAGGGCCGAAACAAAGTATTTTGGGTGCCCAAGGCAGATGAAGCCGAAGGCGCCCATTTTGCATTTCTACCCAGCTAATTCTTCCCTTTTCCATTAGGTCTATGACATCATGTGATTAATAACTGATGAGCTGAATCCTTCTAAGTCAGGCCCATATACATTTGTATCTCATGAACCTACAACTCCCAGTATGTCCTTAACAATGGTAAGGAGATGCTGGGAGTTATCAGTCTTTATCAGACTGTGGACTATACAGGAACCATAGTACTGATGAGACGCAGTCAGTACCAATAGCTAAAAATGTACATCCTGGTACCTTATAGGTGACCTCTTCTCTGATTGAGTCTTTTCTTTCTCTTAGGCCTGTTTCACACTTCAGTTTTCTGGCGTGAGTCAAAATCCGCCAGTGTGCAAAACGGATCCGCTTCCGTTTTGTGGCAAACGGATGCAACTGGATCCGTTTTTTGTACGGATCCACTTTAGACGCTAGTGCATGAAATTTAAAGTAAGGCCTGTTTCACGAGAGAGAGAGAGAGATTTAGCTGCCAGAATGGGATTTGGGGTTAACTATCATGAAAGGACATTCATTCGGGCATGCTCAGTATAAAAAGGAGGATCCGTTGGCGGATTCCGTCAATTAACGGTTGGCAACGGATCCACCACCTTTTCTCATCCACATCTCGCTTCTTAAGGCTCCTTTCACACTCCAGTCTTTTGCAATCAGTCACAATCCGTCAAAGTGTTCAGATCCGTCAAGTGGACGGATCCTGCGTATATTGCAAAAAACTGATGCACTGGATCCGTTTTTAGGACTAATCCATTGTAGCAGCCTTGCTGTAGGAATTAAAGAAACAGAATTCTGGAGCGAGAGAGAGAGAGAGAGGGATTTTGTGCCAGAATAGAAAAAGCAGCCGCAGGGGTTAAAATAAAGGATGAAAAATGATTCCGGGCATGCTCAGTTTTAAAAGACGGAATCCGTCGCTATCCGACTTTTCAACGTACACAAAAAACGTTCATCTGTCCGCTGTCTCCGGCCGACGGACAGAGATTTTCTGACGGATCCGTCGGACGAAGGATGAAACGTGTGGCCATCCGTCACAATCTGTCACTAATACAAGTCTATGAGAAAAAAACGGATCCAGCATGAAAAAATGATGGAAAGCCAAAATTATAAATATATATATTGTATACCAAATTATAATGTGATGACATAAAAATCTGAATAATAAATATATCAATACATCTTGCCAAAATTAGTATAATATAAACACAAAAAATAGAATAAAAAATATATATCAAAAAGTAAAAAGTGCTAAAATATAAAATCTGAATACATACAATAAATAAATCAATACATCTTGCCAAAATTTGTATAATATCAGCACCAGAAAAAAAATGAATAAAAAATATGTAAAAAAAAATGCTAAGTGCTAAAATATATCGCTCAAAAAACTTTTTTCTATTAATAATGTGTAAGTTAAATATATAGTGTAGACAATAATATTGTGAAAAGTACTACCATAATATTCTAAAAATTGCACTAAAAAGTGCTATAGTGCTGTAAAACAAAAATTGTGCAAAAGTGAAAAGTATTGCAAGATATAGAATTAAATCCACTGTAAATGATTCAGTACTATAAAGTGCTAGAGGACAAAACATACAATGCACATTGAAAATAAATGAATATACAAGTATAACCAAGAAATAATGTTCTACAAAACGTACTGCAGTGCTATGGATGAATTGCAGAGTACTGCAAAATATGAGGGATAAATACAAATGAAAGTTTACGTATACTAAAATATGCCAAGATATAAATTACTATAATATGACCCAGTAATATAAGGTGCTATAGTGCTACACCGCCATACACATTAAGTTTGGAGCTGTGACCAAGCTCACCCCAGCGAAGAGCGCTTGACACTGGACGCCATAGTCCGTGGCTGCACGAGTACAACAGTCCCAGCAGCCAAATCCGGAGGGCAGGAGACTGCAGGCCTCCTGACCCCATCACACACCTGAACGCACAGCAGCATACCAGAGCCACCACGAAGGAGTGACACCTGTGAAAGGCTCAAGCTGCCTGCCATACAGGCAAGGACTAAAGAACCGTAAGGAACAGAGAACTGAGCATAGCTTTAGACCTCATGGGACAGCGCAGAAAGGAGGCCTCCAACCCATCTGGCTTAGTGGATCCTAAATTGCTTCCAGGCTGGCTGGATCTCCATTACCATCTGTACTCGGTGCCCTGGTTTGCAACTCAAAATGTGAGTAAAAGCGTAAAGACTGCACCCCGCTGTGTTCTCCTGTTTATTTGCTGCATCACCTCAGCCCTGCATTACATCCATCATCACCATCTTTTATAATATAATTGCCCTGGGACTTTGCTCTACCTGTGGAGAGCTGTACCAACTCTGCTGCATCACCATCAGCCTCAGCGGTCTTTTTAAGCAGCTTCGGCTATCCCTTGCTGAATACCACAGGTGGCGTCACAAACTACATCTTATATAGGGTCCAGGATCCAGCAGGATGATGAGGAGCTCTCCTAGCCAGCGTCCTCTCCCGTTCACAGCATAGCCACGCCCCACCTTGAGATTGTTGATGTCTTTCAACAATTTTGGTTCTCAAGTCCTCACAGTTCTCATCTTCTCTTTATGTCCTCCATGCTTAGTGTGGCACAGAGACATACATTGCAAAGATTGAGTCAACTTCTCCCCTTTTTATCTGGTGTCAGGTGTTATTTTCATATTGCCCCCAATTGGTTTTAAATTCTGCCTGGAATCTGCCTTAAAAAGAGCCTCAAAACCACTGCAAAAAGTGAATATAATCCACAGCAATCCTACAAAATGATCCCCCACTTATCGCGGGCATTACATTCTAATCCTCCAACACGATAGTTGAAAATCCGCCAAGTAAGAAACTTACATTTATTTTAGCATTTATATATTTTAAGGATTTACAAACCCCTCCCACACACTTATTTACCATTACCAGTCCCTTATTAATCGGCCCCAGTTCCTTATTAACCTTTTGCACCTTTTTATAAACACTACTTATGTTCTTAAACAAATTCTACATGATGAAGATGATGAATTAGCTGTGTAGTACTGATGATTGAAGGTGATGAAAATAGGATGAATGTACAGTACTGTACTGCACAGCATGGAAGAGCATTACAGCTCTCCTATTGGCACCACTTCATCAGGAGCTTCTTCAGGTAAGGCAGTAGTATCTTCAGCCTCATCCGTAACTTTTACTACCTCTAAATGCGTAACCAACCTCTTGTTCGAGTGATGAACATAGTCATGGAGAGATGCTGGTTCTGCTTCTTATGAACCATACGGAGGTCCTATTCCTCAGCCAATCGATGAAGTACATTGCCCATTATGACCATGATTACAAGTCGATCAAGTGTTAGGCCAACCTCTTCCTCTTCTTAAACCCGTTGTTCAAACTGTTCCTCATCCTCTTCTTCACTTGCTGAAGGGTGTTTCCGTCTTCAGTAGTCATGTCACTGAAGCCCTCTCCTCCCGGTATTTTCACCAGCTTCACAGCCTAATCCACCGCAGAGTGATACATTTCATCAAGAGAAAGTCTGACACATCATTTTCTTTATGGTTTTTTGAACATTTTTTCAATATATATATATATATATATTAATAGATCACAGACTGAATATGAGTCAACAGTGTGATGCAGCAGCAAAAAAGGCAAATGCAATTCTAGGATGTATTAACAGAAGCATACAGTCTAGATCACGTGAAGTCATTATTTCCCTCTACTCCTCTTTGGTAAGACCTCATCTGGAATATTGTGTCCAGTTTTGGGCACCACATTTTAAAAAAGACATCAACAAACTGAAGCAAGTTCAGAAAAGAGCGACCAGAATGGTGACCGGTCTGCAAACCCTGTCTTATGAGGAAAGGTTGCAGGATTTGGGAATCTTTAGTTTGCAAAAGAGAAGACTGAGAGGAGACTTAATAGCTGTCTACAAATATCTAAAGGGCTGTCACATTGTAGAAGGATCAACTTTATTCTCATTTGCACAAGGAAAGACTAGAAGCAATGGGATGAAACTGAATGGGAGGAGACACAGATTAGATATTAGAAAAAACTTTTTGACAGTTAGAGTGATCAATGAGTGGAACAGGCTGCCACGAGAAGTGGTGAGTTCTCCTTCAATGGAAGTCTTCAAACAGAGGCTGGACAGACATCTGACTGGGATGATTTAGCGAATCCTGCTTTGAGCAGGGGGTTGGACCAGATGGCCCAGGAGGTCCCTTCCAACTCTACGATTCTATGATTCTATATTTTTTGTTTTTAAAAATGTGATAGACTCGAAAAAAACAAGAAGTGGGAGAAAAGGTAGTCACTTATTAAAGAGACAAATAGAAGAATATTTACCGTATACACTCGTGTATAAGCCGAGTTTTTCAGCACTTTTTTTGTGCTGAAAACACCCCCCTTGGCTTATACACGAGTCACGGTCCCGGAAAGCCGGCAGAGGAGGGGAGCAGCAGGTCACAGAGGCCACCAGCTTCCAGCACACCATACTCACATGCCTGCACGCCTGTCCGCTCCCTTAGGCGTGGAGCGCATATTCATTACCTTAATGAGCAGTACCACGTGATCACTCGACAGGAAGAGCTGCAGGCTCCGGCAGCCAGAACGAGCTGCAAAGCCACCAGGGAGGTAAAAAGGATGGCTTTACCAGTTATAGGGCGTGCTGGGTCTGCTGGACAATTGTTTCTCCAAGGATCATTGTGGATACAGGGACCTCATTGCCTACTGATCAGGCACCAGGAAGCCCTGGATGAGATCTGGAGTTTCCGCTGTGGAGTCTCTGATACTTGCGTGGAGTTCATCCTGAGCCATCTGATTCATGAATACAATGCCAGTCCTGTAGTGAACATTGGCACTGATGTATAATGAAGCTCTGCAGATTCCCGAGGGCTGGTTAACTCTTCAGCCACTGCACAGGTCTCTGCTGATGTCAGGGGGTGGTCTCACGGGCCCCCTGACTATTGTGCTCAGTGTTATAATTGTGTCCCCTTTATGTTGAGGGCTGGTCCTGGCCTATGAATGGCTGATAACAGGGACCCATAGCTGCAGCACTGGAGTAGCGTGGGGGGTGGGCGGTCCGCCCCAGGCGGCACGTGTGTGGGGGCGGCGCGGCAGCATGACAGCTCCTCGGCTGCTTTTAGGAAAGGCCCCAGCAGCCGTGTTGCTATGGTAACACTGTAGGACTACATTACCCGTCATGCCTCGGGCGTGCGTTCCTGGTATGACCCCGCTGCAGCGCTGTAGATTGGCAGTCACATGACCGTGGGATCTGCCGAGGCTCCGGCTGTCACATGCCCAAACAGCGAGCGGAGCGGCCGCACAGCACGGAGCATGGCCAATGTGGCCAACAGGGTGTCGTGGTCCGGCCGGGAGCAGCTGGAGGAGGCCGGGGAGAGCACGCCGCTGCTGAACGGAGCCGGCAACCGGCAGGTGAGGGCGGGAGGAGGGATACTGGGAATTGGGGGGCTGTGTAGATAGGTGACCATGGCGAGGCTGTGCAGGGGAGGACATGGGGGGGCTCTGTAGGGAGAGGACATGGGGGGGGCTCTGTAGGGAGAGGACATGGGGGGGGCTCTGTAGGGAGAGGACATGGGGGGGGCTCTGTAGGGAGAGGACATGGGGGGGCTCTGTAGGGGAGGACATGGGGGGCTCTGTAGGGGAGGACATGGGCTGTGCAGGGGAGGACATGGGGGGCTGTGCATGGGAGGACATGGGGGCCGTGTATGGGAGAACATGGGGGGGCTGTGCAGGGGGGTACATGGGGAGGCTGTGTAGGGGAGGACATGGGAGGCTGTGCTGGGGGGGTACATGGGGAGGCTGTGTAGGGGAGGACATGGGGGGCTGTGCAGGGGGGTATACGGGGGGCTGTGTAAGGGGAGAACATGAGGGCTCTGTAGGGTGTGTACTGTGGGTCTGTGCAGGGGGAGGACACGTGGGTCTCCTTACACTGTTTTATGGTGCGGCTCTATGCAGGGCAGTGGTGGAGGTTCAGTAGGGTCATCAAGCTAATACACACATATATATATATATATATATATATATATATATATATATATAGAGAGAGAGAGAGAGAGAGAGAGAGAGAACTGCAAGAAGATGAAAGTCTAGAAATTTAGAAATAACAGCAGAGTTCGTAGTAGACTAAAAAAGCCGGATTACTTACCAGTAATGCTCTTTTAATGAGTCCACGACAGCACCCACTGGAGGTATCGGATCCGCCCCATTTGGAACAGGAAACCCTACAGGAAAGATAAAAGGGGCGGTCCGCCTTTCCTCCTCAGTTTTGCATTTCATAGTACCAGGAGGACCGCCAAGGATTAGGCAATGTTTTTGTATATCTAAATTTTACTTATCCATCTTTAGCAGATATACTTTATTATCGATATCTTTAGCAGGGAGGGAAGTGAGCGGGTGCTGTCGTGGACTCATTAAAAGAGCATTACCGGTAAGTAATCCGGCTTTTTACCCTTCGCCACGACAGCACCCACTGGAGAGATTCCAGAGACCATCACCTGGGTGGGACCACCGTGCCAAGGACCGTCCTGCCAAAGCTTAGGTCAGAAGTTGATGAAAGGTCAAGTCTATAGTGATTATAGAAGGTGGAAGGGGATGACCAAATTGCTGCCTTACATATGGTTTCAATTGGAACGTCTCCCCTCTCGGCCCAGGAGGTCGCCATTGCTCTAGTGGAATGCGCTCTGATGCCTTCCGGAGGATTTTCATTTTTTGCGGAGTAGGCTAAACGAATGGCATCCCTGATCCATCGGGAAATGGTGCTCTTCGTGACTCCGTACCCTTTTTTATAGCCCTGAAAAGAAACGAACAGAGCCCTACACTGCCTCCAGCTTCTAGACCTCTCAATATACTTTAGGACAGTTCTTCTGACGTCCAAAGTGTGGAATTTCTGCTCCTCTGGAGTGGAGGGATCTTCAAAGAAGGTTGGGAGGAGTATCTCTTGAGATCTATGGTATTTTGTTGATACCTTAGGCAGGTACGAGGGGTCTGGCTTTAATATTAATCTATCTTGGTATACTTGAAAAAAGGGTGGATCTATGGACAGGGCCTGGATATCACCCACTCTCCTAGCAGATGTCAGCGCTACCAAGAGGGCAGTCTTGAGTGACAAGTATTTGAGGGATATCGTGTCTATCGGCTCAAAGGGTTCCTCCGTCAGGGCGTCTAAGACCAGATTTAAGTCCCATGCGGGGATTGTAGGTATGTGGACTGGAGTTGTTCGTTCGCAGGCTGTGATGAATCGTGATATCCACTTATTTCCTGCTATATTATGGCCGTACAGTGCCCCTAACGCGGACACCTGTACTTTCAGTGTGTTTACTGCCAGGCCCAAGTCCTTCCCTCTCTGTAGAAATTCTAAGATAGGAACTATCGGGACTTCTGCTGTATGGGGTGCTATATGAAACTGTAGGAATTTTTTCCATATTCTTGTATAAATCTGGGTCGTGGACTCCTTCCTGCTCTGTAGGAGCGTAGCAATCAGTGTTTCAGAATACCCTCTTGATCTTAGTAGCTGCCTTTCAAATTCCACGCCGTCAAGTGTAAGCTGTCCACTTGGGGGTGGATGAAAGGGCCTTGGGAATCGAAGGGAGGACCCAAGGATCTGTCACTGACATAATTCGTAGCCACGAGAACCACGGCCTCTTGGGCCAGAATGGTGCTATCAGGATTACTCTCGCCCTGTCCTCTCTGATCTTCCGAATCACTTGTGGCAGGAGAATCAACGGAGGGAAGGCATATGCCTGCTTGAACTTCCATGAGGCTTGGAGGGCATCCACTATGTCTGGGTGATCTGATGGAGACAGGGAAGCAAACATCTTTATCTGTCTGTTCTCCCTCGTGGCAAAGAGGTCCACCTGAGGTTGTCCCCATAAAGTTACTATATCCTAGAAGATTCGGCGGTTGAGGCACCACTCCCCTTGCCGAAGTGTGTGTCGGCTTAAGAACTCCGCCTCTTGGTTGTTCTCTCCCCTGATATGAAGAGCCGAGAGGGACAACAAACAGCTTTCGGCTAAGCTTAAGATTCTTGCCGCAGAAGACATCAGAGTCTCTGATTGAGTACCTCCCTGTCTGTTTATGTAGGCCACTGTAGTGGTGTTGTCCGATAGGATCCTGACATGTTTCTGTTGGAGCTGTGGAAGGAAATGGTGTAGAGCATAGTATACCGCTGTCAGCTCTTTTAAATTAGACGAGTATTCCCCTTCCTCTCTATTCCACCTTCCTTGACAAAAGCTATTCCCCATATGGGCTCCCCAGCCATGGGGGCTAGCATCGGTGGTTAGGATGCAGGATGGTACTAAGACCCATGGGACTCCTGAGGATAGATGGTCATCATCTAGCCACCACTTTAGAGAAGTCAAGACCTCCTGAGTTAAGGTTATCTTGCTCTCGATGTGACCACCATGTCACCTGTCCTCTTGGAGGATCTGATGCTGAAGTGTGCGGACATGATAATGGGCCCACCGGACTGCTGGGGCACAGGAATTTAGCGACCCCAATAGCGACATTGCCCCTCTCAGAGACATGCGTGGTCTATCTATGGCTACCTCTACATTCTCTTTTGTGAGTGCAATCTTTACCTGAGGAAGTAGACATCTCTGGGTTGTGGAGTCTAACTGGAACCCTAAAAACATCTGGAGGGATTGCGGAACGAGTCTGGACTTCTGTATATTGATGATCCAACCTAGATCCTGCAAAGATGAGATTGCGTCAGCCACACGTTTGGTACATTGGGTGACCGAGTTCCCGATTATTAGGAAGTCGTCTAGGTAAGGTACGATTAGAGTGTCTTTCTGGCGAAGATAGGCCATCACCTCTGCCATCACCTTGGTGAAGATTCTTGGCGCTGTAGAGAGGCCGAAAGGCATGGCTGTATACTGAAAATGACGGATCTTGTCTTCGAACACCACTGCAACCCTTAGGTATTTTTGGTATCTTTCATGGATAGGAAGATGATTGCATCTTTTAAGTCAATTCCTGCCATTACACAGTTTGGAAAGAGAAGCTTTATGGTGGATCTGATTGATTCCATCTTAAACTTATAATTTCTTATAAACGTATTAAGCTTTCTTAAATTAATAATCGTTCTAAACGTACCGTCTGGTTTGGAAATTAAAAATAAAGGAGAGTAGAATCCTCTACCTTCCTGTCCCACTGGGACCTCCACTAAAACCCCTTTAGATAGTAGGCTCCGAATTTCTTCTTCGAGGGCCTTTTGTTGAACTAAAGAGTTAAGGCGGGTTATGATAAAGAAATCATAAGGGGTTTGAAGGAATTCTATTTTCATTCCCTCTTTAATTATACCTAAGATCCATGGGCTCGAAGTAATTTTTTGCCATTTTGAAAAAAAAAAATTTAATCTACCCCCTACTGGTGGGTCTGATCTTTTAATTTTTACTTTCCCTCCGGAATGTTGAACCCCTGAACATGCTACCCTTTTGTTTTTCTTCCTTTGCGGGCCATCTATTTGATCTATCCGTTTGCCTCCTTCTTCCAAACGGTCGTCTTTTAAAGGTTCTCCTATAGAAAGGGATAGAAGAGTCAGGGAACGCCTTCTTCCTCTCCTTTGCTTTGGCGAGTATGTCGTCTAGGGCTTTCCCGAAGAGAAACTCACCCTCACACGGGGTTGCACAAATCTTAGATTTTGATTGTGCGTCCCCCTTCCAGCTCTTCATCCACAGTGCCCGCCTGGCGTTGTTCACAAGAGCTGACGATCTTGCTGCCAGCCGCAGAGTGTCCGCCAAAGCATCAGCCATAAAGGCAGCTGCCCCTCTGATTAATGGAATAGCGGCCCGTAGCTTTTCTCTTGACACCTTCTGCTCGATTTGTTGATCCAATTGGTCCAACCACACGAGCATAGATCTGGCGGTGCACGTGCTGGCTACTGCTGGCTTAAAAATACCCGTGGCAGATTCCCAAGACCTTTTCAATGATGACTCTGCCTTACGGTCTAGCGGGTCTGCCAATAAGCCTGCGTCCTCTACCGGAATAGTAGATTGTTTTGAGGTAGAGGCTACAACGGCATCAACCTTTGGCACCTTGGTCCATTTTAATAGCTCGTCATCGCTAAAAAGATATTTCCTCTTTGAGGCCGATGGGAGAAAACTTCTTTGATCATGTTTTTCCCATTCTCTTTTTATTAGGGCCTTAACTGCCGGTATCACTGGGAACGCTCTCCTTTTCTTTTCCGCCAACCCCGCAAACATTATTTCTTGCGTGGTCTGAGCACCCCTTGGTTCCTCACACCCCATAGTGCTCCTCACAGATTTGACCAGGTTATCCACACTATCCAGGGGAAAACATGACCGTCCCTCCATGTCTGATGATGATGATGATGAGGATGTGAGTGAGGAGTTGGAGATTAACCCCTGTTCTTCCTCTGACTCTGAGCTGAGGGTGTTTTTTGCTTCTAGTCTCTGAGGGTGAGGGAGTACTGGCACGGTTGATAGCCTGTATTTCCTCCCTGATTATGGCTCGAATGTCTTTTGACGACACTGCGGACCCCTGCCTAGTCTCTCTGGTGCACTGCTTGCAGAGCTTTTTGGGGTAGAAGTCAGGGAGAGGTCCAGAGCATAATGCGCATTCCTTATGCTTAGATTTTTCTTTTTTTCTTTGTCTGGATAGTGGAGCCGAAAGGAGGGGGGGGGGTAGGAAGAGGTCGGCTTAATAGGTAGAGTATATACTTTGCACACTCACCCAGTGAAGCATTATATTACCGGATCGGATGGCTGAGATCCCGTCCTAGGTCTTGACTCTCCTGTCTCGCTCCTGCGGCCGGTGTCTCTCCTAGCGTTGCGGTCCCTGGTGGAGTTGCTCCCCGCAGAGTCTCCTGCTGGAGCGTGCGCTTCCGTTGGGGACGACATGGCTAACCACAGCACAGCTGCGGCGCTGTTTAAATAGATTGCTCGTCTTTTTTTTTTTTTTTCCTCTGCCCCCAGAAGTCCTTCCCGGGATCACTGCGCATGCGCCGTCGCGCTCTCAGCCACCCTGCCCCGGAAGATCAATCATTACTTCCGGGGGTCAGGAGCCTCTGCGCCGGCCGGCTACCGCGCCCCCGCTTCTGTATGCGTCCCGCGCTCTCCATGCCACCGCCGGTTTCTCTTCGTGCCACTGGCGCACTTACCGCTCCTAGCAGCGGCGGTCTGCGCATCTTGGTGCCACCGACGCGCTCCTGGGTGAGACCGGGCGGCCCACCCCGGACCCGGCCATCACCCTCCATACACCAGACGAGGGGGTAGCCGTCTAACGGAGTCTCCCCCGACGCTGCCTCCGGACCGCAGCCCCTGCCGTTCGCGTGGAGACCGCACAGGCGGCATGCATGGCCCAGGTATGCTTTCCTGAAGGAACGTGGCTCCGTTTGGAACAGGAAACCAAAACTGGGGAGGAAAGTCGGACCGCCCCTTTTATCTTTCCTGTAGGGTTTCCTGTTCCAAATGGGGCGGATCCGATACCTCCAGTGGGTGCTGTCGTGGCGAAGGGTAAAATTAGAATTTTGAGTGTAGTGTGGGCTCTTCGGATGCTTCCGGAATATCAACGACCAAAGCGGCGGCAAATTTTTCGACTGCCCCGGGCGCCACAAACAGTTGCTACGCCACTGAGCTGCAGGAATGTATAATGTGTATAATGTGCACAGTAATGAATGTTCTAAATATTCACTGTCATTACCAAGAATTATCCGTGTTATATGGCCGGAACAAGATGCAGTGCCACCGACGGCGCGCAGGCAGGTAAATAGGATGTTTTTTTTCTTAACAGGAATCATACATACAAAGATAGGGGATAAGGAGCCATGCAGACAATGACAAGGACGGGGGAACCATGCATACCACGGTAGGGATGAGTGGTCAATGCACACCCGGCTTATACTCAAGTCAATAAGTTTACCCAGTTTTTCGTGGCAAAAGTAGGTGCCTCGGCTTATACTCGGGTCGGCTTATACTCGAGTATATACGGTAATAGGTAAAACCTGACAAGAATAAACAATAATTTGCAGTTAGCCCAATCGTTGGGATAAATAGCTGAGAAATAAATAGTGATTAGTATATCTTAATAAATATATGGCAATTCGCCCAGTACAAAGCTGTGAAAAAAAATGGTAGTTACTATTTCCATTAAGTATTGCACTCAAACAGTTGATTAACCAAGAGAGATGGCATGTACCCGAATAGAATTCTCCTAGAGGCTGCAAATAAGAGCGGCAGGAAGTAAAGGGTTAATAGGTACATAGAACACACAATTGGGTGAAAATATTAAATGGTCATGAGCAATATGTCCCGGCATAAAGAGTGTGATTATATCCTTAGTCCATAGTTAATGCTTGGTATAAACCTGCATTCATAAAATAGTCCAATGTCTATAGCCGTGGGGAGAGCTGCCCCGGCCGATGACGGATACACCAAGTACTTTCTCCAATGAGTGGAGGGCTCGTGCCCTGTGAAATAGCGCGCTGAACAGTACAAGGTGATTTCACCATATATAGTTGTATGTGAGTGTTGCTACTCACAATACCTCCCATGGTCTGCGTAGAATCCAGTGACTGCGTTCTGGTTGGTGCAGTAAAGGTCGGACCTGGGAGATGCGGCGATATGCCGAGGTGTAGTGTGAGACCAGCGCTCCTGCGCTCCAGCTGTCGGCAGGGATCCGGTCACTCTGGTCGATAGCTGCGTCCCGGCAGATGTGCAGTAGGAGCAGGACCTGTGTGACGCGGTGGATCACGTGGTGCCGCGTAACTGCTGCTAGATGGAGGTACGGGTGGCAAAAAGGGCCGAAACCAACGCGTTTCGGAAAACTCAGCTTCTTTCTTCAGGTCCGGGACATATTGCCTATGACCATTTAATATTTTCACCCAATTGTGTTCTATGTACATATTAACCCTTTACTTCTAGGAGAATTCTATTCGGGTACATGCCATCTCTCCTTGGTTAATCAACTGTTTGAGTGCAATACTTACTATTTCCATTAACTACCATTTTTTTCACAGCTTCGTACTGGGTGAGTTGCAATATATTCATTAAGATATACTAATCACTATTTATTTCTCAGCTATTTATCCCCACGATTGGGCTAACTGCAGTTTATTGTTTATTCTTGTCAGGTTTTACCTATTAAATATTCTTCCATTTGTCTCATTAATAAGTGACTAGCTTTTCTCCCACATCTTGGTTTTTCAGCGCGAGTCTATCACAAATATTTATAATCCTTTCGATTTCCTTGTGGTTGGTATCTAGAGTCGCAGCAGTTACAAAACCTTTTACACAGGCGCCACTTTATCGCTCTCCTTCATTTTTTGTTTTTAACAATTTTTCCCTGGATCTGTAGCTGGATATTTCCTGCTTTTGAATTGCCTCCTATATACAGTATGAGCCTGCACATTGCTTCCTATATACAGTATGAGGCCGCATATAGCCTCCTATATACAGTATGAGCCTCCACAGCGCTTCCTATATACAGTATGAGGCTGCATATAGCCTCCTATATACAGTATGAGCCTGCACATTGCTTCCTATATACAGTATGAGGCCGCATATAGCCTCCTATATACAGTATGAGCCTCCACAGCGCTTCCTATATACAGTATGAGGCCGCATATAGCCTCCTATATACAGTATGAGCCTGCACAGTGCTTCCTATATACAGTATGAGGCCGCATATAGCCTCCTATATACAGTATGAGCCTGCACAGCGCTTCCTATATACAGTATGAGGCCGCATATAGCCTCCTATATACATTTTGAGCCTGCACAGCGCTTCCTATATACAGTATGAGTCTGCACATAGTCTCCTATATACAGTATGAGGCCGCATATAGCCTCCTATATACAGTATGAGCCTGCACATTGCTTCCTATATACAGTATGAGTCTGCACAGCGCTTCCTATATACAGTATGAGGCCGCATATAGCCTCCTATATACAGTATGAGCCTGCACATTGCTTCCTATATACAGTATGAGTCTGCACAGCGCTTCCTATATACAGTATGAGGCCGCATATAGTCTCCTATATACAGTATGAGCCTGCACAGCGCTTCCTATATACAGTATGAGGCCACATATAGCCTCCTATATACAGTATGAGCCTGCACAGCGCTTCCTATATACAGTATGAGGCAGCATATAGCCTCCTATATACAGTATGAGCCTGCACAGCGCTTCCTATATACAGTATGAGTCTGCACATAGTCTCCTATATACAGTATGAGCCTGTACTTCGCTTCCTATATACAGTATGAGGCCGCATATAGCCTCCTATATACAGTATGAAGCCGCATATAGCCTCCTATATACAGTATGAGGCCACATATAGCCTCCTATATACAGTATGAGCCTGCATATTGCTTCCTATATACAGTATGAGGCCGCATATAGCCTCCTATATACAGTATGAGCCTCTACTTCGCTTCCTATATACAGTATGAGGCCGGATATAGCCTCCTATATACAGTATGAGGCCGCATATAGCCTCCTATATACAGTATGAGCACCCACATATAGCCTCCTGAATGCAGTGTTTACCTCCTATATACAGTATGAGCCTGCACATAGCCTCCTATATACAGTATGAGCCTGCACATTGCTTCCTATATACAGTATGATCACCCACATATAGCCTCCTGAATGCAGTGTTTACCTCCTATATACAGTATGAGCCTGCACATTGCTTCCTATATACAGTATGAGCCTGCACATAGCCTCCTACATACAGTAGCAAAAAAAAAAATGATTGAATGAGATTAATGGTTTTGGGTCCTTTCTGTAAAAATCGTATGGGTATCTTTTTAGTCTTGGTTTTAGTTTTCTGTTTTTAATTATTTTTTCCCTGTGCTTATACTCCAGTTCTCTATCTTCGCATCGCAATATATGATCTGGCATGGAATTCATTGTTGAGGGCATTTCAAGATTTTATGGAGAAACACTCCTCTCACAAGAAATCTACGGCTCTTTTCGTACCCATTGGGTCTTCAATATTTCATATTATTTGTTCACATTTTTATTCACTTTTTCTTTTTTTATTTGTTTATTTCATTTACATTTTTATTTGTTTTATTTTTATATATTTTTTTTACTCATTTTTTATTTTTTTCACAATTTTCTTTGTGTATTTGTGCTATGTATTATGCATTATACATAATTGTGTGTATAATTACTTTATGATATATGACATTTGATGTATGTATTGAATGCCATGTGTTATTTTTATGTACATTTGTTTTTTAACAGAGACATGATATATAGTTGTTATAGTTATATGATGCACATACACTTTCATATAGCCTGCATACACATTATGCTAATTGTTAAAAAAAATTTTATTGCTTGCATAGTGTGCTTATAATTGACACATATGTGTGTGCCTTTGCACTCTATGTCAGGCATATTCACTTTAATGGTTCATACACACCGCTATAATTATTTCAGCATCATTATGTTTTATCCCCTCACTTTCAACACTTGCTATCACTTTAAATAGTGATTATTATTCTTCATAATTATTTTATTTTCTTGTCCTCACTTGAGCGCATGCCCAGTTCTGTCCTCCCTAGGAGCCTTCTGACGTGCTCAGTCTGGTATGTGGCTGTCTCTGGCTGTTTTGCAGCTTGAGCCGCTTTCATGCTGATGATAGACTCGCTGTTCATAGTGGGGACTCAACAGCGCATGCGCCGATAATGCTGTGGACGTTTAGAACTGGATACTATTCCTATATACAGTATGAGGCCACATATAGCTTTCTATGTACGGTATGAGCCTGCACATCGCTTCCTATATACAGTAAGAGGCCGCATATAGCCTCCTATATACAGTATGAGAACCCACATATAGCCTCTTGAATACAGTTTTTGCCTCCTATATACAGTATGAGCCTGCACATTGCTTCCTATAAACAGTATGAGCCTGCACATAGCCTCCTATATACAGTATGAGCCTGTACATCACTTCCTATATACAGTATGAGGCCGCATATAGCCTCCTATATACAGTATGAGCATCCACATATAGCCTCCTATGTACAGTATGAGCCTGCACATCGCTTCTTATAAACAGTATGAGCCTGCAAATCGCATCCTATATACAGTATGAGCCCACATATAGCCTCCTGAATACAGTGTTTGCCTCCTATATACAGTGTGAGTCCCTATATAGCCTCCTATATACAGTATGAGCACTCACATATAGCCTCCTGAATACATTATTTGCCACCATATTGTCTCCTATATACAGTGTGAGTCCCCATATAGCTCCTATATACAGTATGAGCCCCTATATAGCATCCCATATCTAACTGCATTTACCTTGGTATCATGAATTTTCTATGAGACTGCTCTGTTCTCATATTGTGCATTTATGCATTTAGTAGGGCTTAATGGAATGATTGAGCTTGTTACACATCAACTCTGTAGATGCGCTCACTTATTAGACTTTGGTTGGGGCAACTTTAAAATATAATAATGATAATGGTCCTGTCTAGTGACAAGTTTATTTTACAGGCTTCTGGAGAAAGGCACAATACCAGTCATTCAAGGGTTAATTCTTTGGAACACTGAGAGGGACTTTCTAGCCAATGAAACCACAGTATAAAACACCTGTGATAACTATGGCAACTGCGCTGATGTCATAAACACATGCATCTATGATGCAGGAGAAGATTCCAGAACCACAAGTCATTCAGCCGTAGACGGAGCCATACTTGATGTGTCTGGAGACCTGGAGCTTTATCACTCCACAATGGGAGGAAGGGGACACCGCCTAGCCAGCCAGATCAGACATAGCGCCTAGCCAGCCAGATCAGCCATACCGCCTAGCCAGCCAGATCAGCCATAGCGCCTAGCCAGCCAGATCAGCCATACCGCCTAGCCAGCCAGATCAATGGGGTGACAGATGTTGCAGCCAGATCTCCCTCACGTCCGGTACTCGCCGCCTTCACTTTATGTGTACGGCCTGGAGAGGTCGCATTAGGCTTCTCAAAAACAAATATGACACAATGTACAAATTCAGGTACAATTTGCTGTTACATGTTGGCACTAACCTTCTAAGCCCAAGGGAAGGGCAGTCCTGCAGCCATGGTTCCCTAGAGGTTTCCACCACAGGGGGTTTTTCCTGTCCTGAGTGCTGAAGGATGATTCTTCGTGAGTCGGGGGTTCTGCCATTTTCAGTGTCTCTTTCATAGTAATTGGCTGATTCTAAATTTCAGACACTGAAAGAAATAATAATGATGAGATTTGGAATAAAATTCGGTCAATTTAACATCCAATAAAAGTGTTTTGTGTGTTTCTTTCACAATCTTCGGTTGGTGAGATTTTGTTGGGGATCAGGATCCAGCATCTATGATCAAGCCATGAAGCCAGATATGAAGTCAGAGCAATTTAACCCTGCGCTGGAAGACAGGACGGAGCAGAGATGACAAAGTGTGACTGCACAATTAGCACAAGTTCACACTCTTCCTCCCATTCAGATACACGAGGGGATTCAGGGCCGAGTTGGGACTAAAAAGCAGCCCTGGCACACAAAATTCACCAGCCCACATACAATAAGTGTCCTCAACCCAAATCGTAGAACACTGAAAGGTCATGTAGGGTTTTGCTTTATCCGTTACCAGGGCCGAAACAAAGTATTTTGGGTGCCCAAGGCAGATGAAGCCGAAGGCGCCCATTTTGCATTTCTACCCAGCTAATTCTTCCCTTTTCCATTAGGTCTATGACATCATGTGATTAATAACTGATGAGCTGAATCCTTCTAAGTCACGCCCATATACATTTGTATCTCATGAACCTACAACTCCCAGTATGTCCTTAACAATGGTAAGGAGATGCTGGGAGTTATCAGTCTTTATCAGACTGTGGACTATACAGGAACCATAGTACTGATGAGACGCAGTCAGTACCAATAGCTAAAAATGTACATCCTGGTACCTTATAGGTGACCTCTTATCTGATTGAGTCTTTTCTTTCTCTTAGGCCTGTTTCACACTTCAGTTTTCTGGCGTGAGTCAAAATCCGCCAGTGTGCAAAAACGGATCCTTTTCCGTTTTGTGGCAAACGGATGCAACTGGATCCGTTTTTGTACGGATCCGCTTTAGACGCTAGTGCATGAAATTTAAAGTAAGGCCTGTTTCACGAGAGAGAGAGAGATTTAGCTGCCAGAATGGGATTTGGGGTTAAATATCATGAAAGGACATTCATTCGGGCATGCTCAGTATAAAAAGGACGATCCGTTGGCGGATTCCGTCAATTAACAGTTGGCAACGGATCCACCACCTTTTCTCATCCACATCTCGCTTCTTAAGGCTCCTTTCACACTCCAGTCTTTTGCAATCAGTCACAATCCGTCAAAGTGTTCAGATCCATCAAGTGGATGGATCCTGCGTATATTGCAAAAATCTGATGCACTGGATCCGTTTTTATGACTGATCCGTTGTAGCAGCCTTGCTGTAGGAATTAAAGAAACAGAATTCTGGAACGAGAGAGAGAGAGAGAGAGAGGGATTTTGTGCCAGAATAGAAAAAGCAGCCGCAGGGGTTAAAATAAAGGAAGAAAAATGATTCCGGGCATGCTCAGTTTTAAAAAACGGAATCCGTCGCTATCCGACTTTTCGACGTACACAAAAAAACGTTCATCTGTCGGTTGTCTCCGGCCGATGGACAGAGATTTTCTGACGGATCCGTCGGACGACGGATGAAACGTGTGGCCATCCGTCACAATCTGTCACTAATACAAGTCTATGAGAAAAAAACGGATCCAGCATGAAAAAATGATGGAAAGCCAAAATTATAAATATATATATATTGTATACCAAATTATAATGTGATGACATAAAAATCTGAATAATAAATATATCAATACATTTTGCCAAAATTAGTATAATATAAACACAAAAAATAGAATAAAAAAATATATATCAAAAAGTGCTAAAATATGAAATCTGAATACATACAATAAATAAATCAATACATCTTGCCAAAATTTGTATAATATCAGCACCAGAAAAAAATAAATTAAAAATATGTAAAAAAAATGCTAAGTGCTAAAATATATCGCTCAAAAAACTTTTTTCTTTTAATAATGTGTAAGTTAAATATATTGTGTAGACAATAATATTGTGAAAAGTACTACCATAATATTCTAAAAATTGCACTAAAAAGTGCTATAGTGGTGTAAAACAAAAATTGTGCAAAAGTGAAAAGTATTGCAAGATATAGAATTAAATCCACTGTAAATGATTCAGTACTATACAGTGCTAGAGGACAAAACATACAATGCACATTGAAAATAAATGAATATACAAGTATAACCAAGAAATAATGTTCTACAAAACGTACTGCAGTGCTATGGATGAATTGCAGAGTACTGGAAAATATGAGGGATAAATACAAATGAAAGTTTACGTATACTAAAATATGCCAAGATATAAATTACTATAATATGACCCAGTAATAAAAGGTGCTATAGTGCTACACCGCCATACACATTAAGTTTGGAGCTGTGACCAAGCTCACCCCAGCGAAGAGCGCTTGACACTGGACGCCATAGTCCGTGGCTGCACGAGTACAACAGTCCCAGCAGCCAAATCCGGAGGGCAGGAGACTGCAGGCCTCCTGACCCCATCACACACCTGAACGCACAGCAGCATACCAGAGCCACCACGAAGGAGTGACACCTGTGAAAGGCTCAAGCTGCCTGCCATACAGGCAAGGACTAAAGAACCGTAAGGAACAGAGGACTGAGCATAGCTTTAGACCTCATGGGACAGCGCAGAAAGGAGGCCTCCAACCCATCTGGCTTAGTGGATCCTAAATTGCTTCCAGGCTGGCTGGATCTCCATTACCATCTGTACTCGGTGCCCTGGTTTGCAACTCAAAATGTGAGTAAAAGCGTAAAGACTGCACCCCGCTGTGTTCTCCTGTTTAGTTGCTGCATCACCTCAGCCCTGCATTACATCCATCATCGCCATCTTTTATAATATAATTGCCCTGGGACTTAGCTCTACCTGTGGAGAGCTGTACCAACTCTGCTGCATCACCATCAGCCTCAGCGGTCTTTTTAAGCAGCTTCAGCTATCCCTTGCCGAATACCACAGGTGGCGTCACAAACTACATCTTATATAGGGTCCAGGATCCAGCAGGATGATGAGGAGCTCTCCTAGCCAGCGTCCTCTCCCGTTCACGGCATAGCCACGCCTCACCTTGAGATTGTTGATGTCTTTCAACAATTTTGGTTCTCAAGTCCTCACAGTTCTCATCTTCTCTTTATGTCCTCCATGCTTAGTGTGGCACAGAGACATACATTGCAAAGATTGAGTCAACTTCTCCCCTTTTTATCTGGTGTCAGGTGTAATTTTCATATTGCCCCCATTGGTTTTAAATTCTGCCTGGAATCTGCCTTAAAAAGAGCCTCAAAACCACTGCAAAAAGTGAATATAATCCACAGCAATCCTACACAATGATCCCCCACTTATCGCGGGCATTACATTCTAAACCTCCAACACGATAGTTGAAAATCCGCCAAGTAAGAAACTTACATTTATTTTAGCATTTATATATTTTAAGGATTTACAAACCCCTCCCACACACTTATTTACCATTACCAGTCCCTTATTAATCGGCCCCAGTTCCTTATTAACTTTTTGCACCTTTTTATAAACACTACTTATGTTCTTAAACAAATTCTACATGATGAAGATGATGAATTAGCTGTGTAGTACTGATGATTGAAGGTGATAAAAATTGGATGAATGTACAGTACTGTACTGCACAGCATGGAAGAGCATTACAGCTCTCCTATTGGCACCACTTCATCAGGAGCTTCTTCAGGTGAGGCAGTAGTATCTTCAGCCTCATCCGTAACTTCTACTACCACGAAATGCGTAACCAACCTCTTGTTCGAGAGATGAACATAGTCATGGAGAGATGCTGGTTCTGCTTCTTATGAACCATACGGAGGTCCTATTCCTCAGCCAATCGATGAAGTACATTGCCCATTATGACCATGATTACAAGTCGATCAAGTGTTAGGCCAACCTCTTCCTCTTCTTAAACCCGTTGTTCAAACTGTTTCTCATCCTCTTCTTCACTTGCTGAAGGGTGTTTCCGTCTTCAGTAGTCATGTCACTGAAGCCCTCTCCTCCCGGTATTTTCACCAGCTTCACAGCCTAATCCACCGCAGAGTGATACATTTCATCAAGAGAAAGTCTGACACATCATTTTCTTTATGGTTTTTTGAACATTTTTTCAATATATATATATACTAATAGATCACAGACTGAATATGAGTCAACAGTGTGATGCAGCAGCAAAAAAGGCAAATGCAATTCTAGGATGTATTAACAGAAGCATACAGTCTAGATCACGTGAAGTCATTATTTCCCTCTACTCCTCTTTGGTCAGACCTCATCTGGAATACTGTGTCCAGTTTTGGGCATCACATTTTAAAAAAGACATCAACAAACTGGAGCAAGTTCAGAAAAGAGCGACCAGAATGGTGACCGGTCTGCAAACCCTGTCTTATGAGGAAAGGTTGCAGGATTTGGGAATCTTTAGTTTGCAAAAGAGAAGACTGAGAGGAGACTTAATAGCTGTCTACAAATATCTAAAGGGCTGTCACATTGTAGAAGGATCAACTTTATTCTCATTTGCACAAGGAAAGACTAGAAGCAATGGGATGAAACTGAATGGGAGGAGACACAGATTAGATATTAGAAAAAACTTTTTGACAGTTAGAGTGATCAATGAGTGGAACAGGCTGCCACGAGAAGTGGTGAGTTCTCCTTCAATGGAAGTCTTCAAACAGAGGCTGGACAGATATCTGACTAGGATGATTTAGCGAATCCTGCTTTGAGCAGGGGGTTGGACCAGATGGCCCAGGAGGTCCCTTCCAACTCTACGATTCTATGATTCTATATTTTTTGTTTTTAAATATTTGATAGACTCGAAAAAAACAAGAAGTGGGAGAAAAGGTAGTCACTTATTAAAGAGACAAATAGAAGAATATTTACCGTATACACTCGTGTATAAGCCGAGTTTTTCAGCACTTTTTTTGTGCTGAAAACACCCCCCTTGGCTTATACACGAGTCACGGTCCCAGAAAGCCGGCAGAGGAGGGGAGCAGCAGGTCACAGAGGCCACCAGCTTCCAGCACACCATACTCACATGCCTGCACGCCTGTCCGCTCCCTTAGGCGTGGAGCGCATATTCATTACCTTAATGAGCAGTACCACGTGATCACTCGACAGGAAGAGCTGCAGGCTCCGGCAGCTAGAACGAGCTGCAAAGCCACCAGGGAGGTAAAAAGGACGGTTTTACCAGTTATAGGGCGTGCTGGGTCTGCTGGACAATTGTTTCTCCAAGGATCATTGTGGATACAGGGACCTCATTGCCTACTGATCAGGCACCAGGAAGCCCTGGATGAGATCTGGAGTTTCCGCTGTGGAGTCTCTGATACTTGCCTGGAGTTCATCCTGAGCCATCTGATTCATGAATACAATGCCAGTCCTGTAGTGAACATTGGCACTGATGTATAATGAAGCTCTGCAGATTCCCGAGGGCTGGTTAACTCTTCAGCCACTGCACAGGTCTCTGCTGATGTCAGGGGGTGGTCTCACGGGCCCCCTGACTATTGTGCTCAGTGTTATAATTGTGTCCCCTTTATGTTGAGGGCTGGTCCTGGCCTATGAATGGCTGATAACAGGGACCCATAGCTGCAGCACTGGAGTAGCGTGGGGAGGGCGGTCCGCCCCAGGCGGCACGTGTGTGGGGGCGGCGCGGCAGCATGACAGCTCCTCGGCTGCTTTTAGGAAAGGCCCCAGCAGCCGTGTTGCTATGGTAACACTGTAGGACTACATTACCCGTCATGCCTCGGGCGTGCGTTCCTGGTATGTCCCCCTGTAGATTGGCAGTCACATGACCGTGGGATCTGCCGAGGAACCGGCTGTCATATGCCCAAACAGCGAGCGGAGCGGCCGCACAGCACGGAGCATGGCCAATGTGGCCAACAGGGTGTCGTGGTCCGGCCGGGAGCAGCTGGAGGAGGCCAGGGAGAGCACGCCGCTGCTGAACGGAGCCGCAACCGGCAGGTGAGGGCGGGAGGAGGGATACTGGGAATTGGGGGGGCTGTGCAGATAGGTGACCATGGCGAGGCTGTGCAGGGGAGGACATGGGGGGGCTCTGTAGGGGGAGGATGTGGGGGGCTGTGCAGAGGAGGACATGGGGGGGCTCTGTAGGGAGAGGACATGGGGGGGCTCTGTAGGGAGAGGACATGGGGGCTCTGTAGGGAGTGGACATGGGGGGCTCTGTAGGGAGAGGACATGGGGGGCTCTGTAGGGGGAGGACATGGGGGGGCTGTGCAGGGGAGGACATGGGGGGGCTGTGCAGGGGAGGACATGGGGGGGCTCTGTAGGGGAGGACATGGGGGGGCTCTGTAGGGGAGGACATGGGGGGCTGTGCAGGGGGGTACACAGGGGGTCTGTGCAAGGGGAGAACATGAGGGCTCTGTAGGGAGTGTACTGTGGGTCTGTGCAGGGGGAGGACACGTGGGTCTCCTTACACTGTTTTATGGTAAGGCTCTATGCAGGGCAGTGGTGGAGGTTCAGTAGGGTCATCAAGCTAATACATATATATATATATATATATATATATATATATATATAGAACTGCAAGAAGATGAAAGTCTAGAAATTTAGAAATAATAACAGCAGAGTTAGTAGTAGACTAAAAATTAGATCTTTGAGTGTAGTGTGGGCTCTTCGGATGCTTCCGGAATATCAACGACCAAAGCGGCGGCAAATTTTTCGACCGCCCCGGGCGCCACAAACAGTTGCTACGCCACTGAGCTGCAGGAATGTATAATGTGTATAATGTGCACAGTAATGAAAGTTCTAAATATTCACTGTCATTACCAAGAATTATCGGTGTTATATGGCCGGAACAAGATGCAGTGCCACCGACGGCGCGCAGGCAGGTAAATAGGATGGGTTTTTTTCTTAACAGTAATCATACATACAAAGATAGAGGATAAGGAGCCATGCAGACAATGACAGGGACGGGGGAACCATGCATACCACGGTAGGGATGAGTGGTCAATGCACACCCGGCTTATACTCAAGTCAATAAGTTTACCCAGATTTTCGTGGCAAAAGAAGGTGCCTCGGCTTATACTCGGGTCGGCTTATACTCGAGTATATACGGTAATAGGTAAAACCTGACAAGAATAAACAATAATTTGCAGTTAGCCCAATCGTGGGGATAAATAAATAGTGATTAGTATATCTTAATAAATATATTGCAACTCGCCCAGTACAAAGCTGTGAAAAAAAATGATAGTTACTATTTCCATTAAGTATTGCACTCAAACAGTTGATTAACCAAGAGAGATGGCATGTACCCAAATAAAATTCTCCTAGAGGCTGCAAATAAGAGCGGCAGGAAGTAAAGGGTTAATAGGTACATAGAACACACAATTGGGTGAAAATATTAAATGGTCATGAGCAATATGTCCCGGCATAAAGAGTGTGATTATATCCTTAGTCCATAGTTAATGCTTGGTATAAACCTGCATTCATAAAATAGTCCAATGTCTATAGCCGTGGGGAGAGCTGCCCCGGCCGATGACGGATACACCAAGTAATTTCTCCAATGAGTGGAGGGCTCGTGCCCTGTGAAATAGCGCGCTGAACAGTACAAGGCGATTTCACCATATATAGTTGTATGTGAGTGTTGCTACTCACAATACCTCCGATGGTCTGCGTAGAATCCGGTGACTGCGTTCTCGTTGGTGCAGTAAAGGTCGGACCTTGGAGATGCGGCGATATGCCGAGGTGTAGTGTGAGACCAGCGCTCCAGCTGTCGGCAGGGATCCGGTCACTCTGGTCGATAGCTGCGTCCCGGCAGATGTGCAGTAGGAGCAGGACCTGTGTGACGCGGTGGATCACGTGGTGCCGAGTAACTGCTGCTAGATGGAGGTACGGGTGGCAAAAAGGGCCGAAACCAACGCGTTTCGGAAAACTCAGCTTCTTTCTTCAGGTCCGGGACATATTGCTTATGACCATTTAATATTTTCACCCAATTGTGTTCTATGTACATATTAACCCTTTACTTCAAGGCGAAATCTATTCGGGTACATGCCATCTCTCCTTTGTTAATCAACTGTTTGAGTGCAATACTTACTATTTCCATTAACTACCATTTTTTTCACAGCTTTGTACTGGGCGAGTTGCAATATATTCATTAAGATATACTAATCACTATTTATTTCTCAGCTATTTATCCCCACGATTGGGCTAACTGCAGTTTATTGTTTATTCTTGTCAGGCTTTACCTATTAAATATTCTTCTATTTGTCTCATTAATAAGTGACTAGCTTTTCTCCCACATCTTGGTTTTTTCATCTCGAGTCTATCACAAATATTTATAATCCTTTCGATTTCCTTGTGGTTGGAATCTAGAGTCGCAGCAGTTACAAAACCTTTTACACAGGCGCCACTTTATCACTCTCCTTCATTTTTTGTTTTTAACAATTTTTCCCTGGATCTGTAGCTGGATATTTCCTGCTTTTGAATTGCCTCCTATATACAGTATGAGCCTGCACATTGCTTCCTATATACAGTATGAGGCCGCATATAGCCTCCTATATACAGTATGAGCCTGCACAGCGCTTCCTATATACAGTATGAGGCCGCATATAGCCTCCTATATACAGTATGAGCCTGCACAGCGCTTCCTATATACACTATGAGTCTGCACATAGTCTCCTATATACAGTATGAGCCTGCACAGCGCTTCCTATATACAGTATGAGGCCGCATATAGCCTCCTATATACAGTATGAGCCTGCACATAGTCTCCTATATACAGTATGAGGCCGCATATAGCCTCCTATATACAGTATGAGCCTGCACATAGTCTCCTATATACAGTATGAGCCTGCACAGCGCTTCCTATATACAGTATGAGGCCGCATATAGCCTCCTATATACAGTATGAGCCTGCACAGCGCTTCCTATATACACTATGAGTCTGCACATAGTCTCCTATATACAGTATGAGCCTGCACAGCGCTTCCTATATACAGTATGAGGCCGCATATAGCCTCCTATATACAGTATGAGCCTGCACATAGTCTCCTATATACAGTATGAGGCCGCATATAGCCTCCTATATACAGTATGAGCCTGCACATAGTCTCCTATATACAGTATGAGGCTGCATATAGCCTCCTATATACAGTATGAGCCTGCACATAGTCTCCTATATACAGTATGGGGCCGCATATAGCCTCCTATATACAGTATGAGCCTGCACAGCGCTTCCTATATACAGTATGAGTCTGCACATAGTCTCCTATATACAGTATGAGCCTGCACATTGCTTCCTATATACAGTATGAGGCCGCATATAGCCTCCTATATACAGTATGAGCCTGCACAGCGCTTCCTATATACAGTATGAGTCTGCACATAGTCTCCTATATACAGTATGAGCCTGCACAGCGCTTCCTATATACAGTATGAGTCTGCACATAGTCTCCTATATACAGTATGAGCCTGCACATCGCTTCCTATATACAGTATGAGCCTGCACAGCGCTTCCTATATACAGTATGAGGCCACATATAGCCTCCTGAATACAGTATTTTCCTCCTATATACAGTATGAGGCTGCATATAGCCTCCTATATACAGTATGAGCCTGCACATCGCTTCCTATATACAGTATGAGGCCGCATATAGCCTCTTATATACAGTATGAGCCTGTACTTTGCTTCCTATATACAGTATGAGGCCGCATATAGCCTCCTATATACAGTATGAGCCTGCACATCGCTTCCCATATACAGTATGAGTCCACATATAGCCTCCTGAATACAGTATTTGCCTCCTATATACAGTATGAGGCTGCATATAGCCTTCTATATACAGTTTGAGCCTGCACATTGTTTCCTATATACAGTATGAGGCCGCATATAGCCTCCTATATACAGTATGAGCCTGTACTTCGCTTCCTATATACAGTATGAGGCCGCATATAGCCTCCTATATACAGTATGAGGCCGCATATAGCCTCCTATATACAGTATGAGCACCCACATATAGCCTCCTGAATGCAGTGTTTACCTCCTATATACAGTATGAGCCTGCACATTGCTTCCTATATACAGTATGAGCCTGCACATAGCCTCCTACATACAGTAGCCAAAAAAAAAATGATTGAATGAGAGTAATGGTTTTGGGTCCTTTCTGTAAAAATCATATGGGTATCTTTTTAGTCTTGGTTTTAGTTTTCTGTTTTTAATTATTTTTTCCTGTGCTTATACTCCAGTTCTCTATCTTCGCATCGCAATATATGATCTGGCATGGAATTCATTGTTGAGGGCGTTTCAAGATTTTATGAAGAAACACTCCTCTCACAAGAAATCTACGGCTCTTTTCGTACCCATTGGGTCTTCAATATTTCATATTATTTGTTCACATTTTTATTCATTTTTTCTTTTTTTATTTGTTTATTTCATTTACATTTTTATTTGTTTTATTTTTATATATTTTTTTCACTCATTTTTTATTTTTTTCACAATTTTCTTTGTGTATTTGTGCTATGTATTATACATTATACATAATTGTGTGTATAATTACTTTATGATATACGGTATGACATTTGATGTATGTATTGAATGCCATGTGTTATTTTTATGTACATTTGTTTTTTAACAGAGACATGATATATAGTTGTTATAGTTATATGATGCATATACACTTTCATATAGCCTGCATACACATTATGCTAATTGTTCAAAAAAAAATGTATTGCTTGCATAGTGTGCTTATAATTGACACATATGTGTGTGCCTTTGCACTCTATGTCAGACATATTCACTTTAATGGTTCATACACACCGCTATAATTATTTCAGCATCATTATGTTTTATCCCCTCACTTTCAACACTTGTTATGACTTTAAATAGTGATTATTATTCTTCATAATTATTTTATTTTCTTGTCCTCACTTGAGCGCATGCCCAGTTCTGTCCTCCCTAGGAGCCTTCTGACGTGCTCAGTCTGGTATGTGGCTGTCTCTGGCTGTTTTGCAGCTTGAGCCGCTTTCATGCTGATGATAGACTCGCTGTTCATAGTGGGGACTCAACAGCGCATGCGCCGATAATGCTATGGACGTTTAGAACTGGATACTATTGACATCATTGTGGACACTACAGCGCAGGTCCTGAATTTTACAAGCTTTATTAGGGAAAGCGGTTTATTGGTTGACCGCACTATATAAACTAGATCCGGGGCACTTGTAAACCACGCTGTTATGAATGAGTCACTGTAGGAGGCAAAAGCAGAAATACAAGCTAAGTCCAGAAAAC
Source organism: Dendrobates tinctorius (assembly GCF_039654945.1). Lineage (NCBI taxonomy): Eukaryota > Metazoa > Chordata > Amphibia > Anura > Dendrobatidae > Dendrobates > Dendrobates tinctorius. Next base: position 1,500,353 of record NW_027361674.1, read on the forward strand.
CAGAGAAGTTGGCAACTATCAGATTGCAGACCCCTGAACCTATCAACACAACTAGCAGTAGCCGTGGGGGGTTCCTACGATGCCCTAGACCCCTCGATCACAGCCGGAGAATTACATAGGCCTAAAGAAAGAAAGGGGAAATCTAAACTGCCCCAGAGCAGACCCCAAAGCAATAGGCAGCCCCCAACATATAATGACGGTGAAGCAAGATGAAAATACTAACACAGACAGAAAGATAGACTGAGCAAAGACGGGGCCCAAAACTACCTAGATAGGAAAGGACAGGAAGGCTGCTGTCTGCAATCTGCCAAAACCCTATCAAAGACATAAGCCAACAAGCTGATATGAAAAAGGCCCTGAAGCAGCTAGGCTTCAAAAACTAAATCAGCACTCAGGTATTTTCAGAAGACAGAGCTAAATGAATTCAGCACACCCCAGCAGGGAATGGCAGAAATACAGAAAAACAAAGCAAAATGCCGAGCAGCAAACTTAGCTTTAGAGGAGCAGGAATTCAGACTGGTCTCCAAGGATCCCACAGAGAAATCACCCACAGGGCAGAAGGGCGTCGGCAGCCTTATATCCAGTCAGTAACTCCACTCAGCCAGTCATCATCATCAGCCTCAGGTGTTTGATAATCAGGCTCACTACCTTTCTTTACCAGAAGAGGGAGTTCCTCGGGCCTCAGTAATGAAGGGGAAAATGAACTCAACAGTACCTCCCCCTTGAAGAGGGGTCACCGAACCCTCAACTACGCCACCAGGGCGATCAGGGTGAGCCCGATGAAAGGCACGCACCAATCTTTTGGCATGAATATCAGAGGCAGAGACCCAGGAATTATCCTCCTGACCATAACCCTTCCACTTAACCAAATACTGGAGTCTCCGTCTAGCCAGACGGGAATCCAGTACTTTCTCTACCTCATATTCCATGTTACCTTCAACCAATACAGGGTCTGGAGGTGCCACCCCCGGAACAACAGGTTCAACAAACCTCTTCAAAGATTTATGGAACACATTATGGATTTTAAATGTGACAGGAAGAGCCAAACGAAAAGAGACCGGATTAATAATCTCCACAATCTTGTAAGGTCCAATAAATCTAGGCTTAAACTTAGGAGAAGCCACCTTCATAGCAATATTTTTTGATGATAACCACACAATATCACCAACCTTAAACTGGGGACCAATGGTCCTATGTCGGTTGGAAAACCGCTGGGCCTTTTCCTGGGAGAGAGATAACTTATCCACCACTTGGTCCCAGATCTGGTGCATTCTCTCCACCACAGTGTCAACCCCTGGGCAATAGATATTGGGGATGGTTAGCACTCGACTGGAGAGTTGAGTTTTCGGTGCTAGTGAAAAGGAGCCAGTAGCCCCATAGACATAAGTTCAATGTAAAATCACTGCACACGTGGAATATGCTCAAAGTGAACTTTTTATTTATTTATTTTGACGGTGATGAAGCGACAGCTGACGTTTCGGCCTACCAAAGGCCTTTATCACATAGTCGCCCTTTTAAAGTAGAGTTTCGGTGGTCACCGGCTAGAAATGATCCCTGCTAGGCAATGTTTCAGAGGGAAGTGAACTGTCCGATATGATCATAGGAACTGCTTCCAAAGGATCCTGTGGGAAAGACCAGGAATGATTGGTGGCGCAGTGGGAATAACCAGGAGTGATTGGTGGCGCAGTGGTGGGAGCAGGCACCGCCGTGCCTTTGCAGTGCTCCCACCACTGCGCCACCAATCACTCCTGGTCTTTCCCACAGGATCCTTTGGAAGCAGTTCCTATGATCATATCGGACAGTTCACTTCCCTCTGAAACATTGCCTAGCAGTGATCATTTCTAGCCGGTGACCACCGAAACTCTACTTTAAAAGGGCGACTTTGTGATAAAGGCCTTTGGTAGGCCGAAACGTCAGCTGTCGCTTCATCACCGTCAAAATAAATAAATAAAAAGTTCACTTTGAGCATATTCCACGTGTGCAGTGATTTTACATTGAACTCAACCCGTGGGCAGGCAGAGGGCTCCACCTGCCCTGAAGAAAATCGAGGATGAAACCCAAAGTTACAAAAAAAAGGTGACATCAAAGTGGCAGAACTAGCTCTATTATTTAAAGCAAATTCAGCCAAGGGTAAAAATGAAACCCAATCATCCTGATCAGCAGAAATAAAACATCTCAAATATGACTCCAAGGTCTGGTTTGTTCTCTCTGTCTGCCCATTGGTCTGAGGGTGAAAAGCAGATAAGAAGGACAACTGAATTCCCAGCCTGGAACAGAAAGTTCTCCAAAATCTAGACACAAACTGGACTCCTCTGTCGGATACAATGTTCTCAGGAATCCCGTGCAAACGAACCACCTGTTGTAAAAACAGGGGCACCAACTCAGAGGAAGATGGCAACTTAGGAAGTGGTACAAGATAAACCATCTTAGAGAACCTATCACAAATCACCCAAATAACAGTCATCCTCTGAGAGACAGGCATATCAGAGATTAAATCCATTGAAATATGGGTCCATGGCCTCTTGGGGACAGGCAAAGGCATCAACAACCCACTAGAGCGAGAACACGATTTAGACTGGGAGCACGTCCCACAGGACTGCACAAAATTCCTGACATCACGAGACAAGGAGGGCCACCAAAAAAACCGACTCACCAGATCTCTAGTACCAAAAATACCTGGATGACCAGCCAAAGCAGAGCAATGAACTTCAGACATCACTCTCTTCTTCCACTGGTCAGGAACATACAACTTTCCACTGGGACAATGCTCAGGTTTGTCCTCCTGGAACTCTTCCAGAGCACGTCTCAAATCGGGCGAGATGGCAGAAAGAACTACCCCTTCACCTAAGATGGTAGCAGGCTTGGTCACCACAGGAGAATCAGCAAAGAAGCTCCTAGAGAGGGCGTCTGCCTTGACATTCTTTGTTCCAGGAAGAAAAGAAACCACAAAATCAAAACGTGTAAAAAACAAGGCCCACCTAGCCTGTCTAGGGTTCAAGTGCTTAGCCGACTCTAGGTAAATCAAATTCTTGTGGTCAGTGAGGACCACGACTTGATGCTTAGCTCCCTCCAACCAATGTCTCCACTCCTCAAATGCCCATTTCATGGCCAACAGTTCCCTATTCCCCACATCATAGTTACGTTCAGATGGAGAGAACTTTCGGGAAAAGAAAGCACAGGGATTCATTTTAGAAGTTACAGGATCCTTTTGGGGCAAAACAGCTCCTGCACCAATCTCAGAAGCATCCACCTCTACCTGGAATGGAAGTGAGACATCAGGTTGCCGCAAAACCGGGGCGGAGGTGAATCTTCGCTTCAGCTCCTGAAAGGAAGAAACAGCCTCCGGAGACCAATTTAACACATCAGCACCCTTTTTAGTCAAATCAGTCAATGGCTTGGCAATACTAGAAAATTTTGCTATAAATTTCCGATAAAAATTAGCAAAACCCAAAAACTTCTGGAGGGCCTTCAAAGAAGCGGGCTGAACCCAATCGTGAATGGCCTGTACCTTGGCCGGGTCCATTTCAATAGCTGACAGGGACAAAATAAATCCCAAAAAAGAAATCCTCTGAACTCCAAAAAGGCATTTAGATCCTTTGACATAGAGGGAATTCTCCCTCAAGATCCGGAACACAGTCCGAATATGTTCCACATGAGAATCCCAATCCTTGGAGAAGATCAAAATATCATCCAGATAGATAATCAAAAATTTATCGACAAAATCTCGGAAAATATCGTTCATGAAGCACTGGAAGACAGAAGGGGCATTAGTGAGCCCAAAAGGCATCACCAGGTACTCAAAATGTCCCTCCGGAGTATTAAACGCCGTCTTCCATTCATCCCCATGCTTAATGCGAATAAGATTATACGCCCCCCTGAGGTCAAGCTTGGTAAACCAGCAAGCACCTTTAACTCTGGAGAATAGATCAGAAATCAGGGGTAACGGATACTAATATTTAACAGTAATTTTGTTGAGGGCACGATAATCAATACAAGGTCTTAATGATCCATCCTTTTTGGCTACAAAAAAAAAAAAACGGCACCTAAGGGTGACGAGGATGGTCTAATATGACCCTTCTCCAACGCCTCCTTAATATAGGATCGCATAGCCTCGTGCTCGGGTACAGATAAATTGAAGAGCCGACCCTTGGGTAATTTACACCCCGGGCTCAGTTCAATTGCACAGTCATAACTCCTATGAGGAGGCAGAGACGCAGACTCATTCTCACTAAATACATCATAAAAGTCCGCCAAATAATCAGGAACATCATGCGACTGAGGAGAGGTGGAAAACACCGGAGCCTCACTAAAGGCACACCGACAACCCCAACTCACCACAGACACAGATTTCCAATCCAAAACTGGATTATGAATCTGTAACCAGGGAAACCCCAGAACAATAGTATCATGCAGATTATGCAACACCAAAAATCTGCAATTTTCTTGATGGTCTGGGGCGACCCGCATTACCACCTGGGTCCAAAACTGGGGTTTATTTTTAGCCAAAGGAGTAGCATCAATCCTCCTCAAAGGGATAGGAGTCTGCAGAGGTGTCATCGGAAATCCACAACGTTTAGCAAAATCCAAGTCCATTAGGTTTAGGGCTGCTCCCGAATCCACAAAAGCCTTGGCGGAAAATGTGGACAGGGAGCAGATCAGAGTAATAGCCAGAAGAAACTTAGGTTGAACACCCCCAACAGAAAACGTGTGTGCAAAGCGTTTCTCTCGTTTAGGACAGACAGAAATAATATGTGAGGCATCTCCACAGAAAAAACACAACTTATTACGCCTTCTGAACTCCTGACGCTGCTCTCTGGAAAAAACTCTAACACATTGCATAGGTTCAGACATTTGTTCAACAGGTGGCAACACCTCTCGTGCCGCTTTGCGTTCGCGCAAACGCCGATCAACCTGAATGGCTAATGACATAGAATCGTCAAGACCAGAGGGAACAGGAAATCCCACCATAGTATCTTTTACGGCTTCCGACAACCCCTTCCGAAAGAGAGCAGCCAAGGCATTACCATTCCAGGTAGTAAGTACTGCCCACTTTCGGAATTTTTTGACAGTACAATTCTGCAGAATCATGACCCTGGCTCAATGCCAGCAGAGTCTTTTCAGCCTGATCAATGGCATTAGGTTCGTCATACAACAACCCCAAAGCTTGAAAGAATGCGTTCACATTAGTCAGAATAGGATCATCTGGTTTCAAAGAAAACACCCAATCCTGGGGATCGCCACGCAGCAAAGAGATGACAATTTTAACCTGCTGCGTGGAGCTCCCTGACGAGTTAGGCTTCAAGGCAAAAAATAATTTACAATTATTTTTGAAATTCAAAAATTTAGACCGATCCCCAAAAAATACATCAGGTGTAGGAATCTTTGGTTCAGCAGCATGTGAATGAGCAAGGTAGGCGGAAATTCCCCGCACTTCCGCAGCGAGCTGCTCCACACGATCAGACAATTGCTTTATCTCTATTGAGAGAAAAAAAAAATTCCCCCTACGGCCTCAGACATATAGAGGAAAAAATATACACACTTTTTTTTTTACAATTCTTTCCTGCTATTGAGTACCCTAGGATCTGCGGTATGGCGGGTGATTCTGTTATGAATGAGTCACCGTAGGAGGCAAAAGCAGAAATACAAGCTAAGTCCAGAAAACCAGAGAAGTTGGCAACTATCAGATTGCAGACCCCTGAACCTATCAACACAACTAGCAGTAGCCGTGGGGGGTTCATACGATGCCCTAGACCCCTCGATCACAGCCGGAGAATTACATAGGCCTAAAGAAAGAAAGGGGAAATCTAAACTGCCCCAGAGCAGACCCCAAAGCAATAGGCAGCCCCCAACATATAATGACGGTGAAGCAAGATGAAAATACTAACACAGACAGAAAGATAGACTGAGCAAAGACGGGGCCCAAAACTACCTAGATAGGAAAGGACAGGAAGGCTGCTGTCTGCAATCTGCCAAAACCCTATCAAAGACATAAGCCAACAAGCTGATATGAAAAAGGCCCTGAAGCAGCTAGGCTTCAAAAACTAAATCAGCACTCAGGTATTTTCAGAAGACAGAGCTAAATGAATTCAGCACACCCCAGCAGGGAATGGCAGAAATACAGAAAAACAAAGCAAAATGCCGAGCAGCAAACTTAGCTTTAGAGGAGCAGGAATTCAGACTGGTCTCCAAGGATCCCACAGAGAAATCACCCGCAGGGCATAAGGGCGTCGGCAGCCTTATATCCAGTCAGTAACTCCACTAAGCCAGTCATCATCATCAGCCTCAGGTGTTTGATAATCAGGCTCACTACCTTTCTTTACCAGAAGAGGGAGTTCCTCGGGCCTCAGTAATGAAGGGGAAAATGAACTCACAACACCACGCCTCCTGAGGAAGCTGCGGCGTAACGCGGTAGGGGCGGCAGGTTTTACAACGACATACACAGCACATGTAAGTTGTTACTTTCTAATGCAGTCCTTGCATCTTACTCTGGAATTTGTATAGACAGTTTTTACTCTGTGTACACTTAACGCCTACCAGGCTTATTTGATACAAGGCACTTATGCACTTTATATTCAGCAGTTTACTCTGGGCACTTATTGTATGCAAAACCTTATCTGGGCATACATATTATGTAAATGGGGAGTTTGCTGTTTACTATGCATTCTATTTGTGAAAGGAAAGCAAAGAAACTACATGTTTTATAAAGATAAAAACTTTATTAACTGTCAAGGTGCTGGTTTAATTGTATTGTGTTTATGTCTGCTGTAACTTGCATTTAGCATTTATGCTCTGTTAATTATTCTAAATAAATTATTTAGCTTGAAAAACTCCAATTTTGATCTCTTGTGATGCTTAATAGCTCATTTATGAGAATTTTTTTGCTATTATATTTCCAGTGAGTTGAGCCTTTGAAGAATTGTTTCCAGTATTTGGGATATATTTGTACTTTATCCTATATACAGTATGAGCCTGTACATCGCTTCCTATATACAGTATGAGGCTGCATATAGCCTCCTATATACAGTATGAGCCCACATAGCCTCCTGTATACAGTATGAGGCCGCATATAGACTTCTATATACAGTATGAGGCCGCATAAAGTCTCCTATATACAGTATGAGCCTGCACATTGCTTCCTATATACAATATGAGCCCACACAGCCTCCTATATACAGTATGAGCCTGCACATCGCTTCCTATATACAGTAAGAGGCCGCATATAGCCTCCTATATACAGTATGAGCACCCACATATAGCCTCCTGAATACAGTTTTTGCCTCCTATATACAGTATGAGCCTGCACATCGCTTCCTATATACAATAAGAGGCCACATATAGCCTCCTATGTACGGTATGAGCCTGTACATCACTTCCTATATACAGTATGAGGCCGCATATAGCCTCCTATAAACAGTATGAGCATCCACATAGCCTCCTATGTACAGTATGAGCCTGCACATCGCTTCCTATAAACAGTATGAGCCTGCACATTGCTTCCTATAAACACTATGAGCGTGCAAATCGCTTCCTATATACAGTATGAGCCCACATATAGCCTCCTGAATACAGTATTTGCCTCCTATATTCAGTATGAGTCCCCATATAGCCTTATATATACTCAGTATGAGCCTGCACATCGCTTCCTATATACAGTATGAGGCCACATATAGCCTCCTACATACAGTATGAGCACCCACATATAGCCTCCTACATACAGTATGAGGCCGCATATAGCCTCCTATATACAGTATAAGCCTGTACTTCGCTTCCTATATACAGTATGAGGCCGCATATAGCCTCCTATATACAGTATGAGCCTGCGCATTGCTTCCTATAAACAGTATGAGCATCCACATAGCCTCCTATGTACAGTATGAGCCTGCACATCGCTTTCTATATACAGTAAGAGGCCGCATATAGCCTCCTATACACAGTATGAGCACCCACATATAGCCTCCTGAATACAGTTTTTGCCTCCTATATACAGTATGAGCCTGCACATCACTTCCTATATACAGTATGAGGCCGCATATAGCCTCCTATATACAGTATGAGCCTGCGCATTGCTTCCTATAAACAGTATGAGCATCCACATAGCCTCCTATGTACAGTATGAGCCTGCACATCGCTTCCTATAAACAGTATGAGCCTGCAAATCGCTTCCTATATACAGTATGAGCCCACATATAGCCTCCTGAATACAGCATTTGCCTCCTATATACAGTGTAAGTCCCTATATAGCCTTATATATACAGTATGTGCCTGCACATCGCTTCCTATATACAGTATGAGGCCACATATAGCCTCCTACATACAGTATGAGCACCCACATATAGCCTCCTGTATACAGTATGATGCTGCATATAGCCTCCTATATACAGTATGAGCACCCACATATAGACTCCTGAATGCAGTGTTTACCTCCTATATACAGTATGAGCCTGCACATTGCTTCCTATATACAGTATGAGCCTGCACATAGCCTCCTATATACAGTATGAGCCTGTACATCGCTTCCTATATACAGTATGAGGCTGCATATAGCCTCCTATATACAGTATGAGCATCCACATATAGCCTCCTATGTACAGTATGAGCCTGCACATTGCTTCCTATATACAATATGAGCCCACATATAGCCTCCTATGTACGGTATGAGCCTGCACATCGCTTCCTATATACAGTATGAGGCCGCATATAGCCTCCTATATACAGTATGAGCACCCACATATAGCCTCCTGAATACAGTTTTTGCCTCCTATATACAGTATGAGCCTGCACATTGCTTCCTATATACAGTATGAGCCCACATATAGCCTCCTGAATACAGCATTTGCCTCCTATATACAGTGTGAGTCCCCATATAGCCTTCTATATACAGTATGAGCCTGCACATCGCTTCCTATATACAGTATGAGGCCACATATAGCCTCCTGTATACAGTATGACGCTGCATGTAGCCTCCTATATACAGTATGAGGCCGCATATAGCCTCCTATATACAGTATGAACCTGTACATCACTTCCTATATACAGTATGAGGCCGCATATAGCCTCCTATACACAGTATGAGCACCCACATATAGCCTCCTGAATACAGTTTTTGCCTCCTATATACAGTATGAGCCTGCACATCACTTCCTACATACAGTATGAGGCCGCATATAGCCTCTTATATACAGTATGAGCCTGCACATCGCTTCCTATAAACAGTATGAGCCTGCAAATCGCTTCCTATATACAGTATGAGCCCACATATAGCCTCCTGAATACAGCATTTGCCTCCTATATACAGTGTAAGTCCCTATATAGCCTTATATATACAGTATGTGCCTGCACATCGCTTCCTATATACAGTATGAGGCCACATATAGCCTCCTACATACAGTATGAGCACCCACATATAGCCTCCTGTATACAGTATGATGCTGCATATAGCCTCCTATATACAGTATGAGCACCCACATATAGACTCCTGAATGCAGTGTTTACCTCCTATATACAGTATGAGCCTGCACATTGCTTCCTATATACAGTATGAGCCTGCACATAGCCTCCTATATACAGTATGAGCCTGTACATCGCTTCCTATATACAGTATGAGGCTGCATATAGCCTCCTATATACAGTATGAGCATCCACATATAGCCTCCTATGTACAGTATGAGCCTGCACATTGCTTCCTATATACAATATGAGCCCACATATAGCCTCCTATGTACGGTATGAGCCTGCACATCGCTTCCTATATACAGTATGAGGCCGCATATAGCCTCCTATATACAGTATGAGCACCCACATATAGCCTCCTGAATACAGTTTTTGCCTCCTATATACAGTATGAGCCTGCACATTGCTTCCTATATACAGTATGAGCCCACATATAGCCTCCTGAATACAGCATTTGCCTCCTATATACAGTGTGAGTCCCCATATAGCCTTCTATATACAGTATGAGCCTGCACATCGCTTCCTATATACAGTATGAGGCCACATATAGCCTCCTGTATACAGTATGACGCTGCATGTAGCCTCCTATATACAGTATGAGGCCGCATATAGCCTCCTATATACAGTATGAACCTGTACATCACTTCCTATATACAGTATGAGGCCACATATAGCCTCCTATTTACAGTATGAGCACCCACATATAGCCTCCTATGTACAGTATGAGACTGCAAATCGCTTCCTATATACAGTATGAGGCCGCATATAGCCTCCTGAATACAGTGTGAGTCCCCATATAGCCTCCTATATACAGTATGAGCACTCACATATAGCCTCCTGAATACATTGTTTGCCACCATATTGCCTCCTATATACAGTGTGAGTCCCCATATAGCTCCTATATACAGTATGAGCCCCTATATAGCATCCCATATCTAACTGCATTTACCTTGGTATCATGAATTTTCTATGAGACTGCTCTGTTCTCATATTGTGCATTTATGCATTTAGTAGGGCTTAATGGAATGATTGCGCTTGTTACACATCAACTCTGTAGATGCGCTCACTTATTAGACTTTGGTTGGGGCAACTTTAAAATATAATAATGATAATGGTCCTGTCTAGTGACAAGTTTATTTTACAGGCTTCTGGAGAAAGGCACAATACCAGTCATTCAAGGGTTAATTCTTTGGAACACTGAGAGGGACTTTCTAGCCAATGAAACCACAGTATAAAACACCTGTGATAACTGTGGCAACTGCGCTGATGTCATAAACACATGCATCTATGATGCAGGAGAAGATTCCAGAACCACAAGTCATTCAGCCGTAGACGGAGCCATACTTGATGTGTCTGGAGACCTGGAGCTTCATCACTCCACAATGGGAGGAAGGGGACACCGCCTAGCCAGCCAGATCAGCCATAGCGCCTAGCCAGCCAGATCAGCCATAGCGCCTAGCCAGCCAGATCAATGGGGTGACAGATGTTGCAGCCAGATCTCCCTCACGTCCAGTACTCGCCGCCTTCACTTTATGTGTACGGCCTGGAGAGGTCGCATTAGGCTTCTCGAAAACAAATATGACACAATGTACAAATTCAGGTACAATTTGCTGTTACATGTTGGCACTAACCTTCTAAGCCCAAGGGAAGGGCAGTCCTGCAGCCATGGTTCCCTAGAGGTTTCCACCACAGGGGGTTTTTCCTCTCCTGAGTGCTGAAGGACGATTCTTCGTGAGTCGGGGGTTCTGCCATTTTCAGTGTCTCACATAGTAATTGGCTGATTCTAAATTTCAGACACTGAAAGAAATAATAATGATGAGATTTGGAATAAAATTCGGTCAATTTAACATCCAATAAAAGTGTTTTGTGTGTTTCTTTCACAATCTTCGGTTGGTGAGATTTTGTTGGGGATCAGGATCCAGCATCTATGATCAAGCCATGAAGCCAGATATGAAGTCAGAGCAATTTAACCCTGCGCTGGAAGACAGGACGGAGCAGAGATGACAAAGTGTGACTGCACAATTAGCACAAGTTCACACTCTTCCTCCCATTCAGATACACGAGGGGATTCAGGGCCGAGTTGGGACTAAAAAGCAGCCCTGGCACACAAAATTCACCAGCCCACATACAATAAGTGTCCTCAACCCAAATCGTAGAACACTGAAAGGTCATGTAGGGTTTTGCTTTATCCGTTACCAGGGCCGAAACAAAGTATTTTGGGTGCCCAAGGCAGATGAAGCCGAAGGCGCCCATTTTGCATTTCTACCCAGCTAATTCTTTCCTTTTCCATTAGGTCTATGACATCATGTGATTAATAACTGATGAGCTGAATCCTTCTAAGTCAGGCCCATATACATTTGTATCTCATGAACCTACAACTCCCAGTATGTCCTTAACAATGGTAAGGAGATGCTGGGAGTTATCAGTCTTTATCAGACTGTGGACTATACAGGAACCATAGTACTGATGAGACGCAGTCAGTACCAATAGCTAAAAATGTACATCCTGGTACCTTATAGGTGACCTCTTCTCTGATTGAGTCTTTTCTTTCTCTTAGGCCTGTTTCACACTTCAGTTTTCTGGCGTGAGTCAAAATCCGCCAGTGTGCAAAAACGGATCCGTTTCCGTTTTGTGGCAAACGGATGCAACTGGATCCGTTTTTTGTACGGATCCGCTTTAGACGCTAGTGCATGAAATTTAAAGTAAGGCCTGTTTCACGAGAGAGAGAGAGAGAGAGAGAGAGAGAGAGATTTAGCTGCCAGAATGGGATTTGGGGTTAAATATCATGAAAGGACATTCATTCGGGCATGCTCAGTAGAAAAAGGAGGATCCGTTGGCGGATTCCGTCAATTAACGGTTGGCAACGGATCCACCGCCTTTTCTCATCCACATCTCGCTTCTTAAGGCTCCTTTCACACTCCAGTCTTTTGCAATCAGTCACAATCCGTCAAAGTGTTCAGATCCGTCAAGTGGACGGATCCTGCGTATATTGCAAAAAACTGATGCACTGGATCCGTTTTTATGACTGATCCGTTGTAGCAGCCTTGCTGTAGGAATTCTGGAGAGAAAGAGAGAGGGATTTTGTGCCAGAATAGAAAAAGCAGCCGCAGGGGTTAAAATAAAGGAAGAAAAATGATTCCGGGCATGCTCAGTTTTAAAAGACGGAATCCGTCGCTATCCGACTTTTCGACGTACACAAAAAACGTTCATCTGTCCGTTGTCTCCGGCCGACGGACAGAGATTTTCTGACGGATCCGTCGGACGACGGATGAAACGTGTGGCCATCCGTCACAATCTGTCACTAATACAAGTGTATGAGAAAAAAACGGATCCAGAATGAAAAAATGATGAAAAGCCAAAATTATAAATATATATATTGTATACCAAATTATAATGTGATGACATAAAAATCTGAATAATAAATATATCAATACATCTTGCCAAAATTAGTATAATATAAACACAAAAAATAGAATAAAAAATATATATCAAAAAGTGCTAAGTGCTAAAATATGAAATCTGAATACATACAATAAATAAATCAATAAATCTTGCCAAAATTTGTATAATATCAGCACCAGAAAAAAATAAATAAAAAATATGTAAAAAAATGCTAAGTGCTAAAATATATCGCTCAAAAAACTTTTTTCTATTAATAATGTATAAGTTAAATATATAGTGTAGACAATAATATTGTGAAAAGTACTACCATAATATTCTAAAAATTGCACTAAAAAGTGCTATAGTGCTGTAAAACAAAAATTGTGCAAAAGTGAAAAGTATTGCAAGATATAGAATTAAATCCACTGTAAATGATTCAGTACTATAAAGTGCTAGAGGACAAAACATACAATGCACATTGAAAATAAATGAATATACAAGTATAACCAAGAAATAATGTTCTACAAAACGTACTGCAGTGCTATGGATGAATTGCAGAGTACTGCAAAATATGAGGGATAAATACAAATTAAAGTTTACGTATACTAAAATATGCCAAGATATAAATTACTATAATATGACCCAGTAATATAAGGTGCTATAGTGCTACACCGCCATACACATTAAGTTTGGAGCTGTGACCAAGCTCACCCCAGCGAAGAGCGCTTGACACTGGACTCCAGAGTCCGTGGCTGCACGGGTACAACAGTCCCAGCAGCCAAATCCGGAGGGCAGGAGACTGCAGGCCTCCTGACCCCATCACACACCTGAACGCACAGCAGCATACCAGAGCCAGAGCCACCACGAAGGAGTGACACCTGTGAAAGGCTCAAGCTGCCTGCCATACAGGCAAGGACTAAAGAACCGTAAGGAACAGAGGACTGAGCATAGCTTTAGACCTCATGGGACAGGGCAGAAAGGAGGCCTCCAACCCATCTGGCTTAGTGGATCCTAAATTGCTTCCAGGCTGGCTAGATCTCCATTACCATCTGTACTCGGTGCCCTGGTTTGCAACTCAAAATGTGAGTAAAAGCGTAAAGACTGCACCCCGCTGTGTTCTCCTGTTTAGTTGCTGCATCACCTCAGCCCTGCATTACATCCATCATCACCATCTTTTATAATATAATTGCCCTGGGACTTAGCTCTACCTGTGGAGAGCTGTACCAACTCTGCTACATCACCATCAGCCTCAGCGGTCTTTTTAAGCAGCTTCGGCTATCCCTTGCCGAATACCACAGGTGGTGTCACAAACTACATCTTATATAGGGTCCAGGATCCAGCAGGATGATGAGGAGCTCTCCTAGCCAGCGTCCTCTCCCGTTCACGGCATAGCCACGCCCCACCTTGACATTGTTGATATCTTTCAACAATTTTTGGTTCTCAAGTCCTCACAGTTCTCATCTTCTCTTTATGTCCTCCATGCTTAGTGTGGCACAGACACATACATTGCAAAGATTGAGTCAACTTCTCCCCTTTTTATCTGGTGTCAGGTGTTATTTTCATATTGCCCCCAATTGGTTTTAAATTCTGCCTGGAATCTGCCTTAAAAAGAGCCTCAAAACCACTGCAAAAAGTGAATATAATCCACAGCAATCCTACACAATGATCCCCCACTTATCGCGGGCATTACATTCTAAACCTCCAACACGATAGTTGAAAATCCGCCAAGTAAGAAACTTACATTTATTTTAGCATTTATATATTTTAAGGATTTACAAACCCCTCCCACACACTTATTTACCATTACCAGTCCCTTATTAATCGGCCCCAGTTCCTTATTAACTTTTTGCACCTTTTTATAAACACTACTTATGTTCTTAAACAAATTCTACATGATGAAGACGATGAATTAGCTGTGTAGTACGATTGAAGTATGTGAAGTATGATTGAAGGTGATGAAAATGGGATGAATGTACAGTACTGTACTGCACAGCATGGAAGAGCATTACAGCTCTCCTATTGGCACCACTTCATCAAGAGCTTCTTCAGGTAAGGCAGTAGTATCTTCAGCCTCATCCGTAACTTTTACTACCACTAAATGCGTAACCAACCTCTTGTTCGAGTGATGAACATAGTCATGGAGAGATGCTGGTTCTGCTTCTTATGAATCATACGGAGGTCCTATTCCTCAGCCAATCGATGAAGTACATTGCCCATTATGACCATGATTACAAGTCGATCAAGTGTTAGGCCAACCTCTTCCTCTTCTTAAACCCGTTGTTCAAACTGTTCCTCATCCTCTTCTTCACTTGCTAAAGGGTGTTTCTGTCTTCAGTAATCATGTCACTGAAGCCCTCTCCTCCCGGTATTTTCACCAGCTTCACAGCCTAATCCACCGCAGAGTGATACATTTCATCAAGAGAAAGTCTGACACATCATTTTCTTTATGGTTTTTTGAACATTTTTTCAATATATATATATATACTAATAGATCACAGACTGAATATGAGTCAACAGTGTGATGCAGCAGCAAAAAAGGCAAATGCAATTCTAGGATGTATTAACAGAAGCATACAGTCTAGATCACGTGAAGTCATTATTTCCCTCTACTCCTCTTTGGTCAGACCTCATCTGGAATATTGTGTCCAGTTTTGGGCACCACATTTTAAAAAAGACATCAACAAACTGGAGCAAGTTCAGAAAAGAGCGACCAGAATGGTGACCGGTCTGCAAACCCTGTCTTATGAGGAAAGGTTGCAGGATTTGGGAATCTTTAGTTTGCAAAAGAGAAGACTGAGAGGAGACTTAATAGCTGTCTACAAATATCTAAAGGGCTGTCACATTGTAGAAGGATCAACTTTATTCTCATTTGCACAAGGAAAGACTAGAAGCAATGGGATGAAACTGAATGGGAGGAGACACAGATTAGATATTAGAAAAAACTTTTTGACAGTTAGAGTGATCAATGAGTGGAACAGGCTGCCACGAGAAGTGGTGAGTTCTCCTTCAATGGAAGTCTTCAAACAGAGGCTGGACAGACATCTGACTGGGATGATTTAACGAATCCTGCTTTGAGCAGGGGGTTGGACCAGATGGCCCAGGAGGTCCCTTCCAACTCTACGATTCTATGATTCTATATTTTTTGTTTTTAAATATTTGATAGACTCGAAAAAAACAAGAAGTGGGAGAAAAGGTAGTCACTTATTAAAGAGACAAATAGAAGAATATTTACCGTATACACTCGTGTATAAGCCGAGTTTTTCAGCACTTTTTTTGTGCTGAAAACACCCCCCTTGGCTTATACACGAGTCACGGTCCCAGAAAGCCGGCAGAGGAGGGGAGCAGCAGGTCACAGAGGCCACCAGTTTCCAGCACACCATACTCACATGCCTGCACGCCTCTCCGCTCCCTTAGGCGTGGAGCGCATATTCATTACCTTAATGAGCAGTACCACGTGATCACTCGACAGGAAGAGCTACAGGCTCCGGCAGCCAGAACGAGCTGCAAAGCCACCAGGGAGGTAAAAAGGATGGTTTTACCAGTTATAGGGCGTGCTGGGTCTGCTGGACAATTGTTTCTCCAAGGATCATTGTGGATACAGGGACCTCATTGCCTACTGATCAGGCACCAGGAAGCCCTGGATGAGATCTGGCGTTTCCGCTGTGGAGTCTCTGATACTTGCCTGGAGTTCATCCTGAGCCATCTGATTCATGAATACAATGCCAGTCCTGTAGTGAACATTGGCACTGATGTATAATGACGCTCTGCAGATTCCCGAGGGCTGGTTAACTCTTCAGCCACTGCACAGGTCTCTGCTGATGTCAGGGAGTGGTCTCACGGGCCCCCTGACTATTGTGCTCAGTGTTATAATTGTGTCCCCTTTATGTTGAGGGCTGGTCCTGGCCTATGAATGGCTGATAACAGGGACCAATAGCTGCAGCACTGGAGTAGCGTGGGGGGGGGCATTCCACCCCAGGCGGCACGTGTGTGGTTGCGGCGAGGCAGCATGACAGCTCCTCGGCTGCTTTTAGGAAAGGCCCCAGCAGCCGTGTTGCTATGGTAACACTGTAGGACTACATTACCCGTCATGCCTCGGGCGTGCGTTCCTGGTATGACCCCGCTGCAGCGCTGTAGATTGGCAGTCACATGACCGTGGGATCTGCCGAGGCTCCGGCTATCACATGCCCAAACAGCGAGCGGAGCGGCCGCACAGCACGGAGCATGGCCAATGTGGCCAACAGGGTGTCGTGGTCCGGCCGGGAGCAGCTGGAGGAGGCCGGGGAGAGCACGCCGCTGCTGAACGGAGCCGGCAACCGGCAGGTGAGGGCGGGAGGAGGGATACTGGGAATTGGGGGGCTGTGCAGATAGGTGACCATGGCGAAGCTGTGCAGGGGAGGACATGGGGGGCTCTGTAGGGAGAGGACATGGGGGGGCTCTGTAGGGAGAGGACATGGGGGGGCTCATGGGGGGGCTGTGCAGGGGGAGGACATGGGGGGGCTCTATAGGGGAGGACATGGGCTGTGCAGGGGAGGACATGGGGGCTGTGTATGGGAGAACATGGGGGCTCTGTAGGAGGGACATGGGGGTGCTGTGCAGGGGGGGGTACATGGGGAGGCTGTGTAGGGGAGGACATGGGGGGGCTGTGCAGGGGAGGACATGGGGGGCTGTGCAAGGGTATAACATGAGGGCTCTGTAGGGAGTGTACTGTGGGTCTGTGCAGGGGGAGGACACGTGGGTCTCCTTACACTGTTTTATGGTGCGGCTCTATGCAGGGCAGTGGTGGAGGCTCAGTAGGGTCATCAAGCTAATACATACATACATTTATATATATATATATATGTATAGAGAACTGCAAGAAGATGAAAGTCTAGAAATTTAGAAATAATAACAGCAGAGTTGTTATTATGTGGGCTCTTCGGATGCTTCCGGAATATCAACGACCAAAGCGGCGGCTAATTTTTCGACCGCCCCGGGCGCCACAAACAGTTGCTACGCCACTGAGCTGCAGGAATGTATAATGTGTATAATGTGCACAGTAATGAATGTTCTAAATATTCACTGTCATTACCAAGAATTATCCGTGTTATATGGCCGGAACAAGATGCAGTGCCACCGACGGCGCGCAGGCAGGTAAATAGGATGTTTTTTTTCTTAACAGGAATCATACATACAAAGATAGGGGATAAGGAGCCATGCAGACAATGACAGGGACGGGGGAACCATGCATACCACGGTAGGGATGAGTGGTCAATGCACACCCAGCTTATACTCAAGTCAATAAGTTTACCCAGTTTTTCGTGGCAAAAGTAGGTGCCTCGGCTTATACTCGGGTCGGCTTATACTCGAGTATATACGGTAATAGGTAAAACCTGACAAGAATAAACAATAATTTGCAGTTAGCCCAATCGTTGGGATAAATAGCTGAGAAATAAATAGTGATTAGTATATCTTAATAAATATATTGCAATTCGCCCAGTACAAACCTGTGAAAAAAAATGGTAGTTACTATTTCCATTAAGTATTGCACTCAAACAGTTGATTAACCAAGAGAGATGGCATGTACCCGAATAGAATTCTCCTAGAGGCTGCAAATAAGAGCGGCAGGAAGTAAAGGATTAATAGGTACATAGAACACACAATTGGGTGAAAATATTAAATGGTCATGAGCAATATGTCCCGGCATAAAGAGTGTGATTATATCCTTAGTCCATAGTTAATGCTTGGTATAAACCTGCATTCATAAAATAGTCCAATGTCTATAGCCGTGGGGAGAGCTGCCCCGGCCGATGACGGATACACCAAGTACTTTCTCCAATGAGTGGAGGGCTCGTGCCCTGTGAAATAGCGCGCTGAACAGTACAAGGAGATTTCACCATATATAGTTGTATGTGAGTGTTGCTACTCACAATACCTCCCATGGTCTGCGTAGAATCCGGTGACTGCGTTCTGGTTGGTGCAGTAAAGGTCGGACCTGGGAGATGCGGCGATATGCCGAGGTGTAGTGTGAGACCAGCGCTCCTGCGCTCCAGCTGTCGGCAGGGATCCGGTCACTCTGGTCGATAGCTGCGTCCCGGCAGATGTGCAGTAGGAGCAGGACCTGTGTGACGCGGTGGATCACGTGGTGCCGCGTAACTGCTGCTAGATGGAGGTACGGGTGGCAAAAAGGGCCAAAACCAACGCGTTTCGGAAAACTCAGCTTCTTTCTTCAGGTCCGGGACATATTGCCTATGACCATTTAATATTTTCACCCAATTGTGTTCTATGTACATATTAACCCTTTACTTCTAGGAGAATTCTATTCGGGTACATGCCATCTCTCCTTGGTTAATCAACTGTTTGAGTGCAATACTTACTATTTCCATTAACTACCATTTTTTTCACAGCTTTGTACTGGGCGAGTTGCAATATATTCATTAAGATATACTAATCACTATTTATTTCTCAGCTATTTATCCCCACGATTGGGCTAACTGCAGTTTATTGTTTATTCTTGTCAGGTTTTACCTATTAAATATTCTTCTATTTGTCTCATTAATAAGTGACTAGCTTTTCTCCCACATCTTGGTTTTTTCAGCGCGAGTCTATCACAAATATTTATAATCCTTTCGATTTCCTTGTGGTTGGTATCTAGAGTCGCAGCAGTTACAAAACCTTTTACACAGGCGCCACTTTATCGCTCTCCTTCATTTTTTGTTTTTAACAATTTTTCCCTGGCTCTGTAGCTGGATATTTCCTGCTTTTGAATTGCCTCCTATATACAGTATGAGCCTGCACATTGCTTCCTATATACAGTATGAGGCCGCATATAGCCTCCTATATACAGTATGAGCCTCCACAGCGCTTCCTATATACAGTATGAGGCTGCACATAGTCTCCTATATACAGTATGAGCCTGCACATCGCCTCCCATATACAGTATGAGGCCACATATAGCCTCCTGAATACAGTATTTGCCTCCTATATACAGTATGAGGCCGCATATAACCTTCTATATACAGTATGAGCCTGCACATCGCTTCCTATATACAGTATGAGGCTGCATATAGCCTCCTATATACTGTATGAGCCTGTACTTCGCTTCATATATGCAGTATGAGGCCGCATATAGCCTCCTATATACAGTATGAGCCTGCACATCGCTTCCCATATACAGTATGAGGCCACATATAGCCTCCTATATACAGTATGAGCCTGCACAGCGCTTCCTATATACAGTATGAGGCCGCATATAGCCTCCTATATACAGTATGAGCCTGCACATCGCTTCCCATATACAGTATGAGGCCACATATAGCCTCCTGAATACAGTATTTGCCTCCTATATACAGTATGAGCCTGCACATCGCTTCCCATATACAGTATGAGGCCGCATATAGCCTCCTACATACAGTATGAGCCTGCACATCGCTTCCTATATACAGTATGAGGCCGCATATAGCCTCCTATATACAGTATGAGCCTGCACATCGCTTCCTATATGCAGTATGAGGCCGCATATAGCCTCCTATATACAGTATGAGCCCACATAGCCTCCTGTATACAATAAAAAAAGAGAAGAGCCAGCACTGCCAGTGGTCAGAACGCATAACATGAGGTGCATATGCACATATCTTACTGCATTCAAAATGAGACATTTAGCAAAATATTGATCAATATATTGAGCCACCCCGCCACGCCAAGGCAATCTCATATGGGGGGTCCTACTCTACATTTTTATTTATTCACTGTGCCATTGCGGCCTCCTAAATGTTTTAAAAGCAAGACCATATCAAATGCAATCCATACCTGAAGCATATCTGCATCACTCCCGTGCAGCCAGATGGAGCAGGTGCAGATGAAGGCCAACCAGGTCTGAACACAGACATCTCAGGTTTGACCTCCATACACTGCCTGACCAGCAAACACAGATGAAGGGCAATGCAGGCTCAGACATGGATGCAAAAATAAATAAAGCCTGGGGCTGCCGTGAGTGTGCACAGCAGCCTAGATCAATCACAATAAACACAGAAAAGATGGCGAACGTGACCCAGCGTGCACGGCAACAGTGGTGGTCAGCCACAAAACCAAATTTGCAATAAAAAAAGAGAAGAGCCAGCACTGCCATACAGTATGAGGCCGCATATAGCCTTCTATATATAGTATGAGGCCGCATATAGTCTCCTATATACAGTATGAGCACCCACATATAGCCTCCTGAATACAGTTTTTGCCTCCTATATACAGTATGAGCCTGCACATTGCTTCCTATATACAGTATGAGGCCGCATATAGCCTCCTATATACAGTATGAGCACCCACATATAGCCTCCTGAATACAGTTTTTGCCTCCTATATACAGTATGAGCCTGTACATCACTTCCTATATACAGTATGAGGCCGCATATAGCCTCCTATATACAGTATTAGCACCCACATATAGCCTCCTATGTACAGTATGAGCCTGCGCATTGCTTCCTATAAACAGTATGAGCATCCACATAGCCTCCTATGTACAGTATGAGCCTGCACATCGCTTCCTATAAACAGTATGAGCCTGCACATCGCTTCCTATAAACAGTATGAGCCTGCAAATCGCTTCCTATATACACTATGAGCCCACATATAGCCTCCTGAATACAGTATTTGCCTCCTATATACAGTGTGAGTCCCCATATAGCCTCCTATGTACGGTATGAGCCTGCACATCGCTTCATATATACAGTATGAGGCCGCATATAGCCTCCTATATACAGTATGATCACCCACATATAGCCTCCTGAATACAGTTTTTGCCTCCTATATACAGTATGAGCCTGCATATAGCCTTCTGTATACAGTATGAGCCTGCACATCGCTTCCTATATACAGTATGAGGCTGCATATAGCCTCCTATATACAGTATGAGCCTGTACCTCGCTTCCTATATACAGCATGAGGCCGCATATAGCCTCCTATATACAGTATAAGCACCCACATATAGCCTACTGAATGCAGTGTTTAACTCCTATATACAGTATGAGCCTGTACATCGCTTCCTATATACAATATGAGGCTGCATATAGCCTCCTATATACAGTATGAGCCCACATAGCCTCCTGTATACAGTATGAGGCCGCATATAGCCTTCTATATACAGTATGAGGCCGCATATAGTCTCCTATATACAGTATGAGCCTGCACATTGCTTCCTATATACAATATGAGCCCACATAGCCTCCTATATACAGTATGAGCCTGCACATCGCTTCCTATATACAGTATGAGGCCACATATAGCCTCCTATGTACGGTATGAGCCTGCACATCACTTCCTATACACAGTAAGAGGCCGCATATAGCCTCCTATATACAGTATGAGTACCCACATATAGCCTCCTGAATACATTTTTGCCTCCTATATACAGTATGAGCCTGCACATTGCTTCCTATATATAGTATGAGCCTGCACATAGCCTCCTATATACAGTATGAGCCTGCACATAGCCTCCTATATACAGTATGAGCCTGTACATCACTTCCTATATACAGTATGAGGCCGAATATAGCCTCCTATATACAGTATGAGCACCCACATATAGCCTCCTATGTACAGTATGAGCCTGCACATCGCGTCCTATAAACAGTATGAGCCTGCAAATCACTTCCTATATACAGTATGAGCCCACATATAGCCTCCTGAATACAGTGTTTGCCTCCTATATACAGTGTGAGTCCCCATATAGCCTCCTATATACAGTATGAGCACTCACATATAGCCTCCCGAATACATTGTTTGCCACCATATTGTCTCCTATATACAGTGTGAGTCCCCATATAGCTCCTATATACAGTATGAGCCCCTATATAGCATCCCATTTCTAACTGCATTTACCTTGGTATCATTAATTTTCAATGAGACTGCTCTGTTCTCATATTGTGCATTTATGCATTTAGTAGGGCTTAATGGAATGATTGCGCTTGTTACACATCAACTCTGTAGATGCGCTCACTTATTAGACTTTGGTTGGGGCAACTTTAAAATATAATAATGATAATGGTCCTGTCTAGTGACAAGTTTATTTTACAGGCTTCTGGAGAAAGGCACAATACCAGTCATTCAAGGGTTAATTCTTTGGAACACTGAGAGGGACTTTCTAGCCAATGAAACCACAGTATAAAACACCTGTGATAACTATGGCAACTGCGCTGATGTCATAAACACATGCATCTATGATGCAGGAGAAGATTCCAGAACCACAAGTCATTCAGCCGTAGACGGAGCCATACTTGATGTGTCTGGAGACCTGGAGCTTCATCACTCCACAATGGGAGGAAGGGGACACCGCCTAGCCAGCCAGATCAGCCATAGCGCCTAGCCAGCCAGATCAGCCATAGTGCCTAGCCAGCCAGATCAGCCATACCGCCTAGCCAGCCAGATCAATGGGGTGACAGATGTTGCAGCCAGATCTCCCTCACGTCAGGTACTCGCCGCCTTCACTTTATGTGTACGGCCTGGAGAGGTCGCATTAGGCTTCTCAAAAACAAATATGACACAATGTACAAATTCAGGTACAATTTGCTGTTACATGTTGGCACTAACCTTCTAAGCCCAAGGGAAGGGCAGTCCTGCAGCCATGGTTCCCTAGAGGTTTCCACCACAGGGGGTTTTTCCTCTCCTGAGTGCTGAAGGATGATTCTTCGTGAGTCGGGGTTCTGCCATTTTCAGTGTCTCTTTCATAGTAATTGGCTGATTCTAAATTTCAGACACTGAAAGAAATAATAATGATGAGATTTGGAATAAAATTCGGTCAATTTAACATCCAATAAAAGTGTTTTGTGTGTTTCTTTCACAATCTTCGGTTGGTGAGATTTTGTTGGGGATCAGGATCCAGCATCTATGATCAAGCCATGAAGCCAGATATGAAGTCAGAGCAATTTAACCCTGCGCTGGAAGACAGGACGGAGCAGAGATGACAAAGTGTGACTGCACAATTAGCACAAGTTCACACTCTTCCTCCCATTCAGATACACGAGGGGATTCAGGGCCGAGTTGGGACTAAAAAGCAGCCCTGGCACACAAAATTCACCAGCCCACATACAATAAGTGTCCTCAACCCAAATCGTAGAACACTGATAGGTCATGTAGGGTTTTGCTTTATCCGTTACCAGGGCCGAAACAAAGTATTTTGGGTGCCCAAGGCAGATGAAGCCGAAGGCGCCCATTTTGCATTTCTACCCAGCTAATTCTTCCCTTTTCCATTAGGTCTATGACATCATGTGATTAATAACTGATGAGCTGAATCCTTCTAAGTCAGGCCCATATACATTTGTATCTCATGAACCTACAACTCCCAGTATGTCCTTAACAATGGTAAGGAGATGCTGGGAGTTATCAGTCTTTATCAGACTGTGGACTATACAGGAACCATAGTACTGATGAGACGCAGTCAGTACCAATAGCTAAAAATGTACATCCTGGTACCTTATAGGTGACCTCTTCTCTGATTGAGTCTATTCTTTCTCTTAGGCCTGTTTCACACTTCAGTTTTCTGGCGTGAGTCAAAATCCGCCAGTGTGCAAAAACGGATCCATTTCCGTTTTGTGGCAAACGGATGCAACTGGATCCGTTTTTTGTACGGATCCGCTTTAGACGCTAGTGCATGAAATTTAAAGTAAGGCCTGTTTCACGAGAGAGAGAGAGATTTAGCTGCCAGAATGGGATTTGGGGTTAAATATCATGAAAGGACATTCATTCGGGCATGCTCAGTAGAAAAAGGAGGATCTGTTGGCAGATTCCGTCAATTAACGGTTGGCAACGGATCCACCGCCTTTTCTCATCCACATCTCGATTGTTAAGGCTCCTTTCACACTCCAGTCTTTTGCAATCAGTCACAATCCGTCAAAGTGTTCAGATCCGTCAAGTGGACGGATCCTGCGTATATTGCAAAAAACTGATGCACTGGATCCGTTTTTATGACTGATCCGTTGTAGCAGCCTTGCTGTAGGAATTAAAGAAACAGAATTCTGGAGCGAGAGAGAGGGATTTTGTGCCAGAATAGAAAAAGCAGCCGCAGGGGTTAAAATAAAGGAAGAAAAATGATTCCGGGCATGCTCAGTTTTAAAAGACGGAATCCGTCGCTATCCGACTTTTCGACGTACATAAAAAACGTTCATCTGTCCGTTGTCTCCGGCCGACGGACAGAGATTTTCTGACGGATCCGTCGGACGACGGATGAAACGTGTGGCCATCCGTCACAATCTGTCACTAATACAAGTCTATGAGAAAAAAAACGGATCCAGCATGAAAAAATGATGGAAAGCCAAAATTATAAATATATATATATTGTATACCAAATTATAATGTGATGACATAAAAATCTGAATAATAAATATATCAATACATCTTGCCAAAATTAATATAATATAAACACAAAAAATAGAATAAAAAATATATATCAAAAAGTGCTAAGTGCTAAAATATGAAATCTGAATACATACAATAAATCAATACATCTTGCCAAAATTTGTATAATATCAGCACCAGAAAAAAATAAATAAAAAATATGTAAAAAAAAATGCTAAGTGCTAAAATATATTGCTCAAAAAACTTTTTTAAACATTTTTTTCGCTCAAAAAACTTTTTTCTATTAATAATGTATAAGTTAAATATATAGTGTAGACAATAATATTGTGGAAATTACTACCATAATATTCTAAAAATTGCACTAAAAAGTGCTATAGTGCTGTAAAACAAAAATTGTGCAAAAGTGAAAAGTATTGCAAGATATAGAATTAAATCCACTGTAAATGATTCAGTACTATAAAGTGCTAGAGGACAAAACATACAATGCACATTGAAAATAAATGAATATACAAGTATAACCAAGAAATAATGTTCTACAAAACGTACTGCAGTGCTATGGATGAATTGAAGAGTACTGCATAATATGAGGGATGAATACAAATGAAAGTTTACGTATACTAAAATATGCCAAGATATAAATTACTATAATATGACCCAGTAATATAAGGTGCTATAGTGCTACACCGCCATACACATTAAGTTTGGAGCTGTGACCAAGCTCACCCCAGCGAAGAGCGCTTGACACTGGACGCCAGAGTCCGTGGCTGCACGGGTACAACAGTCCCAGCAGCCAAATCCGGAGGGCAGGAGACTGCAGGCCTCCTGACCCCATCACACACCTGAACGCACAGCAGCATACCAGAGCCAGAGCCACCACGAAGGAGTGACACCTGTGAAAGGCTCAAGCTGCCTGCCATACAGGCAAGGACTAAAGAACCGTAAGGAACAGAGGACTGAGCATAGCTTTAGACCTCATGGGACAGCGCAGAAAGGAGGCCTCCAACCCATCTGGCTTAGTGGATCCTAAATTGCTTCCAGGCTGGCTGGATCTCCATTACCATCTGTACTCGGTGCCCTGGTTTGCAACTCAAAATGTGAGTAAAAGCGTAAAGACTGCACCCCGCTGTGTTCTCCTGTTTATTTGCTGCATCACCTCAGCCCTGCATTACATCCATCATCACCATCTTTTATAATATAATTGCCCTGGGACTTAGCCCATGTCCTCCCCATGTCATTACCAAGAATTATCCGTGTTATATGGCCGGAACAAGATGCAGTGCCACCGACGGCGCGCAGGCAGGTAAATAGGATGTTTTTTTTCTTAACAGGAATCATATATACAAAGATAGGGGATAAGGAGCCATGCAGACAATGACAGGGACGGGGGAACCATGCATACCACGGTAGGGATGAGTGGTCAATGCACACCCGGCTTATACTCAAGTCAATAAGTTTACCCAGTTTTTCGTGGCAAAAGTAGGTGCCTCGGCTTATACTCGGGTCGGCTTATACTCGAGTATATACAGCAATAGGTAAAACCTGACAAGAATAAACAATAATTTGCAGTTAGCCCAATCGTGGGGATAAATAGCTGAGAAATAAATAGTGATTAGTATATCTTAATAAATATATTGCAATTCGCCCAGTACAAAGCTGTGAAAAAAAATGGTAGTTAATGGAAATAGTAAGTATTGCACTCAAACAGTTGATTAACCAAGGAGAGATGGCATGTACCCGAATAGAATTCTCCTAGAAGTAAAGGGTTAATATGTACATAGGACACAATTGGGTGAAAATATTAAATTGAAAAAAATGTCCTCCCCTACAGAGCCCCCCATGTCCTCCCTCTACAGAGCCCCCCCATGTCCTCCCCTGCACAGCCCCCCCATGTCCTCCCCTACAGAGCCCCCCATGTCCTCTCCCTACAGAGCCCCCCCATGTCCTCCACTGCACAGCCCCCATGTCCTCTCCCTACAGAGCCCCCCATGTCCTCCCCTGCACATCCCCCCACGTCCTCCCCCTACAGAGCCCCCCATGTCCTCCCCTGCACAGCCTCGCCATGGTCTCCTATCTGCACAGCCCCCCAATTCCCAGAATCCCTCCTCCCGCCCTCACCTGCCGATTGCCGGCTCCGTTCATCAGCGGCGTGCTCTCCCCGGCCTCCTCCAGCTGCTCCCGGCCGGACCACGACACCCTGTTGGCCACATTGGCCATGCTCCGTGCTGTGCGGCCGCTCCGCTCGCTGTTTGGGCATGTGACAGCCGGAGTCTCGGCAGATCCCACGGTCATGTGACTGCCAATCTATAGCGCTGCAGCGGGGTCATACCAGGAACGTACGCCCGAGGCATGACGGGTAATGTAGTCCTACAGTGTTACCATAGCAACACGGCTGCTGGGGCCTTTCCTAAAAGCAGCCGAGGAGCTGTCATGCTGCCGCGCCACCCCCACACACGTGCCGCCTGGGGCGGACCGCCCCCCCCCCCCCCACGCTACTCCAGTGCTGCAGCTATGGGTCCCTGTTATCAGCCATTCATAGGCCAGGACCAGCCCTCAACATAAAGGGGACACAATTATAACACTGAGCACAATAGTCAGGTGGCCCTGAGACCACCCCCTGACATCAGCAAAGACCTGTGCAGTGGCTGAAGAGTTAACCAGCCCTCGGGAATCTGCAGAGCTTCATTATACATCAGTGCCAATGTTCACTACAGGACTGGCATTGTATTCATGAATCAGATGGCTCAGGATGAACTCCAGGCAAGTATCAGAGACTCCACAGTGGAAACTCCAGATCTCATCCAGGGCTTCTTGGTGCCTGATCAGTAGGCAATGAGGTCCCTGTATCCACAATGATCCTTGGAGAAACAATTGTCCAGCAGACCCAGCACGCCCTATAACTGTTAAAACCATCCTTTTTACCTCCCTGGTGGCTTTGCAGCTCGTTCTGGCTGCCGGAGCCTGCAGCTCTTCCTGTCGAGTGATCACGTGGTACTGCTCATTAAGGTAATGAATATGCGCTCCACGCCTAAGGGAGCGGACAGGCGTGCAGGCATGTGAGTATGGTGTGCTGGAAGCTGGTGGCCTCTGTGACCTGCTGCTCCCCTCCTCTGCCGGCTTTCTGGGACCGTGACTCGTGTATAAGCCAAGGGGGGTGTTTTCAGCACAAAAAAAGTGCTGAAAAACTTGGCTTATACACGAGTGTATACGGTAAATATTCTTCTATTTGTCTCTTTAATAAGTGACTACCTTTTCTCCCACTTCTTGTTTTTTTCGAGTCTATCAAATATTTAAAAACAAAAAAATATAGAATCATAGAATCGTAGAGTTGGAAGGGACCTCCTGGGCCATCTGGTCCAACCCCCTGCTCAAAGCAGGATTCGCTAAATCATCCCAGTCAGATGTCTGTCCAGCCTCTGTTTGAAGACTTCCATTGAAGGAGAACTCACCACTTCTCGTGGCAGCCTGTTCCACTCATTGATCACTCTGTCAAAAAGTTTTTTCTAATATCTAATCTGTGTCTCCTCCCATTCAGTTTCATCCCATTGCTTCTAGTCTTTCCTTGTGCAAATGAGAATAAAGTTGATCTTTCTACAATGTGACAGCCCTTTAGATATTTGTAGACAGCTATTAAGTCTCCTCTCAGTCTTCTCTTTTGCAAACTAAACATTCCCAAATCCTGCAACCTTTCCTCATAAGACAGGGTTTGCAGACCGGTCACCATTCTGGTCGCTCTTTTCTGAACTTGCTCCAGTTTGTTAATGTCTTTTTTAAAATGTGGTGCCCAAAACTGGACACAATATTCCAGATGAGGTCTGACCAAAGAGGAGTAGAGGGAAATAATGACTTTACGTGATCTAGACTGTATGCTTCTGTTAATACATCCTAGAATTGCATTTGCCTTTTTTGCTGCTGCATCACACTGTTGACTCATTCAGTCTGTGATTTATTAGTACATATATATATTGAAAAAATATTCAAAAAACCATAAAGAAAATGATGTGTCAGACTTTCTCTTGATGAAATGTATCACTCTGTGGTGGATTAGGCTGTGAAGCTGGTGAAAATACCGGGAGGAGAGGGCTTCAGTGACATGACTACTGAAGACGGAAACACCCTTCAGCAAGTGAAGAAGAGGATGAGGAACAGTTTGAACAACGGGTTTAAGAAGAGGAGGAGGTTGGCCTAACACTTGATCGACTTGTAATCATGGTCATAATGGGCAATGTACTTCATCGATTGGCTGAGGAATAGGACCTCCGTATGGTTCATAAGAAGCAGAACCAGCATCTCTCCATGACTATGTTCATCACTCGAACAAGAGGTTGGTTACGCATTTAGTGGTAGTAAAAGTTACGGATGAGGCTGAAGATACTACTGCCTTACCTGAAGAAGCTCCTGATGAAGTGGTGCCAATAGGAGAGCTGTAATGCTCTTCCATGCTGTGCAGTACAGTACTGTACATTCATCCCATTTTCATCACCTTCAATCATCAGTACTACACAGCTAATTCATCATCTTCATCATGTAGAATTTGTTTAAGAACATAAGTAGTGTTTATAAAAAGGTGCAAAAAGTTAATAAGGAACTGGGGCCGATTAATAAGGGACTGGTAATGGTAAATAAGTGTGTGGGAGGGGTTTGTAAATCCTTAAAATATATAAATGCTAAAATAAATGTAAGTTTCTTACTTGGCGGATTTTCAACTATCGTGTTGGAGGTTTAGAATGTAATGCCCGCGATAAGTGGGGGATCATTGTGTAGGATTGCTGTGGATTATATTCACTTTTTGCAGTGGTTTTGAGGCTCTTTTTAAGGCAGATTCCAGGCAGAATTTAAAACCAATTGGGGGCTATATGAAAATAACACCTGACACCAGATAAAAAGGGGAGAAGTTGACTCAATCTTTGCAATGTATGTCTCTGTGCCACACTAAGCATGGAGAACATAAAGAGAAGATGAGAACGGTGAGGACTTGAGAACCAAAATTGTTGAAAGATATCAACAATCTCAAGGTGGGGCGTGGCTATGCCGTGAACGGGAGAGGACGCTGGCTAGGAGAGAGCCTCATCATCCTGCTGGATCCTGGACCCTATATAAGATATAGTTTGTGACGCCACCTGTGGTATTCGGCAAGGGATAGCCGAAGCTGCTTAAAAAGACCGCTGAGGCTGATGGTGATGCAGCAGAGTTGGTACAGCTCTCCACAGGTAGAGCTAAGTCCCAGGGCAATTATATTATAAAAGATGGTGATGATGGATGTAATGCAGGGCTGAGGTGATGCAGCAAATAAACAGGAGAACACAGCGGGGTGCAGTCTTTACGCTTTTACTCACATTTTGAGTTGCAAACCAGGGCACTGAGTACAGATGGTAATGGAGATCCAGCCAGCCTGGAAGCAATTTAGGATCCACTAAGCCAGATGGGTTGGAGGCCTCCTTTCTGTGCTGTCCCATGAGGTCTAAAGCTATGCTCAGTCCTCTGTTCCTTACGGTTCTTTAGTCCTTGCCTGTATGGCATGCAGCTTGAGCCTTTCACAGGTGTCACTCCTTCGTGGTGGCTCTGGCTCTGGTATGCTGCTGTGCGTTCTGGTGTGTGATGGGGTCAGGAGGCCTGCAGTCTCCTGCCCTCCGGATTTGGCTGCTGGGACTGTTGTACCCGTGCAGCCACGGACTCTGGCGTCCAGTGTCAAGCGCTCTTCGCTGGGGTGAGCTTGGTCACAGCTCCAAACTTAATGTGTATGGCGGTGTAGCACTATAGCACCTTATATTACTGGGTCATATTATAGTAATTTATATCTTGGCATATTTTAGTATACGTAAACTTTCATTTGTATTTATCCCTCATATTTTGCAGTAGTCTGCAATTCATCCATAGCACTGCAGTACGTTTTGTAGAACATTATTTCTTGGTTATACTTGTATATTCATTTATTTTCAATGTGCATTGTATGTTTTGTCCTCTAGCACTTTATAGTACTGAATCATTTACAGTGGATTTAATTCTATATCTTGCGATACTTTTCACTTTTGCACAATTTTTGTTTTACAGCTGCACGATAGCACTTTTTAGTGCAATTTTTAGAATATTATGGTAGTACTTTCCACAATATTATTGTCTACACTATATATTTAACTTATACATTATTAATAGAAAAAAGTTTTTTGAGCGAAAAAAATGTTTAACCCCTTACCTACAATGGATGTAATATTCCGTCCATGTGACCCTGGACCTAACTACCATGGACGGAATATTACGTCCCAGCGATCAGCGGCGCCCACATGGTGAGCGTCGCTGATCGCGGCCGGGTGTCAGCTGATTATCACAGCTGACACCCGGCACAATGTGTCAGGGGCGGTCACGGACCGCCCCCGACATGTTAGCCCCTTGTACACCGCGATCAAACGCGATCGCGGTGTACCGGGGGTTAAAGGGAAGCATCGGCAGGGAGGGGGCTCCCTCCGTGCTTCCCTGAGCCCTCCACGGCAGCGCAATGTGCAGCGCTGCTGCGGGGGGCTCTTTCCCTTCAGGCCCCCGGATCCAAGATGGTGACGGGGGCCTTCGGGGGCCTGCAGGGAGCTGACTTCCTCACTGCCTGCAAAGCGCAGGCATGAGGAAGTCTGCAGCAGTGCTGTGATCTGTGATGTGACAGATCAGCGATCTGTCACAGGACAGTGATGTCCCACCTGGGACAAGGTAATAAAGTAAAAAAAAAAAAAAAAAAAGTGTTAAAAATAATTTTAAAAAAATCGCTAAATAAATTAGTAAAAAAAAAAAAAAAATATTCCCCAATAAATCCATTTTTTCAAAATAAAAAAAAAACAAAAACAATAAAAGTACACATATTTGGTATCGCCGCGTCCGTAGCGACCCGCCCTATAAAACTGTCCCATTAGTTAACCCCTTTATCGAACCCCTTAAAAAATAAAAATAAAAAACGAAGCAAAAAATAATGATTTATTATCATACCACCGAACAAAAAGTGCAATAACGCGCGATCAAAAAGACGCATATAAATATCCATGGTACCGCTAAAAACGTCATCTTGTCCCGCAAAAAATGAGCCATGACACAGCATCATCCGCAAAAAAATAAAAAAGTTATAGCTCGCAGAATAAAGCGATACAAAAATAATTATTTTTTATATAAAATTGTTTTCATTGCAAAAAACCGACAAAACATAAAAAAACGACCTAAATGAGGTATCGCTGTAACTGTACTGACCCGAAGAATAAAAACGCTTTATCAATTTTACCGCACGCGGAACGGTGTAAACGCACCCCCCAAAAGAAATTCATGAAATGCTGGTTTTTTTTCATTCTGCGTCCCAAAAATCAGAATAAAAAGCGATCAAAACATGTCACGTGCCCGAAAATGGTACCAATGAAAACATCAACTCGTCCCGCAAAAAATAAGACCTCACATGACTCAGTGGGTCAAAATACGGAAAAATTATAGCTCACAATATGCGGTGATGCAAAAACTATTTTTACAATAAAAAGCGTCTTTTAGCGTCTGACAGCTGCCAAACATAAAAACCGCCATAAATAGTAAATCAAACCCCCCGTTATCACCCCCTTAGTTAGGGAAAAATAATAAAACTAAAAGAAAATGTATTTATTTCCATTTTCCCGCTAGGGTTAGGGTTAGGGTAGGGTTAGGGCTAGGGTTAGGGCTAGGGTTAGGGCTAGGGCTAGGGTTAGGGCTAGGGTTAGGGCTAGGGCTCAGATTAGGGTTAGGGGTGTGTTGGGGTTAGGGTTGGAGTTATAATTGGGGGGTTTCCACTGTTTGGGCACATCAGGTGCTCTCCAAAGGCAACATGGCGTCTGATCTCAATTCCAGCCAATTCTGCGTTGAAAAAGTCAAATGGTGCTCCTTCCCTTCCAAGCTCTGCCATGCGCCCAAACAGTGTTTTACCCCCACATGTAGGGTATCAGCCTACTCAGGACAAATTACCAAACAACTTTTGGGGTCCAATTTCTCCTGTTACCTTTAGGAAAATAAAAAATTGGGGGCAAAAATATAATTTTGCGGAAAAAAATGTTTTTTTTATTTTCACGCCCAGGCGTTATAAACTTCTGTGAAGCACTTGGGGGTTCAAAGTGCTCTCCACACATCTAGATAAGTTCCGGGGGGGTCTAGTTTCCAAAATGGGGTCACTTGTGGGGAGTTTCAATAGTTTAGGTACATCAGGGGCTCTCCAAACGCACATGACACCCGCAGACCAATCCATCAAAGTCTGCATTCCAAAACGTCACTACTTCCCTTCCAAGCCCCGACGTGTGCCCATACAGAAGTTTTCTCCCACATATGAGGTATCAGCGTACTCAGGACAAATTGGACAACAACTTTTGGGGTCCAATTTCTCCTGTTACCCTTGGGAAAATAAAAAAAATGGGGACTAAAAGATGATGTTTGTGGAAAAAATACGATATTTTTATTTTCACGCCCGGTCGTTATAAACTTCTGTGAAGCACTGGGGGGTTCAAAGTGCTCACCACACATCTAGATAAGTTCATTAGGGGGTCTAGTTTCCAAAATGGGGTCACTTGTGGGGGGTTTCCACTGTTTAGGTACATCAGGGGCTCTCCAAAAGCAACATGACACCCTCAGACCATGCCATCAAAGTCTGCATTCCAAAACATCACTACTTCCCTTCCGAGCCCCGACGTGTGCCCATACAGTAGTTTTCTCCCACATATGAGGTATCAGCGTACTCAGGACAAATTGGACAACAACTTTTGGGGTCCAATTTCTCCTGTTACCCTTGAGAAAATAAAAAAATTGGAGACTAATTGATCATGTTTGTGGAAAAAATACGATTTTTTTATTTTCTTGCCTGGGCATTATAAACTTCTGTGAAGCCCTTGGGGGTTCAAAGCGCTCACCACACATCTAGATAAGTTCCTCAGGGGGTCTAGTTTCCAAAATGGGGTCATTTGTGGGGGGTTTCTACTGTTTAGGTACATTAGGGGCTCTCCAAAGGCAACATGACACCCGCAGACCATTCCATCAAAGTCTGCATTCCAAAACGTCACTACTTCCCTTCCGAGCCCCGACGTGTCCCCATACAGTAGTTTTCTCCCACATATGGGGTGTCAGCGTACTCAGGACAAATTGGACAACAACTTTTGGGGTCCAATTTCTCCTGTTACCCTTGGGAAAATAAAAAAAATGGGGACTAAAAGATGATGTTTGTGGAAAAAATACGATTTTTTTATTTTCACGCCCGGACGTTATAAACTTCAGTGAAGCACTGGGGGGTTCAAAGTGCTCACCACACATCTAGATAAGTTCCTTGGGGGGGTCTAGTTTCCAAAATGGTGTCATTTGTGGGGGGTTTCTACTGTTTTGGTACATCAGGGGATTTCCTAACGCGACATGGTGTCCGATCTCAATTCCAGCCAAAAACGTCAAATGGCGCTGCTTCCCTTCCGAGCTCTGCCATGCACCCAAATAGTGGTTTCCACCCACATTTGGGGTATCCGCGCACTCAGGATAAATTGTACAATATCTTTTAGGGTCCTGTTACTTTTGGAAAAATAAGAATTGAGGGTGAAAAGATCATTTTTTGTGGAAAAAATATGATTTTTTAATTGTACCGCTGTACGTTATAAACTTCTGTGAAGCCCTTGGGGCTCAAAGTTCTCACCACATATCTAGATAAGTTCCTTGGGGGGTCTAGTTTCCAAAATGGGGTCACTTGGGAGGGGTTTCCACTGTTTAGGTACATCAGGGGCTCTCCAAACGCGACATGGCGTCCGATCTTAATTCCAGCCAATTTTGCATTGAAAAAGTCAAACGGCGCTCCTTCCCTACTGAGGTCTGCCATGCGCCGAAACAGTGGTTCCCCCCACATATCAGGTATCAGCGTACTCAGGACAAATTGCACAATAACTTTTGCAGTCCAATTTCTCCTGTTACCCTTGGTAAAATAAAGAAAATTGAACCTGAAGTATTTTTTTTGTGAAAAAAAGTTAAATGTTCATTTTTTTTTTAATATTCAAAAAATTCCTGTGACGCACCTAAAGGGTTAATAAACTTCTTGAATGTGGTTTTAAGCACCTTAAGGGGTGCAGTTTTTAGAATGGTGTCACTTTTGGGTATTTTCTATCATATAGACCCCTCAAAGTGGCTTCAAATGTGATGTGGTCCCTAAAAATAAAATAGTGTTGCAAAAATGAGAAATCGCTGGTCAATTTTTAACCCTTATAACTTCCTAACAAAAAAAAAATTTTGGTTCCAAAATTGTGCTGATGTAAAGTAAACATGTGGGAAATGTTATGTATTAAGTTTTTTGTGTGCCGTATCGCTGTGATTTGAGGGCATAAAAATTCAAAGTTGGAAAATTGCGAAATTTTCAAAATTTTCGCCAAATTTCCATTTTTTTCACAAATAAACGCAAGTTATTTGAATGCAATTTTACCACTAACATGAAGTACAATATGTCACGAGAAAACAATGTCAGAATCACCGGGATCCATGGAAGCATTCCAGAGTTATGACCTCATAAAGGTACAGTGGTCAGAATTGTAAAAATTGGCCCGGGAGTTAACATGCAAACCACCCTTGGTAGTGAAGGGGTTAAAAAAGTTTTTTGAGCGATATATTTTAGCACTTAGGATTTTTTTTTACATATTTTTTATTTATTTTTTTCTGGTGCTGATATTATACAAATTTTGGCAAGATGTATTATTTATTGTATGTATTCAGATTTTATATTTTAGCACTTAGCACTTTTTGATATATATTTTTTATTCTATTTTTTGTGTTTATATTATACTAATTTTGGCAAGATGTATTGATATATTTATTATTCAGATTTTTATGTCATCACATTATAATTTGGTATACAATATATATATTTATAATTTTGGCTTTCCATCATTTTTTCATGCTGGATCCGTTTTTTTCTCATAGACTTGTATTAGTGACAGATTGTGACGGATGGCCACACGTTTCATCCGTCGTCCGACGGATCCGTCAGAAAATCTCTGTCCGTCGGCCGGAGACAGCGGACAGATGAACGTTTTTTGTGTACGTTGAAAAGTCGGATAGCGACGGATTCCGTCTTTTAAAACTGAGCATGCCCGGAATCATTTTTCTTCCTTTATTTTAACCCCTGCGGCTGCTTTTTCTATTCTGGCACAAAATCCCTCTCTCTCTCGCTCCAGAATTCTGTTTCTTTAATTCCTACAGCAAGGCTGCTACAACGGATCAGTCATAAAAACGGATCCAGTGCATCAGTTTTTTCCAATATACGCAGGATGCGTCCACTTGACGGATCTGAACACTTTGACGGATTGTGACTGATTGCAAAAGACTGGAGTGTGAAAGGAGCCTTAAGAAGCGAGATGTGGATGAGAAAAGGCGGTGGATCCGTTGCCAACCGTTAATTGACGGAATCCGCCAACGGATCCTCCTTTTTATACTGAGCATGCCCGAATGAATGTCCTTTCATGATAGTTAACCGCAAATCCCATTCTGGCAGCTAAATCTCTCTCTCTCGTGAAACAGGCCTTACTTTAAATTTCATGCACTAGCGTCTAAAGCGGATCCGTACAAAAAACGCATCCAGTTGCATCCGTTTGCCACAAAACGGAAACGGATCCGTTTTTGCACACTGGCGGATTTTGACTCACGCCAGAAAACTGAAGTGTGAAACAGGCCTAAGAGAAAGAAAAGACTCAGAGAAGAGGTCACCTATAAGGTACCAGGATGTACATTTTTAGCTATTGGTACTGACTGCGTCTCATCAGTACTATGGTTCCTGTATAGTCCACAGTCTGATAAAGACTGATAACTCCCAGCATCTCCTTACCATTGTTAAGGACATACTGGGAGTTGTAGGTTCATGAGATACAAATGTATATGGGCCTGACTTCGAAGGATTCAGCTCATCAGTTATTAATCACATGATGTCATAGACCTAATGGAAAAGGAAGAATTAGCTGGGTAGAAATGCAAAATGGGCGCCTTCGGCTTCATCTGCCTTGGGCACCCAAAATACTTTGTTTCGGCCCTGGTAACGGATAAAGCAAAATCCTACATGACCTATCAGTGTTCTACGATTTGGGTTGAGGACACTTATTCTATGTGGGCTGGTGAATTTTGTGTGCCAGGGCTGCTTTTTAGTCCCAACTCGGCCCTGAATCCCCTCGTGTATCTGAATGGGAGGAAGAGTGTGAACTTGTGCTAATTGTGCAGTCACACTTTGTCATCTCTGCTCCGTCCTGTCTTCCAGCGCAGGGTTAAATTGCTCTGACTTCATATCTGGCTTCATGGCTTGATCATAGATGCTGGATCCTGATCCCCAACAAAATCTCACCAACCGAAGATTGTGAAAGAAACACACAAAACACTTTTATTGGATGTTAAATTGACCGAATTTTATTCCAAATTTCATCATTATTATTTCTTTCAGTGTCTGAAATTTAGAATCAGCCAATTACTATGAAAGAGACACCGAAAATGGCAGAACCCCCGACTCACGAAGAATCGTCCTTCAGCACTCAGGAGAGGAAAAACCCCCTGTGGTGGAAACCTCTAGGGAACCATGGCTGCAGGACTGCCCTTCCCTTGGGCTTAGAAGGTTAGTGCCAACATGTAACAGCAAATTGTACCTGAATTAGTACATTGTGTCATATTTGTTTTTGAGAAGCCTAATGCGACCTCTCCAGGCCGTACACATAAAGGTGAAGGCGGCGAGTACCGGACGTGAGGGAGATCTGACCGCAACATCTGTCACCCCATTGATCTGGCTGGCTAGGCGGTATGGCTGATCTGGCTGGCTAGGCGCTATGGCTGATCTGGCTGGCTAGGCGGTGTCCCCTTCCTCCCATTGTGGAGTGATGAAGCTCCAGGTCTCCAGACACATCAAGTATGGCTCCGTCTACGGCTGAATGACTTGTGGTTCTGGAATCTTCTCCTGCATCATAGATGCATGTGTTTATGACATCAGCGCAGTTGCCATAGTTATCACAGGTGTTTTATACTGTGGTTTCATTGGCTAGAAAGTCCCTCTCAGTGTTCCAAAGAATTAACCCTTGAATGACTGGTATTGTGCCTTTCTCCAGAAGCCTGTAAAATAAACTTGTCACTAGACAGGACCATTATCATTATTATATTTTAAAGTTGCCCCAACCAAAGTCTAATAAGTGAGCGCATCTACAGAGTTGATGTGTAACAAGCGCAATCATTCCATTAAGCCCTACTAAATGCATAAATGCACAATATGAGAACAGAGCAGTCTCATAGAAAATTCATGATACCAAGGTAAATGCAGTTAGATATGGGATGCTATATAGGGCTCATACTGTATATAGGAGCTATATGGGGACTCACACTGTATATAGGAGGCAATATGGTGGCAAACAATGTATTCAGGAGGCTATATGTGAGTGCTCATACTGTATATAGGAGCTATATGGGGACTCACACTGTATATAGGAGGCAATATGGTGGCAAACAATGTATTCAGGAGGCTATATGTGAGTGCTCATACTGTATATAGGAAGCGATTTGCAGGCTCATACTGTTTATAGGAAGCGATGTGCAGGCTCATACTGTACATAGGAGGCTATGTGGATGCTCATACTGTTTATAGGAAGCGATGTGCAGGCTCATACTGTACATAGGAGGCTATGTGGATGCTCATACTGTTTATAGGAAGCAATGCGCAGGCTCATACTGTACATAGGAGGCTATATGTGGATGCTCATACTGTATATAGGAGGCTATATGCGGCCTCATACTGTATATAGGAAGCAATGTGCAGGCTCATACTGTATATAGGAGGCTATGTGGGCTCATATTGTATATAGGAAGCAATGTGCAGGCTCCTACTGTATATAGGAGACTATATGCGGCCTCATACTGTATACAGGAGGCTATGTGGGCTCATACTGTATATAGGAGGCTATATGCAGCCTCATACTGTATATAGGAAGCGATGTACAGGCTCATACTGTATATAGGAGGTTATGTGCAGGCTCATACTGTATATAGGAAGCAATGTGCAGGCTCATACTGTATATAGGAGGTAAACACTGCATTCAGGAGGCTACATGTGGGTGCTCATACTGTATATAGGAGGCTATATGCGGCCTCATACTGTATATAGGAAGCAACGTACAGGCTCATACTGTATATAGGAGGCTATATGCGGCCTCATACTGTATATAGGAGGCTATATGCAGCATCATACTGTATACAGGAGGCTATATGTGGGTGCTCATACTGTATATAGAAGGCTATATGTGGCCTCATACTGTATATAGGAAGCAATGTGCAGGCTCATACTGTATATAGGAGGCTATATGTGGCCTCATACTGTATATAGGAAGCGATGTGCAGGCTCATACTGTATATAGAACGCTATATGGGGACTCACACTGTATATAGGAGGCAAATACTCTATTCAGGAGGCTATATGTGGGCTCATACTGTATATAGGAAGCGATTTTCAGGCTCATACTGTTTATAGGAAGCGATGGGTGCTTCACAGTGGGTGCAATCACTGTGGCTTGTACGCCTCTCCAGGTCTCTGTCTAACCACTAGACAACCAGGTGTTGGGCAAAGCTGAAAATTAGACTCATCAGAGAAGATTACCTTACTCCAGTCCTCTATGGTCCAATCCTTATGGTGTTTGGCAAACTTCAGCCTGGCTCTCCTTTGCTTCTCATTGATGAAAGGCTTTTTTCTACCTTTACATGACTTGAGACCTGCCTCTAGGAGCCTGTTACGAACTGTTTTGCCATGCACTTCATCTCAGCTGCCATTTGCCATTCCTTTTGTAGGTCAATTGATGTCATCCTGCAGTTGATGAGTAACAATCGAATAACATGACGGTCATCCCAGTCAGTGGAGAGTCGTTTTTGCCTTCTGCCGGTCTGTAGCTTTGTTGTCTCCAATGTGTGCGGCTTGACCTTGCCATGATGGACTGCCATCTTAGAAATTTTAAGGATGGAGGCAACATGACACTCACTGTATATCTCTGCTAGAAACCCAGAATTGAGCCCTTCTTTTCCTCACTAAAGACTTTTCTTTTCAACTCCTTTGGCATGGTTAAAAGTTATTTTTTCATTCCTATTGCCATCCAGCTTGTCCTATTTCAAGAGGATTGTGAACACCACAGCACTGGAATGGAATGGCTGTCAGACATGTAGAAAAGATGATTTTTTATAAAAGTGTGCAGTGGTCTCTTAATTTTTGCCAGAGCTGTATTTTTGCCTAGCGGTATTAGATCAATGTATGATTTTTGGAGGCGCTGTCCATTTTTCTTTTTGAGCATATTGCATGTTCTGTCCTTTTTTTTGGACGTACATGCCTCCCATTTGGGCCTGGTGATTTAATTAGCAGTAACTGCAAATGGGTCCTGCCTATTTTTGCTCTAATCTGAGAGCTTGAGGAAGGCGAGTTTCAATGCTCCTTTCATTTGGTGTTGGCACTCTGTGGTGGCCATTGTTGCTGTGGTTTTGTGCTTGTGGGGTGGTGCAGTTTGGAATCATGGGGACTAAGCTTCGCAGCATGCTTGCTGTGAGGGTTCAGGCCGCCCTGCTGGTGGATCGAGTATAGTGCCACATCATTCAGGCTAGGAACCTGCTAAGAGGTTCACTGTGATGTGGTAGTGGGTTTCATACAGTCTGCAAATTCATGCATACCCAGCAGCCAACAAAAAGGCGGTCTCCTGTTTACTGGGAGCTTATGTGTCTAGTGTGAATACCTCTCTTAGGCTTAAGCCTAAATTTATGGGTAGGTAAGATCCTGCTGCAATTAAAACCGCCACAGGCTGAAGGGCGGAGTGCTCGATCAGAGGGCTGATATACAAATAACAAAAAACTGACTTGCCCTTCCAAATCAGAAAACTGGTTTGTACAGATGCGATCAAGCTGCAGCCGCCTTGCCGTGATGTGGCTTTGGGCTTCATGCAGTCTGATCAAATATGTTAAACTAAGAATCTCATATTCAGTTATATATATTTTGCCTAGTGGCATTAGATCAATATATGATTTTTGGAGCTGCTGTCCAATTCTCTTTTTGGGTTTAATTATAGAAGTTTTTCTGAGCCAAAGCAAAATTAATATCATCAGATTTTGATGTGCTCATTCACATAAATACTGGAAATGGATTTATTAGGGGGTATTAAGTGTAAGTATAATAAATAATTACACGTTTATAAGTGTATGCTGATGAAGGTCTTTAGAACTCTTTTTCTATTACCTGAATATTTTTGTGAAATCAAATAAAATTTCCTTTCCACCGAGAAGTTTCATGCCTACCCAGCAGCTCCCTATTTACATGGGTCAATGTGCCAATGTAGGGAAGGTGGACTGATGGACGAACCTGTTTGCTGTGGGAAGGCAGAGGTGTGGAGTAGTGTGGGTGGACTGCTGTGGTGAAAGATGGGAAACAGCTGGAGATAAAGAGGAAGGGTGTAGTAGTGGAGTTTGACCATTAGAGGGCAGTGGAGAATGTGAGGATGGGACTGAGCAATTGCCATTGGCCGAAGAAACTGTCAAGTCATGGGGGGTGGGGTTACCAGAACGTGAGGGAGATAAAAGGCTGAGAGAAGGTTCTGGAAGGTTCAGTCACAGTGGAAGAACTGCGAGGGACGTCCATTTGCTAAAGGAAGAGAGTGAAGGTACCTGGGCCTGTGTGCGGAGTCGAGCAGCTGCTGTGTGAAGCTACATTTGGCGTAGTCGGCAGGACCATTGCCGCAAATACTCCATCTTCTGCGACAAGCCTGCATCAGAAGAACCAAAGGACCCAAGTTGTTTTTCTTGTGGATTACAAAAACTGGACTGTGGATTGCTGGCTATCATCAAGCGGATCAGGAGTGGAAAAGTGCTTTGTTAAAATCGCTGTGGCATTTCAGCACCAAAAAGAAGCTCAGGAGTTTGCAGCCACATTGGACAATCTGGGACTATGTTGCACCCGCCCCTGGGGGGAGCGGCTTACATCAAGAGACTGCCGCCCTCCCATGCTGGACCCTGGATGGTGGGTGGAGAGGCCAATCAACGCCCCACCCAAGGGCGGTAGTGGCCCAGGTGAAGAGACTGGGTGTGACTGCTTGGCGCCATTGAGCTTCGGGAACGTGGACAAGATGCGACGCTGCAGCTGCTGTGGCCTCGGACGCCTGGAGTGGAGATGGCGACAGGAGGTTGAGTCCCATCGAGAGACCTGTCCCTGGGAGCCGTTCTTGGTACCTCGGATGCCTGCCAGGGAAGAGGAGCGAATCCGGACCCTGCTGGAACAGCTGCTGGAGGAATCGTCACAGAACCTCCATGCGGAACCCCAGGGCCTGAAGGCC
Organism: Dendrobates tinctorius; assembly: GCF_039654945.1. Taxonomy (NCBI): domain Eukaryota; kingdom Metazoa; phylum Chordata; class Amphibia; order Anura; family Dendrobatidae; genus Dendrobates; species Dendrobates tinctorius. The sequence goes on from NW_027361674.1 coordinate 1,542,814, forward strand.
GGCCCTGCCGGATGGCGGGGTGAGGTCCAACAACTGCTGGAGGAGCTCCAGTAAAGCCTACCGGGAGCCGCGGAAGGTGAGCGTTACACTGGCCCAGCTGGCGGCACCGCAGGCAGATCCCGTTCCCACGCCCCATGCACAAGATAGGCCCCAGGGCCTTGACACGGCCTTCGGCCTCCCTGGCTGACCTCCCGCTCTCTAGTGACCCCGGCCCATGATGACTCTGCGGCTCCTGCCAATGACCCTGAACCGCCCCACCCGGCGGTGCCGGCGTGGAACCAAACTGCGGCCACCCCTGCCACCACTTCGGGCCCGCCTCAGATTACCGCGGCCGCCGCCGCCCCATCCGCGGCCTCGGCTGCGGCCTACTCACTGGAGCCCAAGGCCGCCTTGATCCCAGCTGCAGCCTATTCCACAGCCTACCCGTTGATGCCTGTGGCCGCCTCTGTCCCGTCCGCTACTCCGATGGCGGCCTGCTCCCCAATGTCTGCGGCCGCCTCTGCTCCACTCTCAACCGCGGCCCACCCACCGGACTCTGCGGCCTATACAGGACCCTCCGCCTGGGTTGCGGAGATTATCGAACAAAAGAAGGCCAAAGAGCGGGAGGTGTGGGCGCTGCTCCACGAGAAGGGGGAGGCCGCCATGTCTACCCCTCGGTCGTACGGGCGGCTGGTGTATATGGATACCGCCAAGGGCTATGGCTTCATTCAGGACCTTGCCACCGGCTACAAAATATATTTACCTTTAAATGTAGCATCTGTCAAGCACGGCAGGGATCTGCGGGAGGGATACCAGGCCTCCTATTACAAAGAGGATTTCCCACGCAGCTACTACGCGGTAGCGGTTATTACCTACCCTGAGGAGTATGAGCCCCCATAATAGAGACCAGGACTCCTGGGTCTCGGGCATCAAGGACACTCGAGGCCCAGAGACCTTACAAGCATCCTTGAGACTCCACGGCTGTGGAGTCCCTTGTTGTGGTGAAACATCGGCCGCCAAGAGGTGGCTCAGAGTATACTTTACAATGGACTGCTATGCACTGTTGCATGGCCTAAGGGGGCAGTTCTAGGTCCTCAGTTGATTACCAAGTCCTTCCCACTCCAGGTGCAATGGGGATGCATGGAGGGAGTGTTCTCCTTAAAGGAAGGGGGAGCACTAATGTTGTGTATAAAGTAATGTTATACTTTATTAAAACAAAAAATGTGTGTCTACAACAATGTAGAAGATGGTATGCTTTAAAAAAAAAAAAAGAAAAAAAAAATACTGAAAGTAAAGGAAAAGTTTAAAGAGTGATAGTATTAGAGATCTATGTATAGTATATATATTATATATATATGCGGTTTGAAATGTTGAAGTGTTACCTAAAAGAAAAAAAAATGTCCAACAGGTCCCGGGTACTGTGAAGAAAGAGGAAAACGCCGACCATGACTAAAATTGACGGGACAGAAGAGACAGATTGGAGTAGAGCAGACAACAGCCCCTAGGTCAGACCCCGAGTACCAGACATACACCCCCACAAAGGACAGGAGGATGCTGACGATGACCTGGTAGGGTAGGGCCTCGGTCATGGCGGTCCGAATGGAAGAAGGCGACAGAAAAGGGAGAAAAGTGGGAGGTATGCATCTGTAGAGTAGTCCGGATGGACCTAACCCAACCTGAAGGGATTGTCATGGTGGCGTACGCACTGGCGAGTGAGCTGTAAGCTACTCAGAGTGTGACTGCTTCTGGGTTGGCTCAGCACCTGCATATCGCGGGCCTGGTGCAGCAACCGGTCTGACAACAGATTGTGTGGAAGTTTCAGAACGGAAGAGAGAGACAAGATTGTCGAGGACGACAATGGATAAAGGCAGGGAAGGTGGACTGACAGATGAACCTTTTTGCTGTGGGAAGGCAGAGGTCTGGAGTAGTGTGGGTGGACTGCTGTGGTGAAAGATGGGAAACAGCTGGAGATAAAGAGGAAGGGTGTAGTAGTGGAGTTTGACCATTAGAGGGCAGTGGAGAGTGTGAGGACGGGGCTGAGCAACTGCCATTGGCCGAAGAAACTGTCAAGTCATGGGGGCGGGGTAACCAGAACGTGAGGGAGATGAAAGGCTGAGAGAAGGTTCTGGAAGGTTCAGTCAGCGAGGGGAGCACAGGAGACAAGTAGATCATCTGAAGGGAAAGGACAGAGAAGAAGCTCCAAAAGGTACTGACAGCTGAAATAGGTCACGGGGGGTGGCGCGGACAGGAGAGACCCCAGACAGAGACAGACTGGGGTACCATAAAAAGGAACGGACTCGGACTGGTAAAACGCTGTGGTGGTAGGCCTAGGGCAGACACAGTGGAAGAGCCGTGAGGGACATCCATTTGCTAAAGGAAGAGAGTGAAGGTACCCGGGCCTGTGTGCGGAGTCGAGCAGCTGCTGTGTGAATCTGCGGAGATAGTCGAGCAGCTGCTGTGTGAAGCCACTAATGGAGCAGCAATTGTGTGAAGCTGCGGGGCCTGTCGAGCAGCTGTTGTGTAGAGCTGTGGAGCGTATTGTACAGCTGCTGTGTGTAGCTGTGGGTCGTGGAAAATTACGATCAATAAAGACCTGTTGGACACAATCCTGTCTCTGTCTCAAGTCTGTCTGCAGCCAGTAACGGTCCACCCCCCTGTCAGTTGCCCCCTACCTACACCAACAACAACAAGGCTTTTCATGACAGCATAAATGTTCCAAGCAGCTTGTGTATTGGCTCGTTTTGTGACTCATTGGTAGCATGCTTCCAAGGACTTACAAGTGTACTTATGAACACTCATTTGACAATCATTGGCCTGTATAAGTAGGTTTTTACAGGCTGGAGTTATTTAACACTTTAGCTTTATTGCTGCTCCTGCAGCCTGGCCCAATAATTTCCACCACTTCCTCTGGCCTGGTCGGATCTTGAACTTGACCACAACAATTCCTGCCCTGTTAGGCTATGTGCACACGCTGTGGATTGGTCTGCGGATTTTGCAAAATCCGCAGGTAAATCCGCAGGTCAAAAGACCTGCGGTTTAGCCCTGCGGTTTCACACCTCTACAATGGAGCAGGTGTGAAACCGCTGCGGATTCCGCACAAACAATTGACATGCTGCGGATTTGAACACGCAGCAAATTTGTGCGGAAAAATCCGCAGCATGTGCACAGCGTTTTTTGTTTTTCATAGATTATTATGGTACTGTACAACGCAGCAGAAACTGCTGCAGATCGGCAGGGCCAAATCCGCAGTGGATCTGCAGCAGAATCCGCAGCGTGTGCACATACCCTTAGAGATCTCTTATTCAAACACTTCTGTCCAAGAATACCTGAACCGAATCACTTAATCTTTCAGGCCATGATTTTAGCCTGGAAAAAGCTTGCAAAGGTAAAAGAGAAAAAAATTTGACCAAATCAAAAACCTCTCTTTCGTCTATTAGCTCCATTTTTAATCTTCAATCACCCCCCTCCTGGTCACAGATAGATAGGTCTCAATAAAACCAAGGATATTCATAATGAGATCAATTTTATTCCCTTTAAAAACCTAAAAAAGAGATTCAAACTTTCAATGACCAACTTCTTATACTATATTTCTCTGAAGGATCTTATGAGCTTTATATTATCCTCCAAGACCCCTCTCTCAGATGCAACATGCAACCTAATAAATTATGTCGTTCACAAGATTTTCTGGAGCACAAGAAAGCTCCACAACATTTTCAATGATGATTACTCCTTCATTAAAACTCCCTATATGTTTAAGTTTGAAGCAGATCTTAATGAACCTTTTTCTGGAGAGCAATGGGAGAATGCATTGGAATATTCCTATTCCACCAACATGCTCCTCCATCAATCTTATTTTAAAGTCTCGGCCAGGTGGTACTTCACTCCACAAATGACTCTCCTTTCTATTGGTCTAGAAAATTTTGAGCCTGCTCACACACAACTCTTAAGTCCCCGTTACACACATCAATGTCCCAGCAATCCCACCAACGATCTGACGTGGATGGGATCGCTGGGACATAGTTAGGTGATTGCTGGTGACCTGTCACATAGACAGACTCACCAGCTATCAGGACCAGCGAGTAAGGTGGTATCCAATGTAAACAGCGGGTTTCTAAGAGCCGCGTGGCCTTGGAAAGAGCCATGTTTACCTTGGAAACCAGCAATGCTAAAGATAGGGTACGCAGGCCGCATGCAGCGGCATGCGCCCATAGGCAAAGCTGACCAGAGGAGGCACAGCAGGGGGTGAAGCTTCACAGCGAGCGTCCGCTGCGCCTCCAAACGCCAATGTGAAACTAGCCTTAGTCTTAGTGCTGTGTGCTGGTAAGGTTAATGCTGCATAAGCTGCAGCCATCTAGATATGACTGCACCAGTATCACTCACTGTAACAGATTGCTATTACAATTGCAAAGCTAGTATAACATATGTCTAATTAGAAGAAAGTATATAGCCACCATAATGAAAACAAAATGACCAAGAGTAAAAAGTGTATAAACAGAAGGCAAGTAATTGTAACAGAGTAAAATACTGACCCAATGTGATTGTACCTGCCCGACGCTCGTTTTGCCTACGGCTTCAACTGGGAGCTGAGGTATAATGTGGTGAGGGGTATATAAAGAGCGGATAGCTAATCAATTCGCTCCTGCCTTGACTAAATCTCTAACATGTGTGAGTTATAGCATATACCATGCATGGTAACGCCGGCGTCACATCCGCCCAGAGCGAGGCGTCTCCATGGGAGAGCAGCACCCTGGGAGGAAGCGACGTCAGCGTGCACTCCACCTTGGACCACATGAAGGAGTCAAGTAGGCTCCTGCGCTGTGTTAGGGTGGTCTATGTAATCCAAGTGATGCAGAACAGTGAAGGATTATATGTAGAAAAAAACGAAGACTGGGGATAACTGGGGAAAAAGTGAAAGTGCATAAAGTGCAAGGTGCATATGTGGATATTATCATATGTATCCACATACTAAAGAACCATAAACATCTAATATGTTACAGCATATAGAATTGCACTTTTTTTTTACAATTTACGGCCCTTGGAATTTTTTTCCTGTTCTCCAGTACATAATAAAATCAATGGCACCATGCAAAAGTACAACTAATCCCACATAAAGGAAGCCCTCATACGGCTATTAAAGGAAATATATAAAAGTTATGGCTCTTGGAAGAAGGGGAGGAAAAAACGAAAAATGGAAAATGTCCATGGTGTAAAGGGGTTAATGAATCAGTCCCATTGTCCTGTTTAGCAAAGGTGTAAATTCCAGGCATTGAAAAAGGTTAATAGCAGCACAGCTTGAAAATTTCAACAACATCAACAAGCCATGTAATAATAATCTCTTTCCTAATAGCAGATGTCGGGGGAAGCAAGAATCAGCCAATACCATGGTAAATATAAGCTAGTAAAATGTAATTTTAGTTGTCTTACCTGAGCCAGACAGTATTGGGAACAATGCCAGAACATGACACGGATTCATATGTAATACTATTGAGGTAACAATTCCCACTGAAATCTACACAAAGCCTCTTGACTAGTGTTGAGCATTCCGATACCGCAAGTATCGGGTATCGGCCGATACTTGCTGTATCTGAATTCCGATACCGACTTCCGATATTTTTTCAATATCGGAATTCGGCATCGGAATCGGAAGTTCAGTTGATTGACGGCCTGACGTCATCATGATGCGCGGTGTGTGCGCATCATGATGCGCCGTCATTTCGGGCCTTCCGGGGGTCTCTGCCGGCCTGCCGGGGGGCTGTGCCGGCCTGCCGGGGGGCTGTGTGGACTGCCCGGGGTCTGTACCGGCCTGCCGGGGGGCTGTGCCGGCCTGCCGGTGGTCTGTGCACCCTGTGGGGGTCTGTACCGGCCTGCCGGGGGGCTGTGCCGGCCTGCCGGGGGGCTGTGCTGATGTCCGGGGGTCTGTGCAAGCATCGTCCGATGGGACTACAAGTCCCATCGGGCGATGCCTGCTACCATGACAGTGATTGACACATTAGCCAATGATGGGACAGTAGTAGTCCCATCATCCGGCTAATGTGTTAAATGTTAAAAAAAAAAAAAAAAAAAAAAAAAAAAAATACTACATACATACTACATGCATGCTACATACATACTACATGCTACATACATACTACATATATACTACATACATGCTACATACATACTACATACATACTACATACATGCTACATACATGCTACATACATACTGCATGCTACATACATACTACATATATACTACATACATACTACATACATGCTGCATGCTACATACATACTACATACATACTACATACATACTGCATGCTACATACATACTACATACATACTACATGCATGCTACATACATACTACATGCTACATACATACTACATATATACTACATACATACTACATACATGCTACATACATACTACATACATACTACATACATGCTACATACATGCTACATACATACTGCATGCTACATACATACTACATATATACTACATACATACTACATACATGCTACATACATGCTGCATGCTACATACATACTACATACATACTACATACATACTACATACATACTGCATGCTACATACATACTACATGCATGCTACATACATACTACATGCTACATACATACTACATATATACTACATACATGCTACATACATGCTACATACATACTACATACATACTACATACATGCTACATACATGCTGCATGCTACATACATACTACATATATACTACATACATACTACATACATGCTACATACATGCTACATACATACTACATACATACTACATACATACTACATACTACATACATACTACATACATACTACATACATACTACATACTACATGCATGCTACATGCTACATACATACCACATACATACTACATGCATACTACATGCTACATACATACCACATACATACTACATGCATACTACATACATACTACATACATGCTGCATGCTACATACATACTACATACATACTACATACTGCATGCTACATACATACTACATACATACTACATACATACTACATACATACTGCATGCTACATACATACTACATACATACTACATGCATGCTACATACATACTACATGCATGCTACATGCTACATACATACCACATACATACTACATGCATGCTACATACATACTACATGCTACATACATACCACATACATACTACATACATACTACATGCTACATACATACTACATATATACTACATGCATGCTACATACTACATGCTACATACATACCACATACATACTACATACATGCTACATGCATGCTACATACATACTACATGCATGCTACATACATACTACATACATACTACATGCTACATACATACCACATATATACTACATACATACAATACATTCATACAATACATACATAGACATACAGTACATATAACATAGAGTAACATACTTACCAATACTTGTCACATTGTTCCCCGAAGCCATTGTCTTTTCCGGAATAAATATTAACATAACAAACCACAAAAATACTCACCCACGATCCGAAGCAGTCCACGAGTGTGTCCCACGACGATCTTGGGTAGAGAACTGCAGCATCAGATGATGCTGCCGTTCTCTACGGGCTGCAGGAATCCAATGACGGAAGGTAGGTATCCTTCCGCACTGTATTCCTCCGCCACTTAAAAAAAAAAAAGTCCCTAGTCTCACTTTATGCCATTGCTGCGTGGGAATTTCCCACACAGCAATGGCATAAAGTGAGACTAGGGACTTTTTTTTTTTTTTTAAGTGGCGGAGGAATACAGTGCGGAAGGATACCTACCTTCCGTCATTGGATTCCTGCAGCCCGTAGAGAACGGCAGCATCATCTGATGCTGCAGTTCTCTACCCAAGATCGTCGTGGGACACACTCGTGGACTGCTTCGGATCGTGGGTGAGTATTTTTGTGGTTTGTTATGTTAATATTTATTCCGGAAAAGACAATGGCTTCGGGGAACAATGTGACAAGTATTGGTAAGTATGTTACTCTATGTTATATGTACTGTATGTCTATGTATGTATGTATTGTATGTATGTAGTATATATGTGGTATGTATGTAGCATGTAGTATGTATGTAGTATGTATGTAGCATGCATGTAGCATGCAGTATGTATGTAGCATGCATGTAGTATATATGTAGTATGTATGTGGTATGTATGTAGCATGTAGTATGTATGTAGCATGCATGTAGTATGTATGTAGCATGCATGTAGTATATATGTAGTATGTATGTAGCATGTAGCATGCATGTAGTATATATGTAGTATGTATGTAGCATGTAGTATGTATGTAGTATATATGTAGTATGTATGTAGCATGTAGTATGTATGTAGCATGCATGTAGTATGTATGTAGCATGCATGTAGTATGTATATGGTATGTATGTAGCATGTAGTATGTATGTAGCATGCATGTAGTATATATGTGTTATGTATGTGGTATGTATGTAGCATGCATGTAGCATGCATGTAGTATGTATGTAGTATGTATGTAGCATGTAGTATGTATGTAGTATGTATGTAGCATGCATGTAGCATGCAGTATGTATGTAGCATGCATGTAGTATATATGTAGTATGTATGTAGCATGTAGTATGTAGCATGCATGTAGTATATATGTAGTATGTAGCATGTAGTATGTATGTAGCATGCATGTAGTATATATGTGTTATGTATGTAGCATGCATGTAGCATGCATGTAGTATGTATGTGGTATGTATGTAGCATGCAGTATGTATGTAGCATGCATGTAGTATATATGTAGTATGTATGTTGCATGTAGTATTTATGTAGTATGAATGTAGCATGTATGTAGTATGTAGTATGAATGTAGCATGTATGTAGCATGTAATTTTTTTTTTTTTTTTTTTTTACATTTAACACATTAGCCGGATGATGGGACTACTACTGTCCCATCATTGGCTAATGTGTCAATCACTGTCATGGTAGCAGGCATCGCCCGATGGGACTTGTAGTCCCATCGGACGATGCCTGCACAGCCCCCCGGAGCCTGCACAGCCCCCCGGCAGGCCGGCACAGCCCCCCGGCAGGCCGGCACAGCCCCCCGGAGCCTGCACAGCCCCCCGGCAGGCCGGCACAGCCCCCCGGCAGGCCGGCACAGCCCCCCGGAGCCTGCACAGCCCCCCGGCAGGCCGGCACAGCCCCCCGGCAGGCCGGCACAGCCCCCCGGAGCCTGCACAGACCACCGGCAGGCCGGCACAGACCACCGGAGCCTGCACAGACCCCCTGGCAGGCCGGCACAGCCCCCCGAAAGGCCCGTACAGACCCCAGAGAGGCTGTACAAGGGCAGGAAAGGGTTTTTCTTATTCCGATACCGGAAGTCCCATAGACTTGAATGGGACTTCCGGTATCGGAATCGGCGATACCGATACTTTTTTTAAAGATCGGCCGATACCATCCGATACGATACTTTGAAGTATCGGACGGTATCGCTCAACTCTACTCTTGACTTTATTCTCACTTTGCGGCAGGGATATCAGGGCATGTGTACTGTTTTTGGTAAACACTTTCAATCTGAAAGGAAAATTATGATAAAACTGTAATTTTTTCCATACAATTCGATAACTATTACTTTGCTGTGATACATTTTAACGTTCCATGCAGTGTGTTTCTTTACAGTGAGTCTCTATGACAGAAGAATGCCTTTGCAACCATTGTAACTGTGGCCAATGATGGGCACACACCTCCTGAGCAGGAGCAGATTTCACCAGATTGTTGGGGGTCATTGGCTTACCATCATGCAGCTGTTATAAGGCCCATGAGTCATAGGAGGCCCATGCCCCTCTTAGATGCAGATGCAATTGAAAGCAATTATAGAACAAAGCTCCTTTTCACATCATTTCACAGTGCATCTGAGCTCTGATGTCAAAGAGCAGCAGGTGCGATGATGTCACTACATTGTGCCGCTGTGCGGAGCTTCAGCACACACACTGCAGAAGACCGAATAAGTGGCAAACTGGGACAGGTGAGTAGTTTTCTGCCTTTTTTTCTAATAAATAAGTTGTACTCTCTAGGGTGATCATGCTTTGTGTATGCCATTATACTGTTTGGGGAGCTATGTGGGGGCCATTATACTGCTTCAGGGCCTATAGTAATATTTGGAAGGCTATGTGGGAACTATTAGGGTATGTGCACACGTATGCAGAAAATTCCTGACTGAAAACCGGACTCCTTCCCAGAAAACGCGTGTTTTTTTTCTACGCATTTTCCGCACTTTTTTTGCGCGTTTTTTATGCGTTTTTTTCCAGAGCATCCCCAGTCTCATAGAAAATAGTTAGAAATACAGATTTTTCTGTGAAATTAATGAGCATTATGCGTTTTTTACCGCGATGCGTTTTTTTTCGCGGAAAAAAACATCAATATACACAAAAAGTGCAGAATTCATTAAAATGAATGGGATACTTCTTGTAAGCGTTTTTTAAGTGTTTTTGCCAGTAAAAACGCTTAAAAAACACGAAAAAAACGCTTACGTGTGCACATACCCTTACACTGTTTGGAGAGTTAAATAGGGAGCAATATACAGTGTGCAGGGAATTATAGAATCATAGAATCATAGAGTTGGAAGGGACCTCCTGGGCCATCTGGTCCAACCCCCTGCTCAAAGCAGGATTCGCTAAATCATCCCAGTCAGATGTCTGTCCAGCCTCTGTTTGAAGACTTCCATTGAAGGAGAACTCACCACTTCTCGTGGCAGCTTGTTCCACTCATTGATCACTCTAACTGTCAAAAAGTTTTTTCTAATATCTAATCTGTGTCTCCTCCCATTCAGTTTCATCCCATTGCTTCTAGTCTTTCCTTGTGCAAATGAGAATAAAGTTGATCCTTCTACAATGTGACATCCCTTTAGATATTTGTAGACAGCTATTAAGTCTCCTCTCAGTCTTCTCTTTTGCAAACTAAACATTCCCAAATCCTGCAACCTTTCCTCATAAGACAGGGTTTGCAGACCGGTCACCATTCTGGTCGCTCTTTTCTGAACTTGCTCCAGTTTGTTGATGTCTTTTTTAAAATGTGGTACCCAAAACTGGACACAATATTCCAGATGAGGTCTGACCAAAGAGGAGTAGAGGGAAATAATGACTTCACGTGATCTAGACTGTATGCTTCTGTTAATACATCCTAGAATTGCATTTGCCTTTTTTGCTGCTGCATCACACTGTTGACTCATATTCAATCTGTGATCTATTAGTATACCCAAGTCTTTTTCACATGTGCTGTTGCTTAGGCCTATTCCTCCCATTCTGTATATGCTTTTTTCATTTTTATTGCCCAGATGTAGTACTTTGCATTTTTCCCTGTTAAAAACCATTCTGTTAGTTGCTGCCCACTTCTCCAGTTTATTTATATCTTTTTGAATCCTCTCTCTCTCTCTTCTCTAGTATTAGCTATCCCTCCTAGCTTTGTGTCATCAGCAAATTTAATCAGTTTACTCTCAATTCCTTCATCTAAATCGTTAATAAAGATGTTGAACAATACAGGGCCCAGGACAGAGCCCTGCGGTACCCCACTTGAGACATTCTTCCAACTGGATGTGCAGCCATTTACGACCACTCTTTGGGTCCGATCACTAAGCCAGTTATGAATCCACCTAACAGTTGCCTTGTCCATTCCATACTTAGTCATTTTTTCAATAAGGATTGTATGAGATACTTTGTCAAATGCTTTGCTGAAGTCAAGATATATTATATCTACAGCATTTCCTTGATCCACCCAATCAGTGATTCCGTCATAGAAGGAAATTTAGTCTGGCATGACTTATTAGTTACAAACCCATGCTGACTGTTTAATCACTTCATTCTTATCCAGGTACTGACATACATGTTGTTTAATAATTTGTTCAAAGATGTTTCCTGGTATAGAAGTCAGACTCACCGGCCTATAGTTGCCTGGGTCCACCTTCTCCCCCTTTTTGAATTATATGGTTTGAGGGGCCATCGTACTGTGCAGCGGGCCATTACACTGTGTGAGGTCATTATACAGTATGCGGGACATTATACTGTGTAGATGGCTCTGTCGGGGCAATTATACGGTGTAAGGGGCTATTATATACTGAAGGGATCAATATACTGTGTGGGGGCTATTATACAATGGGGGGACATTACAGTGCCTTGCAAAAGTATTCGGCCCCCAGGACCTTTTCAACCTTTTCCCTCATATCATGCTTCAAACATAAAGATACCAAATGTAAATTTTTGGTGAAGAATCAACAAGTGGAACACAATTGTGAAGTTGAATGAAATTTATTGGTTATTTTAAATTTTTGTGGAAATTCAAAAACTGAAAAGTGGGGCGTGCAATATTATTCGGCCCCTTTACTTTCAGTGCAGCAAACTCACTCCAGAAGTTCATTGTGGATCTTTGAATGATCCAATGTTGTCCTAAATGACTAATGATGATAAATATATTCCATCTGTGTGTAATCAAGTCTCCGTATAGATGCACCTGCTCTGTGATAGTCTCAGGGTTCTCGGTATTTTCAGTTTACTCTTGTTTGTGTTGCCTTGTTCGTCTGGTTGGTGTACCTCTTCCCAGGGTGGGGAAGAGAGCAGACGGAGGGCTGATTCAAGAGCAAAGGCAAGGGTGGCAGCCTCGGCATCTTCGCCTTCAGAAGTATCCTGGGGAATAGGGCGAGCTATGGCACCCCTAGTGATAGGGACTGGAAAAGAGTCCCGGGTCACCCAACAGCTGGGCCGTGACAGTGTCACTCACTATTTTACCAGTGTTCATTACTATTTACAAGCTTCATATTTCATTGGTGGTTCATGAGAATCTTTAGATCATGCTATACCCTACAATCATAGCAAAGCTGATGATAAAATAGTTGAGATGTGCTACAGCAAGGTTGTCAGGGAAATTAAAATCCTATGAGAGTGTTTGGAGATGTTTTATTATAAGTGCATTTTTTTTAATGAATTAGACAGAGTCATTAGGTGCAAATGCAGCTGGTATCAGTGGGATCTTTGGCATGGCAAATCTGAGCTTGACAGAAGACACCAAGATTGGTTGATTTCACATTGACACCCTGTGCTCTTCACGGATGACAGCAGGTTCACACTGAGCACATGTGACAGAGTCTGGAGACGCCATGGAGAACATTCTGCAGTCTGCAACAACCTCCAGCATGACTGGTTTAGCAGTGGGTCAGTAATGGTGTGAGGAAGCAGTTCTTTGGAGGGACGCAGAGCCCTCCATGTGCTAGCCAGAGGTACCCTGACTGCCATTATTTGCCGGATTGAGATCCTCAGACCCACTGTGAGAATATATGCAGGTGCACTAAGTCCTGGGTTCCTTCTGATGCATGACAATGTTAGGCCTCATGTGGCTTAAGTGTGTCAGCAGTTTCTGCATGATGAAGGCATTGATGCTATAGATTGGCCTGCCCGTTCCCCAGGCCTGAATCCAATTGAAAATGTCTGGGACATCATGTTTTGTCCCATCCACCAATCTTGTTGCACCACAGACTGTCAAGGAGTTGAGTGATGCTTTATTCCAGGTCTGGGAGGAGATCCCTCAGGAGAATGTCCAACGCCTCATCAAGAGCATGCCCAGATGTTGTAAAGAGGTCATACAGGCATGTGGAGATCACACACACTACTGAGGATCAATTCTTTGTCTTGAGGCATTTCCACTGAAGTAGGATCAGCCTGTAATATGATTTTCCACTTTGATTTTGAGTATCATTCCAAATCCGGACCCCCATGGGATATTAATTTTGATTTACATTGATCATTTTTGTTTTATTGTTCTCAACCAATTCCACTATCTAATGAATAAAGATTTGCAAGTGGAATATTTTATTCAGTGATATCTAGGATGTGGTATTTTAGCGTTCCCTTTATTTTTTGAGCAGTGTATTTGATCACCTACCAACTAGCAAGAATTATGGCTCTCACAGACCTGTTAGTTTTTCTTTAAGAAGCCCTCCTACTGTGTGCACTCAATACCTGTATTAATTGCACAAGTCTAAACTCGTTAACCGTATAAATGCCACCTGTCCACACACACTCAATCACACGCCAACCTCTCTACCATGAACTGTTGGGGACGGCGGAACGCACTAAATATAAAATAATAGTAAGTGCGTTCGCCGCCCGAGGTCCACTGTGCAGAAGTGTTAAACTGCTGCTATATAATGGCAGATGCACAATATAGCGGTATATCGCACACGGGTTGAACGTCACCCGGTGTGCACTGGGTGTACTCTGTTAAGGCATAAACATACAGTTGTGGCTAAAAGTATTGACACCCCTGCAATTCTGTCAGATAATCCTCAATTTCTTCCTGAAAATGATTGCAAACACAAATTCTTTGGTATTATTATCTTCATTTAATTTGTCTTAAATGAAAAAACACAAAAAGAATTGTCCTAAAGCCAAATTGGATATAATTCCACACCAAACATAAAAAAAAGAGGGTGGACAAAAGTATTGGCACTGTTCGAAAAATCATGTGATGCTTCTCTAATTTGTGTAATTAACAGCACCTGTAACTTACCTGTGGCACCTAACAGGTGTTGGCAATAACTAAATCACAATTGCAGCCAGTTGACATGGATTAAAGTTGACTCAACCTCTGTCCTGTGTCCTTGTGTGTACCACATTGAGCATGGAGAAAAGAAAGGAGACCAAAGAACTGTCTGAGGACTTGAGAAACCAAATTGTGAGGAAGCATGAGCAATCTCAAGGCTACAAGTCCATCTCCAAAGACCTGAATGTTCCTGTGTCTACCGTGCGCAGTGTCATCAAGAAGTTTAAAGCCCATGGCACTATGGCTAACCTCCCTAGATGTGGACGGAAAAGAAAAATTGACAAGAGATTTCAACGCAAGATTGTGCGGATGTTGGCTAAAGAACCTCGACTAACATCCAAACAAGTTCAAGCTGCCCTGCAGTCCGAGGGTACAACAGTGTCAACCTGTACTATCCGTCGGCGTCTGAATGAAAAGGGACTGTATGGTAGGAGACGCAGAAAGACCCCACTTCTTACCCCGAGACATAAAAAAGCCAGACTGGAGTTTGCCAAAACTTACCCGAAAAAGCCTAAAACGTTTTGGAACAATGTTCTCTGGTCAGATGAGACAAAAGTAGAGCTTTTTGGGCAAAGGCATCAAAATAGAGTTTACAGGAGAAAAAAAAGAGGCATTCAAAGAAAAGAACACGGTCCCTACAGTCAAACATGGCGGAGGTTCCCTGATGTTTTGGGGTTGCTTTGCTGCCTCTGGCACTGGACTGCTTGACCGTGTGCATGGCTTTATGAAGTCGGAAGACTACCAACAAATTTTGCAGCATAATGTAGGGCCCAGTGTGAGAAAGATGGGTCTCCCTCAGAGGTCATGGGTCTTTCAGCAGGACAATGACCCAAAACACACTTCAAAAAGCACTAGAAAAGGGTTTGAGAGAAAGCACTGGAGACATCTAAGGTGGCCAGCAATGAGCCCAGACCTGAATCCCATAGAACACCTGTGGAGAGATCTAAAAATGGCAGTTTGGAGAAAGCACCCTTCAAATATCAGGGACCTGGAGCAGTTTGCCAAAGAAGAATGGTCTAAAATTCAAGCAGAGCATTGTAAGAAACTCATTGATGGTTACCGGAAGTGGTTGGTCGCAATTATTTTGGCTAAAGGTTGTACAACCAAGTGTTAGGCTGAGGGTGCCATTACTTTTGTCTGGCCCATTTTTGGAGTTTTGTGTGAAATGATCAATGTTTTGCGTGAAATGATCAATGTTTTGCTTTTTGCTTCATTCTCTTTTGTGTTTTTTTCATTTAAGACAAATTAAATGAAGATAATACCAAAGAATTTGTGTTTGCAATCATTTTCAGGAAGAAACTGAGTATTATCTGACAGAATTGCAGGGGTGTCAATACTTTTGGCCACAACTGTAAATGCCGAGCCTGTTGACCTCACAGGTCTCAGCGGTGTGCACGCACGGTATAAGGTCACAGGACTCGGGCCCAAGACACAGGGTCGGTGTCCGACTAGACCTACCGTGCGTGCAGCGTCGCTACCGCGGACGCCCACAAGTGCTGCTGACCGCAGCACGGCAACTGACTCAGCCGCTATACGACAATGCCCAGGAGGGGCACACTGTCGGACACTAGCTCTGTGGAGATGAGCACTGTGGCTTGTAGCATGCCACTGACTGGCGCTGACTCTAAGGCTAAGTCCCTATCCACACACGTAATATCAGAAGGAGGGGATCTTAATGAGTCATTCGCAGGTTCATGCATCCATCATCATTCACACAGTAGCAATTAGAGACTACACTAGCGCATGGCCGAGCGGCCATGCGGACCTTTTATAGCCGTGCGGAACCTTTCAGATCTCTGGGATGGACCAATCAGATCAGGAGAAGGACCTGAGCACGTGACTCCCGATCTCCAATGGGAGATTGTCTCGTGAGCATGCCCAGTAGCGTGACGAGAGGACTTAGCCACTGGAGTGGCTTGCTGCAGGGCAGCCTGCGCTGCTATTGCTGACCCAGAGGTGGCAGCAACCAGTCCTACAGAGCTGGTCTGAGCAGAGTGCCTGCAACGCTGAGATTGCTGTGCAGGCTCCTGAGCGGTCGGAGAAGAATGGGAGACCCCTGGATGCAAGGCACTGGATTCCCGATGTGCAGCTGCAGGAACCCGACGCCTAACAATGAACAAGACCAAAGAGCTGTCTAAGAACACAAGGGACAAAATTATAGAACTGCACAAGGCTGGGATGGGCTTCAGGAGAATGGAAAAGCAGCTTGGTGAGAAGGCAACAACTGTTGGTGCAGTTATTAGAAAATGGAAGAAGCACAAGATGATTGCAATCTTCCTTGGTCTGGGGCTCCATGCAAGATCTCACCTCGTGGGGTAAGTATGATTCTAAAAAAGGTCAGGAATCAGCCCAGAACTATATGGGAGGACCTGGTCAATTACCCGAAGAGAGCCGGACCAGTCTCAAACATCACCGTTAGTAACACACTATGCTGTCATGGATTAAAATCCTGCAGGGAAGGCAAGGTCCACTTGCTCACGCCAGCACTTGTGCAGACCTGTTTTAAACTCGACAATGACCAGAGGATGCATGGGGAGAAGTCATGTGGTCATATGAGACCAAAATAGATATTTTTGGTATCAACTCCACTCGTCGTGTTTGGAGGAAGAAGAAGGATAAGTACATCCCCAAGAACCCTATCGCAACCGTCAAGCATGGTGAGAGGCATTATACTTTGGGGGTTCTTTTCTGCATAGGACACAGGACAACTGTACTGCATTGTAGGGAGTATGGATGGGGTCATGTACCGTGATATTAGCCAACAATCTCCTTCTCTGACCAAGAGCATGGAAAATGGGTCATGGATGGGTCTTCCAGCATTACAGTGACCTGAAACACACAGCCAGGGAAACTAAGGAGTGGCTCCGTATTTCAAGGTTCTGGAGTGGCCTAGCCAGTCTCCAGACCTGAACCCAATACATATCTTTAGGGGGAGCTAAAATTCAATATTGCCCTGCGACAGCCTCAAAACCTGAACGATATGGAGAAGATTTGTATGGAGGATTGGGCCAAAATCCCTGCTACAGTGTGTGCAAACTTGGTCAAGCACTACAGGAAACGTCTGACCTTGTAGTTGCAAATAAAGGTTTATGTACCAAATATTAAGTTCTGCTTTTCTATTATATCAAATACTTATTTCATACAATAAAAGTGAAATTAATTATGTAAAAATCATACAATGTGATTTTCTGGATTTTTTTTTTAAGATTCTGTCTCTCACAGTTGATGCCTAACTACGATAAAAATTACAGACTCCCCTTTTAGCAATAGATGCGGAACCTATTTAGGGATGTTAGAGCAGGCAGGATGTTGTCAGATATGCCTAAGAGTCTCCACCCCCCCCTTTCCTAGTGTTTAGGCTCCCCCATCCTCTTTCCATTGTGTTGGACCTAGCTTCTCCCTCATCCTGCATACACTACAACTAAAGACAAAGCAGGAAGACAAGTGAGGGAATACACTTAGCTTGAGATGACACAAGAGAGCTCACACCAGCAATCTTCCAAGAAGAAACTAGTCAACTTCTAGCAATTGCAACAGACAGAAGTAAATAGAGCTATCACCGACTCCTTGCTGAAGCGACTAAAGGTATTTAAACAATCAGCAAGGGTGTGTTAATCAGCAGTGGATGGTGGAGATCACTGCTAGGTACTAGCGGGAGAAGGATATCACTACACAGCAGAGATGCAAGATCCAGAATGTACCTGAATAGCCAAGCGCAATGACCTTCTACAGCCAGATCCAGAATGTCTGTCACACCTGACACACATGTAACAGCTTCTTTGTGATGTGACCGCTCAGCAAACCCTTTGGGTCACACTGTACTTTGCATGACCTGGGAGTCAATTTTACAATAAAAGCTTATGGAGCATCAGAACAAGCCTATATAGGCTTTCATATGTAAGATTGACTTCCAGCTTATGTGTATAAAATGAGCCAGAACGTCGCAATTGCGCTGATGTCTCTCAGAAGAGCAGAAGAACGGTGCTGGATCCCGGAGAAAGAGGCAGTAGGTGAATATACTAACACATTCAAACTACATTACAAGCATGTGTTACGTGCACTCCGCTAGGTTCAGATAGTGGCGGAACAGGTCTCATTAATTCTTTGGAGCTCTGGGGGAACTGTTAATCAGGGTGACCATGTACTGCAGCTTCCTCAGGCACAAGATGGATCCACTTGCTCACACAGATACAACTAATAGAGTCCTCAGGAATATGAACAGTATAGTTTAATGTCACAGTACATTTAGTACAATTCAAGTCTCTAAAGCACAGGCTTTATAACAGTATAGCTGCTTCTTAGAGGCACATTGACTAACAGTCTCTTTTATTAGCACAGTTCAGCACAGACCAAGACTCTACAAAGGCACAGCAGTACACAGCATTTCTTCTAGCACAGTGAGATGGAGGAGGGGGGAGGGTTTACAGAGGGAGATTATCCCTGTAACACAACTTCTTATCCTACTTATCTTCCTGCTCCTGATAGACTTTCTCCAGTAGCAGTATAGGGATTAGCCCAGCTCCACTCTGTAATGGAATCCTGTGTCCCTATGGTTCATTTGTCTGAAGGTATTTTAGAGACAGATCACACACCACTCATCCCTTTCTGCTGATGCCAGAATGTAAACAAGTTGACCATAATCCCCCTGGGGCTCTGCTAACCACTCCCTGTCTCTTGTGACTATGTTAACCCCTCTTGTTGCTGGATGCTTTTGAAGCAACAGCAGTTAGCACTATTTCTGCATGTCACACATGTACACACGTTTAATGTATAAAAAAAACTTTGTGGGAGTGATTAAATGACAGCTACTTTAGAAACAAGTACAGGCTTCATACAGAGACATACTTACCCTTCTGGTTTGCAGCTGCTGGCACCAAATAAAAATACCCTTTGCAGATCCTGCAAATTTTCACCACTAATAACGATATTTTTCATGCCTGCTGAAGAAACCCTGTCAACTGCCACATTTGTAATATTGACCTGGAAGAGAAAATGACAAATATAGTATTAAGTTAATAGAGTAATGGAATGTTCACATGTAGGTTTTGTTACAGATATTTCTGCATGTACAATGCTTGGAAAACCGCAGCAGAAATTCCACACATTTATGTGTTTTCCATGCATATTTATGCATTTTTGAGATTTTTATGCTGATAAGTTTGTTTGGTGTAAGCTGGGTAACAACTGCAGTAAAACCCAGAAATAATTGATATTCTGCACCCCAAGTCAAAAACACAAGGAAACAAGAAACACACTGTTTGAATGAGATTTTCTAAATTTCTGTCACTTTGCAGCTAATGTAAAACAATTCAGTATCAAAAACACTGTGTACAAGCCCTTGATCTTAATTGTTTTAGATATTATACACATTAATTTGTAAATATTTTACAATAATACAATAAGAATTTTCCTAAGATTAATTTCTTGCTTTTATTTTTGGCTACTTGTCCATTCTTATGCAAATATTATTTAAAGGGAATCTGTCAGTAGGATTTTGCTATGTAATCTGATCTGAACCCTAATTCCAGTGATGTATCACTTAGTTTACTGTGTACAGTAGTTGTGACAGAATCAAAGTTTTAGCTACTGCAGTTCTAGCAACTAGTGATGAGCGAGCAGGCTTGGTAATGCTCGATACACGTCCAAGTATTGCTGTACTCCGGTATTATTCGGCGGGAGCTCGGGTCTATGCCCTGCATGTTTGGCGCTCTTTAGAGAGCCAATCAACATGCAGGGATTTTCTGCCATGCACTGTAATGCCACAGCCATCTTTGCTATGGTATTACAGTGATTGCCTGGCCGCACAGCGTCATCAGGTCTATAAGAGACCTGCCACCGCCATGCTCGTCACAGTCACCTGTGGAATAAGACAGTGTAGGCAGAGTTGTTGCCGAGTTAGGCCGGAGTCACACTGGCGAGGAATACGGGAGAGTGAGAGGCACTAAAAGCACGCATTAGACACGGACAAATGATTCTCTATGGCAGTGGTCCCCAACCTTTTTTTGCACCAGGGACCGGTTTCAAGCAAGACCATTCTTCCATGGCCCGGCAGGGCGGGGATGGAGGTGTGGCAGGGGCGGAGCTTTGGTCATAAGGGGGCGGGGCTATGGACACGGTTGTAGTGTAGCAGTGCATACTTATAATTAAATAACATTTATAATGTGACTCAACTCACCATAGGTTTTGAATGAGTGCTCCATCACCCCCTTCTCCCCATCATTGCCTTCACCCCATCACTCCCTTCTCCCCATCATTGCCTTCACCCCATCACTGCCGTCTCTCCATCATTGCCTTCACCCCATCACTGCCGTCTCTCCATCATTGCCTTTACCCCATCACTCCCTTCTCCCCATCATTGCCTTCACCCCATCACTCCCTTCTCCCCATCATTGCCTTCACCCCATCACTGCTGTCACTCCATCATTGCCTTCACCCCATCACTGCTCTCTCCATCATTGCCTTCACCCCATCACTGCTGTCTCTCCATCACTGCCTTCACCCCATCACTCCCTTCTCCCCATCATTGCCTTCACCCCATCACTCCCTTCTCCCCATCATTGCCTTCACCCCATCACTGCCGTCTCTCCATCATTGCCTTCACCCCATCACTGCTGTCTCTCCATCATTGCCTTCACCCCATCACTCCCTTCTCCCCATCATTGCCTTCACCCCATCACTGCTGTCTCTCCATCATTGCCTTCACCCCATCACTGCTGTCTCTCCATCATTGCCTTCACCCCATCACTGCTGTCTCTCCATCATTGCCTTCACCCCATCACTCCCTTCTCCCCATCATTGCCTTCACCCCATCACTCCCTCCTCCCCATCATTGCCTTCACCCCATCACTCCCTCCTCCCCATCATTGCCTTCACCCCATCACTCCCTTCTCCCCATCATTGCCTTCACCCCATCACTCCCTTCTCCCCATCATTGCCTTCACCCCATCACTCCCTCCTCCCCATCATTGCCTTCACCCCATCACTCCCTTTTCCCCATCATTGCCTTCACCCCATCACTGCTGTCTCTCCATCATTGCCTTCACCCCATCACTGCTGTCTCTCCATCATTGCCTTCACCCCATCACTGCTGTCTCTCCATCATTGCCTTCACCCCATCACTGCTGTCTCTCCATCATTGCCTTCACCCCATCACTGCTGTCTCTCCATCATTGCCTTCACCCCATCACTCCCTCCACCCCATCATTGCCTTCACCCCATCACTCCCTTCTCCCCATCATTGCCTTCACCCCATCACTGCCTTCACCCCATCACTCCCTCCTCCCCATCATTGCCTTCACCCCATCACTGCTGTCTCTCCATCATTGCCTTCACCCATTACCCCCTCATGGCCTTCTCTCCCCATCACGGTCTTCTCCTCATGTCCCCATCTCCTCCAGGGCCAGGCTCCACCTACACACACACACACACACACACACACACACACACACACACACACACACACCACCTCTCTCCTCTCACCTGCCCGCCGCCCGCGCTTCCTCGCTCTGACACAGCAGCGGCCGCGCTCCTCTCTGTGTCAGTCAGAGACAGGAAGCGCGGGCGGCGGGCAGGAAGCTGGACGGGTCCTTGCAGCTCCTGCTATTCCCTCTTGCAGGCAGCGGAGCTGCTTGGATCACTCCCTGGCCGCCGCTACACATGAGGGCAGTCTAAGAACTGCTGCGCGCCGCCCCAGCCCCCGCTACGCCACTGACCGCCCCTGGCTCCCCTTGTGTCTGCGGACCGGCAAGGGCACTGCAGCGGCCCGGTACTGAGCCGCGGACCGGCGGTTGGGGACCCCTGCTCTATGGGGTCCCTCTCACCAGCCGTATATTTCTCATCCGTATTCTAGGCTCCGTGCCAATCGCATCATGCTGCGATTGTCAGCGTACTACGGCCGTAGTACGCCAATGCAAGTCTATGGGTGCGCAAAAAATACGGATTACACACGGACCACACATGTGACCTGCGAGAAATACGCACCAGGTGTCTTTTAGCAAAGCCGGCAATTCAGTGCGCTATACAGTAAACTCACACTGACAGGTTTAATAAAGAAATTAAAGAATAGATATATATATATGTATATATATATATATATATATTCTATGTGTCTATATCTATTCTTGGGTTTCTGTTATAAACCCTGTCATAGGGCTCCATTATATGTCCATTTTGCAAGCCTGTGAGAAAATCTCGCCATATGGATACCATACGGATACCATACGGATTACATACGGATTCTCACATGCGCAAAATACGCGACCACACCTTGATTACGGATGACATAGGGAGTACTATTTAGAGGTCTGTCATCCGTATTACGCATGTAAAATACTGACCGTATTTTGCGTCGGTTAGTGTGACCCCAGCCTAAGGGTCATATTTGGGGGTTTATAATTTAGTGTGGGTATACCATCATATAATCCACAAATCCAGCTAAGCCAACAGTCCTTCTAAGGACTATTTACAGGGTGTATAGATTGCAGTGCTAGGTATGCAGGGGAGTGTATATGGCTATAAGCATATCAGTGCAAGGCATGCAGGCACGGTATGTGGGTATATAGATACCACTGCATACATCAATATGGTCTATTCCTTTACTGTCTGCTGCTGCTGATGCCTATTACATATATTTACCAAATATACCTAGGCCCAGGTTATCAGGGGCTAGGAATAATTTTTTTTGCATCTTAATCCTGTTTATTTTATTCCAAAGCAATCCAGAACCCCTTTTTTTTCTCCATTTGCTTGTTGACACTGCAGACTACAGCCAGATCCTTTTCATAGTACAGCGTGAAAATCCAGCAATTTTAAACGGGTTTGCCCGTACCAGCCATCATATCTGAGTGCGCAGAAAAATCTGCCATTTTTTGTGTACTGTAGAATTTTTTTGTAGTGTCTTATACAATTTTTTGACACCATTTTGCTGCCAAAAAAAATATTTAGCTACAGGGCAGATATATTACACTGGCTTTTGTAAGCCACATGGATTGCATATCATTTCGCTCAAAATTGTGCCATTTCAGGCCTTCATAGAAATTTTTTGTTGTGTCATTGCCTACTTATTGACACAATTTTGCTGGCTAAAAAATAAAAAAAATACAGGCCAGATATTTGAAAGTGGCTATCTCCATCAGACGCCTAAACTATCTGTGAGCTAAAAATTGTGGCATTTGAGGCCTCCATTCAACTGTTTTTGCTGTGTCTTAAGGGCCTGTTACACTTAGTGATATCGCTAGCAATATCGCTATAACTAGTGACGTAGCAGCGATATTGCTAGCGATATCGCTGTGTGTGATACTTACCTACGACCGGCTCCCCCGCTGGTTATCGCTGATCGCGCGAGAACGTCCTGGACCGTTTCTCGTCGTCAGCTTCCTGCGGCGCTTCCTGTGGAGAGACGAGCGACGCGTGGAGCCGGGCGGGAGGACGCAGGATCGCCTGGTGTGACAGGTAAGTAGCGACCCCCGTCCCCAGCGATGTCGCTAGTGAGATCTGCCTGTGTGGCAGCTCATTAGCGACCACTTAGCGATGCACCAGCGATCCTGACCGCGTCATATCGTCATCACCAAGTGTGAAAGTACCCTTACCCTATTTCTATATACTATTTTTCCATAAAAAAAACCCAAACATACAGGCCACATATTGACCAGGATGGTTTCTCTGTCAGACGCATCTTCTATCTGTGGGCTAAAAATGTTGGCAATTGAGGGCTCCATTCAACTGTTTGCAATGTCTTACCCAATTTCTATACACTATTTTGATGTAAAAAAAAAAAAAAAAAAAAAATACAGAGATAAAAAAAAAAAAATTTCACCTACTGGCCAGATACTGTAAACTGTGGTTTTCCCACATGTGCTGTTCCATCCAAAGTTATTCTTATATGCTTTATATAGATTGTGTTATATTACCATTCTTTGTATAAGTCTTGCATTTGGTCTGCTGCCACCTGCTGGTCTTTTTCTGTATAGCAGCCTGCAGCTAATTAATTCTAGTACATGCCTTCCACTTCCGGGTCAGGTCACTCCTCTTCCTGCTGGTGGCCATACTAGTTTCTTTTTCACCCGGGAGAGACACGCTTGCCAGGCTGTGAAAGGCATCAGTTTTTTGACAAATTCGCTGCACACCTTGCTGCACACACATTGCTGTATCACTTTGGTCGTTACATCTGCACGTCTGGAGAACCTGCTGCATTGCCAGTCGTGTGCTGTATGTCCAGATTTCCAATAAACAAGTCTGGACTTCACAATCCTTGATGTGTATAATCTCTCCGAACAATGAACAGCAACAATGGTCCTGTCTGCTCTGCAATGAGGAAGCGGAAGGTAGAAATCTCTCCCAGCCCCAATCAACTACACCTCCATTCGCTTCATGTGGGGACAGAACAGTCAAAAAACTACCTTGAAGCCTGGCAAAAAATCACCCTTATATCCTAACCCGTCTGCCCGCTCACATACTGCAGCCCTGCTCTGCTAAGAAACTCTGCAGCGTCACCCCAGACCGCATTGTGCATAGAGACTCTCCATATATTATACACCATTGCTGCAGATTGTCGGACTGCAAAACCCCACAATTCTCTAAAAACACATGGGGAATCTCGTCAGGATGTCTTAACTAAGCTGTACTGCGATTTCCAGCCCCCAATTCAAAAGTTCAGTTTCTTAAAGAGACAGTGCACCTTAAATCAAAATGGCCGAAAAAGACCCTGCAGTCTCCCACTGCTGAAAAGAGCAAATAGTACCCGATACTGTCCATTATGAAGAGGGGGAAACAGAGCCAGCTCCAGAAACAGACCAAGATGCTCTGTCAAACCAACCATAAAGGCTGTCGAAAACTATCACAGTACGAAGGATGAGTTCAATGACAACCTGGATGACCTAAGGGAACGAGTCACCTCCCTCATGTCAAGGATCCAACGCCACAAAAGTGATGCAGCGAGCCTACAGGATACTATAAAATGGCTAGACACGGCCTATGGAAGACACAAGAGGCTATCCGCAAGGTACGTTGCCTTCCTAAAAGACTAATATTGATGAAGCCTCATCAGAATTAAGCAAAGTAGATTCCATAGAAAGATAAAGTGACGCCGCTGTGCAAGATGCCAAAGATAAAGCGGAGCTCCGTATTGCTTATCTGCAGGAAGCTGGATCTCACAGGTCAGGTTCATCAAAGCACTCTTCTCGGTCATACAA
The DNA here is from genome assembly GCF_039654945.1 of Dendrobates tinctorius. NCBI lineage: Eukaryota > Metazoa > Chordata > Amphibia > Anura > Dendrobatidae > Dendrobates > Dendrobates tinctorius. The sequence continues at coordinate 1,568,551 of NW_027361674.1, forward strand.
ATCATCCTGCTCAAGAGCTTCAACCCTCAGTGACAGAATCCTAGAGGCCCATTTAAACGCAGAGCGATCCAAACTAAGACGTTCCTACACAGCCAAGAAAGCGGAAGCAGAGGCAGAAAGCAAGAAAGCAGAGGCAGAGGCAGAAGCCAAGAAAGCGAAAGCAGAAGCAGAGGCAGAAAGCAAGAAAGCTGTTATAACTTTATATACTCTGTGTAATGGAGGTCAGTGACGTGGATCAGAAGAGAGGCCTGAGCTCATAGGTTTTCAGTTCTGTAGTATTTATCAGAATCAAGCAGGTTTACAGATAAGACACAGCAGGGTAAAAGCAGATGAAGATAACGCAGTGAGCAAACGTACAGACCGTGGAGATGTATGAAGTCCAAGTTGCCAGATCCAGAGACCTGGAGAGCAGGCCAGGCCTGCTAGCAGGAAACAGTCCTTGAAGTGGAGGTGGGTGCAGAGCTGATCCTGAAGAAACAAGTCTTTACAATGAGACCAAGATTCACAGGCAGGCGGGGTATCCCAAGGTAACGAAGAGACGGGCTAGGTAGCAGTCCTTCCAGCTTGATAACAAGTCCAAGAACAAGTATACTCAAGCAATGAGTAATCATACAGAGCCTCCTTATATACAGAGCAGACAGGAACAAGAGAGATCAACACAGGAAATAAGATGGCCCCCGTTGAGGCTCATGACTCCATCTTGGATGAGGGCAAAAATGAACTAAACTAAGGGCAAAGCAGAAACTGAGTGACAGACATAAGGCAAGGATTTCAGAGAAACGGATATGCAGGCCAAGTCCTTACAAAAGCAGAGGCAGAAGCCAAGAAAGCAGAAGCAGAGGCAGAAAGCAAGAAAGCAGAGGCAGAGGCAAAAGCCAAGAAAGCAAAAGCAAAGATCTTTCAAACTGAAGCATAGGCTCAGGCAAAGATTCTTCAAATAGAAATGGAGGAAAAAAATCGCATTAGCTGAAGTAAAAATACTTGAGCAAGCATTGAATCAAACACTCGACCCGATTTGCCTACCACCACTGGAAGAAGAGAACCCAGCTGTCCGTACCAGTGATTATGTGCAGAAACAGATCTCTGCAGCACACACCTTCTCCAGCGACGTTCAACCCAACAATGTGGAAACGTCCAAGTCAGCCCAACTTACGGTGCCAGTGTTACCCACAGCATCTGCAGAGAGCCAAGACCAACGCCATAATGTGTCCCCTCAGGAGCAGCAATCATCACAAGACCACAAGACGCATTCCAGTCCATCTCCACAGTTCAAGCCGCAGTCATCAAAATCTCCAGAGGTTAAACCACAGCTCAACCCTGCAGCAACAGCATTCTACCCGGGAACAATTCATCCTTCCATGCCACATAGCTTATACACCCGAGGGGTAACACAAGCTAACACGGTAACGAGGAGTGAAGGATCGGACATGTCTGAGTTTGCCAGGTTTATGGTGAGCAAAGATCTAATCAGCACTAGCCTCTCAAAGTTTGACGACTGTGCAGAGAACTACAGAGCCTGGAAAGTGACCTTCAAGGCCACCATTGCTGATCTCAACCTATCTGGAGAACAGGAGCTCGACCTCATGGTAAAATGGTTGGGTCCTGACTCCACAAACAGTATCAAGAGTCTTCGGACCGTCTACGTGGGGCAAGCTGAAGCAGGTCTCGCTGCTGCCTGGATGAAACTCGAAAGAACCTTTGGCAGTGCTGAAGCCATAGAAAAGTCCCTATTCAAGAGACTGCAGAACGCTCCAAGGATCAACCTTAAGGATGCCCACAAGCTTCTGGACTTAAGTGATCTGCTTATGGAGCTGGAACTTGCAAAAAGAGACCCTCGTCTTTCTGGATTATGCCACCTGGACACTGCCCATGGGGTGAACCCAATCGTCTCAAAGCTGCCGCATAGTCTGCAAGAGAAGTGGGCAGTATGCTTTTCCAGGTACAAAAGGTCACATGATGTCACCTTTCCTCCGTTCAATCAGTTCTGCAAGTTTGTCGGACGAACAGGCCCAAATGAGGAACTACCCTAGCCTAGACTTCCTGGAGTCTAACACTGCAGCTCCAGCAACACCGTCATCAAAGTATGAAAGTGTCACACATAGAGGTAAGGACTTGAGGAGCAGTATAAGTGTCAGAAAGACTAACCTGCCACCACCTGCAGTAACTGCCGATAAACAGTACACTATTCCATCGAGAGATAAATCTTTCAATCGTGAGTGTCCCATTCACAAAAAATCACACTCATTGAACAAATGCAGAGGCTTCAGGTCCAAAACCATGCAAGCGCGCAAGAAAATCCTCAGTGAACTTGGGGTGTGTTTCAAGTGCTGCGCCTCATTAGAACACATGGCCAAGGACTGTAAATCAGCCATTAAGTGTGAAGAGTGTCATAGTGACAAACACCCATCAGCTTTGCATCCAACCTCAGCCACCAGCGATCCAGCAGTCGCAGTTACCTCTAGTCCGGCTACAAGCCATGGCGGGCAGCCACAGAACAATGCCAATTCTACCACGGCTGTCTCCTGCTCATGCTCAGAGGTATGTGGGGATAGCCAAAGTGATAAATGCTGTGCCAGGATATGCTTAATCAGAGTTTATCCAGAAGGGCAACCAGAGAAGGCAGTAAAAATGTATGCCATTATTGATGATCAGAGCAATCGATCCCTAGCTGGACCTAAGTTCTTTGAAGCCTTTGGAATCAAGGGACCAGCAACGCCCTATAATCTGAACACTTGCTCAGGCCGCATAGAGACTAGCGGCAGGAGGGCACAAGGTTTCATTGCTTCTCCTGTCAACGGAGGCGTAGAAATACCCTTACCTACGCTAATCGAATGCAATCAAATACCCGACCAAAGGGATGAGATCCCTACCCCGAAAGCTGCGTTCCACCAACCGCACCTAAGGCACCTAGTCAGCGTTATCCCACCTATGGACACAGATGCTGAAATCCTACTTCTGCTCGGCAGAGACAATTTAAGGATACATAAGGTCCGCCAACAGTGCAGTGGTCCTGACTATGCCCCCTACGCACAGAGACTCGACTTGGGGTGGGTAATCATGGGAAATGTGTGCTTGGACCGAACAAGAGTCGACGCCTTTAAGACCTATGTACGCAGAGACGGACGAGCTACTTTCTGCAAACCATGCCCTCATCACTATGAGGTGAAAGAGAAGCCTCCAGATCCAGTACAGCTGCCTGATGTCATTCCTTCTCCCTATGCAGACGACCTGGGAAGATCGGTGTTTCATACAACTAAGGATGACAACAAGGTTGCCCCGTCAAAGGCAAACAAGGAATTTGTCAGGATAATGGAAAATGAGTTCCTTAAGGACAAGACCAACCACTGGGTTTTTCCCCTACCCTTCTGAGCTACCAGGGTAAGACTCCTGAACAATCGTGAACAAGCCTTGTCCAGATTCAACTCTCTCCAGCGCACACTTAGCAACAAACCGGAGATGAAAGAACATATTGTCACCTTTATGAGTAAGATATTCCGGAATAACCATACGGAGCCAGCGCCTCCCTTAAAGGAACATGAGGAGTGCTGGAACCTACCCTCATTCGGAGTATATCACCCACGGAAACCTAAGCAAATTAGAGTTGTCTTTGATTCAAGCGCCAAACATCAAGGCGTATCTCTCAACGATGTCCTCCTCACGGGTCCTAATCTTACAAACAACCTAGTAGGAGTGTTGATGAGGTTCCGGAAAGAGCCCATTGCCATCACCGCCAACATTGAACAGATTTTCCACTGTTTCATAGTCAGAGAGGACCATAGGAATTTCCTCAGGTTCCTGTGGTACAAGGACAATGACCCCAGCAAAGAGATGGTGGAGTATCGCATGAGGGTGCACGTATTTGGGAACAGCCCTTCCCCAGCAGAGGCAACCTATGGCTTGTGGAGAACCGCACAAGAAGTGTCATGATGCAGGCTGGATCTGACAAGTTAAATGGACAAAGTGAACTTTTTTTCCTTTGGCTTGGTGCCAAAGTGGGTTGATTGCCCCCGGTGGCCATTAGAATTATTACACGTGGTGTCGTTCATTCTAAGTTGCCCCGGTGGTTGTGAGTGGTATCGCACTTTAGTTCTTTGGTTAAGTGCACGTGATTAGGTAACAGGTGTGAATGCTCTATAAATGAGTGTCAGGTGTATCATTCACTGTTGGTGATATTGTGTTCTTCATTTGGGAAGGAAGCCTGGGTGAGGAAGGAGCTGAACATGAGTCCTGCGCAGCCCAGCCAGAGGGGACGAGTGGCAGCTATGTGGTCTGCAAGAAGGGCTGGCATGGCGTGGTGGAGTCACAGTTTATGGTGTCGGCAGGAAGTGCTTGCATGGCTTGGTGGAGTGACGACTATGGAGAGAGTTGCACTCAGCATGTTGGACTTGGTTGCTGAGAGCTGGACTCAAGCATGCTTGACTTTTTGGGCAGAAGCTGAGCTCATCTTTGGGACTCTGTTACTGGACTTCTGCAATTGGTGGTGGACCCTGCTCCAAGGCTGCACTATGGTGAAGGATCCAGTTATGGTGATGGATCCAGGTGGAGGAGAAGATGCACACAGGTGGCGGGCTCTGTTGCTAGGAGCGTACGCAACAGAGCAAAGCTAAGTGGTGTTTCCCCTGTATTGTCATTTTCCCTCATGTGTGTTTAGTGCAGTGGTGGGATTAATTTCCACACCGACCAATTCCCTAGTGAGGGTTTAGGTTCAGGGCGAGCTAGGGTTTTTAGGTTCCTGTGTGTCGCCCGGTGCGGAACCGGCATAGGGAACGTTAGGAGTGCAGGGACACTGGCTCAGGGGAGTACAGGAGGTCTCCGCTTCCCTAGTCCCTATTGCAGGGCCCACCATTGTTAATGTTACCTAGGTTCCCCCTTTATTATTTAAATTCGCCTTACTGGAGGCGGGGTTTCCAGATTTACGTGTAATACCTAAATGCGCCTGTTGGAGGCGGCGTATCCAGCTGCACGTCTTATTATTTAAATTCGCCCCACTGGAGGCGGTGTATCCAGGGTCACGTGTGTCATATGGGTTGGCCTTGCGGTACTCGCTGCGTCCAGACACACGTGACCGTGACATTATCACCAACCTTACATTTTTTTTTCTGGTGAGCTTTGGCCATGTGGAGACCTGTGAGTAATTGCTGCCGGGCCTCACTGAGGTGAGTGGGGAGCGGCAAGGTGTTTAGAGCCGCTGCAGCAGCAGTTATCAGGGTCTGGGGCCTCTGCTCAGGTAACCAGGAAATCAAAATGGCGGCTTTGGCAAGTTGCGGGTCTGGCTAAAGCCCCTTGAGTCGCTGCTGGGGAGCGGGACTTGTTCATACAGGTGGACGTAACCAGACAGGTGGGTGGAGTTGGTGATCCCCCTGGTGCTGTCTGGGGTTCCCCGAGGTGAAGGGGTACGTCCCTGTAGTGAGCAGACTGGTGATAGTCCGCGGGGCCCACGCCAAATCTTCAGTATCACCGACGAAGCCACCCCCTCCTGGTCGTGTGGAGGAAGGCGACCAGCGAGTGTATTTTTCCTCCATGTCCCTGCGGCTTTGGTAAAAGCCCCCTGGAGTCTCTGCTGGGGAGCGGGACTTGTTCATACAGGCAGACGTAACCAGACAGGTGGGTGGAGTTGGTGATCCCCATGGTGCTGTCTGGGGTTCCCCGAGGTGAAGGGGTACATCCCTGTAGTGAGCAGACTGGTGTTATAGTCCACGGGGCTTACGCCAAATCTTCAAATACCACCGAAGCCGCCCCTCCTGGTTGTGTGGAGGCGACCAGCGAGTGTATATTTCCTCCATATCCCGGTCCCTTCACCTCCAGGTGTGAGCAGCAGGTGTGCTGCGGGGGAGTAAGGACAAATCTCACCCCTCGCCATTAACCAACCCTGGGAGGCGCAGACCTCATGATGAAAGGGTTGGAGGGTGGTGTCCCTTGGTGAATGGCAGGAGAGTGAGTGTGGCGACAGCAGGGGGACGCCTCTGTTGTCGTGTCCAGAAGGAGTTCACCAACTATATGACAAACGAATGTGTGCAATAAACGTTCAGGTCCGGACCTGTGTGTGAACGAGCATGTATGGGTGGCCACCAAAAAACATCTTGTGGAAGTGTGTTGTGGAGCCTGATCAGCTCATAGCAAACATACACATACATAAACTCGTTCCCCAGGTCTTCGCTGTGGAGATGAGTGGTGCCTCCAGAACACATATTGCCAATACCAGCGGTGCGTTTGTCATTAACCTGAAGTGTCAGGTAGTGGTGGGATGAACTCAGGATCTGGGCGTCCCCGCTGTTGGTGTTTCCCTAATGAGGAGTGGTCTTGAGGGTCCAGAGGCCCCTCATTAAGGAGGGGGTACTGTCATGATGCAGGCTGGATCCGACAAGTTAAATGGACAAAGTGAACTTTTTTTCCTTTGGCTTGGTGCCAAAGTGGGTTGATTGCCTCGGTGGCCATTAGAATTATTACACGTGGTGTCATTCATTCTAAGTTGCCCCGGTGGTGGTGAGTGGTATCGCACTTTAGTTCTTTGGTTAAGTGCACGTGATTAGGTAACAGGTGTGAATGCTCTATAAATTAGTGTCAGCTGTATCATTCACTTGTGGGGATGTGCTACATACCATGTGGGGATGTGCTATATACCATGTGGGGATGTGCTATATACCATGTGATGCTGGGCTATATACCATGTGGGGATGTGCTATATACCATGTGGTGCTGGGCTATATACCATCTGGGGATGTGCTATATACCATGTGGTGCTGGGCTATATACCATGTGGGGCTGTACCATATACCGTGTAGGGATCTTATATACCATGTGGGGCTGTGGTATATACCATGTGGGGCTGTGGTATATACCATGTGGGGATGTGCTATATACCATGTGGTGCTGGGCTATATACTATGCGGGGATGTGCTATATACCATGCGGGGCTGTGCTATATACCAAGTGGGGCTGTGCAATATACCATGTGGGGATGTGCTATATACGATGTGGGGATGTGCTATATACCATGTGGTGCTGGGCTATATACCATGTGGGAATGTGCTATATACCATGTGGGAATGTGCTATATATCTTGTGGGGCTGGGCTATATATCATGTGGGGATGTGCTATATACCATGTGGGGCTGTGCTATATACCATGTGGTGCTGGGCTATATACTATGCGGGGATGTGCTATATACCATGTGGGGCTGTGCTATATACCATGTGGGGCTGTGCAATATACCATGTGGGGATGTGCTATATACGATGTGGGGATGTGCTATATACCATGTGGGGATGTGCTATATACCATGTGGGGATGTGCTATATACCATGTGGGGATGTGCTATATACCATGTGATGCTGGGCTATATACCATGTGTGGATGTGCTATATACCATGTGGTGCTGGGCTATATACCATCTGGGGATGTGCTATATACCATGTGGTGCTGGGCTGTATACCATGTGGGGCTGTACCATATACCGTGTAGGGTTCTTATATACCATGTGGGGCTGTGGTATATACCATGTGGGGCTGTGGTATATACCATGTGGGGATGTGCTATATACCATGTGGTGCTGGGCTATATACTATGCGGGGATGTGCTATATACCATGCGGGGCTGTGCTATATACCAAGTGGGGCTGTGCAATATACCATGTGGGGATGTGCTATATACGATGTGGGGATGTGCTATATACCATGTGGTGCTGGGCTATATACCATGTGGGAATGTGCTATATACCATGTGGGAATGTGCTATATATCTTGTGGGGCTGGGCTATATATCGTGTGGGGATGTGCTATATACCATGTGGGGCTGTGCTATATACCATGTGGTGCTGGGCTATATACTATGCGGGGATGTGCTATATACCATGCGGGGCTGTGCTATATACCATGTGGGGCTGTGCAATATACCATGTGGGGATGTGCTATATACCATGTGGGGATGTGCTATATACCATGTGTGTTAGAGTGTTAGCGACTCCTGGAGTGGACCCTCTGGGTCGCGGCACCAACCCTCCCAGGGCGAGCTAGCCTAGTGAGGACCACCCCCTATACAGGGAGTGTCAGGAGCAAGCCCCATGGGATACGATACCACGACTGCTGGCACCAGGCGGCCGGCTCACAGGAGATACGAGACTGTGACTGGAGGGTGCAGGATACTAGGGAACACAGGAGAGTACACGGGAGTGCGCTGAGTACAGGGTAGTGCTAGACGGGTACACGTGGGCACATAAGGCGTGTAGCAAGTAACAGAACACAGGAATAGAGTGAATGCCAGGAGGCACGGCGGAGCATGAAGAAACAAGGGTTCAGAGCAAGTGCTAGGAGCACCACAGAATAGCAGACAGAGCAGAGGACCTGAGAACAGCGCACAGCCAGGCTGGGACACAGCTGACCCAGCCAGGAAGCACAACAATAATCAGGCACCTCCCCTAGGGGGAGGTCGTCTGATATAGCACATGACTACTACTGGTTCCGGGTCAGGACCTAGCCAGAAAGCACATGACCACTAGTGGTTCCGGGTCAGGTCCTCCAATACCATAGAGAGGACCGAGCCCTATACCGCACTGACAGGAGCGCGCAAGCGCAAACGTGGCATGGAGGAGGAGACCCGGGGACGAGAGTTGCGCGTGCGCACCCGACGGGGACCCCTGAGGGACCGCCGTACCGGAGGGAGTGACGTCGGGGCCGAAGCCCCGCCTCCTTGTGAGCGCGGCATAACAGTACCCCCTCCTTTAAGCCCCCTCTCTCTAGAACTGGAAAATAGGACCTTGACACTAGGAGCGGGATCCAGACACTTCCTAACTGCATGAGGACCAATGAGATCCAGAGTCTCAATACGAGAAAATTCGGTCTCCTGCCATACCCTGGAGAACTCCACGGACAGAGAGTCGGAGGCAGGTATCCCTGAGACAGGTCGAACCGGCAGAGGCACACAGACATGCTTGGAGGCCGAAATGGTGGTGCAGTCATTGGAAGTCAATTCATCCTTAGGAGGCGAGCAGTCGGAGGATGGTTGCTTGGGAAGTTTCTTCTTGGCACACGATGGGCAAGCAGCCACGAAGTCTTTGACGTCCTGAGCAATAGACGGCCACCAGTAATCGTGGGATAAACGGGAGAGTGTCCTCTTGGCACCAACATGACCGGCAGCCGGAGAAGAATGTCCCCAGGATAACACACCTTTACGGTTACCTTTAGACACAAAGGTCTCCCCTGGACGCTGGGGCGTCAACTTGACGGAAGCCACGGTAATTACCTTGGGACGGTCACTTGACGGAGGTGGAGACTGACTCTCAGCCCCCCTGTTGATAATGTCACAAGTCACAGACCGGTTGCTTGAATGATGTGGAGACTGACTCTCAGCCTCCTTCTCGACAATGTCACAAGTCACAGACGGAATGCTTGACGGATGTGGAGACTGACTCTCAGCCTCCTTCTCGACAATGTCACAAGTCACAGACGGAATGCTTGACGGATGTGGAGACTGACTCTCAGCCTCCTTCTCGACAATGTCACAAGTCACAGACGGGATGGTGGACGGCGGACCTATAACCGTCGAAGACGAGCAAGCAGGGTTCTTCGGATGAATGAACAGCAGGCAACTCTTTTGACAGGACGGTCCCCAACGGAGTATATCACCAGATTGCCAGTCCAGGGTCGGCCCATGAATACGTAACCAAGGAAGTCCAAGAAGAAGGGTATGAGGCGAAGTCGGCAATACGTAGAAGGAGATCCGCTCCCGATGACATGTGCCAATCTGCAACTCAACTTCCTCAGTGACCTGGTTAACGGTGTCCTGCAAGGGCTTATCGTCGACCGGAACTACTGACCTAGGAGACTCCAGGGATCTGACAGGGATGCGAAACTTCTTAACTGCCTCGAGACTAATAAAGTTACCCACTGCGCCAGAGTCCACAATAGCTTTCACAGTAAAAGTCTCGAAACCAAAATTCAGGGAGACAGGCACGGTCAGGGGTAGAGAGGAATCACATACACTTGGGGAGACCTCACTTAACAGTCCCAGGCGGAGAGACTTCCCCGGTCTCTTGGGACATGAGCGTAGAAAGTGGGAGGCATCCCCACAATAGAAACAGAGCCCTTGTGCCTGCCTTTTCACACGACGCCGTTGAGCTATCTGGAGGCGATCCACCTGCATAGGCTCAGGTACCGGATCTGCCGCAGATAACTCGGGTGACGGATGCGAAAAACTGCGAGTGGACGAAGAGAGGCGAGAGGACCCTCTCTCTCTGGCTGACTCGCGGGTGCGCTCCTGGAAGCGCAAATCAATGCGTGTCGCGAGAGAGATAAGATCCTCCAAATTGGTAGGGGTATCTCGGCCCGCCAGTTCGTCTTTGATCCGACCGGACAGACCACGCCAAAAGGCCCCTACGAGGGCATCATTATTCCAACCTAGCTCAGAGGACAAAGTGCGAAAACATATCGCGTATTGTCCAACCGATAGAGAACCTTGACGAAGATTAAAGAGGGACTCGGTGGTGGAAGCAAGGCGACCCGGCTCATCGAACACCTTACGGAAAGTGTCCAAAAAGATGGAAAGCTGAGCAACGAGCGGGTCATTACGCTCCCAAAGGGGATTCACCCACGCAAGCGCCTTACCCTCTAAGTGAGAAACAATAAATGCTATTTTAGCACGATCGGTGGGGTAATGCTGCGGCAAAAACTCAAAATGCAAACGACACTGGTTCAAGAATCCGCGACACAACACAGGGTCACCACTATACCGGGGTGGCTTGCATAGGCGCGGAAGTGAGTGTGGAAGCATGGCCTGGGCAGATTGTATGGAAAGGAGCCGATTATCTACCGACGCTATATAGTTGAGAATCTGAGCCTGGGAGTCGCGTTGCTGCGCAAGTTCCTGCTGGAGACTAGCCAACTGGGCAGCATTCCCAGGCTCAGAGGACTGAGAGGCAGATAAACCGGACTCCATGGACTTGAGAAATGCCATAATCCTAATCTGGTTTTCCCGGAGGAACGTCAGCTCCTTTTGGACGGAAGCCGCAGTACCAGCGGAGTCCATGGCCTGATTATACTGTTAGAGTGTTAGCGACTCCTGGAGTGGACCCTCTGGGTCGCGGCACCAACCCTCCCAGGGCGAGCTAGCCTAGTGAGGACCACCCCCTATACAGGGAGTGTCAGGAGCAAGCCCCAGGGGATACGATACCACGACTGCTGGCACCAGGCGGCCGGCTCACAGGAGATACGAGACTGTGTGACTGGAGGGTGCAGGATACTAGGGAACACAGGAGAGTACACGGGAGTGCGCTGAGTACAGGGTAGTGCTAGACGGGTACACGTGGGCACATAAGGCGTGTAGCAAGTAACAGAACACAGGAATAGAGTGAATGCCAGGAGGCACGGCGGAGCATGAAGAAACAAGGGTTCAGAGCAAGTGCTAGGAGCACCACAGAATAGCAGACAGAGCAGAGGACCTGAGAACAGCGCACAGCCAGGCTGGGACACAGCTGACCCAGCCAGGAAGCACAACAATAATCAGGCACCTCCCCTAGGGGGAGGTCGTCTGATATAGCACATGACTACTACTGGTTCCGGGTCAGGACCTAGCCAGAAAGCACATGACCACTAGTGGTTCCGGGTCAGGTCCTCCAATACCATAGAGAGGACCGAGCCCTATACCGCACTGACAGGAGCGCGCAAGCGCAAACGTGGCATGGAGGAGGAGACCCGGGGACGAGAGTTGCGCGTGCGCACCCGACGGGGACCCCTGAGGGACCGCCGTACCGGAGGGAGTGACGTCGGGGCCGAAGCCCCGCCTCCTTGTGAGCGCGGCATAACAATGTGGTGCTGGGCTATATACCATGTGGTGCTGGGCTATATACCATGTGGGGATATGTTATATATCATGTGAGGATGTGCTATATACCATGTGGGGATGTGCTATATTCCATGTGGGGATGTGCTATATACCATGTGGGGCTGTGCTATATACCATGTGGGGATGTGCTGGGCTATATACCATGTGGGGATGTGCTACATACCATGTGGGGATGTGCTACATACCATGGGGGATGTGCTATATACCATGTGCGGATTTGCTATATACCATGTGGGGATGTGCTATATACCATGTGATGCTGGTCTCCGCCCACACATGTGACTGCTCACAATGGCACGACGTCAGCGAAGGTCCTTTCCCCACCAGTGCCTGATGCTGCAGTGAGTGTTATGAATGGGTCACCGAGGAGGAGAGTAAGCCCAAGCTGAGCCACAGAAAACCAGAGAGGTTGGTAACTAAGCGGATTGCAGACCCCTGATCCTATCCACACAACTAGTAGTAGCCGTGGAGCGTACCTATGATGATCCTAGACGCCTCGGCACAGCCGGAGAGCTAACTAAGCCTAAAGCAAGAAAGGAGAAATCTAAACTGCCCCAGAGCAGACCCCAAAGGAATAGATAGCCCCCAAACATATATTGTCGGTGAAAACACAAACGCAGGCAGGAAAATAGAATGAGCAAATGATGGGGCCCACACTGACTAGACAGGACAGGAAAGGAAAGACGCTGCCTGCAATCACGCAAAAAACCCTGCAAAAAGTCAAACACGTCTGGTGCAAAAAACACTGAAGTCGCACGACTTCGCCCACTATATCAGCACTCTGGTATATTCTGAAAGCAGAGCAAAAAGAGGCCAATCTAATAAGGGACAAAAACAATCTGGCACAAGCAGTAACATATGGACAGTGATTCAGCACAGCCCCAGCCGGAGCTAGCTGACCCACACAAAACTGAGATAGACAAAACCAGATCAAATGCAAACAGAATAGCAAATGAACACTTAGCTGAACATGCAGGGACTGAGCTGGAAACATCAGATCTCAGGCGGCAGAAGAAAATCACCAGCAGGGATAGAGGGAGTCTGCTGTCTTAAATCCCAATCTGAAACCCCAGATCTCCAATCGTCATCCTCATTATCAGGTGGCAAGCCTCTGTTAATCAGATCAGCTCCATTACCTCCAGTAACCACCAGAGGGAGCCCAGAAAGAGAACATGCAACCCCTCTGTCAATCTGACCAGCTCCACTACCTTCAGTAATAACCAGAGGGAGGCCAGAAAGCGAATTCACAACATGTGAGGTAGTGTACGGCTGTGTGGCACTGGCAGGGCTGGGCTATATACCATGTGGGGATGTGCTATATACTATGTGGTGCTGGGCTATATACCATGTGGGGATGTGCTATATACCATGTAGGGATGTGCTATATACCATGTGGGGATGTTCTATATACCATGTGGTGCTGGGCTATATACCATGTGGCGATGCGCTACATACCATGTGGGGATGTGCTATATACCATGTGGGGCTGGGCTATATACCATGTGGGGATGTGCTTATATACCATTGGTGCTGGGCTATATACCATGTGGAGATGTGCTATATACCATGTGGGGATGTGCTCTATACCATGTGGGGATGTGCTATATGCCATGTGATGCTGGGCTATATACCATGTGGGGATGTGGTATAAACCATGTGGTGCTGGGCTATATACCATGTGGTGCTGGGTTATATACCATGTGGGGTTGTGCTATATACCATACCATATATAGTCCATACTCACCATCTACACCTAATCCCCAAAGCCCTCGATCACTTGTAAAAAAAATTAAAATAATAAACCAATGATATACTTCCTGTGTCCGACGTAATACAATTAATACGATTGTCCCACGATGATCTCCCGTGGAGAGCTGTCACATCAGCTGATGCGACCGCTCTCCAAGGGCTCCAAGTGCTGTAAAACAAGAGGCTTATCTCCGATGACACACTGCTGGAGGGTTACCTCCGGTCAGTGTGTCATCGGAGGCCTACAGAGAGGTCACATCTGCTGATGTGACAGCTCTATAGGGGATATCGTTGTGGGACAATCGTTATTAATGGGATTAAGTTGGGCAGGGAGTATATTGTTGGTTTGTTTTTTTTATTTTTTTTGCATGTGATCGATGGCTTCGACTGGATAGGCGTAAAATAAAAATTTTTTAAAAATGTGTCATGTTTTATTTAATTAAAATACTTTATTCTTATGTGTGTGGGTTTTTTAACCCTTTATTAATATAAGATTAATAATGGATAGGTGACTTATTGACGCCTCTCCATTATTAATCGTGTTTAATGTGACCTTACAATTGCAAGGTGACATTAACCCCTTATTACCCAATATGCTACTGCTACACAGCAGTGGGAGAAGAGAGGGGCTAAGTGCCAGAATTGGTGCATCTTAGAGATGTGCCATTTCTGGGGCGGCTGCAAGTTGGTATTTGTAGCCGGGGGGGGCAATATCCATGGCCCCTTCCTAGGCTATGAATATTAGCCCTCAGCTGTCTGCATAGCCTTTCTGGCTATAAGATATAGTGGGACCCCATATCATTTTTTTGGGGTCCCCCTATTTTAATAGCCAGTAAAGGCAATGCAGACAGTTGCGGGCTGATATTCATACCCTGGGAAGAGGCCATGGGTATAACCTCCTTCCCAGACTACAAATATTGGCCCATGGCCGTCGGCTTTCCCCCTTTGGCGTAGAAAATTGCGCAGGAGCCCATGACATTTTTTTTGTTACATAAAAAATATTGTTCATTAATAAACATCGGCCTTGCTATTATCTATCTATCTATCTATCTATCTATCTATCTATCTATCTATATCTATCCATAGATATATCAAAAGATTGATATATCTATGGATACATCCATAGCTATATCTATGGAAATATCTATAGATATATCTATGTATTCTATCTATCCCATATCTATCTATCTATCTATCTATCTATCTATCTAACTATGGGCGTTTTTAAAAACGGATGCGTCAAAAAACGGAAAAAAGGATGACAAAAAGGATGTGACGAATCTGTTTTTAGTGGATCCGTCGAAAAAACGGATCCATCACATCAGTTTTTCACAGTCTGCGACGGATCCGTCGAGCCAACGGATTGGGACTGATGGCAAAAAACTGATGTGTGAAAGGGGCCTTAGAGTGATGGACTCAGCGTGTAGCTAATAAATTGAGGTTTACCACGTGACCTAGAGTGATGGACTCGGCACACAAGGGGGCCTGATAATTTGATTAATAATTTGATTAATATAAGGTAATTTTTGTAAACTACGAAACACGGAAGTCAAACAGGTACCACGTGGCAAGAACAAATAGGAAGTGTGTGCTGCATACACAGTTATGTTTAGAATCTCAGGTTTGAGTCATCTCCCCTGTCTTATTGTTTGTTTGATGTTTGTTATCTTGAGATATAGAAACATGGAGAAATTAATGCAGTTCTGCCGTATTGGCACTAAGCCAAATTCAGATGGAAAATTAGACCTGTGTACATTAGTCATGATTCGTGAAGGAAAAAGTCATGTAAAAAGCTTATGAAGTTGTGTGGAATGCCAGAAGGGGGGAGGTTACAGCCCCTGGAGTGGAAGATTGTCTTGAAAGAAAGGAAAGGTATCCAAGAAGATAATGGATTCTCTACTGCAAGGACTTGGAAAAGATTCTCTGAAAGTCTGCATAGAGAAAATTGGGTAGAAGAGGCAAGGAATAAAAAGGACAGAGTTTTGAGTTATGTGTATTCCAAAAATGTATCCTATGAGCGGCCACCGCCGTATAATGGTGGCACAGGGCCATGTGTTTCTTCTGATGGGAGCCATTTTTGTGGATGAGCCATGTGTTTCTTCTTCTGGCAGCCATTTTGGGAATGGAAAATGTGTTTCTTCTGGCAGCCATTTTGGGAATGGCAAATGTGTTTCTTCTGGCAGCCATTTTGGGAATGACAAATGTGTTTCTTTTGGCAGCCATTTTGGGAATGGCAAATGGGTTTATTCTGGCAGCCATTTTGGGAATGACAAATGTGTTTCTTCTGGCAGCCATTTTGGCAAAGACAAGTGTGTTTCTTCTAGCAGCCATCTTGGCGAAGGCAAGTGTGTTTCTTCTGGCAGCCATCTTGGCGAAGGCAAGTGCGTTTCTTCTGGTGGCCATTTTGAAACGTCGCCCCAGATCATACAAACTGAACCATATCATCATGTGGCAAACATAGATCGGTCTAAATCGAGTGAGGCACAATTCAGGAAGAGACACACAACTTCCAGTGATGAACATCTTAGATTAAGGCTACAGACCACACCACCAAATCCTTGCTACCCAGTAATGACCCCTAACAGCCAATACTATATTTGTTCGGGAAGTGAACAGGCTTTACCCATGTTCCTTGATGCAATGGGGCACAGTGGGCCATCGAGCCTTTCCCCTATCACTCCTGCGGTGAACCCAACAATCTATCCACCTAGATCATCCCTGGCACCGACCTTTTCTACTGTCACTTCCATACCCAGTACCTCACAGGCTCTCTCGCAGCCAAGCGCATACCAGTATGGGATGGTGGCAACTGTATCAAGGGGGGCTCAATCTGGGAGGGGGATATCAACATCACAGGAAGCACAAAGGGGAGGGAATGTTGGCAACCTATTTTTGAAAAAGAACTTCCTGAGGGACCCTTGTTAGTGGTGGGAAAGGGTGACATAAAAACAATGGAAACTGACACTATTGTTAATGCTACCAATTCTCGGTTAGAGCACATTGGAGGTGTGGCTAGAATTACAGTGGAAGCAGGAGGGGCGACTATTCAAGCTGACAGTCGAATCATTGATGAGTCACGTGATCAGATAGTTGTTGGGGACACAGCGGTGACTAAATCTGGCAATCTTCCATGTAGAATGATTATAAACTCTGTGATCCCTACTTTTGACCCTATTCATCCAGACGTTAGTACTCAACAACTTCGCGCAACAATAACTCGCATCTTAGAGTATGTGAATATTAGTGAGCAGATTGAGACCTTGACAATTCCCGCTACTGGTGTTGGAATTTTTGGTTTCCTTGTTCATGCATGTGCAAGAGAAATTGTTGGAATTATAATGAACAAGTGTAGCCCCACCCAAGCATTTGCTGCCTCTCCGAAATCAGGTTAATTAGCAATGAGGACAGGATTGTTAAAGCTTTTAAGACTGCCTGCATCACCTGGACTCCCCCATGATATTGGATCTGCTCAAATAGATCCCCTCATTCCAGGATTGTTACCTTCTCCTGCTCCTCATACACAAGGGATTACATCTGTTCTCTTCTGTACAGAGCTATGGCGAGAACTAAGCAGACCACTCGTAAATCCACAGGAGGGAAAGATCCCCGCAAGCAGCTGGCCACTAAGGTCGACAGAAAGAGCGCTCCCGCCACTGGAGGAGTGACGAAGCCACACTGTTACTGGCCAGTAACAGTCGCTCTCTGTGAGATCCGCCGCTATCAGAAGTCCACCGAGCTGCTGATCCGTAAGCTTCCCTTCCACCTCCTGGTGAGTCAGATCGCCGAGGACTTCAAGACCGACCTGTGCTTCCAGAGCTCGGCGGTGATTGCCCTGCAGGAGGCCAGCGAGGCTTAGCTGGTGGGACTGTTCAAGGACACCAACCTAAACACCTGTCGCTGCAGCATCATATGAGACTTCATTGTTCCATCTTGATTCCGGATGATGTTACTCTTATCCGCTGCACCATCCTCAACCCGTCCACGCTGCTTCCTCTTTCCAGGAGGGATGTGCATGATGATACTGATGCTCTCGGTGAAGACACCTTTACACACTCAGAGGATCATGACTGTCTCAAACAAATGCAGGAAGAAGCAGCCTCCAAGAAAAATGTGTCTGAAGATCCATTCCCACATGTTGACCTCATGTTCTTTACTGATGGTTCCAGATCTACAGTTGAAACAGGAAGGTTCCATACGGGATATGCTTTGGTTACACATGACCAAGTCATCTCAGCCAGATCCCTTCCATTGCATATGTCTGAACAAGAAGCGGAACTTAAGGCTTTGACACTGGCTAGTCAGGAAGTGACGGTGAAGGAGGTCAACATCTACATGGATTCAAGATATGCTTTTGGAGTGGCTCATGACTTCGGCAGTATCTGGGCAGCCAGAGGATACCTAACGTCCAGTGGAACTCCTGTAAAACATGCTGCTTCCATACAAGAACTTGTCGCCGCTCTAGATCTACCTTCGGAGGTTGCAGTGATCAAGATCAAAGCTCATGGGAGATTGAATTCTACAGAAGCAAGGGGGAACTTCTTTGCTGACAAAACAGCAAAAACTTATGCTGCAGATCAATTTGGGAAAGAGAAAGCAGTGGTGTACATCTCACAAGACACTGAAGAAGGGCCTCAAAGCTCTCTTATGAGGTTTATCCATCTACATCAAGACAAGACACCAGATGATGAAAAAAGTCATGGCAAGAAGGAAGAGCAAAAAAGGATGAAGATGGAGTCTGGAGGATGAACAAAAAGATCTGTCTACCCTGTAATCTGTACTCCTTGCTGACAGAATGGGCACACAGTATCACCCATAGAGGCAGGAATCAGATGAATGACTTGATTTGGAATACATATGGCACCTGGGATCTCTACTGTCACCCAAAAATATTGCAAGTCCTGCCTTGTGTGTGCAACATGCAATCCAGCACCGCCTCAGAAAGTTACTCAGGAACATTTGGCTAAACTACTTTATCCCTTTCAGAGAATTCAAATCGATAATATTCAAATGCCAAAAGTAGGGAAGTATGAGTATGTACTGGTAGTGACTGACATGTCCTCAGGATGGCCCGAAGCCTATCCAGTAACCAACATGACAGCCAGAGTGACTGTTAAGAGACTGATGACTGAAGTAGTATGCAGATATGGAGTCCCAGAGGTAACTGAGAGTGACCAAGGACCCACATTCTTGTAGCACTGAGTGAGGAACTATGTACATTGTGTAGGGATTCGCTCTGGTAGGTAATGGCAGGGCTGCAGTAACGAGGCAACACACAGGCTTAAAGTCCAATTTCAGTGGTTTAATGTCACGTTGCAAACAGCAGATTAACAGAAAGTAAGGAAAAACATAAATATACTCCAGTTTGGAGAACCACTGGTTCCAGACTCACCCCTTGTATGGGACGGGCTTAACTAAGCGGCTGCCAGGTCCACGGCATCCGACAGGTGCCATTCCCAGAGTTGTTGAGAGTCTTGCTGCTATAGTCCTGCAGCACGGGGATCCTGTATACAAGTTCAGGCTAAGTCCAGCCAAGTTCCTGTAACTACCAGACACACTCACCATGTGCCAAACACCAACCTCCATTACATAGCCCATAACCCCTCCTACAAGTGAGGTAAACATCACATTGGCTGATCACGTAACCATGACATCATCGCAGGTCCTGTCTTTAGGGAAAAACTGGGCCAAACATTAACCTGCTGGGAGAAATGTATCTCCCATCCAGTAAAACACCCTTTACTGTACCACATACCTCCCTCCTATGTTCAACCCTAAGGGGGTGGACACATGACATACAGTGAACTCTGGACAGGGCATCTGCATTCCCCTGTAGTCTGCCTGCCCGATGTTCTACTGAAAATTTAAAATTTTGTAGGGACAGGAACCACCTGGTGACTCAGGCATTCCTCTCCTTAGCTTGACTTATCCACGTAAGAGGGGAATGATCTGTCACCAAACGAAATGTTCTCCCCAGCAAATAGTAGCGCAATGACTCCAGTGCCCACTTGATGGCCAGGCACTCTCTCTCCACAATACTGTACTTGGTTTCAGCTGGGGTAAGCTTCCGGCTTAGGAAACTAACGGGATGCTCTTTCCCGTTAACCTCCTGAGACAGCACGGACCCCGAGCCCTATCTCAGAGGCATCTGTCTGCACAACGAACTCTTTTTTGAAATTTGGAGTGATCAGGACTGGTGTTTGGTGAAATACCAGGGCCAATTGTTTACCGAAGGGAATCTATGAACTGCTGGACTATGGATAGTCGGAGCAAAGAGATGTGTGAGTAAACTCATCTTCAACTGTGTGACTTGTTTCAAACTCCGTGGCGCGACTCAAAACCCAAAGATGGCCAATCTATCAAACAGACTTAGTATGGATCCTCCCTTTACCAACGTTGGACTGGATGTATTCGGGCCGTGGTCTGTGGTTGCACGGCACACCAGAAGAACCCAAGCCAACACAAAACACAGGGCAGTTATGTTTACCTGTATGTCCATCAGAGCGGTCCACATCAAAGTAATTGAATCCATTGACACCTCAAGTTTCATAAATGCACTCCGACGTTTCATTGCCATCAGAGGCACCGTGAAACACATTCGCTCTGAATAAGGCACAAATTTCGTAGGAGAAGTGAAAGAACTTCAAATTACTTCCAACCTAGACATTACCAGTGTGGAAAGATACTTGAGTGAGCAGGGATGTAATGAATGAGTCACCGGAGGAGGAAAACTACAAAAATACAAGCTAAGTCCAGAAAACCGGAGAGGTTGGTAGCTAGCGGATTGCAGACCCCTGATCCTATTCACAACAACTAACAGTAGCCGTGGGGTGTTCCCACGGTGGTCCTAGAAACCTCGTTCACAGCCGGAGAACTAAATAAACCTAAAGAAAGAAAGGGGAAATCTAAACTGCCCCAGAGTAGACCCCAAAGCAATAGACAGCCCCCAACATGTATTGACGGTGAAAACAGATGAAAACACAGACAGAAAGACAGACTGAGCAAACGATGGGGCCCTCACTAACTAGACAAGACAGGAAAGAAAAGCAACTGTCTGCAATCACGCAAAAACCCTGCCAAAAATAATGTCCAACACGTCTGATAGAAAAGGCCCTGAAGTCACTAGACTTCAAAATCACTATATAAGCACTCAGGTATATTCTGAAAACAGAGCAAAGAGATCAACTGATCAGAGACAAAAATGGAGTTCAGCCAGTCCCAACCAGGGCTGGCTGAACACAAACACTAAGTAAACCAGACAAAATCTCATGGAACAATAGCAGAGCAAAAACTTAGCTTTAGTAGACAGGACTAAACTGAAGGCCAGAGCTCAGAGCAGAGAGGATCACCAACAACCCAGCAGGGCGTCGGCGGCCTTATATCCACTCAGAGATTCCGGATGTCCAATCACACTCCACCTGTTCAGATGACACGTTTTTCCCATCCAAATCAATTTCACTACCTCCTTTCACCAGCAGAGGGAGTTCATCGGACATCAAAGGTGAAGGAGAAAATGAGCTCATAACAGATGTACCTGGACCTTCAATTTACCACACTCTTCTCACATGGGAGGTGCTTGGAAGAGGATGATAGGAATAGCATGTAGAATCTTAGACTCTATCTTCTTGCAAGAAGGTAGCACAAGACTCACACACAAAGGTTTGTGTTAGGCGTCGGGTTCCTGCAGCAGCTCAGCAGGAATCCAGAGCCTTACATTCTGCGGTCTCTCATTGTCTATCGACCGCAGAGGAGATTGCTCAGCAGTCTCAGCGTCCCAGATGCTCTGCCCAGACCTGTTCTGTTGGTTTGGTTGTTGCTGCCACCTTTGGGTCAGCAATAGCAATGCAGGCTGCTTTGCAGCAAAACGCTCCAGAGGCCAAGTCCCCTCATCGCGCTACTGGGCATGCTTATGAGACGATCTCCCATTGGAGATCGGGAATCACATGCTCAGGTCATTCTCCTGATCTCATTGGTGCATCTCAGAGATCTGGAAGGTCCCGTGAAGCGCACGGCTATAAAAGGTCCGCATGGCTGCTCGGTCATGCGCTAGTATAGTCTCTAGTTGCCTACTGTGTGAATGATGATGGATGCATGAACCTGGGAATGACTCATTAAGATCCCCTCCCTCTGATATTAGGAGTGTGTTCAGGGACTTAGGCTTAGAGTCAGCGCCAGCTAGTAGCAAGCCACAAGCCACAGCAACATCATCAACAGTGCTAGCGTCCGACAGTGCACCTGCTACCGGGCATTGTCGATTAGCGGCAGTGTCTGTTGCCGCGCTGCAGTCTGCAGCTCCCCTTGGTGTCCGCAGTAGCGATGCAGCACGCACGGTAGATCTAGACGGACGCTGACCCTCTGCCTAGGGTTCAGCTCCTGTGACCAGATACCGTGCATGCACTTCTCTGAGACCTGTGGCGTTAACAGGCTCAGCCTTTTGTGTTTAACACATAGGCGTCTCTGTGAATTAACAGAGATCGCTCAGCGCACCCGGGTGACGTTCAACCCGCGTGCGTCATACCGCCATATTGTATGTCCACCATTATCTAGCAGCAGTGTTAACACCTTTTGCACGGTGGACCCCGGGCGGCGAACGCACTTTACGTTATTTTAAATTTAGTGCGTTCCGCCGTCCCTAACAGTTTGACTACATTCTTGGCAGAAATTTCAGCCATCATAAATGCCAGACCATTGACTGCACTCTCCAGTGATGCTGAAGATCCAACCATTCTCACTCTCATCATGATACTCACTCAGAAAACCGACACTCCTAGCGCTCCACTGGGAGAATTCAGCAACAAGGACCTCTACAGAAGTCAATGGAGACAAGTTCAGTCTCTCCAATACTTTCTGGGACAGATGGAGAAAACAATATCTCTCCACCTTACAGCCTAAGAAGAAGTGGCAGATCGACAGGCCGAACATCAAACCTGGTGATATTGTGCTCATGAAAGACAGCCAGTCACACCGAAATGAGTGGCCTTTAGGCCTCATCACCAAGGTATTTCCAAGTGAGGACAAGAAGGTGGGCAAAGTCGAGGTCAAAGTATGGAAAGCTGGGGAGAGTAAACTATTCCTCAGACCAGTTTCGGAACTAATTCTATTGCTTTTGCCTTATGAGATAGTAAGTGGCATCAGTTAATGCCAAGCGGGGAGTGTTCTGCCTTCTGAATATAGGGCAAATATGTTTGTATTATGTGCTGGCTTAGTTATAGCACCTGTTGTGAACTCTCTTAATCCGACTTTTGTGGCAGGGCTCCCTCTGGTGGACATTGCTGGTAGTGGAGCTGGTCAACAGGATGTTCCAACAGCTGCAGAGGATGATTGGAGAAGTGGAGGCAGTGACTGAGCGTACATAAGCGAGCAAGCATCTCTCAGTGGCTGCCGGTGGTACTCCTGTCTGTGCATAGTGAGGATATCTGTCTCCTGCCTGATCCTGCATTTTCCAGCTAAGTGCCTTTTGCTAAATCCTTTGCATCTGATTTTGCCTTGCTGTCAGGAGTCAGCTGACTCCCCCTGGGGCTGCTGGCTCCAGCCCTGTATTTTTGTATCTTGTGTTTGTTTGCTCAGTCCCCTGCTGTATTAGCCTGTTGCTAGCCGCCAGTTCACACCTGAGTGCTGATATAGTGGGGGCGAGGTTGTGCTAATCTCAGTATTTTTGTGGTTCAGTCATGTGGGAATTTTTAGGGCTTTTGCATGATTGCAGACAGTGCCTTTTCTGTCCTGTTCTATCTAGTCAGTGTGGTCCCCATCATTTGCTCAGTCTACTTTCTGTCTGTGTTTGTGTTTCATCTTTTCTCACGGACAATATATGTTTGGGGGCTGTCTATTCCTTTGGGGATCTGCTCTGGGGCAGTTTAGATTTCACCTTTCTGTCTTTAGGCTTAGTTAGTCCTCCGGCTGTGACGAAGCGTTTAGGGCATTGTAGGAACGCTCCATGGCTACTGCTAGTTGTGTTGTTAAGATCAGGGGTCTGCAATCCGCTGAGTGACCAACCTCTCTGGTGTTCTGGTGGCATAGCCTTTTTCGCTTTCCTCCTTGGTGACCCATTCATAACAAGCACCATCTAGTGGTGGCTGAATTTATAGCTGTGTCTGTAATAGCATTTATAGCCTGTGCCTTTAATAGCAGACCGAGTGTTGCACTGTGGGATTGAAGCAATGAATTCTGGGATGAGGAAGATGCCATTTTCTTCTGTGTATTTCATAGGACACAAAGTTTATCTGTCCTCTTGTAACTCCCTACTTGAGTTTGTTATCCTGGTAAAGCATATCTGGTAAGATTAATATCTTTTCCTGCAATGCAGTGTTGTTCAGAGATTTATTAACTGTATAGCAGTCAGTGCACAGTAGATGTGATTAGAAACATGTGTATTCCATGTAAAGTAAGCATCACACTGTATACTTCCTGTAATTGTGTTAGCTGTGTGATCATCTGCCCAATACTTACCCATGTCGTTTGTATTCTTTATAGTTTTACTGCATGTTCTATACTCATCAATAATAAACAAGTTAGACTACAGAGAACGGTCTGCTTATTTTGGAAGATAGAAGGTGGTTATTATTATTATTATTTATTATTATTTATTGTTATAGCGCCATTTATTCCATGGCGCTTTACATGTGAGGGGGGTATACATAAAAACAAGTACAATAATCTTAAACAATACAAGTCATAACTGGTACAGGAGGAGAGAGGACCCTGCCCGCGAGGGCTCACAATCTTCAAGGGATGGGTGATAATACAGTAGGCGAGGGTAGAGCTGGTCGTGCAGCGGTTTGGTCGATCGGTGGTTACTGCAGGTTATAGGCTTGTCGGAAGAGGTGGGTCTTCAGGCTCTTTTTGAAGGTTTCGATGGTAGGTGAGAGTCTGATATGTTGTGGTAGAGAGTTCCAGAGTAGGGGTGATGCGCGAGAGAAATCTTGTATGCGATTGTGGGAAGAGGAGATAAGAGGGGAGTAGAGAAGGAGATCTTGTGAGGATCGGAGGTTGCGTGCAGGAAAGTACCGGGAGACGAGGTCACAGATGTATGGAGGAGACAAGTTGTGGATGGCTTTGTATGTCATGGTTAGGGTTTTGTAATGGAGTCTCTGGGCAATTGGGAGCCAGTGAAGGGATTGACAGAGGGGAGAAGCTGGGGAATAGCGGGGGGACAGGTGGATTAGTCGGGCAGCAGAGTTTAGAATAGATTGGAGGGGTGCGAGAGTGTTTGAGGGGAGGCCGCAGAGCATGAGGTTGCAGTAGTCAAGGCGAGAGATGATGAGGGCATGGACTAGGGTTTTTGCAGATTCTTGGGTGAGGAATGAACGGATGCGTGAAATATTTTTGAGTTGAAGTCGGCAGGAAGTGGAAAGGGTTTGAATATGTGGTTTGAAGGAGAGATCAGCATCAAGGATTACTCCGAGGCAGCGAGCTTGTGGGACTGGGGAGAGTGGGCAGTCATTTACTGTAATTGATAGGTTCGTAGGGGGGGTCACGTGAGATGGGGGAAAGATGATGAATTCTGTTTTGTCCATGTTGAGTTTCAGATATCTAGTGGAGAAGAAGGATGAAATAGTGGACAGACATTGAGGGATTCTGGTTAGTAGGGAGGTGATATCTGGTCCAGAGATGTAGATCTGTGTGTCATCAGCATAAAGATGATACTGAAAGCCATGAGATTCTATGAGCTGTCCCAGGCCAAAGGTGTAAATAGAGAACAGCAGGGGCCCTAGGACTGAACCTTGTGGGACTCCGACAGATAGGGGGCGAGGTGAGGAGGTGGTGTGTGAGTGGGAGACGCTGAATGTCCGGTCTGTTAGGTATGATGAGATCCAGGAGAGGGCCAAGTCTGTGATGCCGAGGGATGAGAGGGTCTGTAATAATAGGGAATGGTCCACTGTGTCAAAGGCAGCCGACAGGTCCAGGAGGAGGAGGACAGAGTAGTGTCGCTTGCTCTTGGCAGTTAAGAGGTCATTGGTGACCTTAGTAAGGGCAGTTACAGTGGAGTGGTGTGACCGGAAGCCAGATTGTAAGCGGTCGAAGAGGGAGCAAGAAGAGAGATGGGAGGACAGTTCAAGGTAGACGTGTTGTTCCAGTAGCTTGGAGGCGTATGGGAGAAGTGATATAGGGCGATAGCTAGATACCGAGGATGGGTCAAGAGAGGGCTTTTTGAGGATAGGTGTGATGGAGGCATGTTTAAAGCTTGAGGGGAAAACACCAGTTGTTAGTGATAGGTTGAAGAGATGGGTTAGGGTTGGGATGAAGACTGTGGTGAGGTTTGGGATGAAGTGGGATGGGATCGGGTCGAGTGCACAGGTGGTGAGATGTGATCTTGAGAGTAGAGTGGAGAGTCGATCTTCTGTAATGGTGGAGAAGTTGGTTTTGAAGGTGGAGGGCTGGGAAGTCGGGAGGAAGGGCTCTGGGGGTTGTTGACCAAAACTGTCCCTGATGTTATCAATTTTCTGCTTGAAAAATGAGGTTTAAGCTGTATGCTAAATTGCACACTGTGTCAACGTATATGAAGGCAGAACAGTAAGTATTTCTTTGCCCCGGTTAGAGGCCAAATGGATTTGGAAACTTAAAACCATCTTGCCCCTAGGTTTAAATGAAAATTTGAGCTTCGCCCCCTTCCTATTAAATTTCATGTGTTTTTCTTGTGAACACTTAGATCTTTTATTTTAGTCCTCTTGTGAACCCGTAGAGCCCTTATTTAACCTTGTGCTTTTTAACATGTATTTCATTTGTTTTTAATTTTTTTATGTTTTATTTTAATGATTTACCTTGTATATTGTATCCTTGACCTTGGTGATGTGATGGTCGGCATGTCCAGGTCCTGGAGAGAGATGTATATTCTTCCTTCGATGTCTGTCAACAGCCATGACTACTATGCAACCTGAAGTGAAAAGATATAAACACATATTTTTGATTTTTTTTCATGAAGACTATGTTGTTGTTTTTTCATCTTATATTATTTTTTTGATTATTTTTTATTTTTATTATTTTTTTATTTATTTTTTATATTTTTTCCTACATTTCTTTTACCCATGCATTAGTTAATTATCAATTCTATATTCTTATTTAAAACTTTTTTTTATATATATTTTGTATATATTATACATTTTTATATATATGTTGTATATATTATTTTTTTCATTATATGTTTATTTTATTTTCTATTTATTTTCGTGTGCTACTTGATATTTTTATTTATATAATTTCCCCTTTTGTATCACCTTTTTACCTTTCTCTTTCCTTCTTCCCTTTTTGGTTTTCCATTCATCATCCTTCATCCGTTCATTCGTATGGCCTATGTATTGAGGTTGAGGTGGTGCGCGTGCGTCGCTGGTAACCCTGTTTTCCATGACTTGCTGCTGTGTCCATGGCAACCCCAGTGGACCCTGCACGTCATGGTGACTTGTGTTTTGCCGGTTGCGCATGCGTCTTATATACCTCCGCCCTCTTGCATTGGTAACCTTGCCAACATATCTATATGGCGGTGTCCGAGGCTGTGGGCGTGCGCGGCCTGTGCTCTGGTCTGTCCCGTGCCCGCAACTGTATCCTTGTCAACCCTTGTGTGTCCAGGTTACGTGACGTGGGTAGGGATTCACGTCTGGTCCCTCCTGACTGCGCATGCTCCGCACCCACCTCGTTCCCGTCCTATTGATGGTCACCATTATATATAAAAAGCGCTTGGTTCAAGCTACACACTACCCCTTAACAAAGGAGTTGTCCGAAACGCACGTCGGGGTGTGTGCTGTACTTGACCAGTGGATTTTAAAGGTATATGCCCTCTTCTTTGCTCATTTCACATATTTCACTTTTGCACTTTATATTGACCCTTTTGGTTCCCTACTGGCACTGAATTGCACATGTTACTTTTTATTGGCTCCATATTATACATTAAGATTTGCTTTGTTTTTGGCACAATATTCATCATGCGTATTTTTTATATATTTCTTATTTCACATATTAATTTGAATGAGCATCTTTGAGACTTATATATAATTGTGTATATGGGCATTTTTTAGTCATCTTTCCAGAACATTTTTCCCGAACATGCTCGGGTGTCCTCCGAGTATTTTGGCGGGCTCGGAGATTTAGTTGTCGTTGTTTCAGCTGCATGATTTGCGACTTGTAGACAGGTTGAATACATGTGGGAATTCCCTAACAAACAGGCATTCCACATATGTATTCAAGCTGTCTAGCAGTCGCAAATCATGCAGCTGAGACCACGAAAACTAAATCTTTGAGCACGCCAAAATACTCGGAGGACACCTGAGCATGCTCGGGAAAACCCGAGCAACGAGTATACTCGCTCACCACAAATTGCCACTTACCACTTTTGATTGAATAAAGGTAATTTTATTTTACATCTTTGCATTGGCCTTTTATTATTATTTTCATTACCTTCAATTTTTTATTTAACTTTTGTCCTTCCTTTTAGGACAGCAAATTCGGGTTAGTTTGTTTCGGTATCCCCTTTTATTTATTGGACTGGAGGGGCTTTGGTCCTGAGGAGAGGTCATGGGAGCCTAGAGAGAACATCCAGGCTCCACTCCTACTAAAGAAATTCTTCGCAGGCTTGAAAAAAAGGGGACGTAAAGAGGGGGATACTGTTACATCTGTGCCTGTACCTCAGTGAGACCCTCGAACCTCACTTGCCTGCTGTCCTGCTGCTCCCCCTGCTTCCTGGCATGCAGCCAGCACATCCCAAACAGAAGCCGCGGAGACACCATCACGTGTTTCTCAACGCAAGCAATGACCAGCCAGGTCTTTGCCTGGGAAGGAACAACCACGGGAAGGGCAGCCTCCAATAAAGGAAACCACCTATGCCAAAACATGGTATCCATCCACATACAGCTGTTTCGGGGTATTGCCCCTCATCAGTGTGGAGTAGGAAACTGGCTGGTAGGAGCAATGCCTAGTAAAAAGACTATGAAGAGGAGGATGAATGAACTCATGGAGATCAACATCCGACACTGCGGAGACACCATCACGTGTTTCTCAACGCAGTGATTCTAGAGCACTGCCCCCATCCCTTATGGGAAATATGTAAAACATGCAAAACAGAAGCCGCGGAGACACCATCACGTGTTTCTCAACGCAAGCAATGACCAGCCAGGTCTTTGCCCGGGAAGGAACAACCACGGGAAGGGCAGCCTCCAATAAAGGAAACCACCTATGCCAAAACTTGGTATCCATCCACATACAGCTGTTTCGGGGTATTGCCCCTCATTGCGCATTTTTCAAAAAGGGTAATTAATAGTGTTGAGCGATACCATCCGATATCGTGAAATATCGGATCGGATTGGATCGGACTGATACCAAAAAAGTATCGGGTATCGCCGATTCCAATACCGGAAGCCCCATTCAAGTCAATGGGACAGAAATATCGGAATTAAAAAAAACCCTTTCTTTCCTTGTAGGTTAATTCTACGTGAAGAAAAACAACTAAGAATAATGTAGAATGTATTGGGGGAGGCGGAGGAGACATTAAAGGCATAGAGGTTTAGCCCAGTCAGATGGAATAGCAGGAATTAATTTTTTTTTTTAAGACGTTCGGAGTTACAAAGATATAGACTATGTTAACCTTTTTTATATTTTGTCAGATATGTATGTTTCACTACTTCCATGCTCTTCACCTTCTTTTTTACTTCTCCCACACTTTCTCCTTCATGATCCTCAGCAGCAGCAGCAGCATCTTTTTCATCAACTTCTTCTTCACCTTATTCATCTTCTTCTTCTTCACCTTCTTCCTATTATTCTTTTCTTTTACATTCTTCATATTCTTCTTATTCAACTATTATTCTTCTTCATATTCTACTTCATCTTCTTCCTATTCTTCTTCTTCATCATATTCTTATTTGTGACAGGCATTCCTGTAGTTGTTATCTATAAAAGTTTGAAGATTACACCTTCCGTTCTGCCTGTCACAAGAGATGTACAACAGGATTTGTCCGCGTTCAGTTTGGCCTGCAGCAGCAGGCATTTTCCAGGGGCACCACGAGGAGGAACGGACTCACCCCCATACACTGCTTAGTCTTCTTCTGCTTATAATTTAGATAATATATTTTGCTCTGATTTTTAGTCTTATGCTTAATGTTCTTCTGCTTTTGGTTCTTCTGATTTTTGTCCTTCTGCTTCTTGGTCTTCTGTCTCTTGTTGTTCTGCACCCGGATGGGTGGCAGAAGCTACAAGAGTCAATGGAACTACCGAGACCCAGCTAACGGTGCTGGAACCCGGATGGGTAGCAGAAGCTGCAAGAGCCAATGGCACAACTGTGGATCAGCTGACGGTGCTGGAACACGGTTACTAAGCAGGAGGTACCTCTGCTACAAAGCACTACCAAAGACCAGCAGACGTTGCTAGAACTCGGATACCGAGAAGGAGGAACCTAAGCCAAAGGCACTGCCGAGAACCAGCTGACGGTGCGGGAACCCGGAGTGGTAGCAGAAACTACCCCTGAAAAACGTTGCAAGGCCGCGAGCCGGCCGCAGTTACCGAAACACACAGTCCTACAGGGGGTGCTTCTCCTATTGGCACTATGCAACCAGCCTTTTTCACCAGAACCCGCAGCCCACATAGGAAGCACCTAAACTGCAGGCACCATAGACTCGGCTAACCTGCAACACGACTGGACAACGTTTTGGTGGCAAAGTGACGTTGACACTCCCTGGAAACAGCAGGCGTGCTGGAACCAGGATGGGCTGGAGGAAGTACCCATACCAAAGACACTTCTGAGCAGCAACTGACGATGTTGGAGCCCAGGGTCAATCAGGGTGTAGGCTGAGGCCTAATTTCAAGTTTAATATGTGTTGTAGACTAGAGTTGAGCGAAAAGGGTCGAAAAATTTCAAAAGTCGCCGACTTTTGGTAAAGTCGGGTTTCATGAAACGAAACCCGACCCTAGGGTGAGGTCGGCCACGAGCTCGGTGACTTTAGCCCCAAAGTCGCGTTTCAAAAGTTTGTTTTCCGCCCTTTTTCAGCCAATCAGGATCCACGGACACTGTGGGCAACGTGATGACATAGGCAGGGGTCACCACCATCTTTGAGAAGGGCATGCAAGTGATTGGCTTGCTTTGGGGGGCGTCACAAGGGGTATAAAAGGGCATGCACGCCGACCGCCATGTTACTCATACTGATCTCAGAATAGGGAGAGTTGCTGCTGCTGCTGATTCTGTAGGGAGAGCGTTAGGCAGGAAAGAAGACACCAAAAACTGCTTCTGCTGCTAGCGATTTTGCCTGTACAACACACCAGTTACTGTGCAGTGCAAGTGGAGGCTATATTTTGCTGGATCAGCTGTGTTGGTTGTTAGGCTGCCTTATAAGGCTTCCTGATAGCTGCATTGCTGTTTTCCCACAGCTCTGCAAACTGCTTTTTTAAAAGCAATCAAAATTTTTTCTTTTGTCCTGGTGAGGTACTGAGCGTGCATTTTTTCACAGCATACAGCGGTGTACGCTCCTTACACAGTACCGTGTAACAGCTGTTATCACGGCCACAGTGAAGCTATCTGTGTGTGACTCTGTAAGAATAAGTCGAGGACATGTTCCGTTCTTACAGACCTCCACCTTCTAGTTTTGTCTGTTTTTCAAACAGATAAGTAGATTTGCTGTTTGTTCACATTCAAAACTAAAGAGAGACAGCGTGTGTCAGTCCGTATACTTAAAAAACACGGAGCTTGACAATTTTACGGACACCGGACAGCGGTGTACGTGCACGCTCCTCTCTCAGTACCGTGTAACGGCTGTTATCACGGCCACAGTGAAGCTGTGTGTGACTCTGTAAGAATAAGTCGAGGACATGTTCTGTTCTTACAGACCTCCACCTTCTAGTTTTGTCTGTTTTTCAAACAGTTAAGTAGATTTGCT
Source organism: Dendrobates tinctorius (assembly GCF_039654945.1). Lineage (NCBI taxonomy): Eukaryota > Metazoa > Chordata > Amphibia > Anura > Dendrobatidae > Dendrobates > Dendrobates tinctorius. The sequence continues at coordinate 1,599,979 of NW_027361674.1, forward strand.
GTTTGATCACATTCAAAACTATAGAGAGACAGTGTGTGTCAGTCCGTATACTTAAAAAACATGGAGCTTGACAATTTTACGGACACCGGACAGCGGTGTACGTGCACGCTCCTCTCTCAGTACCGTGTAACGGCTGTTATCACGGCCACAGTGAAGCTATCTGTGTGTGACTCTGTAAGAATAAGTCGAAGACATGTTCCGTTCTTACAGACCTACACTCTAGGGAGATTCCTATTCTGCCCAATTCTATATACACCTTGTAGTTTGTCATACACTAGCCAATTTCTGCCTGTGACATAGCGGTGTGATATTCACTGGGCCTCACACAATCCAACAGTGTCCACAAGTGTGTTCAGAAATTCTTCATCTGCCCTGTCCTATAGTGACTTTTTTCACACCTGCAACATTGAGCCTGTGACATAGCGGTGTGATATTCACTGGGCCTCACACAATCCAACAGTGTCCACAAGTGTGTTCAGAAATTCTACATCTCCCCTGTCCTATAGTGACATTTTTCACACATGCGACATTGAGCCTGTGTCATAGCGGTGTGATATTCACTGGGCCTCACACAATCCAACAGTGTCCACAAGTGTGTTCAGAAATTCTACATCTCCCCTGTCCTATAGTGACATTTTTCACACCTGCGACATTGAGCCTGTGACATAGCGGTGTGATATTCACTGGGCCTCACACAATCCAACAGTGTCCACAAGTGTGTTCAGAAATTCTACATCTGCCCTGTCCTATAGTGACATTTTTCACACCTGCGACATTGAGCCTGTGACATAGCGGTGTGATATTTACTGGGCCTCATACAATCCAACAGTGTCCACAAGTGTATTCAGAAATTCTACATCTGCCCTGTCCTATAGTGACATTTTTCACACCTGCGACATTGAGCCTGTGACATAGCGGTGTGATATTCACTGGGCCTCACACAATCCAACAGTGTCCACAAGTGTGTTCAGAAATTCTACATCTCCCCTGTCCTATAGTGACATTTTTCACACCTGCGACATTGAGCCTGTGACATAGCGGTGTGATATTCACTGGGCCTCACACAATCCAACAGTGTCCACAAGTGTGTTCAGAAATTCTACATCTGCTCTGTCCTATAGTGACATTTTTCACACCTGCGACATTGAGCCTGTGACATAGTGGTGTGATATTCACTGGGCCTCACACAATCCAACAGTGTCCACAAGTGTGTTCAGAAAATCTACATCTCCCCTGTCCTATAGTGACATTTTTCACACCTGCGACATTGAGCCTGTGACATAGCGCTGTGATATTCACTGGGCCTCACACAATCCAACAGTGTCCACAAGTGTGTTCAGAAATTCTACATCTCCCCTGTCCTATATACACCTTGTACTGTTATGAATGAGTCACCATAGGAGGCAAAAACAGAAATACTAGCTAAGTCCAGAAAACCAGAGAAGTTGGCAGCTATCGGATTGCAGACCCCTGAACCTATCAACAACAACTAGCAGTAGCCGTGGGGGGTTCCTACGGTGCCCTAGACCCCTCGATCACAGCCGGAGAACTACATAGTCTAAAGACAGAAAGGGAAATCTAAACTGCCCCAGAGCAGACCCCAAAGCAATAGGCAGCCCCCAACATATAATGACGGTGAAGCAAGATGAAAAAACACTCACACAGATAGAAAGATAGGCTGAGCAAATGATGGGGCCCAAGCTAACTAGATAGGACAGGATAGAAAAGCTGCTGTCTGTAATCCGCCAAAACCCTATCAAAACAAGAGCCAACAGCTGATAGGGAAAAAAGCCCTGAAGACGCTAGGCTTCAAAAAGACTATATCAGTACTCAGGTATTTTCTGAAGACAGAGCAAAAAGGAGGGAATGGCAGAAATCGAGGAAAACCATGCAAAACAAAACCAAAACACAAATGCAAACAGTAGAGCAGAAAACTTAGCTTTTGAGGAGCAGGAATCAGACTGGTCTCCTAGAATCCCTCAGAGAGATCACCAGCAAGGCAGAAGGGCGTCGGCTGCCTTATATACAGTCAGTAATTCCCATCACCCAGTCATCATCATCCAGCCCAGGTGCTTGGTAATCAGCCTCACTACCTTCCTTCACCAGAAGAGGGAGTTCATCAGACCTCAATGGTGAAGGGGAAAATGAACTCACAACAGTACCTCCCCCTTGAGGAGGGGTCACCGAACCCTCATCCACGCCACCAGGGCGATCAGGGTGAGCCCGATGAAAGGCACGCACCAATCTTTTGGCATGAATATCAGAGGCAGAGACCCAGGAATTATCCTCCTGACCATAACCCTTCCACTTAACCAAATACTGGAGTCTCCGTCTAGCCAGACGGGAATCCAGTATCTTCTCTACCTCATATTCCATGTTACCTTCAACCAATACAGGGTCCAGAGGTGCCACCCCAGGAACTACTGGTTCAATAAACCTCTTCAACAAGGACTTATGAAACACATTATGGATTGTAAATGTAACAGGAAGAGCCAAAACGAAAAGAGACCGGATTAATAATCTCCAAAATCTTGTAAGGTCCAATAAATCTAGGCTTAAACTTAGGAGAAGCCACCTTCATAGCGATATTTTTTGATGATAACCAAACCATATCACCAACTTTAAACTGGGGACCAATGGTCCTATGTCGGTTGGAAAACCGCTGGGCCTTTTCCTGGGAGAGAGATAACTTATCCACCACTTGGTCCCAGATCTGGTGCATTCTCTCCACCACAGTGTCAACACCTGGGCAGGCAGAAGGCTCCACCTGCCCTGAAGAAAATTGAGGATGAAACCCAAAGTTACAAAAAAAAGGTGACATCAAAGAGGCAGAACTAGCTCTATTATTTAAAGCAAATTCGGCCAAGGGCAAAAATGAAACCCAATCATCCTGATCAGCGGAAATAAAACATCTCAAATACGACTCCAAGTTCCGGTTTGTTCTCTCCGTCTGCCCATTGGTCTGAGGGTGAAAAGCAGAGGAGAAGGACAACTGAATTCCCAGCTTGGAGCAGAAAGCCCTCCAAAATCTAGACACAAACTGAACTCCTCTGTCAGATACAATGTTCTCAGGAATCCCGTGCAAGCGAACCACCTGTTGCAAAAACAGGGGCACCAACTCAGAGGAAGATGGCAACTTGGGGAGTGGTACAAGATGAACCATCTTAGAGAACCTATCACAAATCACCCAAATAACAGTCATTCTCTGAGAGACAGGCATATCAGAGATGAAATCCATTGAAATATGGGTCCATGGCCTCCTGGGAACCGGCAAAGGCATCAACAACCCACTAGAGCGAGAACAAGGTTTAGACCGGGAGCAAGTCCCACAGGACTGCACAAAATTCCTGACATCACGAGACAAGGCGGGCCACCAAAAAGACCGACTCACTAGATCTCTAGTACCAAAAATACCTGGATGACCAGCCAATGCAGAGCAATGAACTTCAGACATCACTCTCTTCTTCCACTGGTCAGGAACATACAACTTTCCACTGGGACAACGCTCAGGTTTGTCCTCCTGGAACTCTTCCAGAGCACGTCTCAAATCGGGCGAGATGGCAGAAAGAACTACCCCTTCGCCTAAGATGGTAGCAGGCTTGGTCACCACAGGAGAATCAGCAAAGAAGCTCCTAGAGAGAGCGTCAGCCTTGACATTCTTAGTGCCAGGAAGAAAAGAGACCACAAAATCAAAACGTGTAAAAAACAAGGCCCACCTAGCCTCTCTAGGGTTCAAGCGTTTGGCCGACTCCAGGTAAATCAAATTCTTGTGGTCAGTGAGGACCACGACTTGATGTTTAGCTCCCTCCAACCAATGTCTCCACTCCTCAAATGCCCATTTCATGGCTAACAGTTCCCGATTCCCCACATCATAATTACGTTCAGATGGAGAGAACGTTCGGGAAAAGAAAGCACAGGGATTCATTTTAGATGTTACAGGATCCTTTTGGGACAAAACAGCTCCTGCACCAATCTCAGAAGCGTCCACCTCTACCTGGAACGGGAGTGAGACATCAGGTTGCCGCAAAACCGGGGCAGAAGTGAATCTTCGCTTCAGCTCCTGAAAGGAAGAAACAGCCTCCGGAGACCAATTCAACACATCAGCACCCTTCTTAGTCAGATCAGTCAATGGCTTGGCAATACTAGAAAATTTTGCTATAAATTTCCGATAAAAATTAGCAAAAACTTCTGGAGGGCCTTCAAAGAAGTGGGCTGAACCCAATCATAAATGGCCTGTACCTTGGCCGGGTCCATTTCAATAGTTGACGGAGACAAAATAAATCCCAAAAAAGAAATCCTCTGTACCCCAAAAAGGCACTTCGATCCTTTGACATACAGGGAATTCTCCCTCAAGATCCGGAACACAGTCCGAACATGTTCCACATGAGAATCCCAATCCTTGGAGAAGATCAAAATATCATCCAGATAGATAATCAAAAATTTATCCACAAAGTCTCGGAAAATATCGTTCATGAAGCACTGGAAGACAGAAGGGGCATTAGTGAGCCCAAAAGGCATCACCAGGTACTCAAAATGTCCCTCCGGAGTATTAAACGCTGTCTTCCATTCATCCCCATGCTTAATGCGGATAAGATTATACGCCCCCGTTAGGTCAAGCTTGGTAAACCAGCAAGCACCTTTAACTCTGGAGAATAGATCCAAACTCAGGGGTAACGGATACTGATATTTAATAGTAATTTTGTTGAGGGCATGATAATCAATACAAGGCCTTAATGAACTATCCTTTTTGGCCACGAAAAAAACCCCAGCACCTAATAGTGAAGAGGATGGTCTAATATGACCCTTCTCCAACGCCTCCTTAATATAGGATCGCATAGCCTCGTGCTCGGGTACAGATAAATTGAAGAGCTGACCCTTGGGAAATTTACACCCCGGGCTCAGTTCAATTGCACAGTCATAACTCCTATGAGGAGGCAAAGACGCAGACTCATTCTCACTAAATACATCATAAAAATCCGGCAAATAGTCAGGAACATCATGCGACTGAGGAGAGGTGGAAAAAACCGGAGCCTCACTAAGGGCACACCGACAACCCCAACTCACCACAGACACAGATTTCCAATCCAAAACTGGATTATGAATTTGCAACCAGGGAAACCCCAGAACAATGGTATCATGCAAATTATGCAACACCAAAAATCTGCAATTTTCTTGATGGTCTGGGGCGACCCGCATTACCACCTGGGTCCAAAACTGAGGTTTATTTTTCGCCAAAGGAGTAGCATCAATCCCCCTCAAAGGGATAGGCGTCCGCAGAGGTGTCATAGGAAATCCACAATGTTTAGCAAAATCCAAGTCCATTAGGTTCAGGGCTGCTCCCAAATCCACAAAAGCCTTGGCGGAAAATGTGGACAGGGAGCAGATCAGAGTAATTGCTAGAAGAAACTTAGGTTGAACACCACCCACAGAAAACGTGTGTGCAAAACGTTTCTCTCATTTAGGACAGACAGAAATATGCGAGGCATCTCCACAAAAAAAACACAGCTTATTACGCCTTCTGAACTCCTGACGTTGCTCCCTGGACAAAACTCTATCACATTGCATAGGTTCAGACATTTGTTCAACAGGTGGCAACACCTCTCGTGTAGTCCTGCGTTCACGTAAACACTGATCAACCTGAATGGCTAATGACATAGAATCGTCAAGACCAGAGGGAACAGGAAATCCCACCATAGTATCTTTTACGGCTTCTGACAAACCCTTCCGAAAGAGAGCTGCCAAGGCATTATCATTCCAGGTAGTAAGGACCGCCCACTTTTGGAATTTTTGACAGTACAATTCTGCAGAATCTCGACCCTGGCTCAATGCCAACAGGGTCTTTTCAGCCTGATCAATAGAATTAGGTTCTTCATACAACAACCCCATGGCTTGAAAAAATGCGTTCACATTAGTCAGAATAGCATCATCTGGTTTCAAAGAAAACGCCCAATCCTGGGGATTGCCACGCAGCAAAGAGATGACGATTTTAATCTGCTGCGCGGAGCTCCCTGACGAGTTAGGCTTCAAGGCAAAAAATAATTTACAATTATTTTTGAAATTCAAAAATTTAGACCGATCCCCAAAAAACACATCAGGAGTAGGGATCTTTGGTTCAGCAGCATGTGAATGAGCAAGGTAGGCGGAAATTCCCCGCACTTCCGCAGCGAGCTGCTCCACACGATCAGACAATTGCTTTATCTCCATTGAGAGAAAAAAAAAATTCCCCCTACGGCCTCAGAGATATAGAGGAAAAAATATACACACCTTTTTTTTTCTTCTTTTTTTTTTACAATTCTTTCCTGCTATTGAGTACCCTAGGATCTGCGGTAAGGCTGGTGATTCTGTTATGAATGAGTCACCGTAGGAGGCAAAAACAGAAATACTAGCTAAGTCCAGAAAACCAGAGAAGTTGGCAGCTATCGGATTGCAGACCCCTGAACCTATCAACAACAACTAGCAGTAGCCATGGGGGGTTCCTACAGTGCCCGAGACCCCTCGATCACAGCCGGAGAACTACATAGCCTAAAGACAGAAAGGGAAATCTAAACTGCCCCAGAGCAGACCCCAAAGCAATAGGCAGCCCCCAACATATAATGACGGTGAAGCAAGATGAAAAAACACTCAAACAGATAGAAAGATAGGCTGAGCAAATGATGGGGCCCAAGCTAACTAGATAGGACAGGATAGAAAAGCTGCTGTCTGTAATCCGCCAAAACCCTATCAAAACAAGAGCCAACAGCTGATAGGGAAAAAAGCCCTGAAGACACTAGGCTTCAAAAAGACTATATCAGTACTCAGGTATTTTCTGAAGACAGAGCAAAAAGGAATTCAGCTCACCCCAGGAGGGAATGGCAGAAATCAAGGAAAACAATGCAAAACAAAACCAAAACACAAATGCAAACAGTAGAGCAGAAAACTTAACTTTTGAGGAGCAGGAATCAGACTGGTCTCCTAGAATCCCTCAGAGAGATCACCAGCAAGGCAGAAGGGCGTCGGCTGCCTTATATCCAGTCAGTAATTCCCGTCACCCAGTCATCATCATCCAGCCCAGGTGCTTGGTAATCAGCCTCACTACCTTCCTTCACCAAAAGAGGGAGTTCATCAGACCTCAATGGTGAAGGGGAAAATGAACTCACAACATTGTACCTTGTTTTACATTACTATATAGTTTGTGGCATTTTGTGTACATTTTTACCAAAAATGAGGAAGGCTGGTGGAAGAGGCCGTGGAATTGGGCGGGGGTTGCCAGCTGGTAATGATGGTGTTGGTGGTGGATCTGATGGTAGTGGCAAAAGCAAAATAGGACCGAATGCAGGAGGTGTTGAGCCTGCGTCATCGTCTGGCTACACAAGGCCTCGAAGGCTTAGTTTTCTAGGAGTTGGCAAACTGCTTTTAAAGCCAGAGCTTCAGGAAAAAGTTTTGGCTTACATTGCTGATTCATCCTCCAGCTCTATCGCCTCCTCTTCTGAAGTTGTAAAAAATAAAAGCACTGAGTCGTCATTGGAGGCTCATGTTCATGAACCACACCTTTCCTGGTGTCCTTCACCCCAACCAAGATTGAAGGATGACGCAGGCCATACAACTGATTACTCCATGGAGCTGTTTTCACATACCATGCCTGGGTTATCAAGTGAAATGGTGAATTATCCAGGCCAAGATGAATCTGACATGGAGTGCACTGATGCACAGCCACTGATAGATGATTCTGCTTGGACATTCACTCAGAGCACTACATTGTCCTCACAGTGTAATGAGCCAGATTCTGACCCTGATGAACCTCAGGTGCCCCTTCCCGCATACTATACCACCATACACGGTGACACAGAGGAAGGTGCACATGACATTGAAGAGGAGGTGATGGATGACCCAGTTGTTGACCCAGATTGGCATCCATTGGGGGAAGAGGGTGCTGCTTCCAATAGCTCAGATGAGGAGGAGGAGCATCCACAGCAGACATCGACATCGCAACAGCTGTTATCTGGCAGGCCCGGAGAACTCCAAAGACAGGTTCCAAAAATCAAAAGAGTTGCTGGACAGCTTGTCCAGACGGTCAAAATAGCACAGCGTGCTAGGCCGCAAAATGTCTTCCAAAGTAGGAAGAGTGCAGTGTGGCACTTTTTTGAACAAAATCCTCATGATCAGGCCAAGGTTATCTGTAAGAAGTGCGCAAAGACCTTTAGCCGAGGGAAAAATCTGAAAAATTTGAATACCAGTTGCTTGCTTAGACATTTAACTAGCATGCACTTGCAAGCGTGGACACAACACCAAACCTCAAGTACCACATGTGCAACTGATCACAAAGAAGGCAGTCAGCAACGCTACAGTTTCCCCCACTGTAAGCCCACCGGTTAGCACAGCAGCAAATGTTGACGTGTCGTTGCAAGGCCAAAGCAGTCAGGGAATCCCATTGTTATATCAACGAAAGACTGAATCTAGGCCATCAGAAAGAACACCAACTCCATCACCATCATCAACCCTCTCTCAGTCCGCCCTGTCCACCGCTAGTTCCACCATATGCAGCTCTCATGTCCAGCTCACCCTCCCAGAGACTATGAGTAGGTCAAGAAAGTACTCAGTCTCTCATCCGTGTACACTGGGTTTGAACGCCCACATTGCCAAACTAATCTCGTTAGAGATGATGCCCTATCGGTTGGTGGAAAGCGCAGCTTTCCGTGAACTAATGGCCTATGCAGTACCACGCTATGACCTACCCAGTCGCCACTTCTCTCCCAAAGCCATCCCAGCCCTCCACCATCATGTGAAAGACCGCATTGCCCATGCACTCAAGCAGTCAGTGAGTGGAAAGGTGCACCTCACAACAGATGCATGGTGCAGTCAGCATTGCCAGGGCCGTTACGTGTCCATCACTGCGCACTCGGTTAATGTGATGGATGCAGGGTCCACAGGGGACAGCGGTGGTGGGACAGTGCTGCCTAGCCCACGGTATAGGAAACAGTTGGCTGTAGGCGTTCGACCCTCCTCCTCCTTCTCCAGAAGCGAAAGCTCGTCCACAGAGCGCAGTCGTACGAGCACTCCATCTGCAGCTGCCACTGTTGCACACGAGGTGTCCCCCTATCGAGCAGCTAGTGGAAAGCGTCAGCAGGCTGTGTTGCAGATGATGTGTTTGGGCGACAGACACACCGCGGAGGTGCTGGCCGAGTACTTTCAGCGACAAACTGAGTCATGGCTGGGCAGTATACATCTTGAGGCAGGCAAGGTAGTTAGTGATAATGGCCGTAATTTTGTGGCAGCCATAGCCCTTTCAAAACTCAGCCACATACCTTGCTTGGCTCACACCTTGAACCTGGTGGTGCAGTGCTTCCTCAACAATTATCCGGAGTTAACAGCCCTGCTCCATTTTAAAATGTGCCCTCTCATGCCAATCAAATAGAATCGCTTACGGCCTGTGGCTTCTGTCTTTTGCACTCCAAAGTTACGTGACAGATCATGATAGCCAGTGAGCACCATGTTTACATCGCTCCCTGTGATAAAAATGTGATTGAGATGAGTAACAGTGATGGAATCAACGGAAGTGCGATACAGCAAGACTTTATTCACAAAAAAATGTTTTCACTGTCTCAACACACAAATTAATTGAGGGTCAGCATCGCCTATGAGAATTGTGACGGAAGTTTTTCCCGTGAATAGTAATTCCTAGATTTCTGAAATCACTAGCCTTTATGTCAGTAATTGTATGCATCTCATTTCCTATTGCGGAGAGGCTGAACTGTATTACTGAGACAGAAATATATATGAAGATTTAAAAATAACACCAAAAGTATATAGTTGTGTACGCCTCAAATGCATTTCCTTTTTTCCACTTTTTAGATTGCTGTGTAATCCATACTGAGAACACGTAGATTTTACATGTTTAAACTATGCTATATATACCTGCTATCCAGTGATAAAGTACCCTTTCTCAACTTTGTACAATCTGGTCAAATCCATACTGGGCCTGAGAACATCTGAGTCTGCCTCCTGATCTATAGACATATATTTTTAATGTGTAAACTAGGCTACATATATATGTGTTAGGCTAGTTTCACACTAGCGTTTAAACGACGCGCGCACGGCGCCGCTAAGCCACGCCCCCTGCCGGCTCCCTGCCCGCCCCTTCCTGTTATCGCCTCCTCCGAGCGCAGAGGGCTGCATGCGTTATGCGCACCCTATCTTTAGCATAGGGTGCGCAGGCCGTGCGCAACTATGAATATAGTGTGCGCTGCGCATTTTTGGAGGTGCGCCGTGCGCGCCGAACGCAGCATGTTGCATTTTGGCGCGCACGGCGCACATTCAAAAATGCGCAGCGCACGCTATATTCATAGTTGCGCACGGCCTGCGCACCCTATGCTAAAGATAGGGTGCACATAACGCATGCAGCCCTCTGCGCTCGGAGGAGGCGATAACAGGAAGGGGCGGGCAGGGAGCCGGCAGGGGGCGTGGCTTAGCGGCGTCATGCACGCGTCGTTTAAACGCTAGTGTGAAACTAGCCTTATCCGGTGAAACGGTACCCTTTATCAACTTTCTACAATGTTGTTGAATCCATACTGGGCCTTAGAACGGCTGACGAGCTGTTAAGCAAGCTACAGCACCTGTGGTTTTGACACGTAATTTTTTCAGGAATGACGGTTAGGCCTAACTCCGGAATTGCGGTTGACATGAACTTGCTGGGAAATCATCGTTTGTTCGCGGGGAATAATCTGAATCCCAGATCCCCATCACTAACGGAGTTCAGCAGGTTATCTGCACCTGTAAGCGACAAAAGCTGGTCCTTTTAGTGTAGCGTGCATGCAGCCCTGGACATGTACGGGAATGCTAGACCTGTTATTGCTTGATCTCACGTGCCAGAGCCTCGCTAATCCCTCTAGTAAGCTTGACGCGTACTGCGGGGGCATGCCGGAGTCTCGGTTGTTAACGGAATAAAGCTGAGAAATCGCTAGCACAACTACAAACAAACATACCACACCACACACTGAATCGACACAGCTTTCAAAGTGTGCATCTTTTCTTTAGGTGGCATGGTTGTGGTTTCCCGGGTGGAGTCCAATTAAGCCACAGGCTCCACTCCTGGTGGTGCCCTTTTGGACATTCCTTTAAGGTTCAGCTTTGCAATCATACTGCCCCCGGAAACCAAAAACTTTGCCTTCATGGACGCTGTTTGGAGGTTCGTGGGAATAACGCCGCCCGATCAGCAGTCGGCATATGGGTCGCCCTCCCAAGGCTGTGGGGTACTCGGTACCGGGCCGGTGTCAGTGGGATGTGTCACAGCAGCGGTGACCCGGACGGTGGCCCTGGGCGCCCATGTAAATGGCGTGGTATAATGGTAAAGAGTTTAGATAGTTTGACGCCACCTGTGGTGTTCGGCAACATAGATGTTAGGCCGACGCTGCATGCAGATCCTCTGGGACTGATGGTGTTGTGCAGCAAAGAAGGTGAAGCTCCCCACAGGTGGAGCTGGAGTCCCAGGGAAGTGTAGATGTAGTGATGGGGGAAAGGCACAGGCGGTGTAGGTGCTGGTACCCAGATGTAGCGGTGCTGGAATAACTGTAGGACACCAGAGCGTGCATTTCCAAAGCTTTACTCACAGTCTGCAGGTTACACAGATGCCTGCCTCCGTGCTGTGTCCTCCGGGTCAGGACCTCAGCCAACCTCCGGGACCAAAATGGAAAGCTCCTTTCCAACACTCCGCCAACATGTACCTTCCTGAACGTCTCCTTTCTAGCGCTTGTGGGGGAAGCACTCACAGGACCGTGGTTCACTGAAGCGCCTCCTGTCTAACAGATGTTCCTCAGACTTTACTTGTATGGCAGACAGCTGTAGCCTTTTACTTCTGGCTCCCACACGTCGATGCTGGGGCCTCCGAGCCCTAGTTGGGTACAGAGCATTTATAGCAGCTACTTCCCCCGGTTTCTGCTGCAGGAACGTCAGTGTCCCTACAAACTCGGAGACCGGAATCGGGACCATGCGCTCCAGCTAGGAGTGAGCCTTAACTCTGCTCATCCTCCAGCTCCCCTTCTCACGTCCACACACTTCCCCTTCCCTGCACAGAGTGCCCTAACTTACCTCCTCCCGACCACAGAGAGCAGCTCCTCAGCAGTCAGGTTCAGAGGTCTCCCTGCTAGCCTGGAGTGGGAAATGTGTTGTGTGTTGGTTTCAATGCTAGAGAGATCCTTCGTTGCTCCCAAGCTTGGCAACACACTCCCTAGGAGTGGTGACCGTACTCTTGGGGACGCCACAAGTGCACTGAGGCCCAGCCACTGCTGGATGATGCTGCTGGTACATTGACCCAGACCACTACATTCCCCTCGCACTCTACACTGCCAGAATCTGACCCAGAGGAAACTCAGGTTCCCCTTCCAACATACTATACCACCTTAGGCTGGTTTCACATTAGCGCATTTTCAGCGCGCGCACGGCCGGGGTTAGCTCCGCCCCCGAGCCGGCTCTCTGCCCGGCGTGCCCGCCCCTTGCTTGTAGCGCCGCCTACTAGCGGACAGCGGCGCCTGCGATCGGCGCACCCTATCTTTAGCATAGGGTGCGCAGATCGTGCGCAGGCCGTGCGCTAGTTGCGCTTTGACCTGCGCTGCGCACTTTTGACGGTGCGCCGTGCGCGCCAAAATCAAACTTTTCGGATTTTGGCGCGCACGGCGCACCGTCAAAAGTGCGCAGCGCAGGTCAAAGCGCAACTAGCGCACGGCCTGCGCACGATCTGCGCACCCTATGCTAAAGATAGGGTGCGCCGATCGCAGGCGCCGCTGTCCGCTAGTAGGCGGCGCTACAAGCAAGGGGCGGGCACGCCGGGCAGAGAGCCGGCTCGGGGGCGGAGCTAACCCCGGCCGTGCGCGCGCTGAAAATGCGCTAATGTGAAACCAGCCTTACACGGTGACAAAGAGGAAGGTGCAGATGAAAGTGCAGGTTCCTTGAGCAGGTGGGGGGGCATACTCATGGGCGATGGCACTGGCGCAGGGCACCGCATAGTACGCAAAAGTGTCTCTGCCGGTGGGAGGGCCTAAACAGCCAAGTGCAGTGAGATGGAAGATGGGGACGACAAGGAGTTCAGAGTAGTGCTGGAATTCCCTAGCAAGGAGACTTATGTAATTGTTTTCAATGTTGGGACAGCAATTTTTGGGGAGCACTATACTCTGGTGAATGATATATGGGGCCCACCATACACTGGAGCATTCCAAAGGTGGACATCAGACACTGGAGCAGCATTTACAGGGCCCATTATACACTAGAGCAGTAGAAATGGAGCCCATTATATATGGAGCATTATTTGTGTCATGTCGGACACTGTTCACACCAGGGTGTCCGGCAGACAGCGGTAATACCCTGTTGGGTATTCTGTTCCAGTCGGGATAGGGTTAACCAGGTTGTCATGCTGGCTGAGGGCTGGGCCACGCCCTTGGTCTTTAAATAGTTCGTCCTGACTATGGGCGTCGCCGACTATAGCTTTAGCCTAGTGCTAGCAATACCGGTCAGCAGTGGTGGTGTTGGAGCGTCTGATATCTGGTGCAGTATATCCCTCAGTGGTTCTTTCTCCAATCTGTTATATATATTTGGTTGCCCTTGCACATTATTGTATTCCCTTGTGTATTAACGGTGTGGTGTTTCTTTTACCCCTGTCCATACGTATTTGTGGGGTCTGGTGTCTGGTCCCCTCACTGGGTGGAGGGTGGTGGGTTCAGCTTAGGGCTGGACAGGAGACAGGGACAGGGTGGAGGCTCAGGCAGGCACACCTTCAGTGTAAACCCTGGGTAGAGGGACAGACAGGGTTCCCCTAGTCTGAGGGACATCGCAGGGGTCCCGGGGTTTTTGCCTAAAGTAACCTAGGCATACCATGACATTATAGTCGGCCCAAATTATAAAGTGAGAGAAAAAAAAAAAAAAAAAAGTATAGATAGGGAATATAGGGGTTACTTACTATGGATCCTATACTTTCCCTAACCAAGCAGCTGGAGGCTCTATCCATACAGGTCACTGAACTCAGGGGGGCGGTCCAGCAACAAGGCCTGTCAGCTCCTGCAGTACCTGCTGAGGCTGCAGCCAGGGCAGCTGAGCCCAAGTTTCCCCTTCCTGAACGATTTGCTGGTGATCGTGGTAAGTTCACGGTGTTTCGTGAATCATGCAAATTGTATTTCCGTATGCGTCCACATTCCTCAGGTAATGAGGCTCAACGCGTGGGCTTGGTGATTTCTTTGCTGAGTGGTGACCCACAGGCCTGGGCCTTTTCACTCCCTTCAGACTCACAGGCATTTGAATCTGTAGATTTTTTTTTTCTCTGCTCTGGGTTTGATCTATGACGATCCGGATAGATTAAACTTAGCAGAGTCTAAGATACGCTCACTGCTACAGGGTGATCGACCAGCTGAGGATTACTGCACGGAATTCCGGCGCTGGGCGGTGGACACGCAGTGGAATGACCCTGCGCTTAGAAGTCAATTTTTGCATGGGGTTTCTGGAAGGGTTAAACAGACTCTCCTAATGTACGAGACTCCCGCCTCTCTGGAGGCTGCGATGGCACTTGTAGTACGCATAGACCGACGTCTCCGTCAGGGGGCGCTGGTTTCGTTGCCTCTGGGAGGTGGGGGAGTGGTCGGTGAGGTTGCCGCGGGTGAATCCGTGGAACCCATGCAGATCGCAGGTATAGCACAGTCACCGAGTAACAAGCCTAAACGTCCTTGGCACAGAAGGCAGGGGCTCTGTTTTTTTTGTGGTAAAGGAGGACATTTTATTAACGCTTGCCCCCTGGTACCTAAGAAGGGCGCGCCGGCGGAAAACTGATAGGCTCAGAGGGTTTGGAGGAGTCTAGTCTGAGCCTTTGTGTATCCTCCGTCATGGTTTCCCAGTGTATGCTCCCTGCTAGGGTGGTACTTGGGGGGCAAATGCTCTCTATTACAGTATTTATTGATAGTGGCTCAGCTGCCAATCTCATTGATGAGAGGTTCGCGCATACAGCGGGATTTCCGGTGGAGAAATTGCCGAACCCCATCCGGGTGGTTACCATCAATGCTTCCCCGTTGTCTCAAGGGGAGATCACAGAGTGTGTGTTGGATATACAACTCCACATCGGAGTATTACACTCAGAGCGGGTAACTTGTAAGGTGCTTAGTAACTTACCGGCTCAGATGGTTCTGGGCTTTCCATGGTTGTCAATGCATAATCCTGTTATTGATTGGAAGACCCAGGACATAATTCAGTGGAGCAGGGAGTGTCAGGAGAGGTGCCTGGCTACATGTATTTCCGCTTTGACCCCCAGTATCCCGGAGCCGTTGCTGGATTATGCGGATGTATTTTCTGAGAAGGGTTGTTCGGAACTACCACCGCATCGCCCCTATGACTGTGCTATTAGGTTGAAACCAGGGGCCAAGTTACCTAAAGCTAGAATGTTTAATATCTCAGGTCCCGAGAGGCTAGCTCTCAAGGAATACATTGCGGATAGCCTGAGCAAGGGTCATATTAGACCTTCCTCTTCTCCTCTGGCTGCTGGCTTCTTCTTTGTTAAAAAGAAGGATGGCGGTTTACGCCCGTGTCTGGATTTCAGAGAACTCAACCAGATTACGGTCCGTGATCCTTACCCTATGCCACTTATACCCGATTTATTCAACCAAGTGGTTGGTGCCAGGTGGTTCTCCAAACTGGACCTCAGGGGGGGCGTACAATCTTATAAGAGTCCGTCAGGGGGATGAGTGGAAGACAGCGTTCAATACCCCTGAGGGTCACTTTGAGAGTTTGGTAATGCCGTTTGGGTTGACTATGGCACCGGCGGTCTTTCAACACTTCATTAATGATGTCTTCTCTCAGTTGTTGGGGAGGTTTGTTATAATTTATCTTGACGACATCCTCATTTTCTCTCGCGACCATGATACACATATAGAGCATGTTAGACAGGTTCTGCAGTTGCTCAGAGAGAACAGGCTCTATGTCAAGCTTGAAAAATGTGTGTTTTTCGTACAGGAGCTACCGTTCTTGGGTTATATAATCTCCGCCTCAGGTTTTAAGATGGACACCGCAAAGGTGCAGGCGGTACTACATTGGGATCGGTCTGATAATCTTAAGGCGCTTCAGCGATTTCTTGGCTTCTCCAATTACTATAGGAAATTTATTAAGAACTTCTCTATGATTGCCAAACCACTGACTGACATGACTAAGAAGGGTACCGACTTTTCTGACTGGTCTGAGCCTGCGGTACAGGCGTTTGAATTCCTCAAGAATAGTTTTGCCTCAGCGCCCATTCTGGTGCAGCCCGATGTCTCCTTACTGTTTGTCGTGGAGGTGGATGCGTCGGAGGTTGGAGTGGGGGCTGTACTGTCTCAGGGCCCTTCTTGGGCCAAGTTGCATCTGTGTGCCTTCTTCTCCAAGAAGCTGTCGCCTGCGGAGCCTAATTATGATATTGGCAACAGGGAACTATTGGCCATCAAATTGGCATTTGAGGAGTGGCGACACTTCTTGGAGAGGGCTGTTCATCAGATTACTGTGATAACCGACCATAAGAATTTGCTTTATTTAGAATCTGCTAAGCGCCTGTCCTCCAGACAGGCTCGCTGGGCATTATTCTTCACCCGGTTCAACTTCATTGTTACCTATCGACCTGGGTCGAAGAATGTTAAGGCAGACGCTTTATCCAGGTGTTTTCCTGGTGGAGAGTTATGTGAAGAGCCGGTGCCTATTCTCCAAAAGGGTGTTGTGGTATCTGCCATCACGACAGAGATTGAGGCAGAAATTGCGGAGGCTCAGGAGGTGGTACCGCCGGGGTTGCCTGCTAATAAATCTTTTGTGCCACTACATCTACGCTCTAGAGTGTTGGGCGAACATCACGACACAGTACTGGCAGGTCATCCAGGGGTTAAGAGCACTCTGGAACTGGTATCGCGTCGTTTTTGGTGGCCTAAAATCCGGCAGGATGTGGCCTCATATGTGGCTGCCTGTACCACGTGCGCACGGGCCAAGACTCCTCGTTCCCGTCCCGCTGGTAGCTTGCAGCCTCTCGGGGTGCCCAGTAAGCCATGGACTGAGATTTCCATGGATTTTATTACTGACTTGCCCGCCTCGGCAGGGAACTCGGTCATTTTGGTAATTGTTGATAGGTTCTCCAAAATGTCACATTTCGTTGCTTTACCGTCTTTGCCCAATGCTAAGACTCTTGCTCAGATATTTATTCGCGAGGTGGTCAGACTTCATGGTGTCCCGTCTGACATTGTGTCTGATCGAGGTACGCAGTTTGTGGCAAAGTTTTGGAGAGCTTTTTGTTCTCGCCTTGGAATCAAATTATCTCATTCATCGGCTTTCCACCCTCAGTCGAATGGACAGACTGAGCGGATGAACCAAAACCTGGAGCAATACTTGCGCTGCTTTATTTCCGACAATCAGGAAGAGTGGTCAGCGTTTCTTCCTCTGGCAGAATTCGCAATAAACAACCATTGCCAGGAATCGTCTGGGGAATCTCCTTTTTTTTGTGTGTATGGTCAACATCCTCAATTTTGCACCTTGCGTCAGGGGTGCTCAGTTGGCGTCCCTGAAGAGGACCAGTTGGGAGCTCAATTGTCGTCTGTTTGGAGGAGAGTCAAGCAGCGCTTGTTGAAGGTGGGTTCCAGGTACAAACGGGTGGCTGACTGCAGACGTGTGCCAGGTCCGGACCTGTGTGTGGGTGATTGGGTGTGGTTATCTACTAGGAACATTAAGCTCAAGATACCGTCACTTAAGTTGGGTCCCAGGTTCATTGGCCCATTTAGAATCTCCGCAGTGATCAACCCAGTGGCATTTCGTTTGGAGTTGCCGGCTGTGTATAAGATTCATAATGTATTTCACAAAGCATTGCTAAAGAAGGTCGTGGGTTTGGTGGATGGTTCCCCCGGGCCACCACCTCCCGTCTTGGTGGATGGCGCGTTGGAATTTGAGGTGTCCAAAGTGGTCGACTCTAGGGTTGTGCGTCGCACTCTACAGTACCTGGTCCACTGGCGTGGCTATGGTCCTGAGGAGAGGACATGGGTGCCGGCCTCTGACATTCATGCTGATCGACTGGTTACTATGTTCCATCGTCGCCATCCGGACAAGCCAGGTCCTCGTCATGGTGAGGTTCCGGAGGTCCCTCGTAGAAGGCGGGGTACTGTCATGTCGGACACTGTTCACACCAGGGTGTCCGGCAGACAGCGGTAATACCCTGTTGGGTATTCTGTTCCAGTCGGGATAGGGTTAACCAGGTTGTCATGCTGGCTGAGGGCTGGGCCACGCCCTTGGTCTTTAAATAGTTTGTCCTGACTATGGGCGTCGCCGACTATAGCTTTAGCCTAGTGCTAGCAATACCGGTCAGCAGTGGTGGTGTTGGAGCGTCTGATATCTGGTGCAGTATATCCCTCAGTGGTTCTTTCTCCAATCTGTTATATATATTTGGTTGCCCTTGCACATTATTGTATTCCCTTGTGTATTAACGGTGTGGTGTTTCTTTTACCCCTGTCCATACGTATTTGTGGGGTCTGGTGTCTGGTCCCCTCACTGGGTGGAGGGTGGTGGGTTCAGCTTAGGGCTGGACAGGAGACAGGGACAGGGTGGAGGCTCAGGCAGGCACACCTTCAGTGTAAACCCTGGGTAGAGGGACAGACAGGGATCCCCTAGTCTGAGGGACATCGCAGGGGTCCCGGGGTTTTTGCCTAAAGTAACCTAGGCATACCATGACAATTTGGGCCCATAAGACAGTGGAGCTTCATCCATTGGGACCAACATATACTGTAGCATTATGTGGAGCTCATCATATACGGTTTGAAACATTATATGGGATCAATGATTCCATATGGAGAAATATATGGGCCTCATTACTCTGTACAGCGCACTAAGCGCTGGCCATAATACAGTATGGAGTTATATACTGTCCGTTTTTGGAGGTATTGGAGAATTTAAAATGGATATCAGTCATGAGATGTACTATACTGCTATTTCTCTGCCGTATCGGAGCATCATGAGTTGTGGTATGTGTTAAAGGGGCGCTCTTTGGCCCTGGGCCCATGAAAACCTGGAGCCAGCCCTACCCCCCACAACTGTAGCCAAATAACCCCCATTTTTCAGTGCTTAACTAGTATGATGAAGTAAATTAAGGTTGACAAGCTTAAGTAATACGAATTGATGCTTTTGGCATTCAAATGGGCACTGTAGGTGTGTTTCCTGTCCTCCTCTCACTGCCGACTTTAATTCCCCATTGACTTACATTGGGTTTCGTGTTTCGTCGGAACCCCGACTTTTCCCTAAAGTCGGCCGATTTTGCTCGACCCGACTTTTGGAAATGTCGGGCTTCATGAAACGAAACTCGACCCTAAAAAACCAAAAGTCGCTCAACTCTATTGGGGATAGTGAGGCGGGTAATCTCAACTTGTAGGCCACGTCGTTAATGCGGCTTAAAACCTCAAAGGGACCAATGTAACGTGGACCTAACTTGTAGGAGGGGATCTTTAACCTGATATGCCGGGAAGCTAGCCAAACCTTATCCCCAGGACGATACGGAGGAGCGTCCAGCCGTTTCTTGTCGGCATACCGCTTCATTCTAAGACTAGCATTCTCAAGAGCTAATTTGGTCTCCTGTCATGGTCCAGTCCGGAGTTTATCTTCTGCTGTCTTCACTCCGGACTGGTCATGCGGGGGTTAATCTCCTCAGCCTCATTGTGGAGCTAGCTGGGCTATTTCAATCCCTCACAGTCTGCTGACCAGTGTTAGTGATAGCTCAAGCTTGCAGTTTAGAGCCGCTGACCCTTGTACCCTGGTGATCCTCCTGCCTCTGACTGATATTCACGTGTATGACCCGGACTGATTTCTGACCCCGTCTCTTGGTATTCATTTCTGCTGTTACGTTCCCTCTCTGGCATCTGACTCCCTGGCTTGTACCCCAACCACGTATTTCGTCTCACGTTTTGGACCCCGTGCTCATGTTCTGGCTTTCTGACTCTCGGCTTTGGTATTTTGACTACGTGTATTGCTGCTCCTTCTGGTACGTCTGCTCCTGTTAGTTTCTGACTCGGTTCGTCTGACTATTCTCTCTCATTACCTGTGGCACCTGTGCTGTTGCTCAGGGTTGCTGCTCTTAGTGTATAACCTCTCTTCCCTCACCAGCTCCCCCTGGTGGAGGTTTCACTACATTATCACTAACCTCACATTTAAACAGGATTTTGCTTTTTTTTTTTTCTCTGGCCATGGATCTGCTGCATAACTTGGCAGATCAAGTGTCCAGTTTGACGCAGATGGCGCAGGATTTTCTGTGAATCATCAGTCCCTTGTCATGTCTCAGACCCACTTACAGAAAGAACTGACTGAGACTATTAAGACCATGCAGGGAAACACCTCTTATATTGTTTGTCCACCAGGTGACTCTGTAGATGTTATTTTGCACTCTCCTGAACCCTCAGTTAAACTTCCTGACACATTTTCTGGCGAAAAAGATAAATTTCATATATTCAAGGAGAGTTGTAAATTATGGTTTTCTCTTAGACCCCGATCGTCTGGGGATGAGACTCAGCGGGTGGGGATTGTTATCTCCTTACTTAGGGAGGGTCCCCAATCCTGGGCTTTTTCATTGCCCCCTACTGCCCCGAACGGATGTCGGTAGATAGGTTCTTTGAGGCCCTAGGACTTATCTATGACGAACCGGACTGTGTTAGGGTGGCAGAGGACACTATTTTGGGTCTGGGGCAAGGGAAGCACTCAGCCGAATGGTACAGCTCCGAATTCCGTCGATGGTCCACTGAGGTGTCCTGGGACGACTCTGCACTGAGATGTCTGTTCAGGAAGGGACTGTCGGATTGCTTGAAGGAACGCTCTGGCTCTCCATCCACCTCCCAGTTCATTGGAGGAGGCTATGACTCAGGCTATCCGTATGGATCGGAGACTGCGGGAGAGAGGTGTTACTCAGCGAGGGGTTCCGTTTTTCCCTGCTAACCCTGATGCTTTGCTTCCATCTGAACCTATGGAGGTGGGAGCCACCAACCCCCAGGAGAAAGAGAGGAGACGGCGACGTGATGGAAAATTGTGTTTTTACTGCGGAGATCCCGGACATTGGAAAAAAGACTGCCCCTCCTGTCCTCCGACTAACAAGTGGCTGAGTCTGGGTGATAATCGTGGAGGTCACCCAGACTCTCAGGTACCTTTTTCTTCCTTTTCAAGAGTACTGCTAAAGGTGGAACTTGGTGTTGAGAACGGCTTTTTCCATACTTCGGCTTTTGTAGACTGTGGGTCATCTCTGAACCTGATTGACTCTAAGCTGGTTGCTCGCTGTAGATTAGGGATAGTTAGGTTGGAGACTCCCTTAAAAATTGAGGCTATTGATTCTACACCTCTCACTAAGGATGGTCTCCATTTCAGTTCTAAAGAATTTACCCTCAGGGTGGGGGCCCTACACCAGGAGCGCATGTCATGCTTTGTTTTGGATAACCTCCCTGCTGGCCTGGTGTTAGGGTTTCCCTGGTTGCAACGGCATAACCCAGTTACTGACTGGGGGTCCCGGGATATTGTTAAATGGGGACCTGGGTGTTCTGAAAATCGTCTTGCTACTGTGTCTATGTCATCCGTCAACCTGGAGGGTATTCCGGAGTACCTAAAGGGTTTTAAGGATGTGTTCTCCGAAAAGGAGGCTGAGGTTCTACCACCACACCGCCCATTCGATTGTGCCGTGGATCTTGTTCCCGGTGCCAAATTGCCCAAAGCCCGGCTGTACAATCTCTCCAGCCCTGAGCGGGCTGCTATGAAGGAGTATATCTCTGAGAGCCTCCGTAAAGGGCATATACGGCCATCTGTCTCTCCCGTGGCAGCGGGGTTCTTTTTTGTAAAAAAGAAGGATGGTGGTTTACGTCCATGCCTCGATTTTCGAGAACTGAATAAAATAACCATAAGAAACGCCTACCCTCTCCCACTGATACCTGATTTGTACAATCAATTGCCGGGTGCCAGGTGGTTCTCTAAGTTGGACCTCAGGGGAGCATACAATCTCATCCGTATGCGGGAGGGGGATGAATGGAAAACTGCGTTTCTCACCTCTGAGGGTCTGTTTGAAAATTTGGTTATGCCCTTTGGTTTGACTACCGCACCAGCGGTATTCCAGAATTTCATTAACCATGTTTTTTCTGACTTTATTGGACGTTTTGTAGTTGTTTATCTTGACGATATACTTTTATATTCTTCTGATAGACAAAGTCATATGGGTCATCTTCATGCGGTTCTCCAGAGGCTCAGGGAGAACTCACTCTTTGCCAAATTGGAGAAGTGTTCATTTTTTACTCAAGAAGTGTCCTTTCTAGGGGTCATCCTGTCCGCTGAGGGGTTTCGTATGGACCCTAGGAAGGTACAGGCCATTGTGGATTGGGTGCAACCCAGAGATCTCAAGGGTCTTCAGCGATTTCTGGGTTTCGCAAATTATTACAGAAAATTCATCAAGGGGTTCTCTCAAGTGGTCAAACCCCTCACTGATCTCACCCAAAAGGGAGCGGATCTTAAAAACTGGTCAGCTCCAGCTGTGGCGGCGTTTTCTTTGTTAAAAGAACGTTTCATGACTGCTCCGGTACTGGTGCAACCTGACTTGTCTAAACCATTCATCGTAGAAGTGGATGCCTCTGAGGTGGGAGTGGGGGCTGTGTTGTCCCAGGGGCCCACCACATTAACTAACTTAAGACCCTGTGCCTTCTTTTCTAAAAAATTTTCCTCTGCTGAAAGGAATTATGATGTGGGTAACCATTAAATTGGCTTTTGAAGAATGGAGGCATTTTTTGGAGGGGGCTGTCCATCGTATCACTGTCATTACAGATCACAAGAATCTGTCTTACATCGAATCCGCCAAACGTCTGACTCCGAGACAGGCAAGGTGGTCACTTTTTTTTTCCCGATTTCAGTTTTCCATCACTTTCAGACCAGGTTCCAAGAATGTGAAGGCGGATGCCTTGTCTCGCAGCCTAGATCCGGTATCGCCTCCGGAGCCTCCTTCCTCCATTCTTCAGCGCGGGGTGGTGGTGGCCTTGGTGTCCCAGAGATTGGAGCAGGAGATTCGTGAGGCCCAATCTCTAGCTCCCCCATCCATACCTGAAAATAAGCTCTTTGTGCCTGTCCAGTTTCGGTTAAGGGTGCTTCGGGAGTTCCACGACTCAGCTCTGAGTGGGCATCCAGGAATCTCGGCCACTCGTAAAGCCATCACTAGGCTGTTCTGGTGGCCCTCGTTGACTTCTGACGTCACTGGTTTTGTGTCCTCCTGTGAAACTTGTGCCCGCGCTAAAGCCTCCCACAACCGGCCGGCCGGGGAATTGGTGCCACTGCCAATTCCGGATAGACCGTGGACTCACCTGTCCATGGATTTTATCACCGATCTCCCACCCTCTAATGGCAAAACCGTGATCTGGGTAGTTGTGGATAGGTTCAGTAAACAAGCACATTTTGTACCCTTAACGGGCCTTCCTAATGCTGAGACTCTATTTAAGCTATTCATTGAGCATGTGATTCGGTTGCATGGTGTGCCTGTCAGTGTGGTGTCTGATAGAGGGGTGCAATTCGTGTCAAAATTCTGGAGAGCTTTTTGTAAAAGGCTGGGCATCAGTCTGACCTTTTCATCGGCCTACCATCCCGAGACCAATGGTCAGACTGAAAGGACCAATCAGTCTTTAGCGCAGATCCTGCGGTGTCTTGTCACATCCAGACAGGATGATTGGTGCTCTATGATACCTATGGCGGAATTCGCCTTCAATAATCGTGTCAATCAGTCTACTGGTACTTCTCCTTTCTTCTGCAACTATGGGTTTCACCCTCATTTTGGTGAATTCTCCAGACTAGATTCGGAGTGTCCAGGGGCTGATTCAGCCTTTTTGCGGTTGGAGGAGGTTTGGAGGGAAGTTCAGAGAAACATTGGGGAGGCTCAGGGCAAATATAAGTTTTTTGCAGATAAACGACGCTCGGTGGGGCCAACTTATCAGGTGGGGGATAAAGCATGGTTATCCACCAAAAGCATAAGGCTGAGAATTCCCTCTGCTAAGTTGGGTCCCAAGTTTATTGGTCCGTATGAGATTTTAGAGGTGATTAATCCTGTGGTCTTTCGCCTGCGGTTGCCTCCGTCATTACGGATTCCTAATGTGTTCCATAAAGCGCTTCTGAAGCCATCGGTGCCTTCCTCTGATGAGTCTCCCTCGCACCCGCCGCCTGTTATGGTAGATGGGCAGACCGAGTACGAGGTGGAACAGGTGGTGGATTCTCGTATGCTCCGTTGTTCACTTCAGTACTTGGTCCATTGGAAAGGATACGGTCCTGAGGATCGGTCATGGGTGCCGGCGCGTTCGGTCCATGCGGATCGGTTGGTCTGGGCCTTTCACGCTCGTCATCCAGGGAAGCCTGGGGGTCCAGTGGCCCCCCATTGAGAGGGGGGTACTGTGATGGTCCAGTCCGGAGTTTATCTTCTGCTGTCTTCACTCCGGACTGGTCATGCGGGGGTTAATCTTCTCAGCCTTGTTCTGGAGCTAGCTGGGCTATTTCAATCCCTCACAGTCTGCTGACCAGTGTTAGTGATAGCTCAAGCTTGCAGTTTAGAGCCGCTGACCCTTGTACCCTGGTGATCCTCCTGCCTTTGACTGATATTCACGTGTATGACCCGGACTGATTTCTGACCCCGTCTCTTGGTATTCATTTCTGCTGTTACATTCCCTCTCTGGCATCTGACTCCCTGGCTTGTACCCCGACCACGTATTTCGTCTCACATTTTGGACCCCGTGCTCATGTTCTGGCTTTCTGACTCTCGGCTTTGGTATTTTGACTACGTGTATTGCTGCTCCTTCTGGTACGTCTGCTCCTGTTAGTTTCTGACTCGGTTCGTCTGACTATTCTCTCTCATTAACTGTGGCACCTGTGCTGTTGCTCAGGGTTGCTGCTCTTAGTGTATAACCTCTCTTCCCTCACCAGCTCCCCCTGGTGGAGGTTTCACTACATCTCCCTCCAGATCCGAGAGAAGTCCACAGACAAGCAATCCGCTGCTGGTACACCCGAGGTAGGGGGGACAGGAAGCGGAATGCCGGGGTGTTGGCCAAAAACCACAAAAAAGGGAGACTTGATAGAGGCTTCACTGGGATGGTTGTTGTAGGCGAACTCCGCCCAAGGGAGAAGAGAGACCCAGTCGTCTTGGTGAGCATTGGAAAAATGCCGAAGATAAGATGTGAGCGCTTGATTGACTCGCTCGACTTGGCCATTCGACTGGGGGTGATATGCTGAGGAGAAGTCCAAGGTTATCTTCAACAATCCGCAGAGAGCTCGCCAAAAACGAGAGGTAAATTGCACTCCACGATCCAAGACAATATGCTGAGGGAACCCATGGAGGCGTAAAACATGAAGCAGGAAGATCTTCGCCAACTCGAGAGCGGTAGGCAAACCTGGCAGTGCAATGAAGTGGGCCATTTTGGAGAACCGATCCACGACCACTAGGATCACGGTACATCTGGAAGATGGAGGCAAGTCAGTGACGATGTCCATGGCAATATGAGACCATGGGTTGGCAGGAACAGGTAGCGGATGCAGGAGTCCCGAGGGAGGATGTCGAGGAACCTTGTTCCGGGCGCAAGAAGGACAGGAGACGATGAAATCTTGGACGTCTCTGCGAAGCGAGGGCCACCAGTAATGGT
Organism: Dendrobates tinctorius; assembly: GCF_039654945.1. Classification (NCBI taxonomy): domain Eukaryota; kingdom Metazoa; phylum Chordata; class Amphibia; order Anura; family Dendrobatidae; genus Dendrobates; species Dendrobates tinctorius. Next base: position 1,625,592 of record NW_027361674.1, read on the forward strand.
GAGAGGCAAGCGAGAGAGTCTTTCTAATTCCAGCATGTCCGGAAAATCTTGAGGAGTGGCTTCAGCGGAGAACCTTAGATCTATTTCCACTCCGAAAGAAGGTCCTAACAGACGGTGGGGAGATCAGGCTTACTGGCGCCACTGTAAGAATTCTGGCAGGATCTATGAGATGAGTGGGACCCTCCTCCTTGTCGACAGACAGGAATGACCGTGAAAGAGCATCCGCCTTGAGGTTCTTCTCCCCAGGTCGGAAGTGGAGTTGAAAGTCAAATCTTTCAAAAAAGAGTGACCATCTGACCTGCCGTGGGTTGAGCCTTTGGGCGGACCGAAGGTAGGCCAAATTCTTGTGATCTGTAAAAATGATGAACGGATGGAGAGCACCCTCGAGAAGATAACGCCATTCTTCGAGAGCCATTTTTATGACCAAGAGCTCTCTATGTCCCACAGCATAATTGCGTTCAGGGGCCGAAAAAGCTTTGGAAAAGAATCCACAGGTGAGAGTGCGACCCGAGGAAGATTTTTGCAGCAGAACTGCGCCTGCTCCCACCGCAGATGCGTCGACTTTGAGTATGAATGGCCTACTGGCGTCCGGGCGATGAAGTACAGGAGACTTGGTGAATTCCTGCTTCAAGACCTCAAAGGCAGTCTCTGCATCCGGAGGCCAATGGTTGGGATCTGCTCCTTTGCGGACAAGAGTGGAGATGGGTTTAGTCAAGGAAGAAAAATGAGGGATAAATTGCCTGTAATAATTGGCAAAACCCAAAAAGCGTTGAATGGCCTTAACTCCGAGAGGGCGAGGCCAATTGAGAACTGCCGAAACTTTTTCTGGATCCATCTCTAATCCCGATTTCGAGACGAGGTAGCCAAGAAAAGGCAATAAAGTCTGCTCGAAGAGGCACTTCTCCAACTTGGCAAAAAGGTGGTTCTCTCTGAGACATTGGAGGACTTGGCGAACATCTCGACGATGTGAAATCAAATCGGGGGAAAAGACCAAGATGTCGTTTAGGTAGACCACGACACAGGAGTAGAGGAGGTCTCGAAAGACATCATTAACGAGTTCTTGAAATACTGCAGGTGCGCTGCAGAGCCCAAAGGGCATAACCAAATACTCATAGTGTCCATCTCGCGTGTTAAACGCGGTCTTCCATTCGTCCCCGGAGCGTATGCGAACCAAATTATAGGCCCCTCGTAAATCAAGTTTAGAAAACACACGAGCCCCCTTCAAGCGATCAAAAAGCTCAGAGATGAGTGGCAGTGGATACTTATTCTTCACCGTGATCTGATTTAAGCCACGATAATCGATGCACGGACGCAGGGACCCATCTTTCTTCTTTACGAAAAAAAACCTGCTCCTGCAGGGGACGAGGACTTTCGAATGAAGCCTCTGGCTAAATTGTCTTGGATGTATTCAGACATCGCTTGTGACTCTGCCGAGGAGAGAGGATAAATTCTACCCCGAGGCGGAGTTGAGCCAGGAACGAGCTCAATGGGGCAATCGTAGGGACGGTGCGGAGGAAGAGTCTCTGCTTCCTTCTTGTCAAAAACATCCAAAAAATCATGGTACACCGACGGCAATCCATGGGGTACAAGGGGAGGACGGTGGTTACCTATGGAGTGCACCGACAGCAGACACCGAGTCCGACACAACTCCCCCCAGTGCAGGACATTACCACTATGCCAGTCTAAAATGGGCTCGTGGAGCCGCAACCAGGGAAGACCCAGCAGGATGGGATGAGAAATATCTGCTAACACGTAAAACGTAATTTTCTCCTTGTGCAGAACCCCTACCTGTAACTCCACCTCATGGGTAACTAGGGTGACTGTCTCCAACAGGGGTCGACCATCTACGGAGGCGAGAACCTGAGGTTTTTGCAAGGGCCTCACGGGGACGGAAAGTTTATTCACCTCCTCTAACTGAATAAAATTTCCGGCGGCACCCGAATCCACATAGGCCACTAGGGAAGACCGCTTACCCCTGACATGCAAGAGGACAGACAAAGTGAGAGGGAGAGAGGTATCACATACACCTAGGGAGGCCTCTCTTACCTGGCCTAGGCGGAGAAGTTTTCCGGACATTCCGGACATGTTCGGATGAGATGGGCACCGCTACCACAGTAGAAACACTGACCGTGGAGGCTCCTCTCCCTTTGACGCTGGTCAGAGAGTTTCAGGCGGTCCACCTGCATAGGTTCGGGTGCCGGAGGTGAAGCAAGACTTCTAGCTCGAGGACTGGGAGGTCTGCGGACAGAAGAAAATGGACGAGAGGCCCTTCTCTCCCTAGCCCGCTCCTGAAACCGGAGATCAATCCGAGTGGCTAAGGAGATCAGATCCTCTAGGACAGTTGGGGTATCGCGACCAGCGAGCTCATCCTTTATGCGACTCGAAAGGCCCCGCCAAAAGGCGCCCACCAAGGCTTCATTATTCCAACCTAAGTCAGAGGAGAGGGTCCTAAATTGGATAGCATATTGACCCACAGTTAGAGAACCTTGGCACAGGTTGAACAAAGCCTCTGTGGTAGAGGCTAAACAGCCCGGTTCGTCAAAAACCCGATGAAAGGTGTCAAGAAAAACGGAAAGCTAAGTGACTACCGGGTCATCTCGCTCCCAGAGAGGATTGACCCAAGCCAAAGCGTCCACCTCCAGGTGAGAAATGATGAAGGCCACTTTGGCTTGGTCAGTGGGGTACTGTTGGGGGGAGCAATTCAAAATGGAGACGGCACTGATTAATAAAACCCCGGCATAATTTGGCGTCCCCGCTAAACCGGGGAGGCTTGGCTAACCGCGGAGGAGGATGGGAACCCGCAGCCGGAGGGGCAGACACGGCCGAGTGCAAAGCGAGCAAGCGACCATCTACTGAAGCCATATAACTGAGGATATGTGATTGGGTGTCTCGCTGCTGAGCCAATTCCTGTTGCAAACCAGCCAACTGGGCAGTGTTTCCAGGATCAGAGGACTGAAGGGCGGACAGACGCGAGTCCATAGTTTTCATAAAGGACATCATGCGCGTCTGATTCTCCCGAAGGAAAACTAATTCCTTTTGAGCGGCCGTGGCTCCAGCGGGGTCCATGGCCTGATTATGCTGTTACGGCTGTAGCTAGTGAGAAAGAGGACAGAAAAAGGTAGCCGGAAGTGGACCCTCTGGGTCACGGTTCCAGAGCCCCCAGGGGCGAGTACCCAGGTGAAGACCACCCCCTATACAGGGAGCATTAGGGACAAACCTCCAGGGGATAGAACAGCGACAGCCGGAACCAAAGGGGCGACTGGGCAAAAATAGATGGGTAAGGAGGCACAGCAGTATCCGTAGAGTTTGGACACCGAAACACGCTGGGAGCAGGCAAGGTACCGGTCAGGAGAGCCAGGGAACACAAGGACTGGAGGCTGCAATAGAGAAAGAGCACAATGAGGAGTAAGGAGGAGAGGGACGGAGCACAGGACGGTGCAGAGGGGGACCAGGTGGAGGCAGGGGAAAGGACAGGGAGGCACAACAGTACCGGAGGCAAGGAAACCCAGGACACAGAGGGAACAGACAGAGACTGCGCAGGCAGAGCGCAGCAAACAGGTACAAGGAGTAGAAGCAGCACGCAGACAGACACACAGGAGAGGGGGGCCTGAAGATACAGCGAACGCCGCACGGGGCAGGGTCACCGCATACGATAATCAGGCGTCTTACCTGTCCCGACGCCAGGCATATGTAGTGATGGGGGCCACCATGTTGGGGGTGGAGCCAGCGCGTCACGCTACCCACGAGGCAGTGCGCCCGAAGCTAGGCTGTGGGAAGGTGCTGGACGCCGCTGGAGTCGGAGACCGGGCGCGGGGACACGCTGCAGGACAGGAGCGCGCCGAGGGGTGAGGGGACGCAACACTACTCCACCGGTGTCTGCTGCAGAACCATAAGTGTCCATACAACTTTGGGGACCGGGCCCTGGCCGTGCGCTGAGAACCTATAGGCAGGGTTCCTATCCAACCCACTCCCCCTCTCTGTTCTCCTTCCACTTCGTTCCGTACTTGTCTTTCTCTCTCTTATGGAAATGCAGGTTACAGTTCTACGTCTCTCTCTCTCTCTCTCTCTCTTTCCCGTGCCAGCTTGCTCAGGTCACTGAGGCAGCTACAGCACTCTTTCTTCTCTTTCTTTCTCCGGGAGCTCTCCACTAAGACCAGTCCTTAGCCTCTCCCGACTGACTGTCTTTCCTCCGCCTGAACTCCCGACAGGCTGACCTCCTGCCAGCCTGCTCTCCTCTGGGACTCACCCCAGACTGAACTCCGGTCAGACTGACCTGTAATTCTATCTTTCCCAGTCTTTTTATACTAACTCCACCCACCTCCCAGCACATCTCGTGTTACGAAGCAGGGTTCCACAAAGGGTGCTCTGCTACCCCCAGCCTGAATCTGCTAGGTGTCCCTGCTGAACTATCCTGTGTGTGGGATGCAGGTGTTGGAGTGTGGCAGGGAGTTCCCACCTTACCTGGATGGTGGGGCACTACACCTTAGGAGAAGGTGCAGTACCTCTGTGGCGACCGAGCCTCAGGTGCGCCACACATACTGGCTAAGCTCTGGCCATGTATCCAGCTTAGAGACCCAAAACTGGAAGGGGGAAGAGCCGTCTGGGAGTACACTGACAGGGCAAGACATGTAGTCTGTCACCATCTGACGGAATCGTTGCCTCCTGCTGACTAGAGCCGTCTGTGATGGTGTAGACATTTGTGGCGGGCACACAAAACTTTGCCACATTTGGGCCATACTGGTCTTGCCTTGTGCTGAGGCGCAGCCTCTGCTCCCTCTTTGTGCAGAGCTTCCTCCACTGTCTCGACGCACAGAGCTGTAAAGCACTAGCAGCACTGCTCTCGGGTGGAATGGAGAACATGATAGACTGCACCAGTGTCTCTTGGTACTCCCGCATTTTACGCTCCCGGTTAAACGGTGCTATGAGGCTTTGTAAGTTGTCCCGGTAGCGAGGATCTAGGAGGGTGTACCTCCAATAATCAGCTGTGTTGAGAATGTGGGCGATGCGGCGGTCGTTTCTCAGGCACTGCAGCATGAAATCAACCATGTGCTGCAGACTCCCAACTGCCGAAGAAACGCTGTCCCCTGCATCACCCCACCCTCGCTGTACATACTGACTAGAGCATTGTGTACCTCCCTCCTCTGGAGAGATGTCTTCCTCCTCCATTGACGACTCCTCATCCTCCTCACAAAGTGTCCCCTGCCTAGGCCTTTGTGAGGAACCACGTAGCGCAGACTGTCCAGAAGCAGATGGCATTTGTGACTCCTCATCCTCCACCTCTTCCAAAACCTCCTCCCTTAGTGCTTGCAGTGTTTTTTGAAGCAGGCAGATAAGGGGGACAGTCATGCTGACTAGTGCATCATCTGCACTCGCCATCCGCGTGGACTCATCAAAGGAACGCAAAACGTGGCAGATGTCCTTCATAGAGGCCCACTCAGTGATGCTAAAGTGTGACCGGCGCACAGTGCGACTTGTTTGCGCCTGATGCAGCTGGTACTCCATTACTGCTGCCTGCTGCTCACACAACTGCTCCAACATATGTAACGTTGAATTCCACCTGGTGGGTAGGTCACATATGATGCGATGTTCCGGAAGGTGTAATCGGCGCTGCAGAGCTGCAATGCGCGATCTTGCCGTGCTGGAATGCCGCAAGTGAGCGCACTTTATGCAGACCTTGTGCAGCAGTGCATCAAGATCCGGATAGTCCCTCAGAAAGCTCTGCACGACCAAGTTGAGCACATGTGCCAGACATGGGATGTGAGTGAGTTTGCCTAGGCCCAGAGCTGCCACCAGATTTCGGCCATTGTCACACACTACCAAGCCTGGCTGGAGATTCGCTGGCACAAACCACACATCGCTCTCCTGCTTGATGGCATTCCAGAGCTCCTGCGCTGTGTGGCTTCGATTCCCCAATTAAATTAATTTCAGTACGGTCTGTTGACGTTTGGCCACGGCTGTGCTCATATCGGTCGTAACAGGCTCCTGCAGCGCTGATTCTGAGGAACTGGAGTATGAGGAGTCAATGTGTACAGACTGGATTCCTGCAATCCTTGGAGTTGGCAGAACACATACAGCGCCACTCTCAAGATCTGTACCCGGCTCCACAACATTGACCCAATGGGCAGTGAGGGAAAGGTATCGTCCCTGTCCATGGGTACTGGTCCACGCATCGGTGGTCAGGTGGACCTTGCTACTGACGGCGTTTGGTAGCACGTTTATTTGTTGCCTCCACATGCTTTTGCAGGGCAGGGACGGCTTGCCTGCTGAAATAAAAGCGGCTGGGCACGGTGTATTGTGGGACTGCCAATGCCATGAAGTTCCTGAAGGTGTCAGTCTCCACCAGCCTGAATTAGAGCATTTCAAGGGCCAGTACCTTTGCAATGCCAGCATTCAGAGCCTGTGCTCGGGGATGGTTTGCAGAGTATGGCCGCCTTTTCTCCCATGCCTGTGCTACCGATGGCTGTAGAGTGGCCTGGGAGTGTGAGGATGAACGGGAACGTGGTGCTGTGGGTGGAATGTCACTGGGACTCTGGACAACAGTGCCAGAGGTTCTTCCATGGCGATCCTGTGAGGAAGCCGAACCAGCTGTGTGTGAACTGGAGGAAGAGGCTACAACACGAGCTGAAGAGGTGGTAGGTGGTGCTGTAGGTTGGCCTACGTCTTCAGTGTGTCATTGTAACTCCACCACGTGCTTGGTCCGCACATGTTTCCACATATTTGTGGTATTGAGGTTGCTGACACTTTTCCCTCTTTTGACTTTCTGATGACACAGCTTGCATTTGACAAAGCAAATGTCATCTGCAACTGTGTCAAAAAAGGACCACGCACTGCAAATCTTGGGAGCGCCCGTTTTGGCTTTTGGAAGGGGAATGCTCCTAACGGGTGCCGAAGTTGAGTTTACAGGCAATCAAGTCTGCCCCCTCCCTCTCTCTCCTGTTTTGGCCATTCGGGGAATCTCTTCCTCAGAGCTGCTCCCAACACCTTCCTGTTCCTCACGCCATGATGGGTCAAGGACCTCATGATCTACACTCCCCTCTTCCAACACCTGCTTCTCCTGGGTAGTCTCGCCAGCACCATACGCACCAGAAAGTGGCACCTGAGTCTCATCATCATCTGATGCGTACTGAGGTGTGCTGACCATAGGCACTGGCCCACCCGCCTCTTCAGATTCAGAGGGACAAAGCAGTTGCGCATCACTGCATACTCCCTCTTCTTCACATTCTTGAATGCTGCTTGGCTGGCCGCCTCTTTCCAAGCCAACAGATTCAGAGAACAGAAGTAGAGACTGTGATGGCTCCTGTACAGGCCTCTCTGACTGCCTGGGCAATTTGGCAGGTGGTGAAGATACAGATGGTTGCTCTTCAGTGCTCTGGCCCTGAGAGGATGTGGAAGTCATTGAAGTTGATGCGTTAGCTGCCATCCATCCGACAACGGCTTCAATTTGTTCGTCACGCAGCAGTGGGGTACGGCGAGGTCCTACAAAGCTGCGCATAAAGGACTGTTGCCTGGTAAAACTGGGGGATGCTGACTCACTGGTGCCCGCAGCAGGCACAGAATCCCCACGTCCTCTCCCTGCTAAATCCCCATGTCCTCTCCCTGCTGCAACTCCATGCCCACGACCACGTGCCTTACTCCCTGCCTTCTTCATCTTGGTAGTCTGATAAAGATAGGCAGAAAAGTAGAAAGGGGGGGCTTAGTGTGCTTATTCCTTAAAAGCTGCTAACAGGTATAAGAAACACTAATTTTATAAAGTGTGTGGACTACACTTTAATAGGAGCAAATGTTGCCTACACAACTGTCAAGTGGAGTGTTTGGTGGGAGTGTTTGGTGAACTTTATTTATTTTTTTTCCAAAAAACAAAAAGGATGTCACAAAAGATTTGAAAGTGATAGTATCACAAACTTTTTGGAGCTATTACAATGCAAGAAGGTAACCTACAATGCAAAAGATGAGGCTCCAAAAAATAGGGTAATACTAATCTGGCTGCGCCTGCAGGGCACAAGCCAGCAAAAAGGCTCCTCTATCTACTTCTATATAGTGTTTGCAACCAACCAATGTAGATGGATACGGATGGATGCACACTAATAGGAGAATTAATGAAAAATGAGCTGCAATAAAAGAGAAATATGTGTGAGGCAGTGACGCACGCTGAGCAGCCTACAAGCAGACGTGCCTGCAGGACACACTACAGCATGAGCTGCACTCACACAGCGACCTCTCAGACAGCCGTGAACAGTGCAGAGAATTGGGCACTAGCACTGAAAGGCTGCAGAAAGGCTCCGCTGTCTACTCCTATAGTGTTTGCAACCAACGTATGTGGATACGGATGGATGCACACTAATAGGAGAATGAAAAATGAGCTACAAGAAAAGAAAAATATGTATGAGGCAGTGACACACAGAGCGGCCTACAACCAGACGTAGCTGCAGGACACAATACTCAGCGTGAGCTTCACTCACACAGACCTTGCAGACAGCTGTGACTAGCGCTGCTGCAAGGCAAAAGAAAGCTACACTTATTGAGAATGTAGCCTGGGTAAAGTACAATGTGATTTGGAAAATCGCTCTCTAACTGTTCCTCACAGTCTTGAACAGCAGCCTGTCCCTAACTGAATTCACAGCATAGTGAACCCGAAATGGCGGCGGCTGCGGCTTTTATAGTGCATCATGACATCATTTCAGCAGCCAATCACAGCCATGCCATTAGTTAACATGCCTACATGCCTAACAGGATGTGCCCACACTTCAGAGGATTGTCATTGGCTGAATCAAATCAAACTGGCTCATAGCATTATGGGAACTTCCGATTCCAGTATTTGATATCCTAAAAGTATCGGAACTCAGTATCGGAATTCCGATACCGCGAATATCAGCCGATACTTGCGGTATCAGAATGCTCAACACTAGTAATTAACCAATGGCAGCACACTGATTACTATTTCTGGCCCCTCTGCCATAGGGAGGGAGCCGATGCAACGAGTATCTACTGTTGCTAGTTCCGGTTCTGTGTCTGCTCTGTATGTGTTTCTGCAGTATTCCGTCTAGTACTCTGCTTATACGGTTTGTTTCCACAGAACATCAGTGACCTGTTATTTGGCTATCCAGGATGACGGTTGTACCAGCCGCTTCAATTCCGCTTCGTCCCGCCACTCAACCATCTGAACCTCTGCACCACGCCAGTACCATTGGAGTCAGCTTCCATCTGGATACCTGAGATTATTCGGTCACCATCGGTGTCAGCTTTCACCCATATACCCGGCTCCCTCCGGTCAGCTCTATCATACCTGTATATTCTGGTTACCTTTTTGTCTCGCTGGGACAGCTGCCATGTGTCTAGGGTCTAACTGGAGGTAGCACTGTGTCCTCCCGGTACTCCATTCAGATCCTGTTCGATGGGTCTTACTACGGATACCTGGGGCTCACTAGTCTTAGCCACCCCCCGATCGAGGTTCCACTCAAAAAATAAACGAATGTGAACTTCACCACCTGTGCCTCCGTTTCCATTCATTACACACATCTTGCAGACTGGCCTTTACTTAAGTCTCAGATATTCCCCTTAAAGTGGTTTCTTCTTTTCAAAGATGATAACACCACTGAGGCTCGAAAAGGCAAAAAAAACAAACAAACAGATGATGTAGACGGCATGAGCTGCTGAGCTCAGTTGATTGACTGCAGAGGTGACAGCACTGCGGCTAATCAACAAAAACTGGGCTTCAGCCTTTGGAGCAATAATCTTTGAACCCAGAAAACCCCTTTAAAGAAAAAAATATATACATACAGTGTATATATAATTTTTTTTTAATCTAATGATTCATTTGAGTGTGACCTTGAAGCTGCTTTGATGGCTATTTTTGGTGAAGTGGATAAATCGTAATTCAGCAGTGTCATGTAAGGGTATGTGCACACGGAGTTTTTGGGCTCTGAGGATTTTGTAGTAAAAACCGCAGATAATATCTGAGGTTTTTCCCTGCGGTTTTACACCTCATAATGGATGAGGTGTGAAACTGCAGCGTTTCTGCACTAAAGAATTGACATGCTGCGGATTGTAAACCGCAGCAAAACCGCAAGGAAAAATCCGCAGCATGTGCACAGCGTTTTTTTATTTCCATAGGAAATAAAGGTACTGTACAACGCAGCAAAATCTGATGCGGACCCGCAGGTGCAGAAACGCTGCGGATCCGCAGCAGAATCCGCACCGTGTACACAGAGCCTTATTAGCAGACACATCAGCCGCAAGATCAGGGCAGTTATAAAGTGAGGGACAGGGGAAAATGTTTTCTGAACTTGTGTCCTCCGCCTCATGTGATGGAGGACTGCATATATAGGTAACTTTTGGGATATTTTTTTCATTGCTCTAAATGCAAAAATAGTTTTTCCTGCATCTATTCAGATGTGAGTGCTCGCGCCTCCGTTTAGCAAAAATAAAAATTTAGCTGCAAATGTCTACACTCCATGCAAAAATCAGCCTGCTCATACTAGTGCTGGGCAGTAAGAAAGTAATACATGAGCAGCTCTGCGCTGCCCGGAGCACTGCAGATACGGCGAGCTCCTCTGATCCTCCGCACGCTCCCCGTGTGTGCAGCACCGCCGCGTCCTCATCTTCCTCGCTACCAGCTTGGCTTCAGTCCCAGTTCTCTCTTATATATAATTAGCACACAAAGGAAAATGTGCTGCCGTGATCTGCTACATCCTCATCTGCGATACACGGCAGTAAATATTTATCATCCACGATGACGCAGCCTCCCCGGCACCGGATACCTGCAGATCCCCCAGTACCAGGCGCTGGCCCCGGGGCCACATCGCTGCAGAATCTTTCCAGATCTTAATTGGAAGCTCAGTTTCCTCTTTACAATGATGTTACATTGTGTTTCCAGCCGGTGCTGATGTTTGTGCCGTTTCCTTTATGCTCTGTTCTGTTTATGGGATGTGACTGACGTCATGCTGATTGACAGCTGGCTCCCTGCTGCCTAACCGCGGAGAGCCGGCTGTCAATCACCATGATGTATGTCGGCAGAGCAGAGTGGAAAAGCAGTTCTGTTGACGTGGAGCAGTTGAATCTCCGGCAAAAGCGGTCAATGATCGTTCTGATCCGGCGCTGGGTACAACCAGTTAGCAACTGCCTGTCTATTAGATTTTAGGCCCTTAGAAAAATAAAAAATATTTCTGGACAACCTCTTTAAATATATCTTCATTCACACACGTGGGTTTTGGATTTTTTTACGTGCAAGAAATTAAATACATCCACTGATGAAAAGTGGTCTTAGATCCGTTTTTCATTCATTTGTGTGTCTGCTTACCGTCCATGTTTGCTCCATCTTTTTTCAAATGCAAGAAAAGAATCCACTTTTCTCCTGCCTACAAGGCACTAAAAATCCAGTATCACTCAGTTGACGCTCCGATAGCGTCCGAGTGCTATCCTTTATATTTTCATGTACCCACTGATTAAAATTGATAAATTAATCTGGCCTTTTGATCCATGTCGGACAAGTCTCCATATTAATTTTTATTTTTCTGTGGACATTCCACCAAAAAAAAACTGAAGAGGTGTATGGACATGGCCGTAGATTGTAATGAGTGGAAAGGCAAGGACAGAACAGACGTGAAAAGTGGATGTCTGAGAGATCCAAAGTTTTCACCCGCCATTGCTAAAATGAATTAGCAGAAGTGCTGAGCCAAGCTTTCGTAGGGGACAGGAGGACAGCGACCAAAAATAATGCAGGTTTTCAGAGTTAAAAGTGAAGACTCATCCAGAAATATCTTAAAAAAACCCCAAACCTCTCCCACAATGGAGGAAATAAAAAAAGGGCGAATGTATAAAAAAGACTAAAATAAAAGTGTAAATTTAAATAACAAAACACCAAAAACTAGACGAAAAAAAGCACAAATCCGATAATAACCCGGCCCCTCAATCCCAGTGCGTGAAGATTTATTTGCCTCCTTCTACACAAACCGTGTCCCTATGTACTGGGGGCCACAGTGCGGAGCTGCTCCCGGTCTTTTAACCTCTTTGTGACCAGAGAGAACCAATAACTGGTCGTAATGCCCTTTTTTATGCATCTTTGCCCCCCCTTACCTCTCAGGTCCTGATGATAAGCCCGCCCCTGAGGAACTATTATACAGCGTTATTGACAACTGGAGCTACTTGTCTCAAGTGGAGAAATGCACCAGTTCGTTTCACACACAGTCGCTTGTCTGAATGAGGCCTGTTCTATTTTGTCACAGGATCCCACTGATATGAAGCTGTGTGACCCATGATGATCTCCCGAGTCCTGGATTGTCCTGGGTGAAGCAGATAACAGGATGGGGCTGACCTGTGCACACTGTGCAGTTACACGAGCTGCCATCCTCCTGACTTCACCTCGTATAAATACATTTTGGACGCAAGATGGCAGCAGCGGACGGTGCATTGCTCGGCGCTCGATTGCTTTCTTATGCTGGAGTGAGACGGGGATGGCGCCATTTTGGATGTATTTGTGTAACTGTCAGAGCGGGGACACCCGCACCCCTCTTATCATCGCCCTGGGACCGGGGCTGTCCGCGTCCTCTCCTCAGGAAGCCCGTACATATCGTTACCTGGAGGGGAGACACCCGGGGGAGTCTTCCTCCTCTCATCCGGGATGTTCTGTATAAAAACTCACGGGGATGTGAAGAAATCAACCCAAAAAGTGCTGGACCCCAAAAAGGATGTCCTGACCCGGCTGAAGCATCTGAGGATCGTGATTGGTGAGAGGCAGGGAAGGATGGATGGTCGGGGGGTCGGGTACTGGGGGGGATACATGGAGGATGGCGGGCGTCCGGGGTCTGTGATGAGCCCAAACCCCTTAAATCATCTGATCGCTGCCGATCGTACGACAGACATCAGTAATCAATAAGGAGCTGCACACCGACGATGTGAAGCAAAGCGACACCGCCCTATCTGGGTCTCTACACACTCGGGGGGCTTCCATAGGTGTCAGGGAAGAGGTTTTACCATCTCTGACGCCAACTTCTTACCCCCTTTTGGCAGGAGGACCCTCAGGCTCTGTCCCTGCACAGACTTGGCTGCATTGTGTCCGTCATCGACTTACAGGGAAGCTGTCATCTCATTTTTGGCCTATTAGATGTGGCCACCGCCATCAGGGGCTTATCTACAGCATTCTGCAGTGCTGTAGATAAGCCCCCGATGTAACCTGAAAGATAAGAAAAACGGGTTATATTATACTCACCGGGGGGCACCGCCCGTTGCGGTCGATGTCGCGGTCCAGTCCGGCGCCTCCCATCTTCATTCGATGTCATCCTTCTTGCTTCTGCCGCGGCTCCTGTGCACCGGACCTCTCTGACCTTTCCTGGCGCCTGCGCACTGCAGTACTTTACTGTGCCTGCACAGGAGCCGCGGCAGAAGTAAGGAGGAGGACGTCATCGCTAGAAGATGGGAGGCGCCGGACCGAACGCCAGGGTGAGTATAATATAACGTGTTTTTCTTATCTTTCAGGTTACATCGGGGGCTTATCTACAGCATTACAGAATACTGTAGATAAGCCCCTGATGGCGGTGGCTGCAGCCCATAGGCCGAAAATGAGGTGACAGATTCCCTTTAAAGTAATTTTTCTTGGAATAAGAAAAACGTGTCTGACGGCAGAAAATGTAGTAAACTAAAGCCATCTCCAGCACTCGCCTGCTCGTTACCCCTCTGGAGCCTCCGGTCGCCCCCGTTGATTTTTTTTTTACGTCTTGATGACATCACGTACATCCACCCACATCACCACTGCGGCCAATCACTGTCCTGAGTGGTGGGAGCGAGGTCAACGATTGGCTGCAGAGATCACATGGGTGTATGTGATGTCATCACTGCTGGGAGGTAATCAGAGCGCAGTGGGGCCGGGAGGGGGATGGGTATATATTGGGAATCTATTTATCATAGACAATATTTTGAAATCCTGGACAATCCCTTTAACTCCGACCCTTGATGTTGGAGGGAGCAGTCTGTCGCCCACCAGGAGGCGCGTTGTTTAGGACTTGGGATGAGTTCGGGTTCCTGCAGTATAACGTGGCCGTCAGTGGATGGTGCCGAGTTCCCCAGTGAGAATTACTGATGATGTTTCTCCATCAGATGATCCCATAGTTTTCATACTTTTGTGACTGATCCCACAATCCACATCGTGCATGTGTTGGTACGGGAAAGTTGCAGTTTCACCAATTTCTGCCCAGAGTAAAACAGTCATTACAGACCAGAGAGCTTTCTCCACTTTTGTGGACCTTTTTTACTTACATGAATGTATTTAGGGGCTGAAAATCAGTTTCACTAATGGGTTTCATTAAAAATGTATCACGGTTTGGCTTTTACTCTTTCCCGTCAGTCAGCGCTCACTAACATATTCTCAGTTCACTCATTCTGCAGCCAACATTAGACAGTGTAACACAGAGGCTGTAGGACACAACGAAATGAAACCCAATTATAAAAGTAATTTTTAGCCCCAATTACATGCATTCACGTAACAAAAAAATTTGAAAAAATTCTCCCCAAAGGCAGACAACCCTCTTAAAGTTGTACAACGCCATTTATGGAGTAAAGTATTAGGCTAGGTTCACTCTGACATAAAACTTGACACTAAAGTAAAAAAGATACAGGAAAAAAATGCCTCCTAAAGAAAAAATAGTTTCCAGAAGTAAATTCCCGTCAAACATTTCATAAGGTTTTTCTGCCTCCGAAAACCTCAGTGTGAACTCAGTCTTCTTACTTTTGGAGACAAATCCTTGGGTCTGCTTAGGGTCAATCCTCATCCCCTCAAAATCTTGCGTACACGGGAAATCAGTGATGTTGCGTCTCTCCCGGTGATTTCTTGTAGTTTCCAGCTTTGGTCACTCTGGAGACTTGGATTTAGAATTTTTCTGATTGGAAAATATGTTTCTCCACCTGACCGTCATCCATAGCAATACAACATGTGATGGCAGCAATCGGCCGCCATGGTCACGGGAGTCATTATGGATGATTGGTGTTTCCCAGTCCAGGAGTCCTGCAGGATAGTTGGTGAGTTGCCAGTGCACTGCGGGGGTCCAGCTTTATAGTTTTCTTCCTCTTGAGGTCTATGGAGCTTCTCATATTGTGAGGGACATTTAGGTCTGTTTTGTATAGTTTTTGTAATTTTGTCCTTTTCTGGAAATATTTTGATGATGACTCTTTGCAGTATTTAGTAGACAAGGAAGTTATGAAGAGTGTATGACTGCACTTCAGGACATCTATGATCACCCCGTGTGTTGAGGTTACACACGTGGTCAAAATTGTTGGTACCCCCCAATGACAGAAAAACCCACAATGGTGATGGAAATAACTTGAATCTGACAAAAGTAATAATTAATAAAAAATCTATGAAAATGAACAAATGAAAATCAGACATTGCTTTTCAGCCATGCTTCCACAGAATTTAAAAAATAAAACTCATGAAATAGGCCTGGACAGAAATGATTGTACCCCTGAAAATAATGTGACAAGAGGGACATGTTAAACCACGGTGTGTCCACTAATTAGCATCACAGGTATCTACAATCTTGGAATCAGTGAGTGGGCCTGTATAGAGGGCTACAGATACTCACTGTGCTGTTTGGTGACATGGTGTGTATCACACTCAACATGGACCAGAGGAAGCAAAGGAAAGAGTTGTCTCAGGAGTGTAGAAAGAAAATTATAGACAAACATGTTAAAGATAAACGTTATAAGACCATCTCCAAGCAGCTTGATGTTCCTGTGACTACAGTTGCACATATTATTCAGAAATTTAAGCTCCATGGGACTGTAGAAAACCTCCCTGGACGTGGCTGCAGGAGGAAAATTGATGACAAATCAAAGAGACGGATAATACGAATGATAACGAAAGAGCCCAGAAAAACCTAAACAAATTAAAGGTGAACTTCAAATTCAAGGAACATCAGTGCCAGATCACACCATCCGTCGTTGTGTAAGCCAAAGTGGACTTCATGGGAGACTACCAAGGAGGACACCATTGTTGAAAAAAATCATAAAAAAGCCAGCCTGGAAATTGCCATTCTACATGTTGACAAGCCACAAAGCTTCTGGGAGAATGTCCTATGGACAGATCAGACAAAATGGAACTTTTTGGCAAGGCACATCAGCTCTATGTTCACAGACGGAAAATGAAGCATATCAAGAAAAGAACAATGTACCTACTGTGAAGCATAGAGGAGACTCTTTAAGTGTTCTGGGGCTGCTTTGCTGCATCTGGCTAGAATCTGCAGGGTACAATGAAATCTCAAGACTATCAAGGGAATCTAGAGAGAAATGTGCTGCCCAGTGTCAGAAAGCTGGTCTCAGTCACAGGTCATGGGTCTTGCAAAAGGATAATGACCCAAAACACACAGCTAAAAACACCCAAGAATGGCTAAGAGGAAAATATTGGACTAATCTTAAGTGGCCTTCTATGAGCCCTAACCTAAATCCTATTGTGCATCTTTGGAAAGAGCTCAAACATGCCGCCTGGAAAAAGAAACCTTCAAACACGAGACAACTGGAGCAGTTTGCGCTTGAGGAGTGGGCCAAAATACCTGTCGAGAGGTGCAGAAGTCTCATTGACAGTTACAGGAATCGTTTGATTACAGTGATTGCCTCAATAGGTTGTGCAACAAAATATTAAGTTAAGGGTACCATCATTTCAATCCGGGCCTATTTCATGAGTTGTATTTTTTTTTTTTTTTTTTTTTTTTTTTTTAATTCTGTGGAAGCATGGTTCAAAAGCAATATCTGACTTTCATTTGTTCATTTTCATATATTTTTGATTTATTATTACTTTTGTCAGATTCAAGTTATTTATGTGACCATTGTGGGTTTTTCTGTCATTATACGAGGGGTACCAACAATTTTGACCACGTGTGTATGTATGGCTGCACTTCAGGATATGTATGATCACCCCATGTGTTGGGTTGTGTATGGCCGGACTTCAGGACATCTATGATAACCCTGTGTTGGGTGTCATGATTCCTAAGGACGTTGTCAGCCCAGCCGCCCTATAGGATCAGGAGCATGCTGAGCTTTCAGTATTCTGAATGTCATCTCTAGCTGGGCCTGTGGGGTTTAGAACATTGACAGTTGTAGCTTAGCTCAAATGGTGTGCGTGCTTTGTGCCCTAAGTTCTTTATATTCTCATGTTTCTTGCCCGACCTTAGATTTGCCTTTGACCATACGTTCATTTGTCTTGACCCGCTACCCTCTTGGAATTCTGATCCTGGACATTGACATGACTACGCTTTTGTCTCTCCCCTCTGTTTATGACGTACTCTCCCGCTCTTTACCTCAGACTCCTTGACTTCTCTGACTAACTGCTTATCCATGAGAAGTGACGCAGCATCACATTAGGGTAAAGTGTGACCAGAGTTCAGGACACCTATGATTACCCTTTGTGTTGGGGGTAGAGTTGAGCGACTTTGGTCGGATCGGGTTTCATGAAATAAAATTTGTTTCAGATGAAACTGGTCTGACTAGGGCAAAAAAAGTCGGCGTTTCGTCCGAAACCCGACCCCAATGCAAGTCAAAGGGGAATAAAAGTCGGCATTGAGCGGATGATATTCATCCACTCAATGCCGACTTTTATTCCCCATTGACATGCATTGGGGTCGGGTTTCGGACGAAACTCCGACTTTTTTTTGCCCTAGTCGGACCTGTTTCATCTGAAACAAATTTTGTTTCATGAAACCCGATCCGACCAAAGTCGCTCAACTCTAGTTGGGGGTCAAGAATGGCCGCACTTGAGAATATCTGTGATCACCATCCGTGAGACGTGACTCCGCTTTGCATTAGGGTCTTGCTTGGCCGAAGTTCAGAATTTCTATGTTGACCCCATTTGTTGGGGTCATATGTAGCCGGAGCACAGGACATCTATGATCACTCTGTGTTTGATCATGTGTGGCCGCACTTTAGGACATCTGTGATCACCCGATGTGTTGAGTTCGTGTCTGGTTAGTCTTGAGGGTTTCTATGATCACCCTTTGTGTTGTGTTGTGTGTATCTGAACTCCAGGACATTAAAAAATGACTTATTGTATAAATCAGATTTTTATGTTAAATGATTAAAATTTTTGCCAGCTTTGCTCACACATTAGCATCTGTATTTAAAATAAAAAGTACAAATCTTACAATTTTGACATTGATCACTGGGGATTATGTAGACTTGTAACTTCCT
Organism: Dendrobates tinctorius; assembly: GCF_039654945.1. Lineage (NCBI taxonomy): Eukaryota > Metazoa > Chordata > Amphibia > Anura > Dendrobatidae > Dendrobates > Dendrobates tinctorius. Next base: position 1,643,757 of record NW_027361674.1, read on the forward strand.
GTTTCAGGAAACAACACATGTACATAGCCACAAATGTCAGACAGACACCGGCTCTGTGTTTTCTATTAATGTGTCTAATGAGCGTGTGCAAAGGTAAGTATGAATGGAAGGGGAGCAGGTCAGCTGTGACATCGCCTATTGTGAATGATCTATATAGAGGTGTTGCCTACCTCTGCTGATAAAGAGACTGCTGGAAACTCTTGCTAAAAAATAAAAACACTGGACATATGAGTCTAGTGTGAAAATCACAAGATTACTGTTTTTTTAAAAATAATGTTATATGAAAAAAAACATTGGCAAAACTAAAAAAATGTAGAACGAAAACCTGCTTTAAACAACAGGTATTATGAATGGGTCACCGAGGAGGATGGCAGGAACAGGCTAAGCCACCAGAAAACCAGAGAAGTTGGTAACTAAGCAGATTGCAGACCCCTGATCCTATCAACACAACTAGCAGTAGCCGTGGAGCGTTCCTACGATGCCCTAGACGCCTCGGCACAGCCGGAGAACTAACTAAGCCTAAAGCCAGAAAGGTGAAATCTAAACTGCTCGGAGCAGATCTCCAAAGGAATAGACAGCCCCCAAACATATATTGTCGGTGAGACAAGATGAGACACAAACACCGGCAGAGAACAGACTGAGCAAACGGTGGGGCCCAAGCTGCCTAGACAGGACAGAAAAGATACTGTCTGCAATCACGCACAAAACCCTAAAAAAATCCAACACATCTGATATACAAAAAACCCGACGCCACTCGACCTCACCCCCGCTAGATCAACACTCTGGTATGAACTGAAAGCTAAGCAAAAGATACTAACATAACAGGGGACTGAACAAACTGACACAAGCTGTAACATATGAGCGGGGCTCAGTGCTGCCCCCAGCAGGGAGTATGCTGAACCATAGCAACAAAGTAGAAAGTAAAAAAAAAAGTCACAACCAGATTAGATGCAAAGGATTAACAAAAGAATCACTTAACTGAACCATGCAGATCAGGCAGGAGACAAAAGAACTCCAAATGCACAAGAAGGAAATCACCAGCAACCACCAAGGGAAGCCTGCTCAATTATATGCTCCCAGCCAGTAATCCTAGGTTCCTAATTATCGTCGTCAGGTGGCAAACATACATCAACCTGGCCAGCTCCACTACTCCCAGTAACCACCAGAGGGAGCAGATGGAGCTTAGGCTCAGAAGTCCGAGCAAGGGAATTCAACAAATAGGTCATTAATTTCTCACGACTCTTTTTAAAGATGGCACCAAACGTAATGGGGAATGTGGGAATGAAACGTCATCTCCCACACAATCCTTATGACAAGTGCTAGAACAGAGCGCCATTATGTGTGATAATGGAGAACGTGTCTTCCTGAATATCCAGTGAGAGAACCTGTATAGCAGAGGCTTATGGAAAATGGAGACTGATACATTATTAATCCCCTTAATTTTCCATGAGTCGTCCCTGTATGACATGTCAGCTGGCGCACATGAGATATATATATATATATATATATATATATATATATATATATATATATATACCCCCTGTTTGATGGCAGCGCTGTCAGCCCCTCCTAGGGAACCTCCCGCTGGGACAAATGGGAATATAGTTGTTTGTTACCCAAAAAAGAATTAAAGATCGTTCCCCTGCCAAAGGAATATCAGTTGTTTGTGTAACATTGATGTTCACTGGAATAACAAATTTGGAAGCATTAAATGGAAGCAGTCGTCAGAAAATGACCTGCTGTTTAAATCAGGTTTATATACAGTGGGGCAAAAAAGTGTTTAGTCAGTCAGCAATAGTGCAAGTTCCACCACTTAAAAAGATGAGAGGCGTCTGTAATTTACATCATAGATAGACCTCAACTATGGGAGACAAACTGAGAAAAAAAAATCCAGAAAATCACAGTCTGTTTTTTTTTCATTTTATTTGCATATTATGGTGGAAAATAAGTATTTGGTCAGAAACAAAATTTAATCTCAATACTTTGTGATATATCCTTTGTTGGCAATGACAGAGGTCAAACGTTTTCTGTAAGTCTTCACAAGGTTGCCACACACTGTTGTTGGTATGTTGGCCCATTCCTCCATGCAGATCTCCTCTAGAGCAGTGATGTTTTTGGCTTTGCGCTTGGCAACACGGACTTTCAACTCCCTCCAAAGGTTTTCTATAGGGTTGAGATCTGGAGACTGGCTAGGCCACTTCAGGACCTTGAAATGCTTCTTACGAAGCCACTCCTTCGTTGCCCTGGCGGTGTGCTTTGGATCATTGTCATGTTGAAAGACCCAGCCACGTTTCATCATCAATGCCCTTGCTGATGGAAGGAGGTTTGCACTCAAAATCTCACGATACATGGCCCCATTCATTCTTTCATGTACCCGGATCAGTCGTCCTGGCCCCTTTGCAGAGAAACAGCCCCAAAGCATGATGTTTCTACCACCATGCTTTACAGTAGGTATGGTGTTTGATGGATGCAACTCAGTATTCTTTTTCCTCCAAACACGACAAGTTGTGTTTCTACCAAACAGTTCCAGTTTGGTTTCATCAGACCATAGGACATTCTCCCAAAACTCCTCTGGATCATCCAAATGCTCTCTAGCAAACTTCAGACGGGCCCGGACATGTACAGGCTTAAGCAGTGGGACACGTCTGGCACTGCAGGATCTGAGTCCCTGGTGGCGTAGTGTGTTACTTATGGTAGGCCTTGTTACATTGGTCCCAGCTCTCTGCAGTTCATTCACTAGGTCCCCCCGCGTGGTTCTGGGATTTTTGCTCACCGTTCTTGTGATCATTCTGACCCCACGGGGTGGGATTTTGCGTGGAGCACCAGATCGAGGGAGATTATCAGTGGTCTTGTATATCTTCCATTTTCTAATTATTGCTCCCACAGTTGATTTCTTCACTCCAAGCTGGTTGGCTATTGCAGATTCAGTCTTCCCAGCCTGGTGCAGGGCTACAATTTTGTTTCTGGTGTCCTTTGACAGCTCTTTGGTCTTCACCATAGTGGAGTTTGGAGTCAGACTGTTTGAGGGTGTGCACAGGTGTCTTTTTATACTGATAACAAGTTTAAACAGGTGCCATTACTACAGGTAATGAGTGGAGGAAAGAGGAGACTCTTAAAGAAGAAGTTACAGGTCTGTGAGAGCCAGAAATCTTGATTGCTTGTTTCTGACCAAATACTTATTTTCCACCATAATATGCAAATAAAATGAAAAAAAAACACAATGTGATTTTCTGGATTTTTTTTTCTCAGTTTGTCTCCCATAGTTGAGGTCTACCTATGATGTAAATTACAGACGCCTCTCATCTTTTTAAGTGGTGGAACTTGCACTATTGCTGACTGACTAAATACTTTTTTGCCCCACTGTATGTGTATATATATATATATATATATATATATATATATATATATATATATATATATACACTATTTCTATTACAAATAAAAAAGGGACTTGCAATGTTCACACCAGCTACTAGAGACTTTTTAGACTCCAGCTTCCTGTTTCAGGAAACAACACATGTACATAGACACGAGGAACAGATCCCTACCTTATCTCTTGTATTGATGTGTCTCATGAGCGTGTGCAGAGGTCATTGTGGGAGCAAGGACAGCTGCCCGCTCATTTATTGATATTGTTAGATCTTGTGTTATCAGCTGTGTATAGACATGTTACCTGTCACTGTGAACCTGTCTCTGATGATAAGGAAAATGCTGAAATGACAGTATGAAACAAAAAAAATGTCTCCAGTGTGAAAAAAAAGATCATGATATAAAAAATATATTTTTTCCTCTGCTCTCCTGAGTATTGTGTTTTTTCTTTTCTCATATCCTCCATAGGGTTCCAGAGATCTGGGCAGTTATATTTAGTGGTAATATAGTCTTTGCAAGGGGGCGAGGCTCACAGTGCCATGATGTAGAGTGGCTTAAAGACACGCCCCAGAGGATCCCGAGGGCGCAGCCCCAGAGGAACCCGAGGGCGCAGCTCCAGAGGATCCTGAGAGCACCACCACTCTATAAAGCCTTTTTTAATCTGTTTCATCCATTTTTCTCAATAAACTGATTGAAGTTTCTTGAATGGGTGAATCTTGGACCAAAGTAGAACATGTCTGTGTTTTTCCTTTTGCGGGTCATCGGCGATGTGTGAATAGGCTCATTAGGGCATACTGCACATCTTGCAGATTGGCCTTTACTTAAGTCCCAGATATTCCCCTTAAAGGGGTTTCTTTCAAATACGATAACACCTGTCACAGGCCCACCGCTGACACCGGAATGTCACGGATGGAGGGGGATGTGACGCACTGCCGACAAACGGCTATCATAGGCACAGGGGGGCTTATCCTAGTTATCCCACTGCTAGCACCATGTGATAAAAAAACAGAAAGCTAGTCTTGCCCTAACAATTTATCGCAGGGGGGTTTGTTATGATTGGGTCACCGAGGAGGAAAGCAAGACCAAGCTAAGCCACAGAAAACCAGAGAGGTTGGTAACTAAGCGGATTGCAGACCCCTGATCCTATCCAAACAACTTGAAGTAGCCGTGGAGCGTACCTACGATGATTCTAGACGCCTCGACACAGCCGGAGAGCTAACTAAGCCTAAAGCAAGAAAAGGGCAATCTAAACTGCCCCAGTGCAGACCCCAAAGGAATAAATAGCCCCTGATCAGCTCCATTGCCTCCTGTAACCACCAGAGGGAGCCAGGAAAGAGAACTCGCGACCCCTTTGTCAATATAACCAGCTCCACTGCCTTTACTAGTAACCAGAGGTAAGCCTGAAAGTGAATTCACAACGGGTTATTTTGGTTGTCCCACCACTGCCCACAATACTTCACGAAACTTTTCAGTTCCACTTTGGAACTCACAGCTCTCTGGTGTCCCCCTTACCCTCAGGTCAATCAGGGAACTGCACCTGGGATAATTGGTCACCGGCCGGCTGCTACAATGAGGTCTGGCCTCCCGGCATGCTGCAGTGAGGGAATTATAAAATGCTCTGGCCGCAGCCACCCAATTAGCTTATAAAATCCCTTCCGTCACTCTCAGATTTACCCAGGGCCCAGATTACACTTTGCTGCCACCAGCTCCAGAGTTTCTCTGATTAAGTTATAAACTTAATAGAGGGGTTCGAAGCCAACCCAATTCAGTAGCAATGATCTTAAAGGCACGTGTTCATTTTTAGAGCATGAAGACAGACTAATAAGTTTTATAATTTATTCCCAAAAGGTGGGCGGTGATGACACATAAAAGATGTTACAAAGTTGAGACAGTAGATATGTCCAATGCAAATATAAAATAAAAGGGATTAAAATAGATATTCAACACTTAGAGTTGCCTAGATGGTCTTTAGGCTAACCATGTGGGGAGGATGCAGAGCCACACAGCGCCCTGCATCTGAGGTCCTTTTGGCATCAAGCCTCCAGCTCGAATGACTGCTTTTTGGGGGGAATACCTTGTAGCTTTGGGTTTGTGACATCACGAAAGGGGCCGATCGGTATGTTCCTCCTCCTGCTCTAGGAGTTACAATTCTGACTACAAAACTTATAATGACTATTTTGCAGAGGGTACCTTGTATAATAATGCACAAGTTATCATTTTCTTTAGCCTATCGCAGACAATAATTAAAGACCAAACATGCAGTAATTATGTCCCACCGTTTAGGAGGAATCCAGTTCTCGGTTTCTGTGGGTGCTGGAACCGTGAAAATTATGGGCCAGAACGCTGGGTGGATGCATTTTGCAGAAATTTAATTTTCATATCTCTGCCGTGTATGGTTTTCGCGATCCAGCCTCTTGAATATTACACATACTAATATCCAGCTGCATAGTACTTCAAACAAAGACATTCTTCCCCCTTAACTTAATTAACATTCCTTAGCTGTGGAGCGGAGAATGGTTGCACAGGAAGCATCTGGTGTAGGGTTACAAGCAGGCACATAGCTGCGGTGTGAGTGTAAGGCCTCTTTCACACTTCAGTTTTTTACAATCCGTCACAATCCGCCAGGTTTTGAAAAAAAACGGATCCTCAATTTTCTTTTGAGGATCCGTTTTTTGCCCCATTGACTTTCATTAATGGCGGATTGTGACGGATTGCTGTCTGTTGTATCCGTTTTTTTTTGAGGATCTGCCAAAAGTTTCTGTCCGTCACCATCCTCAAAGATTTCAAAACGGCGCTTGCAACGTTTTTTTCTCTGGCGGATCCTCCAGACACTCATTTAACCCGAAATTCTTTCTGGGTGCTGGACAAAAAAAAATTCTCTCTCTCTCTCTCTCTCTCTCTCTCTCTCTCTCTCTCTCTCTCTCTCTCTCTCTCTCTCTCTCTCTCTCTCTCTCTCTCTCTCTCTCTCTCTCTCTCTCTCTCTCTTCTCCCCCCCCCCCCCCCTTCCCGGCCAGCGTTTCCTTTAAATTTCCTCATTTTCAGGATCCGTCTGAAAACGGATCCTGTGGCATCCGTTCACATCAGTTGAGAACGGATCCGCTTGTCTTGACTTTTTGGCGGATTTGAACTGATGCAAAAAACTGAAGTGTGAAAGAGGCCTAAGCTGTGGGTGAAAAGAGGAGGGGTCGCATCTATGTGACAGGCTGGTTCTCATCTGTAATGTAATAATCAGGGAACCTTAAGTCATACCTTACAGTCATATCTTCTTATCATTACAATTACAACACCACTGAGGCTCGGAGAGGCAAAAAAAAACCCCAAACAGATGTCACGAGCTGCTGAGCTCAATTGATTGGCTCCATCAACAAAAACTGGGCTTGAGCCTTTGGAGCAATAATCTTTGAACCCAGAAAACCCCTTTAAAGAAAAAAATATATACAGTATAAACATATTTTTTTTTTTTTTATTCTAATGATTCATTTGAGTGTGACCTTGAAGCTGCTTTGATGGCTATTTTTGGTGAAGTGGATAAATAGTAATTCATCTGTGTCATGTTATTAGCAGACACATCAGCTGCAGGATCAGGCCAGTTATAAAGTGAGGGACAGGGGAAAACGTTTTCTGAACTTGTGTCCTCCGCCTCATGTGATGGAGGGCTGTGAATGTAGGTAACTTTTGGGATATTTTTTTCAATGCAAAAATAATTTTTCCTGCATCTATTCAGATGTGTTTGCTCGTGCCTCCGTTTAGGAAAAAAAAAAATTGGTTGCCAAAGTCTACACGCCATGCAAAAATGATGTTAAGCATGAGTTAAAATCAGCCTGCTCATACTAGTGCTGGGCAATAAGAAAGTAATAAATGAGCAGCTCTGCGCTGCCCGGAGCACTGCAGATACGGCGAGCTCCAGTGATCCTCCGCATGCTCCCGGTGTGTGCAGCACCGCCGCGTCCTCATCTTCCTCGCTACCAGCTTGGCTTCAGTCCCAGTTCTCTCTTATATGTAATTAGCGCACAAAGGAAAATGTGCTGCCGTGATCTGCTACATCCTCATCTGCGATACACGGCAGTAAATATTTATCATCCACGATGACGCAGCCTCCCCGGCATCGGATACCTGCAGATCCCCCAGTACCAGGTGCTGGCCCCGGGGCCACATCGCTGCAGAATCTTTCCAGATCTTAATTGGAAGCTCAGTTTCCTCTTTACAATGATGTTACATTGTGTTTCCAGCTGGCGCTGATGTTTGTGCCGTATGTAACACCTGACGACGATTGTTATCGTGTCCTCCAGGCACTTTAACCATTTTTTACCTTACCCGACATATTGGGCCAATACTTTTTTAGTCCTGGTTCTTTTCTTTTTATATCGGCTGCATTTTTTTCTTACTTATAGGATGATTTTTCTGTAGGTTTCATGGCTTTATTGGATAAACGACCAAGTCTAGGTCTTAACGACTAGCCATTTCTGCCCTTCACTAATCTATGGCGGCACAGAAAAGTCACTGACCTCTCCTAACAGCGATTCTGCGGCTTCTGCTGACTTCACGGTGACAGAGCAGCAGCTTGTTTTACGCTCTATTCTGTTTATGGGATGTGACTGTTGACGTCATGCTGATTGACAGCTGTCTCTCTGCTGCCTAACTGCGGGGAGCCGGCTGTCAATCAGCATGATGTACTGTAGATTGATATATCTGTAATGTATCCGTCCTGGACCTCCCATAAGAACTGGAAAGGTAACAATATTAGGAGTCCGTGAAAAAATTCTGTAGGGCTCTGCCCCTTGACTCAGTACCCCTAGAACTCCTCTGCATCCTTCACAGAATGGTGATGATTCATTCATACGTGCTCATTCAGGGATTTTTTTTTTCTTTCACTTTTCAGTGGTCAGTTGATTTTACAAAAAGAAGAGAACAAAAATCCCTTATATCAATCACTCCGCCTGATTCAGCTCAAAGTGAGTTGAATAATGTCCTCTGTCACATACAGAGGACCACACCTAACGGAACCCCTCATCAATCAGGGATTTATTTATCTCTTATACTCAATTACTCATCTCTCATCTCATTATTTATTATTATTATTATGCATTTATATAGCGCCATTTATTCCATGGCGCTTTACATGTGAAAAGGGGAAATATAGACAAGTGTAATATATACAAGAATAACAAACAAGTGTAAGACAAGGGACACACAAGTACAAAAGGAGAGGGGACCCTGCCCGCGAGGGCTCACAGTCTACAGGGATGGGTGAGGATACAGTAGGAGAGGGTAGAGCAGGTCGCGCGGTGGTTCAGTAGACCGAGGATTATTGCAGGCTGTAGGCTTGTCGGAACAGGTGGGTCTTCAGGTTCTTCTTGAAGGTTTCCGTTGATGGTGAGAGTCTGATGTGTTGCGGCAGGGAGTTCCAGAGTATGGGGGAAGCACGGGAGAAGTCTTGTATGCGGTTGTGGGAAGAAGAGATAAGGGGGGAGTAGAGAAGGAGATCTTGGGATGATCGAAGGTTGCGTGCGGGTAGGTACCTAGAGACCATGTCACAGATGTATGGAGGAGACAGGTAACCTTATTCAGAGGTTCTCATAGACATACATACAAGGACTCACACAGCCTGCCTATTTTGCACTTTGAAATTAACACAACTTATGAAACTACACCAGTGTCCACTGACACTCTGAGAACACCAAAGCTAACTTCTTAAACAAGAACAACAAAAACCACAGCCTTATACAAAATACAGCCTCATATGATTCACTGCCAATCCAAAATGACCAAAGTAACAACACTGCACAGAGCGTCTATCCCAGCTCTGTGATACACTGTACACAACCAGTTAGCATATTGCCATATTGACAGATAATACAGATGACAATTATTATCTTATTACTCTATTATGCAACTCTCATACGGACATACTCACTGGTGATGTAGGTTCTTTTGAACCGTGTTGTACACTCTTTACCCAGAGAAATGGAGAGATCGAGAGAGAGTGATTGCAAATGCAAAACAATGTATTTGCAAAACAATGTAAGAATAAAATTTCTCACCTTGATGCACCTGGATTTTGCATGTCTAATCTCCCAGGAAGTTCCCACATACGGATTCCAAATAGGCTGGTTACCACTGTCCCTGTTAGGGCGCCAAAACTTTTGTAGCAGTTTTTTTTCTGACCCAAAGTCAGGCATGCCAGATCACCAGTGAGGCCAAATTAGGAGTTTATGCCCTTAATTTACAAGCGCTTGGAGAAAAAAATAAACTGCACACATGTTGTGAGCAAGTCACTTTATCTGACCTAATGAAACACAAGGCAATATTTTATACCATTTACAATAAATGTAACTATGTAGCTCATGTAGCCCCCACCGTTTACCCAGGGTCATACCTTGTTTACCATGTACCCAGACCACGTTGCTGACTATTGAGAACATATATGATTACAAGCAATAGGCAAATAAAGAATTAAGACAGTTAAAGGCAAACCATTAACCCTTCTATATCACCCATTTTATGAGCGTTTCTGAACAATGTAGGAAAATCTATTCGGACATGAGCCCATTGCTTGTGAGAAATGTTCTCTACTGCAGTGATTTACTATTGAAGTCCCTTTGGCCTACAGGAAGGAAGTTCTGCCTTTCTTATGGTAGGGATCACAATCCCTGCAAGTTAAGAAATGCTCAATTTGTCTCTTCAGCAGCTCAGAGCACTGCAGTCTCCTTACTTCTTGGTAGCTTGAGGGGGAGTTGGCTGTTGCTCCTCTCTGAGTGACAGTTTTGGTGAGTAGTTTCATTCTACTATAACGTATTACTGATCTGTCATTGACTTTGAAAAAATACTTAGCTCAGGAAAGTTGGAGCTGTGATTAGGAGAACTGCTCTGGAAACTGTCAATGCTGAAGGTAGGAGGACTATCATTCTACCGGATTGAAAAGATCAGCTTGATCAGGAGCTGTCATGGACGGGAGTGACAAACTGCTGTGTAGGAATCAATAGGCTGGAGAAAGCTGACTGGGATGTTAGGAATTAACTCCTCCTGGAATGCAACTATTGCGCACATTCTGCCAGACTCTAGTGGCTGAGCTCCATGGAAACTAGATATACTCTATGTAAGATAAAAGCTCTCAAAGCAGGAGAATGACAGCAGATAGAAGAAGCAAATTAACTGCAAACTTGATTGTTTTTATACACTCTTTCTAATTAAAGCAGTTTAATAACATGAGAATACAACTTTAATGGAGTTAGGATGTGTGATCAGGTGATTGCTGGGAGTGTAAACCTTTTTTCGGGTACCTTCATAGTAATATGAAGAAGTGCTGCCCTGGTGTATATATCATGTCAAGCCTAAAATCGAATTCCTTTGAATTTTGGAATATGATGGGAACTAGAGTATCATTAGACATGACAAAAGTGGTCAGTGTGCACATTGATGGAACGTAATGGTACACAGAAACCCCCTCAATTGCCATCAAAAGGGATAGGTTTTTTTTTTCTGGCAACTAAACCACTAAAATCTATAGTACAGGCATGATTTATAAGGGGGTAAGTCTCCTTTATACCTGTGGTTCAGTTAGCATTTTGGGGGCGACACACTTCATTTAGAGACCTGTGTTGCTAGACTTGCTTTTGGGCCCACGTGCGTTAAGTTGACATCACGGGGCACGGTGACCGGTCTGTAAACTTATTCATGTCCTCTCTTTCCTTGCAGAAAACACCGAATCTATTGACCTCAAGCAGTTTTTTTTTAACAAAACTTCTCGAACATCTACTATGTTTTCTTTGAAAATTTTGTGATCATCGAGACGTCTTTGAAACAGAAAGGTAAGACTTGAAATGTTCAGTTTTACTCCTTGTAGTAACGTGCCTTGCTTTCTCTTCATGTTGGGCCTTGTAACATTATGCTGCATATGGTCCTCTGTGTCCATCTAGCACAGTTCTTCATTTACATCTTATGTGATTTGTGGGTACGGAGGAGCCTTTCCTACTTCCCAGATCTGTTCCCTTCAATGTGGAAAGCTGCACTTAGTAGGTGTTCTCCATTGAGCTAAGAGTGGCTGGACATGGGGGAGGTCGGGAGGACAGCAGTCTAGTACGCGCCTACCTTCAGGTGAGCTGGATCGGTTCGTGATTTTTACGGGCTATCTCTGGACAATATGGGGGATGTCGGGACAGCGGTCTAGTGTGCGTCTACCATCAGGTGAGTTGGATCTGATTCTTACAGGTTATCTCTAGGAAATATGGGGGATGTCTGGACAGCGGTCCAGTGCGTGCCCACCATAAGGTGAGCTGGATCAGTTGGTGATTCGTACAGGCTATCTCCAGGCAATATGGGGGAGGTCGGGTTAGCAGTCAAGTGCGTAACCACCATTAGGCGAGCTGGATCTGTTGGTGATTCTTGTGGGCTATCACTGGACAATATGGAAGAGGTGGGACAGCAATCTAGTGCACGCCCACCATCAGTCAAGCTGGACTTGTTAGTGACTGGTACGGGCTATCTCTGGGAGATATGTTGGAGGTCAGGACAACGGTCTAGTGCGCGTCCACCATCTGACGATCTCGATCTGTTGGTGATTCTTATGGCCTATCTCTAGGCAATATGGGGGAGGTCGGGACAGCGGTCTAGTGCGCGGCACCATCAGGTGAGCTGGAACTGTTGATTTTTATGGGTTATCTCTGGGCAATATGGAGGAGGTGGGACAGCGATCTACCCACCATCAGATGAGTTGGATCTGTTGGTGGTTCTTACGGGCTATCTCTTGGTAATTAATTGCATTCATCATTATCAACTATAGAGCACTTTTTTTTGTTCTTTTCATCGTTCCCTTCTTCCATCATGTATAACATACACAAATTTGGCAAACAGGTGCTAACATTCCCATCTGACACAGCCCAATCAGTGCTGACAGCAGCACAAAATGTAAGAACACATAATGATGAAAAATTAAGTAGTAACGCCCAATTGTCAAGTTATTCAAAGTTTTTCCAAGAGGAACGGAATAACTCGGAGCTTTAAGACTAGTTGCTCCGGCTCTCTTGCTGTATGTAAGGAGAGCCAATAGGCCATATTTTATGTATTAGAGCATTTCTTGAAGTTTCGCTTTTACCTTTAGGCCACAAGTCTCAGCGTGAAGAGCTCGATGCCATCCTCTTCATATTCGATGTAACAATACATGTTCTAACATAAACGTTCTGGGTTCCCTAGTTTGGGCCATGGTTGCTTAGTGGCGAACTAAAACTGATTTACCCACAAAATGCATTCATCACCTGTACTCATGATGGATGATGCTGGAGGTCTGACTATTGGGACCCTGGTGGTCCTGAGAATGAGGAGCCCAGATTCTCTGGTATGAATACAGCAGTGGTGAGCATGCTTTCTCGGTGCTCCCTCCACATCTATGGAGCTGAATGAGATAGCCAGTCTGTCATTGCCATAGTGGATCAGTTTGTTCTCCATACAGGTAACCCATTTTTCTCTCTCACCCATGACAGCACCACGGAGAGAGGGGATCCGCCCTTCAGGGATAGGAATCTACAGATAAAAGGGCGGTACCTCTCCTCCGCCTTCAGTTGGGTTCCTGTCCCTGACGGAGGGACCCACAGTACGGCGTACCTGTTAATGGAGCCGGGGCCGGCCTGTCCGGGGATCGGCAGCGGGGAGGCCCCTGTCGCGGCAGGTGCGGTACCCGAAGCCGCCACCGCCGGGGCCGATGCGGGCTGCCAGGTGAGCGGGGGGGAAACGCCGGAGTCGCCGCTCCGGAGAGGAGATCGGGGCTCTGCGGGGCCCGATGGGCCCGATGGAAGGGGGCAGCGCCATGGTACGGAGAGTACCAAGATGGCCGCTGCCCCGGAAGTAGAGAAGACGACTTCCGGGTCCCGGGACCAGGCGCATGCGCAGGAGCGAGATCCCCGTCCAGCGCGTGCAGGTGGAGCGGTGACGTCACGGGGCGGTAAATTTAAAAGTGGTGAGGCGCAGAAGCTCCTGGCTGGAAGCGATCCTGATAATGGAGGATAGCGACCAGCAACAGGAGCAGCATGCCAGGCAGCAGCTGAAGCAGCAGCAGCAGCACCTCCAACACCACCACCGACAGAAGGAACGAAGCATGGAGAGCCGTTCCAGCAGTCACTCCACGCGGCGTAGTACGTCAGCAGCGAGGAGCAAAACGCCACCAGGAGATCAGCCTATACAGGACCTGACTCCGTCTCCCGAACCGGTACCTGCAGCCGCGCGCCTTTTTGGGGTAAGTGATCTTCGTGAATGTTCACTGTTGTAATACAAATCCCTCTCCCTTATTAGGGAAAAAAGAAGGCAAAAAAGAACAGGGAGTGTCCCACTTGCACTAAACCCCTACCGGTATCATGGGAGAAAAAACTATGCGAGTCCTGTACAAAAGAGATTGTTTGTCAGGAGACTCCGGATTTCGCATCTGACCTAAGGGCCGCAATTAAATCAGAGGTCCAGAGTGCCCTCGAATCCCTTAAACATAAGGATAAAACGAGGAAAAAAGACGCGGTAGAAACCTCCCAGTCAGATTCTTCCACATCGGGAGAAATCTCGTCTAAATCCTCAGAATTCGGCTCCTCATCCTCAGACGAGGAAACAGGAGGACGCCATTGTTTTCCACTAGAAGAGGTAGACAAACTAGTGAAAGCTGTAAGGTCTACCATGGGGGTATTGGACCCGAGGCCGGATAAAACAGTCCAGGACATAATGTTCGGGGGACTAAGCCAGAAAAAAACGGAGAGTATTTCCGCTAAACGAGATTGTCAAGGGTCTAATCAAAAAAGAATGGGATAAGCCAGACAGAAAAAATACTACGGTCCCTTCCCTTAAAAGAAAATATCCCTTTGAGGAGGAGGCATCTACGTCTTGGGATAAAGCCCCAAAACTTGATGTAGCAGTCGCTAAGGCATCAAAGAAATTCGCCCTTCCCTTTGAGGACATGGGTACCCTCAGGGACCCCCTAGATAAAAAGGCAGATACCTTTCAAAAGGGGGCTTGGGAGTCGGCAGGGGGTAACCTCAGGCCAGCGATAGCGGCGACATGTACCTCAAGAGCCCTAATGGTATGGGTAGACCAACTTGAGAAACAACTGAGGGAAGGGACACCTAGAGATAAGATCTTAGATTCTATCCCAATAATAAGGGGAGCGGCTGCATTCTTAGCGGACTCATCGGCTGATTCAGTCAGGCTATCGTCCAAAACGGCAGCACTTTCAAATGCGGCCCGAAGAACACTATGGCTTAAAAGTTGGCCAGGGGACCTACAGACCAAGATGAAACTATGCTCAATCCCCTGTGAAGGGAAATTCCTTTTTGGGGAAACGTTAGACGACATCCTCCAGAAAGCAGGGGACAAGAAAAAAGGATTCCCAAATTTAGGGCCAGCGGCATTTAAGAGGCCCTTTCGAAATAAGAGGTTTTTTCAGAGAAGACCACCAAGGGAACAAAAGTGGGATGACAAAAGAAGAGATAGAGGCTTCTTCTTTAATAACTCTCCCCGGGACAAAAAGCCCTCCAAGTGACAGTACGCCCAGGGTGGGGGGAAGGTTATCCTTTTTCCTTCCAGCCTGGAGGAGAATTTCAACAAACCCATGGATAATAAACCTAATCCAGGAGGGCCTAAGGATAGACTTCCTCTCTCTCCCGCCTCAAAAATATGTAACAACGCCGCTGAGATCCAGTATGCGAGAACAGGAAGCGCTAGAAAGCGAGGTCCTAGGCCTAGTGAAAAAAGGAGTCCTCCAGGAGGTTCCCCGGCAGGATATGGGCAGAGGGTTCTATTCCCCCCTCTTTCTAGTGACCAAACCAGACGGCACCTTTCGTACTATTATAAATCTGAGAAAACTAAACAAATATGTCAAGAATCAGAGCTTCAAAATGGAGTCGATCAAATCTACCACCAAAGTCCTGTTCCCAAACTGCTACATGACGGTGTTGGACCTCAGCGACGCTTATTATCACGTCCCTATCCACCAAGACTCCAGGAAATATCTAAGGTTAGCCGTCTCAATAAAAGGCAAAATGAAAGAATTCCAGTACAGGGCCCTGCCGTTCGGAATATCGATAGCTCCGCGAGTATTCACCAAAATAGTAGCGGAAATGATGGCTCATATAAGAGAACAAGATATAATAATAATCCCGTATTTAGACGATTTCCTAATAGCGGACAGCTCGTCTCAAAAATGCAGGGAACAGAGAGACAGGGTGATGAACACTCAACAAGACCTGGGCTGGCTTCTAAATCTAAAAAAATCAAGATTGGAGCCCAGCAGGGTACAGGAATTCTTGGGCCTAACATTAGACTCAAGCATTCAGGAGTGTCACCTCCCAGACCGCAAAAAAGAGAAGATCGCTCAAATTACAGCAAGAGCAATCCAAAATCCCTCCATGACATTAAGGAAGGCTATGTCACTGTTGGGTTCCCTATCCGCCTGCCTGCCAGCAGTTCAATGGGCTCAGTTACACACAAGAGATCTCCAGTGGGACGTATTGGCCAACCAGGCATCAATAGGGGGACACCTAGAGGGTCGTATTACCCTAAATTCAAGCACTATTCATTCCCTAGCTGAATCTGTCCAAAGGGATCCCCTGGACAACAAAGATAACACGCATAGTGACAACAGATGCCAGTCCCACAGGATGGGGAGCACACATGAACAACGAGGTGGCTCAGAGCGTATGGGGAAATCAAGAACTAAAAGCCTCCTCAAATCAAAAGGAGCTTCTAGCAGTAGGCTATGCGTTAACACACTTCCTACCCCTACTCCGGAATCACCATGTCCGCATCCTTTCGGACAATCGAGTCACAGTAGCCTATATAAATCATCAGGGGGGAACCAGGTCCCAAGCCCTAATGGACACATCCGCCAAAATCCTCAAACTGGCGGAGGCAAACCTGCTATCTCTGACAGCCATACACATCCGCGGTACAGAGAATCAGAGGGCAGACTTTCTGAGCCGCACCCAGTTACGACAGGGGGAATGGGTCCTAAAGCAGTCCATTTTTCGGCAGATTGTAAAAATGTGGGGGACCCCAGACATAGATCTGTTTGCCGATTTCAAAAACAAAAAAGTAGACCCCTTCTGCTCCCTAGATCCCAGGGGGATTCCTCTATCTCTGGACGCATTTATGCTCCCATGGACACAGAGTCTAACATATGCCTTTCCCCCAATCATGCTCATCCCAGTGGTCCTAAAGAAGGTCAGGGAGGACAGGGCAAGAATGATACTGATAGCCCCCTTCTGGCCCAAAAGAACCTGATTTTCCTGGCTAAGAATGCTCTCAGTAACCGACCCTTGGATCCTACCGAATACCCCGGACCTGCTATCGCAGGGCCCAGTGCTACATCCTCAGGCACCGAACCTCCATTTAACAGCATGGAATTTGAGAGGGCACTGATGAGGGACAGGGAATTTTCAGAAAACCTGATAACTACACTACAAAAAAGTAGGAAACCGGTTACGATGAGAGCTTACGGCAGAACATGGAAAAAATTCCTATCCACTTCTAGGGCAAAGGTTCAGGATGGGGTTCAGATTGATAAAATCCTAGAATTCCTACAAAAGGGCCTAGAACAGGGTCTGGCGGTCAACACATTAAAAGTACAAATAGCGGCGTTAGGCGCCCTCTATAACCATGATGTGGCAGGTGACCCCTGGGTAGCACGGTTTATTAAAGCCGCAACCAGATCTAAGCCAATAGTCAGTCAAAGATTACCCTCATGGGACCTGAATCTTGTACTTTCAACACTGACAGGCCCTCCGTTTGAACCAATTCACTCGGCAACCCTAAAGATCCTATCACTCAAAACTGTGCTTCTGGTGGCACTAACATCAGCCCGAAGAGTGAGCGATATTCAAGCCTTGTCAGCAGGGCCTCCTTTTACAAAAATTTTAGACGATAGTCATCCTAAAACCGGACCCAGCCTATTTACCTAAAGTGTCGTCACATTTCCACAGGTCCCAGGAGGTAGTCCTTCCTTCCTTCTGCCCAAATCCAAAAAATAAAGGGGAAGAAAAATTCCATACTTTATATGTTAAAAGGTGCCTAGTACAATACTTAGAGGCCACCAAAAAATGTAGGAAGGGTCTCTCTTTGTGTGTTTCCAGGGTCCTCGGAAGGGGCTCAAAGCATCCAAGAGTACCCTGGCAAGGTGGATAAGGGATGCGATCGCCCTGGCATATTCATCCAGCGGGAATACCATCCCAGAGGGGCTGAGAGCTCATTCCACAAGGGCAATGGCGACCTCATGGGCTGAAAGATCTGAGGTATCAATAGAACAAATCTGTAAGGCGGCCACCTGGTCAACACCTTCTTCCTTTTTCAAGCACTACCGCCTAGATCTAGCCTCTACGTCTGACCTGACCTTCGGGAGAAGGGTCCTTTAGGCGGTGGTCCCTCCCTAAGCTACCAATCTCTGAAATTCTCTCCGTGGTGCTGTCATGGGTGAGAGAGAATAGCTTAGTTACTCACCGATAACGGTGTTTCTCGGAACCCATGACAGCACCCGCTTATTCCCCTCCCCTTCACGAGTATGGTGAGCACGTTTTACTGTTAGTAGAGTGTTTCCGTTTAGGCACGGTGCTTTGATAAGTTAGCAGTATTATAATGTTGTGTATATATTTCTGTTGTCTAACCTGGAGCCCCTCTGATGCTCTGTAACCAACTGAAGGCGGAGGAGAGGTACCGCCCTTTTATCTGTAGATTCCTGTCCCTGAAGGGTGGATCCCCTCTCTCCGTGGTGCTGTCATGGGTTCCGAGAAACACCGTTATCGGTGAGTAACTAAGCTCTTTGGCATCGCTGGGGGACCTGAAAGTCGTCCTCGTGGGACCATACATTTATCACTGTGGATAGGTCCTAAATATATGTTTAAATGCTCCTTTTGAACTGGAGACTTTTTATTATGTGCTCATTAGGATGCCATTTGACGTAGCCACGCAGCGTCCATGCACCGTCCCACACTGTGTGCTTGTGGCTGTAACAGAGAAGAGAGATGTTGTGTGGCTGTCTGATCTAGGACCTCCAAGAGTGAGGGAGGTAGAGAAGTAGGGAAGAGCTGACCTGTGGAAGTCTCCCTTTAAATTGACCTACACTGTTAATGTAATTTTTACTGCAGATAATCACTGCAGATTTCACCATTCATAATAAAAAGAGGGAAAGCTGTGATAAATCCACTACAAAAGCTGTTGTGAATTCTCTTGCTCGGAGTTCTGAGCCGAAGCTCCCTCTGGTGGTTGGTGAGAGTAGTGGCGCTGGCTAGGTGGATGGAAGTTCCCCCACCTGACGATGATAATTGGAAACCTGGGATTACTGGCTAGGAGCATATAATTGAGCTGGCTGCTCTTGGAGGTTGCTGGTGATTTCTCCCGGTGCATTTGGAGTTCTTTTGTCCCCTGCCTGATCTGCATTGTTCAGCAAAGTGCTTCTTTTGCTAATCCTTTGCATCTAATCTGGTTTTGCCCCTTTTTCTACTTTCTGCTTTGTTGCTAGGGTTCAGCGTGCTCCCTGCTGGGGGCAGCGCTGGGCCCTGCTTCATATGTTGCAGCTTTTCAGTCCTGTTGTGAGTTCATTTTTCCCTTCACCATTGAGGTCTGATGAACTCCCTCCTCTAGTGAAGGAAGGTAGTGAGACTGATTACCAAACACCTGGGCAGCTAGATGATGACTGGGTGGCTGGAATTGAGGACTGGATATAAGGCTGCCGACGCCCTTCTTCCTGGCTGGTGATTTTCCTGCTGGATTCTTGGAGACCAGTCTGATTCCTGCATCTCAAAGCTAAGTTCTCTGCTCTTCTTTGTACTCTTCAGTTTTGTTTTTGTTTTGCCTTGTTTTTTGGTAGTTCTGCCATCCCCGGCCGGGGGTGAGCTGAATTCCATTTTTGTCTCTGATCTGTTGATATTTTGCTCTGTCTTCAGAATATACCTGAGTGCTGATATAGTCTTTTGAAGCCTAGCGACTTCAGGGCCTGTTTTTCCTATCAGTCGGTTGGCTCATTTTGATAGGGTTTTTGCGGATGGCAGACAGCAGCTTTCCTATCCTGTCCTATGTAGTTAGCTTGGGCCCAAGTGTCAGAATTTTTTTATTTTTTTATTTTTTTTTGTGTGCATATTTTTTCCTCTATATCTCTGAGGCCGTAGGGGGAATTTTTCTCTCAATGGAGATGAAGCAATTGTCTGATCGTGTGGAGCAGCTCGCAGCTGAAGTGCGGGGAATTTCCGCCTATCTTGCTCATTCACATGCTGCTGAACCAAAGATTCCTACTCCTGATGTATTTTTGGGGGATCGGTCTAAATTCTTGAATTTCAAGAATAGTTGTAAATTATTTTTTGCCTTGAAGCCTAACTCGTCTGGGAACTCCGCGCAGCAGGTTAAAATTGTCATCTCTTTGCTGCACGGCGATCCCCAGGATTGGGCGTTTTCTTTGAAACCTGATGATCCTATTCTGAATAATGTGAACGCATTTTTTCAAGCCTTGGGATTGTTGTGTGATGAACCTAATGCTATTGATCAGGCTGAAAAGACCCTGTTGGCATTAAGCCAGGGTCGGGATTCGGCAGAGTTGTACTGTCAAAAATTCCGAAAATGGGCGGTCCTTACTACCTGGAATGATGGTGCCTTGGCAGCCCTCTTTCGGAAAGGTTTGTCAGAAACTGTAAAAGATACTATGGTGGGATTTCCTGTTCCCTCTGGTCTTGACAATTCTATGTCATTAGCCATTCAGGTGGATCGGCGTTTACGTGAACACAAAACTACACGAGAGATGTTACCACCTGTTGAACAAATGTCTGAACCTATGCAATGTGATAGAGTTTTGTCTAGGGCGCAACGTCAGGAGTTCAGAAGGCGTAATAAGCTGTGTTTTTTTTGTGGAGATGCCTCGCATATTATTTCTGTCTGCCCTAAATGAGAGAAACGTTGTGCACACACGTTTTCTGTGGGTGGTGTTCAACCTAAGTTTCTTCTGGCAATTACTCTGATCTGCTCCCTGTCCACATTTTCCGCCAAGGCTTTTGTGGATTCAGGAGCAGCTCTGAACCTGATGGACTTGGATTTTGCTAAACGTTGTCGATTTCCTATGACACCTCTGCGGACGCCTATCCCTTTGAGGGGTATTGATGCTACTCCTTTGGCGAAGAATAAACCTCAGTTTTGGACCCAGGTGGTAATGCGGGTCGCCCCAGACCATCAAGAAAATTGCAGATTTTTGGTGTTGCATAATTTGCATGATACCATTGTTCTGGGGTTTCCCTGGTTGCAAATCCATAATCCAGTTCTGGATTGGAAATCTTTGTCTGTGGTGAGTTGGGGTTGTCGGTGTGCCCTTAGTGATGCTCCTGTTTTCTCCACCTCTCCCCAGTCACATGATGTTCCTGACTATTTGGCTGACTTTTATGATGTATTTAGTGAGAATGAGTCTGCGCCTTTGCCTCCTCATAGGAGTTATGCTTTGCTATTGAACTGAACCCGGGGTGTAAATTCCCCAAGGGTCGGCTTTTCAATTTATCTGTACCCGAGCACGAGGCTATGCGATCCTATATTAAGGAGGCATTGGAGAAGGGTCATATTAGACCATCCTCTTCACCCTTAGGTGCTGTTTTTTTTTTCGTGGCTAAAAAGGATGGTTCATTAAGGCCTTGTATTGACTATCGTGCCCTCAACAAAATTACTGTTAAATATCAGTATCCGTTACCCCTGATTTCTGATCTATTCTCCAGAGTTAAAGGTGCTTGCTGGTTTACCAAGCTTGACCTCAGGGGGGCGTATAATCTTATTCGCATTAAGCATGGGGATGAATGGAAGACGGCGTTTAATACTCCGGAGGGACATTTTGAGTACCTGGTGATGCCTTTTGGGCTCACTAATGCCCCTTCTGTCTTCCAGTGCTTCATGAACGATATATTCCGAGACTTTGTGGATAAATTTTTGATTATCTATCTGGATGATATTTTGATCTTCTCCAAGAATTGGGACTCTCATGTGGAACATGTTCGGACTGTGTTCCGGATTTTGAGGGAGAATTCCCTGTATGTCAAGGGATCGAAATGCCTTTTTGGGGTACAGAGGATTTAATTTTTGGGATTTATTTTGTCTCCGTCAACTATTGAAATGGACCCAGCCAAGGTACAGGCCATTTATGATTGGGTTCAGCCCACTTCTTTGAAGGCCCTCCAGAAGTTTTTGGGTTTTGCTAATTTTTATCGGAAATTTATAGCTAATTTTTCTGGTATTGCCAAGCCATTGACGGATTTGACTAGGAAGGGTGCTGATGTGCTGAATTGGTCTCCGGAGGCTGTTTCTTCCTTTCAGGAGCTGAAGCGAAGATTCACTTCTGCTCCGGTTTTGCGGCAACCTGATGTCTCACTCCCGTTTCTGGTGGAGGTGGACACTTCTGAGATTGGTGCAGGAGCGGTGTTGTCCCAAAAAGATCCTGTGACATCTAAAATGAATCCTTGTGCTTTCTTTTCCCGAAAGTTCTCCCCATCCGAACGTAACTATGATGTGGGGAATCGGGAACTGTTGGCCATGAAATGGGCAATTGAGGAGTGGAGACATTGGTTGGAGGGAGCCAAACACCAAGTCGTGGTCCTTACTGACCACAAGAATTTGATTTACCTGGAGTCGGCCAAGCGCTTGAATCCTAGACAGGCTAGGTGGGCCTTGTTTTTCACACGTTTTGATTTTGTGGTCTCTTTTTTTCCGGGCACTAAGAATGTCAAGGCAGACCCCCTCTCTAGGAGTTTCCTTGCTGATTCTACTGTTGTGACTAAGCCTGCTACCATCTTAGGCGAGGGGGTAGTTCTTTCTGCCATCTCGCCCGATTTGAGACGTGCTCTGGAAGAGTTTCAGGAGGACAAACCTGAGCGTTGTCCCAGTGGAAAGTTGTATGTTCCTGACCAGTGGAGGAAGAGAGTGATGTCTGAAGTTCATTGCTCTGCATTGGCTGGTCATCCAGGTATTTTTGGTACTAGAGATCTGGTGAGTCGATCTTTTTGGTGGCCCGCCTTGTCTCGTGATGTCAGGAATTTTCTGCAGTCCTGTGGGACTTGCTCCCGGTCTAAACCTTGTTCTCGCTCTAGTAGCTTGTTGATGCCTTTGCCGGTGCCCAGGAGGCCATGGACCCATATTTCAATGGATTTTATCTCTGATATGCCTGTCTCTCAGAGAATGACTGACTGTTATTTGGGTGATTTGTGATAGATTCTCTAAGATGGTCCATCTTGTACCACTCCCTAAGTTGCCATCTTCCTCTGAGTTGGTGCCCTTGTTTTTGCAACAGGTGGTTCGCTTGCACGGGATTCCTGAGAACATTGTATCTGACAGAGGAGTTCAGTTTGTGTCTAGATTTTGGAGGACTTTCTGTTCCAAGCTGGGAATTCAGTTGTCCTTCTCCTCTGCGTTTCACCCTCAGACCAATGGGCAGACTGAGAGAACAAACCAGACTTTGGAGTCGTATTTGAGATGTTTTATTTCTGCCGATCAGGATGATTGGGTTTCATTTTTGCCCTTGGTCGAATTTGCTTTAAATAATAGAGCTAGTTCTGCCACTTTGATGTCACCTTTTTTTTTTGTAACTTTGGTTTTCACCCTCGATTTTCTTCAGGGCAGGTGGAGCCTTCTGCCTGCCCAGGTGTTGACACTGTGGTGGAGAGAATGCAACAGATCTGGGACCAAGTAGTGGATAAGTTCCTCTCTCCCAGGAAAAGGCCCAGCGGTTTTCCAACCGGCGTAGGACCGTTGGTCCCCAGTTTAAGGTGGGTGATATGGTTTGGTTGTCATCAAAAAAATATCGCTATGAAGGTGGCTTCTCCTAAGTTTAAGCCTAGATTTATTGGACCTTACAAGATTTTGGAGATTATTAATCCGGTCTCTTTTCGGTTGGCTCTTCCTGTCACATTTAAAATTCATAATGTGTTTCATAAGTCCTTGTTGAAGAGGTTTGTTGAACCAGTAGTTCCTGTGGTGGCACCTCCTGACTCTATATTGTTTGAAGGTAACATGGAATATGAGGTAGAGAAGATACTGGATTCCCGTCTGGCTAGACGGAGACTCCAGTATTTGGTTAAGTGGAAGGGTTATGGTCAGGAGGATAATTCCTGGGTCTCTGCCTCTGATATTCATGCCGAAAGATTGGTGCGTGCCTTTCATCGGGGTCACCCGGAATGCCCTGGTGGCATGGATGAGGGTTCGGTGACCCCTCCTCAAGGGGGAGGTACTGTTGTGAGTTCATTTTTCCCTTCACCATTGAGGTCTGATGAACTCCCTCCTCTAGTGAAGGAAGGTAGTGAGACTGATTACCAAACACCTGGGCAGCTAGATGATGAATGGGTGGCTGGAATTGAGGACTGGATATAAGGCTGCCGACGCCCTTCTTCCTGGCTGGTGATTTTCCTGCTGGATTCTTGGAGACCAGTCTGATTCCTGCATCTCAAAGCTAAGTTTTTCTGCTCTGCTTTGTACTCTTCAGTTTTGTTTTTGTTTTGCCTTGTTTTTTGGAAGTTCTGCCATCCCCGGCCGGGAGTGAGCTGAATTCCATTTTTGTCTCTGATCTGTTGATATTTTGCTCTGTCTTCAGAATATACCTGAGTGCTGATATAGTCTTTTGAAGCCTAGCGATTTCAGGGCCTGTTTTTCCTATCAGTCGGTTGGCTCATTTTGATAGGGTTTTTGCGGATTGCAGACAGCAGCTTTCCTATCCTGTCCTATGTAGTTAGCTTGGGCCCCATCATTTGCTCAACCTATCTTTCTATCTGTGTTAGTGTTTTCAGCTTCACCGTCATTATATGTTGGGGGCTGCCTATTGCTTTGGGGTCTGCTCTGGGGCAGTTTTTCCCCTTCCTGTCTTTAGGCTATATAGTTCTTCGGCTGTTATCGAGGGGTCTAGGGCACCGTAGGAACCCCCCACGGCTACTGCTAGTTGTGGATAGGTTCAGGGGTCTGCAATCCGATAGCTGCCAACCTCTCTGGTTTTTCTGGACTTAGCTGGTATTTTGTTTTTTCCTCCTTCGGTGACTCATCATAACAGTGCACCTGCCTAATCTGTGCCTGACCAATCACCTAGAGCCCTTGACTATTTAGTTTCGCCACACCCACTGAAAAATGGCCTGTGCAATGTCTATACTCAGTATCTTGCTGCTGAGGAAGCCAGGCCCTGTTCTGTGTATCTCCTCTGTAGGAATACTCTTAGCCTTGCTTTGTACCTTGTCTGCCTGCCAGGAGGCTGAATATCCTGGCCCTTGAGTCTTTGTTCCAGTACCCTGTCTGTACCGTGGCTTCCTTCCCTGCTGTGTCTTTCCTTGTGTCCTCCCTGTCTGTTCATCTGCACCCTTGCAGCTCTGTCTGTTCATCTGCACCCTTGCAGCTCTGTCTGTTCATCTGCACCCTTGCAGCTCTGTCTGTTCATCTGCACCCTTGCTGCTCTGTCTGTTCATCTGCACCCTTGCAGCTCTGTCTGTTCATCTGCACCCTTGCAGCTCTGTCTGTTCATCTGCACCCTTGCAGCTCTGTCTGTTCATCTGCACCCTTGCAGCTCTGTCTGTTCATCTGCACCCTTGCAGCTCTGTCTGTTCATCTGCACCCTTGCAGCTCTGTCTGTTCATCTGCACCCTTGCAGCTCTGTCTGTTCATCTGCACCCTTGCAGCTCTGTCTGTTCATCTGCACCCTTGCAGCTCTGTCTGTTCATTTGCACCCTTGCAGCTCTGCCTACCTGCACCTCCTATGTGAACAGGTCTAAACCTGTTCTCTCATATACCACTCCTGCTTGCCCTGTGTCTCAAGCCGTCACCTACCTGCCCAGTGTCTCCAAGCCGTGCCTGCCTGCCAGTGTACCAAGCCGTGCCTGCATTCCCAGTGTCTCAGCCTGCCTGTTAGTCACACCTGTCCAAGTGACTTGTCCCCGAGTGGGATCAGCAGCCACAGCCAGACACCACCCTGGAGTGGCACCCGACAGCTACCTGCCACACAAGCCTGACCTCACCATCAGAGGCTCCAGTGAAGACCGAGGTAGCTGTCGTAGTCACGCCCCTTCCAGGGTAGCCTGGTTTGTGGCACAGTGGGGCCACAACCCCCCGGCTCATGCCATTCAGCCAAGGCGTGAGC
This sequence comes from Dendrobates tinctorius, assembly GCF_039654945.1. Lineage (NCBI taxonomy): Eukaryota > Metazoa > Chordata > Amphibia > Anura > Dendrobatidae > Dendrobates > Dendrobates tinctorius. The sequence continues at coordinate 1,669,210 of NW_027361674.1, forward strand.
GTGACAATAGTCCTCCATATTCATAATCCCTGTATAACCCCGCTCCCACTGCTGATTGGCAGCTTTCTGCCCATACACAGTGTAGACAGAAATCTACCAATCATTGGTGTGGGCAGGGTTATACAGGGCTCACCAGTCACAGAACTATCAGCAGCAGATAAAACTGTGATTTTTATCAAAACTGCAACAAGCAGCCCAGTAAGTGAAACATCGCTGGAATCAGGGTCTTTGTTTCTACATCATGATGCTCTCAAATGAGGTAGCAAAAATCTGATGGCAGATTCCCTTTAAATCATATTAAGACTCATGATTTATTTTTCAGAATAACATGTACAGTGGAGAGCGAAAGATTATACAATTCTATAAATCACTATATTAAAAATTAGGCTCGGCTGTGCTGTGTTATTCAAGGTCTGTTCCTGTAGGTGTCAGTGTTGCTACTGCAGTGATGACATTTGTTGGCAGATGACAGCTGTGATCACCAAGTGACATGTTTATCCTGTAATCTGTTTCTCTCCTTGTACCTCCCATAGTGGCAGACCATGGGTCCCATAAGCTGGGGGGTGTACGCATTCCGATTTCATTGTTATCTGGGTTGCTCTCTTTATTATAATGATGGCTAGACCATACATGACAAGCACTTTTTATTTATTGAGCCCCTTGATTGTAGCTTGCGAGCAGGACCCTCACTCCTCCTGTAACTGCTGAACTGTGTTACTTGGTAATGTCTTTATTGTCTGTACATGTGCCATCTTAATTGTAAGGTGCTGCAGAATTTATTGGCGCTATAGAAATAGAATGATTATTATTATAACCCAGTGATAGAGTAGGGAGCCTTCAGCTCCCTGTGCCACTATTCTGCTGGGCGTCGGTGAGTCTCAGCACACCAAAAGCCATGGCGTCACTACATAGCACTTAGGGTATGTACACACGTTGCGGATTTGGCCCTGCGGATCCGCCGCGGATCTGGCCCTGCGGATCCGCCGCGGATTTGGCCCTGCGGATCCGCAGCAGATTCTCCTGCATTGAACAGTACCATTAAAGTCCATCTATATTTGAAAAATGCTGTGCACATGCTACAGAAAAATCAGCAGCATAAACGCTGCAGGTTCATTTCCGCATCATGTCAATTTGTGCGGTTCTGCAGCGTTTCTGCACCCATTGACTTGCATTGAGTTGGGCACACCCGCAGCACAACCGCAGGTCTAAAAAAGATCTGCGATTTTGCTGCGGATGAAACGCTGCAGGTTGGGAGGAGGGAGGTGTGTGGGCGGAGTGTAGGCGGTGACTTTGTGCGTGTATAGTGTGTGGGCGGTGACTTTGTGCGTGTATAGTGTGTGGGCGGTGACTTTGTGCGTGTATAGTGTGTGGGCGGTGACTGTGTGCGTGTATGATGTCTGGGCCTATGTGTTTGTGCGGGGGTTGCGAGGACTGTCTGTGGGGGTTGCCGGGGCTGTCCGGGGGGGGGGGGGGGGTCTGCGGGGGTTGCCGTGGGGTCTGTATGCAGGGGCTGTGTCTGTATGCAGGCATCGTCCGATGGGACTACTGTCAGGAACACCGCACTGCACTTGCTCACTGAGCCAGTGCGCGTGTCCTGAGTAAAGCGAACTGTGCTCAAAGATACCTGTGGAGCGGACAGCAGCCGAGTAGGTGCGTACTTCAGAACAGCAGGACCTAAAGCACATGACTGCTGGGGGTGTGGCCTAAACTCCAGATAGCTAGGAGCTGCAAGAGAACTCCTAGCAGGGTAACTGTGAAACAAAGTTACCAAGGGGCATAGACAGGGAGGATAGTCAGGATGTAGCCAATGAGTCATACACAGAGATAGCTGCAAGGTACAAGAGGGGCGAGCAGAGAGTAGTCAGATCACAGGCAGTGAGTCATACACAGGGAGGGTAGCGAAGTACAGAATCAACAGGCAAACTCTCAACGGGGAACAGAACTGGATCAGAACCATATAATCAAGCTATAACAACGCACAGGCACATAGGTCACCACACTCAGCCAAAGGCAAAAGTATAACTGACCTATGTCCTACCTCATACTCCAACTGACCCTCCACCAGCACTGGAGGAACAACGGGCTCGGAGTCCTCTTTGACAGACCCTACGGATTTCAACAGAGATTTATGGAACATATTGGATATTTTTAAGGAGGCGGGGAGACGTAACCTATATGCCACTGGGTTGACTATCTCCATAATCTCGTACGGACCAATGAACTTTGGTCCCAATTTAGCTGATGGTACCTTCAAGTTGATGTTACGTGTGGAAAGCCAAACTTTCTCTCCCACCTGAAACATGTCTCCCGAGGCTCTCTTTTTGTCAGCAAAATATTTGTATCTCCCCTGGGCCCGAGAGATATTACGCTGGACTTCAGCCCAGAGGTTTTTTAACCGTTGAACGGACCACTCTATCCCTGGACAACCGGAATCCACCCGTGAAAACTCCCCAAAATGCTGATTGAACCCATAGTTAATCAGAAATGGGGACATGTTGGTGGACTGACTCACCCGGTTGTTAAAAGCGAATTCCGCCAACAGTAACGCATCACACCAATCCTCCTGTCTGGCGGACGTCAGACACCTGAGAATTTGTTCCAGGGATTGATTGGTGCGTTCTATCTGACCATTACTCTCCGGGTGATATGCCGACGAGAAGGAGTGAGAGATGCCCAATTTCATACAGAACGCCCTCCAAAATTTGGCCTCAAACTGCACACCTCTGTCAGACACAACAATCAGGGGTACCCCATGCAATCGGACCACATGCTGCACAAACAACCTTGACAATGTTTCTGCTGAGGGTAATGCTGCCAAGGGAATGAAATGTACTTGTTTAGAAAACCTATCCACCACCACCCAGATCACGGTATTGCCCCTGGAAGGTGGAAGGCCGGTAATAAAATCCATGGAATGATGAGTCCATGGCCTATCAGGAACCGGTAAAGGTATGAGTTCCCCAGCCGGCCGGTTATACGAGCTTTTGGAACGGGCACACACACCACAAGCATAAACAAAATTCTTGACATCGGACCTCAGTGAAGGCCACCAAAAACCCCTTGCTACTGCCTCTCTAGTGGCCGTGATACCTGGATGAGCACTCAACCTAGACTCATGAAACTCCTGCAGAAATCTAGGCCGCAATGAATCTGGAACAAACAATTTATCCCCTGGCCTGGTTGCCGGAGCTAGGGCCTGAGCCCTTAGAATTTCTTGTTCCAACTCAGATGAGACCCCCGCCACTACCACCCCTGGGGGAAGAATGGAGGATGGCTGCTCGGGGGGAGACACTGGGTCAAAACTTCTGGACAGGGCATCCGCTTTAACATTTTTGGTCCCCGGTCGAAAAGTAATGGCGAATTGAAATCGTGAAAAAAAAAAAAAAAGTGACCAACGGGCTTGTCTAGGAGTAAGCCTCTTAGCAGATTCAAGGTATGCCAAATTTTTGTGATCCGTGACAACCGTGATAGGGTGAGCCCTCCGCCCCTTCCAAAAAGTGCCTCCATTCCTCAAACGCCAGCTTGACCGCAAGAAGTTCTCTATTACCTAAGTCATACTTTCTCTCGGCTGAAGAGAACTTCTTGGAGAAGAAGGCACAGGGTTTGAGATTGGTAAGGGTGGCTGAACCCTGGGACAGCACAGCCCCCACCCCCACTTCAGAAGCATCCACCTCCACAATGAATGGTTTAGACGGGTCTGGTTGTACCAACACTGGGGCGGACACGAAACATTTCTTAATAGCTGAGAAGGACTCCTTAGCGGGTACAGAGCAATTTTTTACATCAGCGCCCTTCTGGGTAAGATCCGTGAGTGGTTTAACCACTTGTGAGAAACCTTAAATGAATCTCCGATAATAGTTCGCAAATCCTAAGAAGCGCTGGAGCCCCTTGAGATCTCGATGCTGAACCCAGTCAGCGATCGCCAGCACCTTCTTAGGATCCATACGAAACCGCTCACAGGACACAATCAACCCCAAAAAAGACAGTTCCTGTACAAAAAACGAACATTTTTCCAATTTAGCGAACAATTGGTTCTCCCTGAGTCTCTGGAGAACTGTCTGTAGATGTTGCAAGTGAGATTGGCTGTCCGGGGAATACACCAAAATGTCATCCAAATAAATAATAACAAAACGGCCTATCTGGTCAGAAAACACAACATTGATGAAATTCTGGAAAATAGCGGGTGCATTAGTTAAGCCAAACGGCATTACCAGGTTTTCAAAGAGTCCTTCTGATGTGAGGAACGCAGTTTTCCACTCGTCCCCTTCCCGAACCCTTATCAGATTGTAGGCCCCCCCGGAGATCTAACTTGGAGAACCATTGGGCCCGAGCTAACTGGTTACATAAGTCTGGGATGAGGGGAAGCGGGTAAGTGTTCCTAACCGTTATCTTGTTCAGTTCCCGAAACTCGAGGCACGGCTGCAAACCACCATCTTTCTTCGTCACAAAGAAGAATCCTGCTGCCACAGGTGACACAGAAGGCCTGATATGCCCTTTGCGGAGACTCTCAGCTTTGTACTCCTTCATGGCTTGGCGCTCAGGCCAAGACAAATTGAACAATCGAGCCTTAGGTAACTTGGCTCCGGGTACTAAATCAGTGGCACAATCGTAGGGTGTATGTGGTGGCAGCGCCTCAGCCTCACTTTCAGAAAGAACGTCTTCGAAATCCTTCAGGTACTCCGGAATACCTTGCAGACCGACAGACGACACAGATACGGATTTAACAGCGTTAACAAGATGTCCCAGGTTACCATATTTATCTTTACATCCCCATTGAGTGATCTCCCCTGTCACCCAATCAATGGTAGGATTATGGCTTTGAAGCCAAGGCATCCCCAGTACCAGTCCTGCAGGCAAGTTATCTAGCACAAGACAACTTAGTTTTTCCACATGAGTGGAACCCACTTTTAGAGAAAAAAGTTCAGACCTGCAACAGATACCGTCCTGGGTAAGAGGGGAGGAGTCAATTGCCACAAGTTTAATAGGATCCTGAAGCCTGACTGTCCCTATCTTATTAAGAGTCATAATTTTGGTATCAATCAGGTTCACGGCAGAACCACAGTCAACAAAAGCAGTAGTTTGAACCGGACCATTACCAAGTTCCAGTTCCACCTGCAGCACCATTTTTGCACGTGAGGAAAATTGTACCTGAAGGTCTGGGTAGCCTCCTCGACTACTACCCAGACCTAGTCGTTTCCCGCCATCTTGGATGATGACGGACAGGAGGGGCAGTCCTTCTTCCAGTGTCCAGATTCCCCACAATAGAATTACAACTGCTTCTCCCGGCGGCGGCGTCTTTCCTTTTCCTTACAGGTGACAGCGCTCACCTCCATAGCCACAGGAAGAGTCCGGGTCTCTGTCTGCGATCCATGCGAACCGTTTGGGTCATGGCATCCTCCAGGGAGTCAGGTGTAGGATGGAGTGCCAGGGCATCTTTCAGACGTTTACACAGGCCTCTACGGAACAGCCCCCGAAGGGCGGCATCACTCAAGAAATCTCGGCTGCCCAACATCTGAATTCAGTACAGAACCACTCGGCCGAGTGCTCCCCCTGACAGACACTCATCACCTTGTCCTCAGCCAAACGCACTCTATCAGGCTCATCATAAATAAGCCCTAAGGCTTCAAAAAATGCATCCACAGACATGCTCTCAGGGGCAGAAGAGGAAAGTGAAACTGCCCAGGCTTGTGGGGACCCCCTAAGCAGGGACATAACCACCCCCACCCTCTGTTTCTCATCCCCAGAGGAGCGGGGTCTCAAAGAGAAAAAGAGCTTACAGCCCTCCTTAAATGCTCTGAATTCATCTTTGTTACCAGAAAACGTATCTGGCAATTTAACCGGGGATTCGGGTGGGACTAAAATGACATCTCTATTCCCCACCTGCTGAAAGCCTGCAGAAAGCACCCCCTGAACCGAATCCGCAACCTGCCGCTGGGACTGGGCCAGAGCTTGGTGTTCCAAACTTAGCTTCTGCAGCGACTTAGTCAAGCATTTCACCTGCTCAGATAAGGCATGCATTGGGTCCATGCTGCAGAAGTGAGGAGAGAAAAAAAAAAAGTTCACGGTCAGTTATAATGACAGGAACACCGCACTGCACTTGCTCACTGAGCCAGTGTGCGTGTCCTGAGTAAAGCGAACTGTGCTCAAAGATACCTGTGGAGCGGGCAGCAGCCAAGTAGGTGCGTACTTCAGAACAGCAGGACCTGAAGCACGTGACTGCTAGGGGCGTGGCCTAAACTCCAGAGAGCTAGGAGCTGCAAGAGAACTCCTAGCAGGGTAACTGCAAGACAAAGTTACCAAGGGGCATAGACAGGGAGGATAGTCAGGACGTAGCCAATGAGTCATACACAGAGATAGCTGCAAGGTGCAAGAGAGGCGTGCAGAGAGTAGTCAGATCACAGGCAATGAGTCATACACAGGGAGGGTAGCGAAGTACAGAATCAACAGGCAAACTCACAACAGGGAACAGAACCGGGTCAGAACCATATAAACAATCTATAACAACGAACAGGCACACAGAGGTCACCACACTCGGCCAAAGGCAAAAGTATAACTGACAGGGATTGGAGCTTCTCAGGGGTTTAAGAAGCTCTCCCAGAACCAAAGAGAGGCCACAATCATTAACCCCAGGTATGCAGGTCAAAACCTGCACTGAGCTCCAGACATTATCCCCTGACGTGCAGCTGAAAAACCTGCACTGGGATCATGACAACTACAGGTCCCATCAGGCTATGCGTGCTACACTGACAGTGAGAGACACATTAGCCAATGATGGGACAGTAGTAGTCCCATCATCCGGCTAATGTGTTGAATGTTAAAAAAAAACATATAACATACATATAACATACAACTCATAACATAGAGTACATACTTACCAATCACCTAGTCCCCGAAGCCTTCGTCTCCTTTAATAAAAATAAAATCATAAAACAGCTTATACATACTTTTCCGCCGTAGTATATCCCTCCGCCGCCGGGAAAGAGGTCCCGTAACCCTAACCCTAATTCTCACGCAGCATTGCTGTAAAGTGAGAGCCTGATCTCCGGTAACCTCAGTGATGCACTGCAGGAGCCATTGTCTCCTGTCAGTTCATCACTGGGAGGCCCTATAGAGCACTGACATCACCTGATGTCACTGTTCTATTGGGGAAATCGTTGTGGGACACTCGTTATTAATTGCACTGCGTCGGACAGTGCGTTTACGGTTGGTTTACTTTTTATTATAGGAGACCGGGGGCGTCACTTAGATCTTGGCGTGCAATAAAAATATGAAAACGGTGTTGTTTTATTTCATTAAAATACTTTATTCCTGTGTGTGTGTGTGTGTGTTTGTTTTTTGTTTTTTAACCCTTTCGAACTATAAGATTAATAATGGATAGGCGTCTTATTGACTCCTCTCATTATTAACTGGGCTTAATGTCACCTTACAATAGCAAGGTGACATTAACCCCTTATTACCCCATATCCCACTGCTACACGGGAGTGGGAAGAGAGGGGCTAAGTGCCAGAATTGTCGCATTTTAGAGATGTGTCATTTCTGGGGTGGCTGCGGGCTGGTATTTGTAGCCGGGGGGGCAGGCCAATATCCATGGCCCCTTCCTAGGCTATGAATATCAGCCCGCAACTGTCTGCGTAGCCATTCTGACTATAAAATATAGGGGGGACCCCACGTCATTTTTTTGGGGGATCCCCCTATTTTAATAGCCAATAAAGGCTATGCAGACCGCTGCGGGCTGATATTAATAACCTGGGAAGAGGCCATGGGTATTACCACCTTCCCAGTCTGCAAATATTGGCCCCCGGCCGTCGGCTTTCCCCCTCTGGCACAGAAAATGGCGTGGGAGTCCACGCCATTTTTTTTTTTTTTTTTTCATTTTATGTTTTTAAATGAAACATTGTTCATTAAGAAACATGGATATGGATATTTCTAAGGATGTATCTATAGATAGATAGATACATCTATGTATGTATCTATTGCATATCTATCTAATAGAAAAAAATTGGAACAGCACCAAAATATTACCTCAAATAATGTGCAAAGCTTTCCCAACCAATAGTCCATTGGTTACCAACAATAGAATGAAAAAAAGGAAAACAGCTCAAAAAAATGAAAAAAGTGGCCTTTATTGCCCAATGGTGTGGCGACGTTTCGGATATAGTATCCTTTCTTAAGCCTGAGAAAGGATACTACGTATATCCGAAACGTTGCCACGCCATTGGGCAATAAAGTCCACTTTTTTCATTTTTTTGTGCGGTTTTCCTTTTTTTCATTCTATCTATCTATCTATCTATCTATCTATCTATCTATCTATCTATCTATCTATCTATCTATCTATCTATCTATCTATCTATCTATCTATCTATCCCATCCATCCATCCATCATTTGTGTAATGGAGTGTGGGTTGGACAAATGTAAAAGAGGAGGTTGGACAGAAATGACATCACAATTCTTTTTTTGGTTGTTAAATAACATATCTTTATTTAGCTTACAAAAACGCATACAAATCCGCATGTAAAATACGCATGAAAAACCGCACCTGCGTTTTCTGCCAAGAGATGCAGATTCTGTGCGGAAAAATCTGCAGGCAAATCCTCAATGTGTGCATGTACCCTTACTGTGTGAAGACTCGCTCCACACAATCCATAGAGCACGGCAGCATGCCAGAGGAAATACATTTTTTGGTTAAATCTATTTTGTCAGCCATTACTTTTGAGGGTACTTGGGGGCATGATTTTGAGTAGGGAGCTGAGGAACCATCAAACTGTGTGTGCGGGGGGCTGCAGGGGTCATCATACTGTGTAGGGGGATATGTGAACCTTTATACTATGTGCGCGGGGGGACTGTTGGGCCATGGTACTATGTATGTGGGAGGGAGCTGTAGATCTGTCATACTGTGGAAGGGGGAGGCGGTGGGGTCAGCATACTTGGTGTGGGTGGCAGTGTGGGCCATCATACTGTATTTGGGGGGCTGTTTTGGCTATTATTCAGTGAGCGGGGCTGTTGGGGCCATCATACTGTGTTTGTGGAGCTGCGGGAGCCATCATACTGTGTGTGGGGGCCACGATAATGTGTGAGGTGAGGGCCATATTACTGTGTGTGTTGGTCATAATATTGTGTGTGAGGGGAGGGATGTGAAGGCCATCAACCCATGTGGGGCTTCTGTATTGAGGTGTGGGGGACTGTGAAGCCCATCACACTGTGTGGTTGGTTGTGGGGGCCAGTATATATATGTGTGTGTGTGTGTGTGGGGGGGGGCATTATACTGAGTGTGGGGTGGTCTGTTGGGGATATAAAACTGCTTTGGGTGTGGTTGTGGGCATCTTACTTGGTGTGGAATGGTCTGTGGGGGACATCAAACTGCTTAGTGTGCTGCGGGGGGGCTATAAGGGCTTTAAAATGAGTGTGTTTAGTTGAAAGAACCTCATACTGTGTGTGGGAGCCATTATACTGTGTACGGGGTTGTGGGGGCATCATACAGTGTGTGGGGGGAACGGAGGAGGTCTTTAGAGGCCATCATATTGTGGAGGGATGGTGAGGGCATCATACTGTGGGGATGGTCACTGCATTGTAGATTGTGTGGTTGAGGTACTGTGGGGGCTTCATACTGTGTGGGGGGAACCGTTTAGGGGCTTGCTGTGGTGTCGCCATACTGTGCATGTGTGGAGTAAAATTGTGTTCGGAAATTCGCTGTGGAATATACTGTGCATGAGGGACATTTTCGGGACATCATACTGTATGCAGCTACTAAAAAGTTATCGCAGTGGATGAGCCTCAATAATCTCCGTGTGGGAGGTATGGCCTTCTGTGACTGCACATAAGTGCTCTGACCCTGCTTATGGTGAATGTGAGTGCAATACGGACTCTTGCTCTAGGGCTCCATGATTTCTGTGTACACCACTGGCTGTTGTGCACTGATGTCAAGCAATTCGACTGCACAGATTTTTATTGTAGAAGACAAAACAGTCAGCTGCTTGTTACAGTTTGAGTACAGTTGGATTAGTGCCAATTGTGAAGATGAAAACAGTCATGCTTCCAGTAATAAGTTTGATCGTATCCTTGCACATACATATGTTTTACCCATGGACCAGTTAGCGCAAGTCAGGAGACTCGGTGGTCAGGTTGGGTTCTGTGATCCGAGCCTATTTTTACGAGTCTGGAAAACCCTTTTAGGCTATATGTTGGGTAATTCTATAGTATCCGCATTGTGCTAAACACGTTTGCATGTTGTTTTGACACTTATTCTGCTATTTTCTGCCTTGTACAGAGCCCTGTGAATGTCCCCTGGAGAGCTGCAGTGTGATGGCAAGTGGGACACTAACCGGCCGGCATGCCGGCGTAGCAGACGTTATGTGGCGGAGAATGCTAGGCATCCTGGGAGATGTCATTAGTATAAGCAATCCTGAGATCCACGCACAAGTGTTTGATTACTTACAGTATGTGAGCTGTGGCAGAATCTGGCCAAGGTAATCCATCTGTCCCTGTTGTATGAGTGAGCGATGAAAACAAGTGATCATATCATGAAGCGTTTGAATCTTTGTGACCATGAATATTGGCCGAATCAGTCCATTTCGGGCTCACAAAACATTTAATGTGTATGGGGCTGTCCCAATACTACCTCAATGGTAAGAATGGTTGGGCATGTCAGATTTTAGCAATCCAGACCCTTTTGTTTTCGGTAGAGATAGGCAACCGCCACAGGTGTCGTGTAATGGTTTATATAGTGGTTTGCAAAAGTTTTCCCATATTTTGCTAGTTCACAACCTGGAATTTCACAGTTTTTTTCAGAATTTGCATGAGTTCATGTAAATAACATGCCTACAACTGAGAACGTTCCGTTTTTTTGTGAAGCCAACAACAAATAGGACAAAATAACTGAAAACTTCAGTATGCATAATGATTCACACCTCCCTAAAGTCAGTACTTTGTAGAACCTCCTTTTGAGACAAATGCAGCCCCTAGGATTTTTGCCCATTCCTCTATGCAAAACTGCTCCAGCTCCTTCGAGTAAGGTGTTTGCTCTGGTTAAAAGCAATCTTCAAGTCTGATCACAGATTCTCAGTTGGATTAAGGTCTGGGCTTTCACTCTGCCAATCTAAAACATTTACACATTTATCCTTAACCCCTTCCCCATCTTTGATGCCACGTAGGCATCATGAAAGTCGCTGCCAATCCGACCCATGACGCCTATGTGGCGTCATGAATTCATAGCCCCCCTGCGGGTCGGGTGACCGGGGTCACTGAAAGGTTACCCGACCCACACACACAGGACCCTTTGTGCTTCACCCTAGGGGGGGTGGCTTAGCCCCCCCCATGGCTACGATCACTCAAGGCTGCTTCACTTTTAACAGCCAATCAGAGCGATTTGTAATATTTCACCAATGAAATTTGGTGATCTATTACAATCCAGCCATGGTCGATGATGCAATAGCATCTGCGATGGCTGGAGACCGAGATCCGACCCCCCCGCCCACACCGACTGGTGGGGGCGATCTGCCGCCGCCGTTACATTTGCTCCCCTCCCCCTTCCCTCCGTTCCCCCCACCTTCCGATCCCTCCCCTCACCCCCCCCCCCGGTACCTCCTATGTCCATCTGGCCGTCCCGGATCATGGGCGCCGCCATCTTGGAAAATGGCGGGCGCATGCATAGTGCGCCCGTCGAATCTGCAAAGCTGCAGATTCCATTCTTTCATTTTGATCACTGTGATAAACTCTCTCAGTGATCAAAATAAAAAAAAAAAGTAAATAAACCCCCCCTTTATCACCCCCATAGGTAGGGACAAATAATAAAATAAAGAAAATATTTTTATTTTTCCATTAGAGTTAGAATTAGGGTTGGAATTAGGGTTAGAAATAGGGTTAGGGTTGGAATTAGGGTTAGAATTAGGGTTCGGGTTGGAATTAGGGTTAAGGTTGGAGTTAGGGTTGGGATTAGGGTTGGAATTAGGGTTAAGATTAGGGTTATGGGTGGATTGGGGATGGGATTAGGGTTAGGCTTGTGGTTAGGGCTTGATTTGGGATTAGGGTTAGGGGTGTGTTGGGGTTAGGGTTGGGATTAGGGTTAGGGGTGTGTTGGGGTTAGGGTTTGCGTTAGAATTGAGGGGTTTCCACCTTTTAGGCACATCATGGGGTCTCCAAACGCGACATGACGCCACCATTTATTCCAGCCAATTTTGCGTTCAAAAAGTCAAACCGTTCTCCCTCCATTCCAAGCCCCGATGTGTGCCTAAACAGTGGTTTACCCCAACATATTGGGGTATCAGCGTACTCAAGAAAAATTGCAGAACAACTTTGGCGTCTAATTTCTCCTGTTACCCTTGGGAAAAGAAAAAATTGGGGGCTAGAAAAATGATTTTTGTGTTGTTGTGTTTTTTTTTTTTTTTTTTAATTTTCACAGGTCTGCGTTATAAACTTCTGTGAAGCACTTGGGGGTTCAAAGTGCTCACCAAACATCTAGATAAAAGTTCCTTGGGCCGTCTAGTTTCCAAAATTGGAGTCACTTGTTGGGGGTTACCACTGTTTAGGCACATCAAGGACTCTGAAAACGTAACATGACGCCCGCAGACCATTTCATCAAGTCGGCATTTCAAAACGTCACTACTTCCCTTCCGAGCCCCAACGTGTACCCAAACAGTGGTTCCCCCCCCACATATGGGGTGCCAGCGTTCTCAGGTCAAACTGTACAACAACTTTTGGTGTCCAATTTATCCTGTTACCATTGTGAAAATAAAAAAATTGTGGGCTAAAAAAATCATTTTTTGAGGAAAAAAATGATTTTTTTTTATTTTCATGGCTCTGCGTTATACTCTTCTGTGAAGCACCTGGGGGTTCAAAGTGCTCACTATGCATCTAGATAAGTTCCTTAGGGGGTCTGGCTTCCAAAATGGGGTCATTTGTGAGGGAGCTCCAAAGTTTAGGCACACGGGCTCTCCGAACGCGACATGGTGTCCGCTAACGATTGGAGCTAATTTTCCATTCAAAAAGTCAAATGGTGCTCCTTCCCTTCTGAGCCCTGCTGATTTTTGAGGAGAAAAAAAATGACTTCATTTTCACTGCTCTGCTTTTATAAACTTCTGTGAAGCACTTGGGGGTTCAAAGTGCTCACCACACATCTAGATAAGCTCCTTGGAGGGTCTAGTTTCCAAAATGGGGTCACTTGTGGGGGGTTTCTACTGTTTAGGCACATCAGGGGCTCTGCAAACGCAACATGACGCTCGCAGAACATTCCATCAAAGTCTGCATTCTAAAATGACGCTCCTTCAATTCTGAGCTCTCCCATGCACCCAAACAGTGGTTCCCCCCACATATGGGGTATCGGTGTACTCAGGACAAATTAAACAACAACTTTTGGGGTCCAATTTCTCCTGTTAGCATTGTGAAAATCAAAAATAGCGGGCTAAAAAAATCATTTTTGAGGAAAAAACTTCTGTGAAGCACTTGGGGGTTCAAAGTGCTCACCACACATCTAGATAAGTTCCTTGGGGGGTCCAGTTTCCAAAATGGGGTCATTTGTGGGGGAGCTCCAATGTTTAGGCACACAGAGGCTCTCCAAACGCGACATGGTGTCCGCTAACGATTGGAGCTAATTCTCCATTCAAAAAGTCAAATGACTCTCCTTCCCTTCTGAGCCCTTCCGTGCGCCCAAACAGTGGTTTATGACCACATATGAGGTATCGGTGTACTCAGGAGAAATTGCCCAACAAATTTTGGGATCCATTTTATCCTGTTACCCATGTAAAAATGAAAAAATTGATGCTAAAAGAAAATTTTTGTTGGAAAAATTAAAATGTCCATTTTTTCCTTCCACATTGCTTTAGTTCCTGTGAAGCACCTGAAGGCTTAATAATCTTGTTGAATGTAGTTTTGAGTAGCTTGAGGGGTGCAGTTTTTAGAATGGTGTCATTTTTGGGTATTTTCTGCCATATAGACCCCTCAAAGTGACTTCAAATTCGAGGTGGTCCCTAAAAAATGGTTTTGTGAATTTTGTTGTAAAAATGATAAATCGCTGGTCAACTTTTAACCCTTATAACTTCCTAACGAAAAAAATGTGTTTTCCAAAATTGTGCTGATGTAAAGTAGACATGTGGGAAATGTTATTTATTAACTATTGTGTGTCACATAACTCTCTGGTTTAACAGAATAAAAATTCAAAATTTGAAATGAAAATTGCGAAATTTTCGCCAAATTTCCGTTTTTTTTCACAAATAAACGCAAAATTTATCGACCTAAATTTACCACTAACACGAAGCTCAATATGTCACGAAAAAATCGTCTCAGAATCGCTAGGATCCGTTGAAGCGTTTCTGAGTTATTACCTCATAAAGGGAAAGTGGTCAGAATTGCAAAAAATGGCAAGGTCATTAAGGTCAGAATAGGCTGGGTCATGAAGGGGATAAATCACTCGAGTGTGGCTTTATCAGTATGATTTGGGTCATTGTCTTGTTAGAAGGTGAACCTCTTCACAGTCTCAAATCGCTGACAGACTGTCCTGCATCCAATGCCCTCTTTTCTATCTAAGGTGGTTTCCTCTTTTTACCTCAATGAGGACATCATATTTCCATCATTTTGTCCATCGCCTTCTCATCCTCGGGTGTCACTAAACGAACTGGACCTCGTGAGAGCGCTTCATCTCTACTTTTCCAGAATGGCACACTTCAGATGAGCGGACTCTCTTTTCATAATTCCCGAAGGACCTTGAAGAGGTCTCTGTTTCCAGGCCTAACATTGCCCGTTGGATCTGTTCTGCCATTCTGGAAGCATTTTGGCTAATGGGCAGAGCATGTCCACTCCGGGTCATGGCTCACTCTGCTCGCACAGTGGAGACCTCATTGGTCGGCCATCACCAGGCTTGGCTGTCACAGGGTGACCCGGGACCTGCGGCTTCTTCCCTGTCCATAGTGCTAGGGGGTGACCTAGCTCGCCCTGGTCCCTTGCTTTATTTCCTGAATCCGCCCTCCCTCTGTACCCATCCCCCTCCCAGGGAAGAAGAAAGTAGCAGTGCACCATAGTACACCAACCAGACTACCAAGGTAGCACGAACAGGGGAAACAGAAAACACCAGGCATAAAAATAAATACATATAACAGAAGAATGCATCGGGGAATGGAGGATGGCGTAAAACCAAAGTAGGAGAAGGAAGGGAATTATCACACTCACAAATTCAAGCAACAGTCACAGATTTCCTCCCTTTACTAATGTACCTATACCCGACAGTGCCATTTCTGTGTGTGGTTCCACTATTACTCTCCAGCAAAATGCCCGCTGTCTTGGGGTCATACTTGACACCGAGCTTTCCTTTGCCCCCTACATTCGATCACTGGCTCGCTCTTGTCATCTGCACCTCAAAAACATTTCTAGAATTCGACCTTTTCTTACTTTTGACTCTGCAAAAACTCTTACTGTTTCTCTTATTCATTCTCGTCTCGACTATTGTAACTCTCTTTTAATCGGTCTCCCTCTTACCAAACTCTCCCCTCTCCAATCTGTCTTGAATGCTGCAGCCAGGATCATATTCCTCACCAATCGTTACACTGATGCCTCTACCTTGTGCCAGTCATTACACTGGCTACCCATCCACTCCAGAATTCGGTGTAAACTTATTACCCTCATCCACAAAGCCCTCCATGGCTCAGCACCACCCTACATCTCCTCCCTTGTTTCAGTATACCACCCTACCAGCGCCCTCTGTTCTGCTGATGACCTGAGATTAGCATCCTCAATAATCAGAACCTCCCACTCCCGTCTCCAAGACTTTACACGTGCTGCACCAATTCTTTGGAATGCACTTCCCAGGTCAATACGATTAGTCCCCAATCCCCACAATTTTAAGCGTGCCCTGAAAATGCATTTATTCAGACTGTCCTATCTCCTCAACACATTAACCTAATCTATCCCTGTGTGGCACAGCCAAAAGTTTTACCATAACCAGGTTCCCCGCATCATGTTCCCACATGCTTTATGCATCCATTAGCCCTCTGTGTCTGTACTGTTACACACTTAACATTATGGCTGGTCCATACAATCAGGGCAACTGTTACCACCCACCTTTTGTGTCTACCTCTTTCCTTATAGACTGTAAGCTTGCGAGCAGGGCCCTCATTCCTCTTGGTATTTGTTATAATCTATGTGATTATTGTTATGCTGTAATGTCTATTGTCTGTACAAATCCCCTCTGAAATATAAAGTGCTGCGGAATATGTCGGCGCTGTAAAAATAAAATTTATTATTATTATTATATAGGGGATATGATTGGCTAGCCGCGCTCAGCTGAGAGCCTTAGCTCCCGGAGCTCTCAACATGTCAGGTTAACCCTTTAACTTCCAAAAGAAATTTACACCGTTTAAAAAGAAGGTGAAGTGCTTCTATTTAGCTCAGGAGTAGGAGCAATTAGGTGCTGAGGTCTTCTGTCTCCTCTCTATCGCGGTAACCCCGTGATAGTCGATTTGCAAACCTACTACATGGTCTTCCAGTCATACCTTCCTTTAGTTCTACAGAGTTCACATCTACACCTCATTGGATGTGAACCTCAATAGAAAGGTCTTGCAGACGACAGTGGCCCAAACTCAGACTTGAGGGTATTGTCCTTTTGCACACCCTTTGGTCTGCTTTTTGATGTCCCATGGTTTCCTGTGTCCTACATAGAGAAATAAATATTTGGGTACTCACCATATTATCTTTCTCGGAGCTTTCATTGAGGAGCATAGCACACGCCCTTGTATACGGTTATGTTGGTTTCTGTTTTTGTATTCATATTGCTTCTCCTACTGCTTTCTCACTAACTGATTAGCTTCATGTCGGTTGGTGGGTGTATATTGCTGGGGATGAGCTAACTTTTTTGCATAGTATCGATCGCCTAGTGGCAGCAGCATACACCCATGGTTTCCTGTGACCTCCAATGAAGGCTTCGAGAAAGAGAGATTTTATTTTGAGTACACCAAATCTTCATATTCACTTTATTATGTTATAACTTAGCCATTCATTTTCTTTTCCAGATTCGAGACAATATTGGAATTTCTTTGGATAATATGTCATCTCCTCCCCCACCTGTACTTATCTCGCCCCTCAGGATCCTCACCCAATGGCTTTTTAAGGTATTACCTATAATGCAGAACACATACATTTCTGGAATAACTAGTGTTGATGTTTTAAGCCACTTCAAGCTGAGATTTAGGTTCTTCTTGGCTGGGTCTTTTTTTTTTTTTTTTTGATTAAAGGAAGTGTTCACTACTTAGACAATATCTTAAATGCAACAGTGCCTCCCCGTAAAATAAAAACACAATTTCTAGTTTGTTTCATTGGTGGACTCGGTAACCGTGGGATAATCTACTGACGCTATTAAGGAAACTAATTGAAAATTGGCTCCTCCCCGCAAATTATACCACACCTGCTAGCACCAGGCTCCTCAGTTTTTTATGATGTCAGTTGGAAACAACTGAAGTCTGTGTCTCAGGCCTAATTTAGGCTTTTAGAGACCAGGTTAGGCAGTAACCTTTTTTTCTTTTTTTCAGATGTATTGCTTTTAGGGTAACAAGGTGTAATTTTGTCCTCTGTTTCACCCAAGTAGCGGTGGAGAGTACAGGCTGTATTATTCAGTTGGTATCCTCTCAGGCATACACGGCTAGACCATGTCCCTTGACGCGGTCGCCTATCAACATATCAACCATGGTTGACATATTTAGGTCCCCATTGAACAATCTTCCCCGTTACCCAATTGATGATTAAGTTGTAGCATTGTAACCATGGCATTCCCAACACCAACCCGGTAGTTAAATTCTCCAAGACAAAACAACTTATCTTCTCCGTATGATCAGAGCCCACTTTGAAGAAGACCTTAGAGACGTAGCGAATCCCTCCTTTGATGAGGGGAGAGGAGTAAATGGCCACCCCTTTCATAGGGGATTGGAGTCTAACTGTCCCTATCTTGCATTGGGAAACCAAGTTGGGGCTGATCAAGTTGATGGACGACCTGCAATCCACTAAAGCTGTAGAAAAATAAGGACAGCTGTCCACCACAAGTTCCACTTGAAGCAAAATTTTTGGAAATCAGGAAAAGTGTACCTGAGGGTCTGGATGGCCTCCTCGATTACTACCCAGGCCTAGTCGTTTCCCGCCACCTTGGGTAGTGGAGGGCAAGAAGGACAATCCCTCCTCCAGTGTTCCGGTTCTCCACAATTGAAACACAGCAGTTTCTCCTGACGACACCTTCTCTCCTTCTCTTTCAAGGTGATTGCGCCTACCTCCATGGGCTTGGAAACAGTTGTGGCTTCATCACCACTAGGGAACAATGGAGCTTCTATTTACATAACGCCTCTCGCCCGAAGCCTGCGGTCCATGCGCACCCCCACCCCTGGGTCATGGCTTCCTCCAGGGAATCAGGTGGAGGGTGGAATGCCAGGGCATCCTTCGGACGTTCTTACAGGCCTCAGCGGATCAAACCCTGGAGGGCAGCATCATCCCTCGACACATCAGCGGCCCAACGTCTGAATTCTGACATATGTGCCCTAAGGCTTCAAACAATGCATTCACCGACACTCTCTCAGGGGCGGTAGGAGGAAGGGAAAACGCCCAAGCCTGCGGGGACCCCCTTAATAAAGACATAACAACCCCAACCCTCTGACTTTCATTTCCAGAGGAACGCGGTCTTAATGAAAAGAAGAGTTTACAACCCTCCTTAACCCTCCGTCAGGAACAATATCTTTACTAACGAGTTAGGGAATAATGTGCCTGTCATGCGCAGGCTAGAAAAATACCTATAATATCTAATTTTTGCTATTTCAGTGCTCCAAAAGTGATCAGTGACCTTCATAGGGATGTAATAAAAGACTACACATAATCAGGTGCAAAAAAAGACCATTTACTTAACATAAAAGTAATAACTCTGAAATACAAACATTTCAAAACTCCCGCCAAATAGTCCCCAGTTTGACCCTGACAAATAACTATAAAGAAATTTTTTTTTTTTTAATTAAAGTAATTTTTATTGAAATTTTTAATACAAAAAGGAAAAACAAGAAAAAAACAACAACCCGCAATAGAGGTACATATATCTCTATCCCCGCTCCCCCCTTCCCCCCCAGTTTACTACCCCAATGCAAACAATATTTTAATGGTAAAATGGTATAGCTGATTACATATAGTGCCGCTCCCAAAATTGTTACAATAGTACAAAGGAAGATAACAACAACAGGTTAATATAAGTCTCAGTAAAAGAGCTACATATCTGAAGTCTCCTTATTGTAAGCCAAATCAAATTATAATGTAATAATCTCTGTCAGAGACAAATCTTGTTCCACCTTTTATATCGTCGTATCAGGATATACCCAACCTGAACTTGGTCAGCTCTCTCGATGCAAGACCAGAATGATCAATCCAACATGCCCATATTTTTTCAAATTTGGAAATAGAATCTCTCTTGCGATATATACCTCTTTCCAAATTAACTAACCAGTTAATTTTTATTACATATTCTGCAATTGAGGAGGTTTGGTAGGAGATCCAATTCTGGGCTATCAATTTTCTGGCCATAAAAAGCATTCTAGATACAGCTAACTTCACAATCTCTTCTGTTGGCAAGTCTTCTATATATCCTAGGATACATACAAAGGGGGATCTGCTCAGCTCAACCGAATATACTCTATTAATTATCCCTATTACTCTGCTCCAGAACGCTTCAAGATTTGGACACGACCATAACATGTGCAGTAGGGTGGCTGTGTTTGTTCGACTCCTTGGACAAAGAGGATCGGGCCTAACTCCAATATCGAACAAAAACTTGGGAGTGTGATAAACTTGATGAATTACATATAAATGTGACAAACGATGGGCCTCTCCCAGCGAGAGTCCGGGAACTCTTTCTAATATTTCTGACCATAAATTGTCCTCAATAGGACCAATATCTCGCACCCACTTCTCCTTCGCACGTACAGGATGATTCAGAAGCACCAAATGCAGTATGTCCCAATATAAATGAGAAATCATCCCAGCTGTTCCTGTGGATTTTTCAATACGCTGTATAATCTTATTCTGTTGCATGGGTTTTCCTGCAATGAGGCTTTCTGCTTGGTACGCGTGTCTAAGTTGTAAATACTTGTAAAATTCTGAATTCTGGATCCCAAATTCCATACGCAAATAAGTAAAATCTCTAATTCTATCTCCCTCCAATATATGTTCAAATCTTCGTATCCCTCTTCGGGCCCAGCTCTCAAAACCCTCCAAGTGGCTGAGATTAGAAAGGGAAGGGGTATTCCATATAGAAGTATACTGAGACACCCCATATCCTGCATTTTTTTTAAACTTTTTCCCATAGTTTGTGTATTAACAGCAGAGTAGGGAATTCATGTGTTTTTGTAGCAAAACCCCCCCGAGTCCAATACCTCGTAGAGACTATACAAGTCAAAGTATTGTTGCAGAAGTAGACGCTGATCTCCCCCTCCCCCAGGATCATCCCAACCCCGTATGTGTTGTAACTGTGCTGCCATGTAGTAAACCCATGGGTTAGGGACAGTCAAACCCCCATTTCTTTTTTCTCTTTGCAAAAGTTCCAATCTGATCCGTGGAGGTCCTTTACTCCATGTTGGCTCTCTAAATAGTGAATTTATCTTATGGAAAAATCTCTGCGGGATCCATTGTGGTGAATTGTGTAGCATATATAGTAATTGAGGCATCCAGATCATTTTGACTAGGATAGTTCGTCCCACCACTGATAAAGGCAAACGTAGCGAGATATCTTTCATAAGCTTAAACTTAGAAAGAATGGGGAGGAGATTAAGGCTCTCATAATCACTGACCCGTGGTGTAATTTGTACCCCCAAATATTTAAATTGTGAGACCACCCGTAGGCCTGAAAAATTATAATTGGATGTATTAGCTGTATTATCCACCAGCAGAAGTGCTGATTTGCCCCAGTTGATCCTCAACCCAGAATATTGCCCAAATTCCTGAATCACCCTCATTGGCCTCTGGCAGCGCATGAGATGCATTAGCAAGAAAAAGCAATGTGTCATCGGCATATAAGGCAACCTTTTCCTCTAGTCCTCCTCGTTGAAACCCCTTTATTTTTGGATTAGATCTAATCATTGCTGCCATGGGTTCAATGGCCATAGCGAATAACAATGGAGACAAGGGACATCCCTGTCGGGTACCCCTGCCCAAATGACATGGAGTAGTGAGACAGCCATTAACTTTAATTGTTGCTTTAGGAGAGCAATATAGGAGCTTTACCTAAGAGATAAATGAATCCCCCAGCCCAAATTTATGTAGTACAGCCCAGAGAAATTCCCACTCAAAAGAATCAAAGGCCTTGGCTGCATCAAGAGAGCAGACCACCCTGTCTCCTGAGTTGTCGGCCGGTAATTGTAAATTAAGATATAACCGTCGAATATTTACCGCTGTTGATCTGGAGGGCATAAATCCAGATTGATCTGTATGTATTAGGGAAGACATCCCTCTGTTCAGTCTGGTGGCTAATACTTTGGCAATAATTTTAACATCTGTAGGCAACAGAGAGATAGGTCTGTAGGAATCAGGCAATAAAAGGATCTTTGTCTGGTTTAAGGATAGCTACAACTAGAGCCTCCTGCATTGATGGGGGTACAGAGCCAGTCCCAGCTGCCCCCTGAAAGGTCTTAACGAGCTGGGGAAGTAAAACCTCTCCAAACTTTTTATAAATTTCCGCATGTATGCCATCTGAACCCGGTGATTTATTATTGGGCATAGATGCAACCGCATCTTGTAATTCTTCCAACTGTAATGGGCTATTTAAGTAAATCCTGTCCGTGTTTGAAATTGTGGGCAATGAAATACCATCCATGTAAGACATTATTTGTTCTTTGTTATATTGTAACTTATTGTGATTATCACAGCTGACACCCGGCACAATGTGTCAGGGGCGGTCATGAACCGCCCCGACACGTTAACCCCTTGCACACCGCGATCAAACACGATCGCGGTGTACCGGGGGTTAAAGGGAAGCATCGGCAGGGAGGGGGCTCCCTCCGTGCTTCCCTGAGACCCCCACAGCAGCGCAATGTGCAGCGCTGCTGCGGGGGGCTCCTTCCCTGCAGGCCCCCGAATCCAAGATGGCGACAGGGGCCTGCAAGGAGCTGGCTTCCTCAGTGCCTGCAAACCGCAGGCATGAGGAAGTCTGCTTCAATGCCTGTGACAGATCGCTGATCTGTCACAGGACAGTGATGTCCCACCTGGGACAAGGTAATAAAGTTAAAAAAAAAAAAAAAAAAAAAGTGTCAAAATAAAAGAAAATCGCCAAATAAATTAGAAAAAAAAAAAAAATTCCCCCAATAAATTCATTTTTTGGAACTAAAATAAAAAAACAATAAAAGTACACATATTTGGTATCGCCGCGTCCGTAACAACCTGCCCTATAAAACTGTCCCATTAGTTAACCCCTATAGCGAACCCCTTAAAAAATAAAAATAAATAATGAAGCAAAAAATAATGATTTATTATCATACCGCCGAACAAAAAGTGCAATAACGCGCGATCAAAAAGACGCATGTAAATATCCATGGTACCGCTTAAAACGGCATCTTGTCCCGCAAAAAACGAGCCACCATACAGCATCATCAGAGAAAAAAATAAAAGTTATAGCTCACAGAATAAAGCGATGCAAAAATAATTATTATATATAAAATTGTTTTTATTGCATAAAAGCTCTAAAACATAAAAAAAGACATAAATGAGGTATCGCTGTAACCGTACTGACCCGAAGAATAAAACCGCTTTATCAATTTTACCGCACGCGAAACGGTGTAAACGCACCCCCCAAAAGAAATTCATGAAACGCTGGTTTTTGTTTATTCTGCGTCCCAAAAATCGGAATAAAAAGTGATCAAAAAATGTCACTTGCCCGAACATGATACCAATAAAAGCGTCAACTCGTCCCGCAAAGAATACGTAAGGCCTCACATGACTCGGTGGCTCAAAATACGGAAAAATTATAGCTCTCAATATGTGGTGATGCAAAAACTATTTTTACAATAAAAAGCGTCTTTTAGCGTGTGACAGCTGCCAAAAATAAAAACCGCCATAAATAGTAAATCAAACCCCCCTTTATCACCCCCCTTAGTTAGGGAAAAGTAATAAAATTTAAAAAATGTATTTATTTCCACTTTCCCATTAGGGCTAGGGTTAGGGCTAGGGCTGAGATTAGGGTTAGGGGTGTGTTGGGGTTCGGGTTGGAGTTATAATTGGAGGGTTTCCACTGTTTGGGCACATCAGGTGCTCTCCAAACGCAACATAGCGTCTGCTCTCAATTCCAGCCAATTCTGCGTTGAAAAAGTCAAATGGTGCTCCTTCCCTTCCAAGCTCTGCCATGCGCCCAAACAATGTTTTACCCCCACATATGGGGTATCAGCCTACTCAGGACAAATTGCAAAACAACTTTTGGGGTCCTATTTCTCCTGTTGCCCTTAGGAAAATAAAAAATTGGGGGCAAAAATATCATTTTTGTGGGAAAAAAATATGATTTTTTTATTTTCACGCCGGGCGTTATAAACTTTTGTGAAGCCCTTGGGGGTTCAAAGTGCTCACCACACATCTAGATAAGTTCCTTAGGGGGTCTAGTTTCCAAAATGGTGTCATTTGTGGGGGGATTTCACTGTTTAGGTACATCAGGGGCTCTCCAAAGGCAACATGACACCCACAAACCATTCCATCAAAGTCTGCATTCCAAAACGTAACTACTTCCCTTCCGAGTCCCGACGTGTGCTCATACAGTAGTTTTCTCCCACATATGGGGTATCAGTGTACTCATGACAAATTGGATAACAACTTTTGGGGTCCATTTTCTCCTGGGAAAATAAAAAAAGGGGACTATCATGTTTGTGGAAAAAATAAGATTTTTTTATTTTCACGCCCGGGCGTTATAAACTTCTGTGAAGCACTGGGGGAGTTCAATGTGCTCACCACACATCTAGATAAGTTCCTTAGGGGGTCTAGTTTCCAAAATGGGTTCACTTGTGGGGGGATTCCACTGTTTAGGTACATCGGGGCTTTCCAAACGCGACATGGTGTCCGATCTCAATTCCAGCCAAAAAAGTCAAATGGCGCTGATTCCCTTCCGAGCTCTGCCATGCGCCCAAATAGTGGTTTACCCCCACATATGGGGTATCACCGTACTCAGGACAAATTGCACAATAACTTTTAGCGTCCTGTTACCCTTGAGAAAATAAAAATTGGGGGTGAAAAGATCATTTTTGTGGAAAAAATATGATTTTTTAATTGTACGTCTGTATGTTATAAACTTCTGTGAAGCCCTTGGGGGTTCAAAGTTCTCACCACATATCTAGATAAGTTCCTTGGGGGGTCTAGTTTCCAAAATGAGGTCACTTGTGGGGGGTTTCCACTGTTTAGGTACATCAGGGACTCTCCAAACGTGACATGGTGTCCGATCAGAATGCCAGCCAATTTTGCATTGAAAAAGTCAAACGACGCTCCGTCCCTTCTGAGCTCTGCCATGCGCCGAAACAGTGGTTCCCCCCACATATCAGGTATCAGCGTACTCAGGACAAATTGCACAATAACTTTTGCAGTCCAATTTCTCCTTTTACCCTTGGTAAAATAAAAAAAATTGAACCTGAAATATTTTTTTTGTGAAAAACAGTTAAATGTTCATTTTTTTTTTTAAATATTCAAAAAATTCCTGTGAAGCACCTGAAGGGTTAATAAACTTCTTGAATGTGGTTTTGAGCACCTTGAGGGGTGCAGTTTTTAGAATGGTGTCACTTTTTGGTATTTTCTATCATATAGACCCCTCAAAGTGGCTTCAATTGTGATGTGGTCCGTAAAAATATAATGGTGTTTTAAAAATGAGAAATCACTGGTTAACTTATAACTTCCTAACTAAAAAAAAAATTTTGGTTCCAAAATTGTGCTGATGTAAACACGTGGGAAATGTTACTTATTAACTTTTTTGTGTGCCGTATCTCTGATTTAAGGGCATAAAAATTCAAAGTTGGAAAATTGCGAAATTTTCGCCAAATTTCCATTTTTTTCACAAATAAACGCAAGTTATATGAATGAAATTTTACCACTAACATGAAGTACAATATGTCACGAGAAAACAATGTCAGAATCCCCGGGATCCATGGAAGTGTTCCAGAGTCATTACCTCATAAAGGGACAGAATTGTAAAAATTGGCCCGGTCATGAACGTACAAACCACCCTTGGGGGTGAAGGGGTTAAGTGATACCTCACCAGTACCATTTTCATGAAAATAATGTTTGAGGGCAAGCGAGATCGGCTCTATGTCTACAATCTGTAACCAAAAAGGGTTGAATGACCACAAATTACGAGAAAGACTCAAACCCGGTAGGAGGTCAAGACTAGTTAGTATGGGAGAGTGATCAGCGAGTACTCTGGGTAAGTATGCAATTTTGTCCGTCATGTGCCATTTTTCTTCCGAACCCAGGACCAAGTCTATTCTAGATAGAGTACTATGCGTTTTAGAATAGCACGAGAACTGCTTAGACTTAGGATATTTAATTCTCCACAGATCTAACAATAAGAGCTCCGCCCACCATCTCCCCAAATCTAGAAATAGGGTGATGTTGTAGGCTTGCATCTGCATTGTGCTTATCCAGATATGGGTGAATGATGTTATTAAAATCCCTCATGCACATCACCGGAACCCCAGGGGTCCTTCCAATAACACCAGGTATAATATTCATGACAGTATTATTGAAAGAGGGAGGAATATATACTATTATCAATAACAATTCCGTATTAAAAACTTTACAGTTAATACATACATATCTACCGTCTTGATCTATTGTAGATGCAAACAATATAAAAGGGATAGACCTATGGACCAAAATACAGACTCCTCTAGAATAACCCGAATATGTTGAGTGATATCCACAGCTCATCCATGCACGAGTCAAGAATGATATTCTATCTTGTTCCAGATGAGTCTCCTGTAGGCACACTATTGCAGGAAAATGGGGTCTAATATAATCCATAACTGCCACCCTTTTAGTATCATCCCCCAGACCGTGAACATTCCATGAAAGAAAGTTGACTTTACCCGTCATTACAGTGAGATAGATAAATGGATTAAACAAATATGACTTTCAGGTGGATCCCACCTGTTCTGGCCTCTGAGAGCAGCACTAAGAACAGCAGCACATAAAAATTATGAAAAAGAAAAACCCCAGTTAGAACAGCCACCTCCATACCCCTTCCCACCCTTACCCACCCTACAAACTGCAACCGCAACATGACAAAAAAGTCAATGTAAGTGCACCAGTCCATCCTGAAGCCACAGAATGGAGCCGAGCCTACAGCTCTGAAAACAGAAAATAAAGCAATATGAAATTTAAAGAGATCCACCGGAACCGAATGATGGATAACAAAGTGGACAGTCCACTGAGCCATAGTGGTTATGTTATAGTGATGATGGCCGAACTTATGATCCTAGATGACACATGCTATAAAAAATATATTTCAGCGTCACTGTTCTTGTCTAAGTCATTGCTGATTCGTGTCCAGCCAATGTGAAGCATCTTTAGGATTTTTAAAAAAAGAATATTTCATTCCAAGCTACCACTCTGAGCCTAGCCGGATACAGCATAGAGTATGAAACTTGGAGGTTCCTCAGGCGCCTTTTCACATCCGTAAATTGAGCTCTCCTTTTGGATATTTCAACGGAGTAATCAGGAAAAAATGATATTCTGTTGCCATCTACCATTATAGAATCTTTATTTCTGGCCGCCCTCAGGATGGCATCCCGGTCTTTGTAGTGGAGTAATTTCATTAAAACTGGCCTTGGAGCTCAGCACCAAAAATTTGGTGAATCCATTTCTCAAAGAATTCAGTCAGATTAGTTCCTTCTGTTTTTCTCCGGCACTCCAATAACTTACATTATTTCTTCTTAGTCTGTTTTCCAAGTCATCAACTTTGTTAAACAGAGCTGACAGCTGCTGCTCCTGTCTGCCAGAAACTTGCGATATCTGTAGTATTTTCTCCTCAAGGTCACTAATCCTCCCTTCTGATGCTGCCATGCGATCATTAACTTCCTGCAGGCCCTGCCTCATGCCAGAGATTTCCTCTTTAATTTGACCTATTTGAGTACTGATGGATGACATGGCTGTGCCATAATGATTTACAGCAGTTAGGATGTCCTTCAGTGTAGGCTCTGTACTCTGTTGGAATGTGGCTGAGATTGCAGGATTGTCCTGTGTACAGGAGTGCGGTGGAAGGGAGCTAGCACTACTCCCCCCATTCTCTCTAATGGCATCTTGGGAATTAATCTGTGTGGAGTCAGATTTCTCCTGCAGCTGTTTATATGGGGCCTGGAAGCTCTTCTCTGATCCCCTGGCATACTTTGCCAGCCTCTCCGCTGCATGTAAGGCTGCTGCCCTGCCAGCTTGGGTACCTGTAGTAGACGCTGCGACGCCATCTTGGAAGGCTTCTGGTTTTCCCGCCGCTGCCACCTTTGCCTTTTTATTTGCTCCCCTGGCCATTAAACAGTCTTCTGTGGGCACCAATGCGAGCAGGATAATCTTCGGAGGTAATGAGGCTGTAAATCAACTCCGTTACGGCCCAGTGGAGTTCAGGATAAGCTATAGGTCCCGGAGCACTCCCTCCCTGCGTCTGCTCACATCCTCAGCCAGGCCACGCCCCCCTATAAAGAAAATTTAGGGAAACCAACTTCATTTTAAGGTACCTAAAGTAATATTACACACATATTCATTCAGAATTAGATCCTGAAGTTTCCCCAGAAAAAACACATTTGCAGAGCAAAGAGCGAGAATTGCACATCATTTTTGCATGTGTCAGGCAGATTGCATTATGACATTTGTGACATTCATAATTAGAAAGCCTTCTGTTTCCGCTTTCCGTGGTGCAGGTGGTGCATCTCCTTCTTTTGGGAGGTGGTGCAGGTGGTGGATTTTCACGATCATCTTCTGGGCGGAATCTATTATTATTATTATTATTATTATTATTATTATTATTATTATTATTATTATTATTGTTATTATTATTATTATTATTATTAATTTTTCTATAGTGCCAACATATTCCGCAGCACTTTACATTTCAGAGGGGACTTGTACAGACAATAGACATTACAGCATAACAATAATCACATAGATTATAACAGTTACCAAGAGGAATGAGGGCCCTGCTCGCAAGCTTACAATCTATGAGGAAAAAAGGGAGACACGAAAGGTGGGTGGTAACAGTTGCCCTGATTGTATGGACCAGCCGTAATGTTAAGTGTGTAACAGTACAGATGCAGAGGGCTAATGGATGCATAAAGCATGTGGGAACATGATGCGGGGAACCTGGTTATGGTAAAAACATTTGGCTTTGCCACATAGGGATAGATTAGGTTAATGTGTTGAGGCGGTAGGCCAGTCTGAATAAATGAGTTTTCAGGGCATGCTTAAAATTGTGGGGATTGGGGACTAATCGTATTGACCTGGGAAGTGCATTCCAAAGAATTGGCGCAGCACATATATAGTCTTGGAGACGGGAGTGGGGAGGTTCTGATTATTGAGGATGCTAACCTCAGGTCATCAGCAGAACGGAGGGCGCGGGTAGGATGGTATACTGAAACAAGGGAGGAGATGTAGGGTGGTGCTGAGCCATGAATTGCTTTGTGGGTGAGGGTAATAAGTTTGTACTGGATTCTGGAGTGGATGGGTAGCCAGTGTAATGACTGGCACAAGGTAGAGGCATTGGTGAAACGATTGGCGAGGAATATGATCCTGGCAGCAGCATTCAAGACAGATTGGAGAGGGCAGAGTTTGGTAAGAGGGAGACTGATTAGAAGAGAGTTACAATAGTCGAGACGAGAATGAATAAGAGAAACAGTAAGAGTTTTTGCGGAGTCAAAAGTAAGAAAAGGTCGAATTCTAGAAATGTTTTTGAGGTGCATATAACAAGAGTGAGCCAGTGATCGTATGTGGGGGACAAAGGAAAGCTCGGAGTCAAGTATGACCCCAAGACAGCGGGCATGTTGCTGGGGAGTAATAGTGGAACCACACGGAAATGGCAATGTCAGGTATAGGTACATTGCTAGCGGGAGGAAACACAAGGAGTTCAGTCTTTGACAGGTTCAAAATGGCTAGACACCCCCCTCCCTTTGTATATGGCATGGTCCTGTGCATCATGTGCAGGCTGTCTGGTACTAAAATGCAGTCTGTTGCTGCAGCCGCACCTGGTCCATAGTCCGGGACCGGAGAATCTTTTGAGCTGAACTTGAAGGCGAGAGGGGATCCTGATAGTTTTCATACTTCTCCTGCGTAGCTCTCCAAGCACTAGTTCATGTGCCAATTTTTTCAGATAGACTCGTCTACAGAGTGGTTCAAGCTTGTTTTCAAGGTAAATGACTTGTGAATTTATACCACCCAAATTCAACATTGTGAAAAATATGACCATTGGCCAGCACTTGGTGATTCTGCTGACGCTGAAAGTTGATCACATCTGATCAGCTGTATCAACACCCCCTTTGGTTGCATTATAGAATGTAATTATGTCGTTTTTTTTTTTGTGCCTAAGACCCAGGATCGATGGCACCATCATTATGAAGTGTTGAGAGAAGAAGTACATTTTTTTTTTTCGCGTGGTACATAGGAAACATACTGCTGTACTGTTTTCTCCCTTGAACACTTACAAACTGTGTAGGCAATTCTTTTTTATTTTTTCTTACAGTTCCGACATATGAAAGCTTCTGCATTTTCAGATCAGATTACAATTTGAAAACCAATTGTCAGTTGTTATATTGCGACCCGATCCAAATAAGGGCTCAGCCATTCTTTTTACAACATCACTGGGTTTGATGCTGACACAGTAAGGACCTTCTGGTTGTTTTCCTGCATAAATTTCAAGGTTGTATGTGTAGGTCTTAAGGTACTGTCACACTTAGTGATGTACCAGCGTCCACAGTCCTGGACGTTCTCGCGCGATCAGCGATAACCAGCGGGGGAGCGGGTCGTAGGTAAGTATCAGACACAGCGATATCGCTAGCAATATCGCTATAACGTCACAAGTTATAGCGATATTGCTAGCGATATCGCTTAGTGTGACAGTACCTTTACTGGCATCAACAAGGGCATAAATTTTTATTCCATATTTGCTAGGCTTTGATGGAATGTATTGACGAAATGCACATCTATCACGAAAACCAGGGAACATTTCGTCAATAGAGAGATTCGCCCCAGATCAATAGCTTTTCTTACAGTTTTCCACAAATTTTTGGCATAAATCTCGAATTGGAGCAAGTCGGTCATATGTTTTACGTTCGGTTTGGGTAGTTCTGTCGTCAAACCGAAGGCAACGGATTAGAACCTTGAATCTTTTTAGAGACATAACAAGGCCAAATTTTTCAATTCCATCACCATCTTTACTCAAAAGTTCCTCCAAACTTTGTCGATTTGCCCTATAAGCTCCTGCAAGGTATAACAGTCCAAAAAAAGCACGCAGTTCTATTTAATCTATGGCCTTGATGATTCTGTTGCAGATGAACTTGTCCTTTACAATGTCTATATATTGGTTTGTGTATGTGACACTAGAGTCCAGAATATCATCTGTGAAAATACGATTCCAGCATTTAGCTGCAGTTTTTGCATTACTTGCTGTTCCTATAGCTGCAGGAAGGTGAGTGATAATGTTTTGAGGTTCCCTACGTTTTTCATGGGTGGCTTCTTGTTCCATTTGTTTTTTTTATCTTTTCCCATATAATATGATTCTACATCTTCTTCATCCTCATCACTGTCAGCATCTTGCTCTGTTTCATAATCAATTTCACATACTTCCACCTCATCATGAGATTCAATCTCACTTTCTTCTCCTAAATTCTCATTCAGTGTGGGATCTGCATCATCATCATCATCATCTAACAGCATGTTTCTCACTTCATCAACATGAAGGGGTTCTGATAATTTTTTTTTTTTAATTCGTTTATTAAGTCATAAACAGATATACAGTATACATACAGGTATTTAATATTAAACATAATACAAAATATATATTTGTTCATATGACATTAAAGTATAAGGCAAAATGTGCATACCAGATGTATGCAGAATAAAGCGAAATATAATGTCGTTTGAATCACAGTGGTCTTGTATTATTACTTGTGTAATGAGATCTGCCTAACTTTTAAGCCAAATCTACATCTACAAAAACATAAACCTAACCTAAACTTTTCCGCAGCCTACTTTCACACACTTAATCCTTTATTATTATGTGACATCTCCACTCTACAAAGTGAAGTGAGAGGAATTCCACCTCTCCCAAATCTTTTCAAATTTACCCGGGCACCCTCAGTTTTGTTAGTGTGCGTTCATATGGGATGATCGAGTTCACTAAATTAACCCAGGACCCGAGTGAGGGAGATGAGCCTCCCATCCATCGTAATGCCAGTACCTTTCGTGCCATAAACAACGTCTCCCGTAGAAAGATCCCAACATATTGATCCCATGTCTCCTCGTCCCAGACCCCAAACAGACAGACCAGCAGTTCAAGGGGAACAGGAACCTGTACCAAGGATGTTAATAATGATGTCACCTCTCTCCAATATTGCGCAACGACAGGACAGCACCAGATCATATGGATAAAAGCTGCATCTGTTGAATGACATCTCAAACATTCCGATGATTGGTATCGGCCCATCTTAAAGAGTCGAGTTGGAGTCAAATATGATTGATTTATAATATATAATTGGATCATCCTGTTATTAACAGAAGGAGACACCTTAATTGAGGACTCCAGTATTTCTTCCCACTCCTCTCCTTGCGCATTCGGAACGAGCCTCTCCCATTTTTTCTTAACGGAGTCTATAGCAGGTCCTGTCCCCACCGACAGCATATATGTATATAGAGAGGAGATGAGACCTTGGGGCCCTGAGACTTAAGGATCCCTATCAAGGGTAGAGACAAAATAACAATATCTATACCTGCAGACCTTATATGCGATTGAATAGCTGACCTCAGTTGTAGATACCGAAATAACTGGGATCTCGGAACATTACGATTAACTTGCAGTTGTTCAAACGACATCAGAGTTCCATGATCATATAGATCACCTATCATGCAAATATTGTACTGAGTCCAAAACTCAGCAGACGGGTGCTCAAGTAACGCTGGAAGGTAACCATTATTCCACAGAGGCATCTCAGTTATGATATCTTCAAATCCAACCACCCTTTTAATCTGCTTCCACACCGACCGTGCCAACCGAAGCAGAGGCAACAACCGTGGGACACTTACTATCCTCATTTCCAAAAATCCCAGCGGGCAACCAACCTGTGCGGCATGAAGTAGATGATTCTCAGAATTAGGAAGGTGACCACCAGGCATCCATATGTTCATGGCTTTGGCCTGTGCGGCCAAATAGTACAAAAAGAAATCGGGTAGCGCCGCCCCCCCCCCCCCCCTCCATCCTAGGTCTCTGCAAAGTGGATAATTTAAGCTTGGGCCTGGTCTTACCCCATGTGAAAGATGTGATCTGGGAATTCAGATTAGCGAAAAAGGATCTGGGCACCACTACAGCACTATGTTGTAGAAAATAACTAAGCTTGGGGAGTAATATCATTTTGATTAAATTGATGTGTCCAGCCACAGACAACGGAAGTTTACCCCAGATCGCAAACTTGGCCTTAACCAACTCCAGCAGTGGATACACATTAAGTCGCAAATCTAACTTACTGTCTTGGGAAATGTGGACACCCAAATACTTGAAACTGGTTACAATGGGCAGTGATGAGAGAGTTTCAAGTCGTGGCATTGGAGCGTGGGAAAGAGGCATCAAAGCAGATTTCTCCCAATTTATGTATAGGCCAGAATATTTACCGAATTTATTTACCGTAGTGATCACTCTCGCCAGGGTTTCCTCTGCTTTGTCCATGAATATTATCATATCATCAGCATAGAGGCCTATGGTATCAATTCGACCCGCAATTTCTATACCAGCAATATGAGGGGTCGATCTAATACGAATTGCCAGTGCCTTGATTGCCAGAGCAAAAAGGGCCAGGGAGAGGGGGCACCCCTAGCGAGTTCCCCTATGTAATGAAAAGGGTTCAGATATGGAGCTGTTTACTATGACCCGAGCCTTAGGCTTCATGTATAATATACTGACCCATTTTTGAAATTTGTCACCGAACCCATACCTCTGCAAACATGCATGAAGAAAAGGCCACTCAAGAGAGTCAAAGGCCTTGGCCGCATCAAGTGATGCCAATGCCCATTCATTATCTGACACCAGGGAGCTAGACTGAACCCGTCTAATATTGATGGAGGTGCTCTTACCAGGCATAAAGCCAGTTTGGTCAGAGTGTATAAGGTCTAATATGACTGAGTTCAACCTGTTGGCCAAAATTTTCGTAAAGATCTTATAATCCACATTTACTAATGATATAGGCCGATAAGATCCACAATCCAAAGGGCCTTTTCCTTCTTTTTTCAGAACTATTATATTAGCCTCATAAAAGGATTCTGGCATGCATCCCCCCCTCCCAAATCCCACGAAACACCTTCAGCAGAAGGGGCGCCAGTATCTCCCGATATTTCCTATATAGTTCGACAGGAAATCCATCCGGCCCAGGGGCCTTCCCAGAGGCCATATCTTTCATGGCAACCCCCACCTCGTCTAGAGTAAACTCAGCATCCATAAAGGCCCGTTGGGAAGGGCTTAATGTGGGAAACTCTATATCTGCTAGGTAGTCTAAACACCCCAGGCTATCAACATATGAACAATGAGCCTGAGAAGCCAGCACAGTTATATCTGCCCTCCTGAAGCTCTGCAATCCAACTGTGGTATCAGGCTTCACACAGCAGCTAGAGCCAGGAAGCTACCTGAAGGGAGTGGATTTCATAACAATCTGGTGAGGAGGGAGAAATGAAAGTAAAAGAGAAGCGCCTGTCAGGCACATTAGTCCCGTCCGAGGGTTAAAAACTTAAAATTATTTTTTGTTTCCAGAAAAAAAAGCCAGGCAATTTAACAGGGGGTTCTGGAGACACCAGAACAACATCTCCAGCAGTAGCCCCCTGTACCCCAGAGGATTAATCCCCCTGCACAGTATCAGTCACCTGTTGCTATGACTGTGTCAGTGCTAGCTGTTCCACATTTAGTTTTTGAAACATCTGAGTTAGGTGTTTTACCTGCTCAGATAATGAGTGCATGGGCTCCATAAGCCACCCAAAATACAGGCACCCAGCAATGGGAATGAAAAAAAAATGTTTAGGTCAGTTATGATGTCAGGATATCCAGAACTGACATCAGTCAGTGTCTGTACCCTTGGAAATCCACGCTGCTGCAGGGGCTTACCGGGGTCCCTAGGGAGAGGAGCACATCCCAGTGTGACTGTGCACTAACAGGACCTGCACCACGTGACTACCAAGGGGCGAAGCCGGCTGCAGATCTCCCAGAGGGAGCAGGAGCAGCAAGAGATGCCGGCCAGAAATAAAGACCCTAACAGCAGGTATAGAACAAACAGAAGAGCCGATGAGCGTCACAACCGTACCGACAGCAGAAGTACCAGGGGCATAGATAGGAGGATGTCTAGAGACGTAGCCGAAGTCAGAAACCAGGAGAACAGACACACTACTGAATCAGCAGGCAAGAATACAACAGGAAACAGATCGGGTCAAAACAGGTAATCAGGCAGAAAAGCAGGCACACGGCACTTGCACAAACGCACAGGGGTCACTTAACTAACCCGAGGGCTAAAGTATAACTGACAAGAATGGAGGTCCACAGTGGCTATAAAATCCCTCCCCATGCCCAAAACAAGGCCACAGAGTTAACCCCTGAGGCTCCAGGTCAAAATTCACCACAGGATCATGACACTCAGTGTATCACTGAGCTGCCATGAGAGAGGTCACTGGAGTTCATCAGTTTATCAGCCCCGGTGATGTCTCTTGCGTTACCACTGCTGCATGAGAAAGTTCTTATGTAGCTGTGCCATGAGAGCATCGGAGCTGATCAGCTCATGAACTCCGGTGAACTCTCACAGCAGCTCAGTGATACACAGCGGGAGCGATAACCTGTCAGTGTATCGCTGGTGGCCAGGTAGAGCAGTCACATCTCCCGATGTTCTACAAGTGAGATTGTCGTGGTACACTCGGGATTATGTGGACTGCGGCGGACAGGCGAGTAGTTGGTGGCTTATTATTTTTGATTTCTTCTAGGAGACATGGACATCGGGGATTATTGTGTTAAGGTGAGTATTTGGTGGTTTATTATTTTACATTTTTTTTAGGAGACGAGGGCATTGAGGATTTGGTATTACGTGAGTATAATGTTTTTTCATTTTTATTTGAATATGTATGTAAGTAATTATGTTTATAAGTGTGAGCACAGGCGCTGGCTGAAGAGAGACTACGTCTCCCATCAGCGGCTCCTGCCATCTCTGTTATGAATGACGGTAGATGTAGGCTGACAGGACGAGTGGTAGTCTCATCAGTTCACACCTGCGGTAAGCGTTTTACTGCGGGTCATTTCTGCAGATCACAGTCACAGCTTGACCCCACAGCGCTCTGACAGACGGTCTTACCTGCGGTAGCGTTACCACTAATAATAATAACAACAATCTTTATTTTTTATATAGCGCTAACATATTCCACAGCGCTTTACAGTTTGCACACATTGTCATCGCTGTCCCCGATGGGGCTCACAGTCTAAATTCCCTATCAGTATGTCTTTGGAATGTGGGACGAAACCGGAGTACCTGGAGGAAACCCACGTAAACACAGGGAGAACATACAAACTCCTTGCAGATGACAGCGTGGGAAACATCATAGGAAGCTGGTAAAACCACAAACGAAAACTCAGCAAATCCGCAAACATTTTTATACCTGCGTTTTTGCTGCGGATTTGATTGACTCAATTGAAGTAAATGTGTGGAAAACGCTTATGAGTCCACAAATCAGGACGACGCTGAACAATAGTAAGTATGGCAGTATTGCATAGAGAAAGCCACAGATAGTCAAAAAGAACATTGCATCAGTTTGTGAAAGATTAGATGGAAATGCCAGAAGGTTATTGACGCTATGTTTTGTGGACTGAGGAGATTAGCTTTTATGTTGAGAACTATTATATTTGTCAAACAAATAACACTGTATGACAACATAAAAACCTCATACCATCTGTGAAACACGGTGGTGGGTAGTATTGTAGTTTGGAGCAGTTTTATTGCATTTGGGCCAGGAAGGTTTGTCACCATTGATAGAGCATTAAATTCTGAATTATACCATCAAATTCAAAATAAAAGCATCAGGAGGTCTGACTATGAGCTGAATCTCAAAACAATGGGGGTTATGCAGCAAGACAATGACCAAATGCACCTGTGTCCTCTTGTGTATAAATATGGGACTCTTCAGATTTTGTATTAGTCTGTGCCTGATGAAGAGACCTGAGTAGTCCCGAACGCTTGCGATTTGTTAAAATCTTTTCAGTTAGTCATTAAAAGGTATCGAGGACGCTCAAATCTTAATATTTTTCTAACTACTGGCTAACACGGTACAGATTTTTCCTGTATCAAATGCACACAAGTCTTCTACAAAAAAAAAATGGTTAAAGAAGAAAAAAGTTCTCGAGAAATGTTATTTATCTGCAGATATGGGGTTATCCTGCATACACTGCAGAGAGGGCTGTCAATCAAAGTGCTGGGGGAGTGATTACAATACTCACAATGTAACCGCTCCCTGCACCACCCTGATTACTAGACGCCAGACGCGGTAGGAAGAAAAAAAAAATCTCTCCCTGATGCTGTTCCAGTAAGTCGACTAACCAGCCATTATTTTTTTTATCAGGTTTTTAGTCCAAGCATGAGTATGCAAAAAGTTCTCGAAATTGCAAAAACAAAATAAAAAAAGGAAAATTCCATAAAAGATTAGATTTTACCTTTTTTCCTAGGAGTTCATGCCTAAAATGCTGAGGGGAGTAGTCAGGAGTAGTAGAAGGTGGACTCTGGCTTTTGGTTGGTGGATTGTTCTTGAGGCATAGCTCTCATGTGAAGGTTACTATAATGCTTCTTTACAAACGCCTTCTATTCCGCACTTTGCTTTAAAATAGCGTTACTGACCTCGTTCTCAAGTTTTTCCGAAAAGCAAGCGTGTGGTGGAGAGGGAACATTCAGAGGAACTCCTGCTGTTTGAAGGCACTCAGGACTTGTGGCTCCCTGATACTGCAAAAGGCAGTCAAGAGCATCCTCCTCATCGGACAAGCTGTCCCATAATGGCAGAGCTTCCATGCCTCTCCTCCTTGACAGAATGGAGGAAATCTCCTCTGTTTCCCGTTGGGCAGGTGGCTGTTCTTCTACAGTCACAGAAGACGTATTAAAGGCAGGAAGAAGGGAAGACCACTGGGACTTCTGTCCTGAATGTTCAAGTGCAGGTCCATAAAGGATGGAAGATTCCCAACTGTACTTGCCCGAAAGGTCCCTCATGATAACACGATCCATGGAGCCTGCAGCAGACAACTCACCACGAGGAAGCTTCTCCTCTGCCGTAATTTGCAAGCAGGACACTAGTGTGGTATTATTCTGTACAAAGAACTGGAGATTGGGACTGTGGAAGAGCTGTGGGGAGAGGTCGGAGCATTCACTGTAGGGATGGTCGTGATTCTCACAGATCTGACTAGTCAGCATGGCAGGATCTCCACTCATGGGATAATGTCCGAGGTGGTTCACCAGATGGGAAATAACCGTTCTTGCTGCTACTGGGATCAATACAAATAAAAAGAACAAAAGCTGCATTATGATGAAGCAAAAAATGTAAATTAACATTAATAAATATGAGGAATCAGGTTGTAAAATTTAATAATTAAAATCAAGGCGACAATGTTTGTTAAAATTTTCTCTTGCCGCTTTTCAGCAGCCGTGATTTAAAAATGTTCATATGTGAATGCATGAGCCATTGTGTTACATTACTTTTCAATCGAGTTTTGGGGTTATGTATAAATCAAAACTTTTTTGTTTTTTTTGAAGAATACAAATATAGAAAAAAAAGCAAGTTTTTATTTATATTTTTTTCCTGTTCACTAGTGATAAGTGAACGTGCTTGGATAACGTCTTATCTGAGCATCTTGGTCGCGCTTGTATATTATGTTCGAGTCCCCGCAGCTGCATGATTTGCATCTTTTAGACAGCCTCAACACATGTAGGAAATGCTTACAAAACAGGCAATCCCCGCATGTGTTGAAGCTAACAGCCTTGGGGACTGGAACATAATATACGAGGACGTTCGCTCATCACTACTGTTCACCTTTCCCAACAAATAACCTGTTGAATGAGTTACAGTTGTGTAGATACCTGATGTATGCAGTTTTCATTTTTCATGCTATGTATGTAGTAAAATGTATTTCATATGTAAAAAATGAAATACATTTTAATTTTTCCTTTTCTTTTTGCAATGGAAATCTTTAAAGGTAGCAGTAACTTGGGCATCAATAGGAGCCCCAGTTACAGGGGAAAACGGTCACTGTAGCATGTCAGACAGCACTGACAGAGCTGATCTTGGTCTGCTAGGATCCAGCAGCTGTACTAAGCCAAGCTGACACCCAGTGATCAAGTGATCGCCAGGTCTTTAAGAAGTCCTGGCAGTGGTGATGCGTCTATTCCCTAGATGCTCTCCCTGTGCGATATTTAATTGTAAAATAACAAGAAAACTAAAAGTAGTAATAAATCACTTCTGTCTTATTCCTTCATGAGCTTTAATCCTGATCCATAAATTCATCCAGGTATATCAGTATGTTTTCAGAATAAAAAGTGCCCATATGCCTTCAATAGCTGTAAGTTGATAGCCTTTCTACTATCTTCCTCCGTACAATGAGATAAATATCACACCACACTAGAGGAGTAGTAAAATGTGTGTGTGTGTGTGTGTGTGTATATATATATATATATATATATATATATATATATATATATATATATATAAATTATATTTAGGTAAAAAAAATATATATATAATAAATATTTTACACCTTATTGGATTTAAGCTCACCTAGTGGTAGTGGATAAAATAATTGGGGACCACTTGGTATATAGAAAAAGAAACCCAAGCCAAGATACAGCAAAAACCAAGCTAACCAATCAGGGAAATTAGGTATTAATCAATATTTATGTTTTAATTATTCAAAAGACATAGTGACAATAGAGGTAAAATTCATAAAGACCAAAACAAAAATGTGCGCATATAGGAACAGTACAAGATCATATAGATTATAAAGTAATATATAAATATGAGAATATTAGCCCCTAAATGGTAATAGGGTTAATATAAATAGCCTCGGGTAAATAAAAGTGCAATTAGAGTGCAAAAATTGAACAAATACATAAGTGGAAAATCCATAAATAGAAAATTGCCAAAAAAGTGCAACGTACAGCAAACGGCCTGAAACATTGTGCAAATGCTAATTAAATTGACTCATAGAGTGACACAACGAATAATTAATAAACAGGATATACCGTTATAATAAAAAAGTGCAACGTGCAAAAGAACCTGAGGATATATTCATGTATAGCGCAATACCTTTTAGGGGTGGCTGTCCTGAGCGCACATGTTCCCCGACGTGTGTTTCGGATAGACTTTTTCCTTTGCCAGGGGGAATGGAGGAAAGTAAACCTACGGTAACTTATTTATATCAGCGTTAAATGATGATGACCGCGGCCCGGGTGTGTATGGCGTATGCGCCGCCAGGAGCTCCCGGAAGTCAGTCGCCACCTCACACTGTCGGAACGCACGGCATTGTGGATCCGGCGTTACCAAGGTAGCCGAGATATGACACGCCTGGGCCCTGAGACACAAGCTGCGCACGCGCACCACCTAGACACGCGTCATCAGCATAATGATCGGACATAATGTGAAGAATAGTTGAATTAATAAATAAAAGGGCAGGAGAAGAAAGGGAACGAGCAATATATAGACTATTAAGGGGTAATTTAATTTCTCTAATTGCACAGAACGTTATATGGAATCAGGGAAGAATAACTATCGTTAATTCATTATTAATATTAGTATAAAAAAATACATCTAATATATAAAGCTCAAAGTGTGTATGCATGTGTGTGTGTGTGTGTGTGTTTGTATGTGTGTGTGTGTGTATGTCCGGGATTGGCATCCGCACCGCCGCAGCTAGAGCCACAAAATTTGGCACAGTCACACGTCTGGACCCCGGAAGTGTCCTAAGCTATGTTGTGAGGTGAAATTTTAACCCCGCGCGTTCCAATTCACCAAACAATTTTGCCCCTATCTACATACTGGGGAAAAAGTGTGCGCGCGTCAAGCCCCACCCCTCATTATGATGTCATAATGCCCCTATTTGCATACTGGGGAAACAGTGTGTGCGTATCAAGCCCCGCCCCTCATTATGATGTCTCAGTGGTTGCCATGGCGACGCTGATGTCATCATAGGTTGCAAGCCCTGCCGCCGCTCATTATGATGTCATAATGGTTGACTATGGGATGGAGGATTTGTGATGGGTATATGGGCACTGGACTATGGGATGGAGGATATCTATGACGGGTATATGGGCACGGGACTATGAGATGGCGGATATGTATATGGACACGGGACTATGGGATGGAGGATGTGTGATGGGTATATGGGCACTGGACTATGGGATGGAGGATATGTATGACGGGTATATGGGCACGGGACTATGGGATGGAGGATGTGTGATAGGTATATGGGCACTGGACTATGGGATGGAGAATATGTATGACGGGTATATGGGCACGGGACTATGGGATGGCGGATATGTATGATGGGTATATGGGCACGGGACTATGGGATGAGGATATGTATGACGGGTATATGGGCACGGGACTATGGGATGGCGGATATGTATGACGGGTATATGGGCACGGGACTATGGGATGGCGGATATGTATGATGGGTATATAGGCACGGGACTATGGGATGGAGGATATGTATGATGGGTATATGGGCATGGGACTATGAGATGAAGGATGTGTGATGGGTATATGGGCACTCGACTATGGGATGGCGAATATGTATGATGGGTATATGGGCACGGGACTATGGGATGGCGGATATGTATGATGGGTATATGGGCAAAGGACTATGGGATGGCGAATATGTATGATGGGTATATGGGCATGGGACTATGGGATGGAGGATGTGTGATGGGTATATGGGCATGGGACTATGGGATGGAGGATGTGTGGGTATATGGGCACTCGACTATGGGATGGAGGATATGTATGATGGGTATATGGGCACGGGCCTATGGGATGGTGGATATGTATGATGGGTATATGGGCAGGGGACTATAAGATGTAGGATAATTATAATTTGCTATAACTAACCACAGTTAGTTACTATGCCCGAGCAGCGCCGGGCTCTTCAGCTAGTATATACATATAAAAAAAGTACATGTATATATGGTGCACACTTTTTAATAATTAAGGGCACTACGGTAATAATCCTGGATCATATAGAAAAATATAGGGAAGATCGCCCATAGATACATGAAAGGCAGCTGTTTGGATCATACAAAAGAGGGGGGGCGGTTTTAATATACTAAAGATCAAAAAGAAACCCCTAAAGACCCCCAATATTACCTTATATATAGGTCATAACATACCCTAAAATACATGGGGTCAGCGAAATCAAGCATAATGACATTTTAACAATTTAAATATGTAATATATTAATTCCAGAAAGAGCATACCATACCCACTAAATTACAGAAATTGTCACTATAACATGTATAAATAACAAATGTACATATGATGACATGGATAACGCATGGTGTACCGTGGACAAAAGCAGGTCATTAGACATCTAAATGACCTCAGCACATAATGATCACCATATATACATCACAAAAATACAAACATCGATTTCCAAGCTAAAGTCCCTCTTAGAAGATCCAGCCTCATGTATCCCAGGTGTATAATGTTGCTTGATGTTCAAATCTGTATTAAGGCCTGTTGGACATGATTCCATACGAAACACAAAGACACGCTCTATAAACAAACAAAAATAAAATGAATAACAATAAAAACAAGGTGAGATAAAAATTGACCGGAATGGTTCAGAGGAATGGAATAAAACTGCAGGTTTCATTCAAACCATGGGTGCATGGTTCTCAGAGTCCAGATCCACTTTGTCTCAAGTCTTGCTAGAGGTTGGCTCACTTCACCCCCCCCTAACATCAAGGAGGCTTCTATCTATACCCCTGACCTTTAATCCTTTAGGATCACTCTTATGATACAATTTAAAATGTCTTGGTATTGTACGTAAATGATCCATACATGTCTCCTCTCTGGCAGCAAGGATATCGCGTACATGCTCCCTTACACGTATTTTTAAAGCTCTCGTAGTGAGGCCTATATAGATCTTATTACAAGGACAGTGAGCGTACTAAACAACTGCCTTGGTGGAGCATGTATTCGATTGCTGTCATCAGAAGAGGAGAAGGTGGTAGCACATTCTATATTCG
Source organism: Dendrobates tinctorius (assembly GCF_039654945.1). Taxonomy (NCBI): domain Eukaryota; kingdom Metazoa; phylum Chordata; class Amphibia; order Anura; family Dendrobatidae; genus Dendrobates; species Dendrobates tinctorius. Next base: position 1,711,648 of record NW_027361674.1, read on the forward strand.
GGCATGCTACACATTTACCGCATGGGGCACATCCCCATTTAGGTTTTCGGGATGGGACAAATGGAAGTTGTTGCTGATCATTTTTTTCATAGTGACTATGGACCAGTGTGTCCCTCAAATTCTTGCTGCGCCGTGCAGTAATGGTCGGAACAGGTGACAGATAATTACCAAGTGTCTTATCTGCGAGGAGTACCGGCCAATATTTGGCCATAATTTTCCTCATTAACTCCCATTGAGAATGATAGGTGGTAATCATTCGAACCTTATTGGTCTCATTTATCTTGGCATTGCCACCTGGAGCATAAATCAAATCATGTCTCTTCTGACCCCTAGCCCGATCATGTGCCAATTTGACCTGTCTCCTACTATAACCTCTTGCCATGAATCTTTGTTTCAAATCCACCGCTCTTTTACTAAAGTCCCCATGTGAAGAACAGATGCGTCTAACTCTCAGAAACTGTCCAGTAGGTATTGACTTAATGACCTGTGTAGGATGTGCTGACTGCGCGTGTAATAACGAATTTGTAGAGGTTTCCTTCCTAAATAGATCAGTCTGTAAAAAAACCCATACTGTCACTTTAACTGTGACATCTAGAAAATCAATAGATTCCTTATCGTACCTATATGTCAATCATAGATTGTAATTGTTGACATTGAGATCACCAAAAAGGGAAACTAATTGGTCCAAAGTACCCTGCCAGATCATGAAGACATCATCGATGTACCGCGCCGAAAAAGAGACGCGGTCCATCGATGTGTGTCAATCTGACAGGAAGAGGTCCCTCTCCCACAGCCCCAGGAACAGGTTAGCATAGGAGGGCGCAAAGGCCGCCCCCATGGCTGTCCCCTGGAGCTGTAGGTAGAGGGACCCCCCAAAAAAGAAAAAATTATGTTCAAGTGCGAACTCCAATAAAGATAAAATAAATTGAATCTCCTCTTTAGCCAGATTTGTTAAGGCTAGATAGTATGCTGCCGCCTTTAGCCCATCTACATGTCGAATGCTTGTATACAAGGCCTCAACATCACAGGTCACAAGTATATTCCCTTCCTCCACATTTAATGAGTCAATTTTTTTCAAAAAATCACCCGTATCACGAATGTACGAGTGTAATGTTTCCACCAGAGGTTTTAACTGGGAATCAACATATTTACAGACCTTTTCCAAGAAATTGCCCACACCGGAAACAAGTGGCCTCCCAGGGGGTGTCCTACAATCTTTATGCACCTTCGGTAGGAGGTACACAGTGGATACCTTAGGCTCTGTGACAATGAGTACATCGCATAGTTGTTTAGAGATAGTGCCTCGTTCAAAGGCGGTATCCAAATTCTGCACCAACTTTTCAGAATACTCCACCACGGGATTGTAGGTCAACCTACGGTAGCATTGTTTATCACGTAGCTGCCGATAGGCCTCCGCTTCATAAAGTTTGCATGGCCACACAACCACATTCCTACCCTTGTCCGCAGATTTATAAACATCTCGCATTTGTTTTAATTTGTTCAAACTCCTACGTTCATCGGATGTCAAACTATCTCTATAAATACCCAATGGAATTTGTTCCAACTCCTTGGAAACCAGTTGGATAAATAGTTCCACATTGGGACACCCCGACAAGGGTGGGAACTTAAGACATTTGGGTATTTTACCCATAGGGGTGCCCTCATGTTCCCTGGACAATTCTTCCAAGGTCTGCAATGCCAGTTGTTTCTCTGTGGTCGGAAACATTTGATGTAATTCATCATTGTGGAACCATTTCTTGAAAATCAGAGAGCGACCAAAAATATGGAGATCTTTAATCACTGTAAAAGCAGGGACAGATCAAGATCAGAAAAAACATGGCTTGAAAGGTTAATTACCTTATGATTATCCATGTCTTTTTTAGACTGTTTGGACCGATTGCCTCTAGGCCGATATTCCCGTTGGCGCATATTCCTTCTCTTTCCCAGGCGGGTATTCATGGATACACCTGATTGTACAGAGGCCTCAGACTGTTCGCTAGTCCATGTTATAGAGGATATAGACCCCAATCTATTAAGTTCATTAGGAGTTTGAGATTTTTTAATCACCTTTCTCCACCTATATACCCTTTTCTGGGCATAATCTGAATTATCCCTTACCAATTTTTTGGACTGGGTATCTTGAATCTGTTTGTCCCATGTGTCAAGACATGTCTTCATCTGCTCATTAAAAGTAGTTAGTTTTTCACCAGAGATAAATTCCTTCAGGCGCGCATAGGCTGTATCTAGGTCTCCATATTCTCAATAACTGTCTCATTCCGAGAAATCAACAGTTCCATAAATTTAAAGGAACTATTACTACAAACTTCCTCCCACTTACATATGAGACCCTCATCTTCCACCGGGAAGGAAGGAAATACTTGGACTCTGAGACCACGTGGAATCATATGCTTACTGAGTTAATTCTCTGGGAATGCATTATTCCACCAAATTTTCATGCGCCTTTGCAATAGACGTTTAATGGTATCCTGCAGTTCCGCTACATCTCCCTCACCACCCTCCTGGTCAATACTGGGAAACCCACTCTGAAAGACCTTATCCAATTTGGTCCGCCAGGACACATCCCTGGCTTTATAGTCCATGGAAATGCAACAATATAACTGTGAAAAAACACAGAAGAAGACAATTAACATAAATGTTGAAGTCCAAGAACGGAGCATAATCAAACCCATCTTATATTAAATACTACTTCTTAGCCCTTCGCTAAATATTGGACCCATCTTTGAGTTCAAAATAAAATGAAACCGAAAAGAAAATATGAACCCAAATACGCAAAAAATACAACAATCTTTAATAAGTATAAAAATACATCACATAGATATTAAAAAGGTGGGAAACCCATGTAGAGACACCACCACCCACATACCTACTAATAGGAGATTGCACAAGTTAGAGGAACACCACTAATATGTTTACCAACAACAAAGGCATTGCGGTAATGAACAGGCACCAAGATCCAAAAGTACAAATAACACTAAAATCACCAAAAATAAATACAGTGCCCAGATGCAAGAGAGGAGCTTACCTCCTGTTGGTGATGATATCATCCCCTACGTACGTTTCGGCATTCAGCCTTCTTCCGGGGGTTAACATCACACCTACAGGAGCGTATCTTTATGTAAAGACCCGTCCAATCATGGATCTCCTAACAGATCGCCATTTCCTCAAACAAGATCCCATAGGCCGTCTGATTCGAGAGGTTGGGCATGCTGACACCCTAATTCCATAAGGACCAATAAATATCTAAAAGGGCGTATCGAGTCTAAGGTATAGGCGGCATAATTTAATAGTTTGACCAATCCACAGAGGGCTAAACGCCGGTGCCTAGCACTGGGCTTAGGATCGAGGACATCGGTACTCCGATCCTAGCCTAGGACCTCATTGTTTCTGCCAATCTGATTGGCTGATTCAGAATGGCACAGCCAATCACAGTGCTCTGGAGGCCGGGGGGGGGGGGGGGGGCTGGATCGGAGCCCGGGAGTCCGACACCATCTTCCCCTAAGGTAAGATGGTGTCGGAATTTTAATGCGATCATCGCGACTTAATATCACGTTAAAGGGCTCGGAAGTACTATTCCGTGGATGGGATAGTACGTCGGATGTCAGAAAGGGATTAAAGGGTTATTCGCATCTCTGCCTTTTTGTGTCACTTCTATAGGAATTACACCAACCACGCAGCACAGCGAGATAAGCAGTTTCAGCAACTTGGGAGTTGCACCAACAATGTGGCTCATTTTGTTACTCTTTTTCCATAAGTCCCATTAATTTCTGTGGAAATGAAACAACACAGCGCAACTGTATTCTATTGTCGTCTGAGCCACAGTAGTTCCGATGTCCAGGAAGCATAGAACATATAACCCTTTAAGTGAACCGTCTCTTTAGAATATACGACTATAACACAAGGTTCCATTATCTTATGGATCCTATATAGTAGCATTTGATCTTGCTGCACAAGGCAGAGGACAAAGCAAAAAGTCCCCGGATCTAGGATTACCGATTCCTATTAAAGTCTTTGGAAACTGCAGATCATATTATTTTTTTTTTTTTTTTTAGAGCAATGCTAAAAAAATATTTGACTGTCCCATGGTTACATTACAGACTGGAAAATCATAGAATCGTAGAGTTGGAAGGGACCTCCTGGGCCATCTGGTCCAACCCCCTGCTCAAAGAAGGATTCGCTAAATCATCCCAGTCAGATGTCTGTCCAGCCTCTGTTTGAAGACTTCCATTGAAGGAGAACTCACCACTTCTCGTGGCAGCCTGTTCCACTCATTGATCATAACTGTCAAAAAGTTTTTTCTAATATCTAATCTGTGTCTCCTCCCATTCAGTTTCATCCCATTGCTTCTAGTCTTTCCTTGTGCAAATGAGAATAAAGTTGATCCTTCTACAATGTGACAGCCCTTTAGATATTTGTAGACAGCTATTAAGTCTCCTCTCAGTCTTTCTCTTTTGCAAACTAAACATTCCCAAATCCTGCAACCTTTCCTCATAAGACAGGGTTTGCAGACCGGTCACCATTCTGGTCGCTCTTTTCTGAACTTGCTCCAGTTTGTTGATGTCTTTTTTAAAATGTGGTGCCCAAAACTGGACACAATATTCCAGATGAGGTCTGACCAAAGAGGAGTAGAGGGAAATAATGACTTCACGTGATCTAGACTGTATGTTAATACATCCTAGAATTGCATTTGCCTTTTTTGCTGCTGCATCACACTGTTGACTCATATTCAGTCTGTGATCTATTAGTATACCCAAGTCTTTTTCACATGTGCTGTCACTTAGCCCTATTCCTCCCATTCTGTATATGCTTTTTTCATTTTTATTGCCCAGATGTAGTACTTTGCATTTCTCCCTGTTAAAAACCATTCTGTTAGTTGCTGCCCACTTCTCCAGTTTATTTAAATCTTTTTGAATCCTCTCTCTCTCTCTTCTCTAGTATTAGCTATCCCTCTTAGCTTAGTGTCATCAGCAAATTTAATCAGTTTACCCTCAATTCCTTCATCTAAATCATTGATAAAGATGTTGAACAATACAGGGCCCAGGACAGAGCCCTGTGGTACCCCACTTGAGACATTCTTCCAACTGGATGTGCAGCCATTTACGACCACTCTTTGGGTCCGATCACTAAGCCAGATATGAATCCACCTAACAGTTGCCTTGTCCATTCCATACTTAGTCATTTTTTCAATAAGGATTGTATGAGAGACTTTGTCAAATGCTTTGCTGAAGTCAAGATATACTATATCTACAGCATTTCCTTGATCCACCCAATCAGTGATACCGTCATAGAAGGAAATTAAGTTAGTCTGACAAGACTTATTAGTTACAAACCCATGCTGACTCTGTTTAATCACTTCATTCTTATCCAGGTATTGACATACATGTTGTTTAATAATTTGTTCAAAGATCTTTCCTGGTATAGAAGTCAGACTCACCGGCCTATAGGTGCCTGGGTCCACCTTCTTCCCCTTTTTGAAGATAGGAACAACATTTGCTCTTCTCCAGTCTTCTGGCACTTCTCCTGTTCTCCAAGAATTTTCAAAGATTATGGAGAGGGGTTCAAAAATTTCTTCTGCTATCTCCTTCAGTACTCTGGGGTGTAATTCATCTGGACCTGGAGACTTGAATTCATTTAGGTTAGCTTAGTGTTTCCTCACTATCTTTCTGTTTATAGATATCCTGGATTCTTCTATTCCCTTAATAGGACAGTGAAGAACAGTTGATGTTACATTTCCTTTCTGAGAGAAAACAGATGCAAAATAGGAATTTAAAGGTTCAGCCTCAACATCCTGTCTTACCATTTCATCATTTTCATCCTGTAAAAATCCTATAGCATCTTTGACTTTTCTTTTACTTTTGACATATCCCCAAAATCCTTTATTATTGCTTTTGACATCTCTTGCAAGCCTCAATTCATTTTCAGCTTTACTAATCTGATTTGTGCCCTGCAGGTTCTGCAGACAGCATTATATTCTTCTTTAGATATGCCTCCCTCTTTCCATTTTATAAACATTTATTTCTTCCTTTTTAGCATGTGCTTAAGTTCTGTGTTCATCCATCCTGGTTTCTTTAAATGCTTCCTATTCTTCCCTCTTTTCGGAATTGTTAACTGTGCTTTGAGAATTTCATTTTTCAAGATTTCCCATCCTTCCTGGACATTTTTGTCTTTAAGGATATCCAGCCATTGGATCCCTCCAATTCTCTTTCTGAATCCCTTAAAATCTGCCTTTCTGAAATCTAACCTTGACGTCTGAGTCTTCACAGGTCTTCCGCCTCTAGTTATCCAAAATTCTAAAATAGCATGGTCGCTACCTCCTAAGGTCCCAGCCACTTTTACCTCCTCAACCATTTCCTCCCTGTTTATAAGGATTAGATCCAAGGTAGCAGTTCCCCTTGTTTTCTCCCCTACCTTTTGGAAGATAAAGTTGTCAGCAAGAGAGGATAAGAATTTCCTTGACCTGTTAGTTTTGCCTGAGAGAGATTCCCAACAAATGTCTGGATAGTTGAAATCTCCCATGACAACTATGTCATATTTTTTGGACAACTTGGCCATTTGATGCATAAAGAGTTCATCCATATCTTCAGCTTGCACAGGCGGCCTGTAGTAAATGCCTACAATGGTGTCCTTTCCATTGTTCTGTCCTTGTATTCTTACCCAAACAGTTTCCACAGAACTCCCAGTCACTGAAGCTTCAATCTCTGTGCAGATATACTTGTTTCTAACATACAATGTGACACCCCCTCCTCATTTATCAAGTCTGTTTCTTGCAAATAAGTTGTATCCTTCTAGTCTTGTATTCCAATCATGTGTATTGTCCCACCAAGTTTCAGTGATTCCAATGACATCATATTTCTTTTCCTGTGTTAGTAGTTCCAGTTCTCCTTGTTTGTTGCCCATGCTTTGTGCATTAGTATAGAAACATTTTAGTTTGTGATTGGTTTCTCTTTCTCCAATATTTTTATTAATTAGATGCTTTTGTCTTTGTTCTTCCTTTCCACGTCTAATAGCAGAGTTCTCAATAGCATTTGTCAGGTGTATGGCTTTTTCTGGTCTTTTGCTTCCCTTCCCATGTTGTTCTAGTTTAAAGCTCTCCTTACAAGTGTAGCAAGGCGACTTCCAAATACATGCTTTCCAGTCTTCGTAAGGTGCACCCCATCTCTAGCAAGTAGTCCATCGTATAAGTTGTTCACTCCGTGATCCAGAAATCCAAATCGTTGCTGACGGCACCATTGACGTAGCCAGTTGTTCACCTGCAGAATCTTATTCCACCTCCTTGTTCCATGACCATCCACTAGGAGGATGGAAGAGAAGACCACCTGCGCTCCCAGTTCTTTCACTTTCTTGTCTAAGTCTTCAAAGTCTCTGCAGATGGTTTCCAAGTCATTTCTTGCGGTGTCATTTGTCCCCACATGTAGTAGCAGGAATGGGTAGTCATCTGTAGGTCTGAAGAGTCCTGATATCCTGTCAGACACATCTTTAATTTTTGCACCTGGAAGACAGCACATTTCTCTTGAAGTTATATCCGGTCTGCAGATAGCGGCCTCTGTTCCTCTCAGCAGGGAATCCCCCATGACCACCACTCTCCGTTTCTTCACAACATTTTTCTTTCTCCATCCAGGAGGACTCTGAAGGCATACAAGGTTGCTGTTTGTTGGCAAAGTCTTATCATGATGTATTTCTTCATCGTTTTCCTGCATGAGAGCCTGGTACTGGTTACTGAGAAGTATGGGTGCTGACTGCCTCCTGATCCTCCTGCTTCTCTGGGTCACATGTCTCCATTCCTCTGTTTCTTCAGGTGCACTTCGAATTTCTTCTCTTTCTGTAACATGAAGAGATTCTGCTCTGTCCAAGAACTCTTCACCTTCCTTAATGATCTTCAACGTAGCTAACCTCTCTTCGAGATTTTGCAACTTTTCCTCCAACAGGGACATGTTCTTGTGCATCATGTGTAAGGCAAATGTGACCTACCTCTATAATTTTCAGTGGGTAGTCCGGGTGGTAAATTTGCAGCTCTGGGACGTAGTTAAGGAGAATATTCAGAAAGCTGCTTGCTACTTGTGCCACCACTTTGTTGGGTAACTGAAACAAACAGCAGAACAATATCTCATTAGTCACGGATGTTATTTCTACCAGACCTGTAGATGGCGCATTGTATATAGACATTAATGCACATGTGAGACTGTAGTGGAAACAGTAGGACGTCTTCAGGCCTATCATGTCCATGGATTCACCAGAGACCTACACAGGAAATATAGAAAATATGTCCTTCATAGTGGAAAAAAGGACTTTTTGTTTACTTTATTTCTTTGCCGAGATTAGAATACGTAATTGGAAACCGTCAGAAGCTCTTTCCTATGTAATCTGAGAGCATGATGGAGAACCTGAGTCCAGTGATGTGTTTCTTACTAGTCTGTGTGCTGTGGTTTAAAAAACAAAGTGTTTTGTCAGGTGATTATCATTACAGGACTACCTGCCTCATGCCTCCTAGTTCAATCAAGCCAACAACACTGATTGGCAGCTTACTGTGCATTGACAGAATTCAGCTAATCAGAGATGTGGGCGGGGTTATATACGGCTTAGCATTCTTGAGCACTGCTAGTTCTTGCAGCTGCATAAATTTTATCACAACTGCTGCACCCAGTAAACTAAGTGACACATTGCTGGAATCAGGGTCTCTGCCCATTCATCATGCACTTGTTAGAATACCTAGCAAAAACCTGACAGATTCCCTTTAAAGTTACAAGCCAAGGCTCTCATGTGAATGTAGGTTGATCAGTTGCATTCATTCATTATGGGTCTGCTGGAAATAGCTTAGCACAGCACTCATCTGGTCTTCGGTACTCCCATCAGAATGAATGGAGCAGAAAGGTGCATGATTGATCGCCAATCTTCAGTTGCGGTTCTCAGGGCCAGCAATCGGATTGTTAGGCTAGGGGATGGCTATCAAAGTTGAGGATACCCCTTTAACTATTTCATTTTATAAGCCATCCTTACTTTTAAGGAAACAGATGACATTAAGCACTTCTTTGATCTGAGGGTGATGCGTTTGATTAACCAGCTCCTCGCATATCCAGATTCCTAAGCTGCACAGAGCAACACATCTGCCACAGAGAGAACTAGATTAATACAAAGTGTGTAGAACAGTAGGACGGCCACAAAACATGGCGGGCTGCTCACTGGTAATAAAACATCTGCTGCTCACAGAATGGAAACCACAACCATGGACTTATGGTGCCAAGTGTCCACCTCTGAGGCTGTCCCAAGGGAAGGAACGACTCCAGCGGACCTACCTGGCTGGCCCAGTTGGCTCTTCTCTGGCAGAGCTTAACACCGTTTTGATGATGAGCTCCTGCGAGAAGACAAAAATACATTGTGAGGCTGATCCCGTGTATCCTCATGCCGGCCTGATGAAGAAAATGATCAAGGGTGTGTCCTTGGAGTATTAACATATTGTAATTATCAGCAGCCCCCAGACCTATTAATTAGATGCCATAAAATCTGATTTGGCATGCTCCTGTCGCTTCTATATAATACCCCCATGTGACATGAAGGGATATGACCCGCAGGTGACAATGCCGGATCGTCTCTCGCATGTGGAGGTCTTGTCCCTTACCTTACACCTAAATCTTCTTAGATTATGCACTTTTTATTTTCATATTTGGTGCAAAATGAGCCTGAAATAGACTGTACTTTTTGTGAATCCTCAGTTACACAGTTTAGGTGATAACCGCTGGATTGTTGGGGCGATCAGACTGCCGAGACCCCCACACAGATTGCTCCATTCCATCTGCACGACCTGTCAGAGGTTGCAGATGGCGGGACTGGCAGTCCCTTGGACTTTGAACGCAGTGGCAGCATGCATGTCATTCCGTCCAACTGTTGCGGAAACACAACCTCTATTCTGGAGATCTAGTGGGTCTCATCAGTTGGCCCCCCACCAATCTGGCAGATACCTATCTGATGAATAGGTGATAACTTCTTCATAATATAGAAATCTGAAAGTCTACTACACTACATGGGTAAAAGGCTACAACGATACTCTGGCTGCGAGGCGTCACCCGGTCAAGGACGGTACTGTGCCAGAACATGAAGAAGGTCAATGGGCAAGTAGTCCAGATATGCTGGACTTGGTATCCTGGTTACAATAACGTTTTATTCTTTCCCCTTTACATCCGTGAACTGGGAAATGACAATCTCCGAGCTACTGGGGTGCAGGGCTGAGAGCTCCCGATAGAGATTAGGAAAGCAGACCAGGGATCCGAGAAGCACCTGAGCTTCCACACGGGGGACCTGGCAGAAAGAAAGATGGAGATCAGCACCCAAAGATAAGCATCATACGTCTCAAAAACACAAAGATCTGTCGCCTCCAGCACTGTTGTGTGAACATAACATTTCTTCATATATACGTCTAGAGAAGGTGAGGCAGCAACTCTTCCGGCTGCTACAATAAAGTCCATAATTAAGAGGGTGGCCCTCGGGAGCCCCAAGGAAAAAACTGAGCAGAGCAGTGCTTTATAATGGTGCTCACCAGGGCTGTGGAGTCGGTAAGCCACAGTTGCGACTCCGACTCCTGGATTTTATCAGGCTCCGACTCCGACTCCTTCATAAATGGCCAATTCATAACAACAAATTTACTGTTGTAAAATATTAAACATCGTGCTTATTCAGTTTCTCACCATCATATAAGTAATCAGGCCACTTAGAGCAAAAACTACATTTATTAGAATACAATTAGAATATAGCAAATAACTTTTATAAACTTTTCTAAACTGTAAGTAAATTAGCAATAAACACTTTTATGCAGTTAATAAGAAGAAATCTATAAATTTGTCCTCAGAAAAGGTATTGCCTCTGTCAGATCCTCCTTCATGGATGCCCTCAAATCTGATCTAATTATTTTGTGAGCAGAGAACAACCTCTCTACACTGACTTGTGTTGGTGGCAAAGCAGTAACCACTCGGGCAACATCTCTGACAATGTCAGGATACAGAGGAATCGCTTGTTGCACTGTTATTTTTGATGAACGGTCAAATTTCTCAATTTCTTTTAGTGCACATGAAAAATTCTGCTGAAATGTACTGGCTGTGTTCCTTGATGGGGATGACTCTTCTATGCGGGAACGCTTTGCACGGTCCTTGTGATCCAAATATTTTTCGAAATTAAATTCTTCATCAGTTGATGATGAGGGTGAAGATGTGGCAGGACGACCAAATTCTTCTTGTTCCTCCTGACTGTTCTGCAACCCTTTCATCCTTACTGCTATTTCAAACAGAGCTTCTTTTCCTTTACTTAGCTGTTGATCATCTAGAAGAATCCGATGCATTGGGTCTACATAAACAGCTACCAAAAGAATGTTAATTTGTAATAGTAGCTCCTCTCTCCTTTTCATTGATGTAGCAATGCCACTTGCAATTAACCCTCCTCTTTGGGACAGGCGAAACATCAGGTTCTTCCACTCCTTTAAGAAAATACCTGGAGTTAAGTCCTCTGCTTGTAATTTTTTAGTCACTGTAAATGGGTGCTCTAGCAATTTTTCCAGCTCAGTCACCTGATTCCACTGACTTTCATTTAGCGTCAGTTGAGGGTTAGCCATGTCTACAAGAAAGGTTTTCAGTTCAACCAAGCGCTGAATCATTAAGTAAGTACTGCCCCATCGTGTGGCTTGATCAATAATTGCCCCTTTTCCAGCACGTCTCTTCAAAATTGAGTCAACTTTAGGGGTTCTGGCAACAGTAGCCAATTTTCTCACCTTGCCAATCAGTGCAGCAGCATGTCCTTCTTGCAGACTGTCTCTTATAGCCAGCTGTAGCGTATGCACAACACAGCGCATGTGATGAATGAAAGAACATATTGACACAGTTTCAACAAGATCATCTAAACTATCATGTTGCTGTTCATCTGAAGCAACTTCAGTTTGCTCCTCAGTTACAATACTGTGTTCCTCTATTTCAAACATTTATGTGTCTGTGGACCCAGAATGTTCTTCTAGCTGCTGGTCACCATCATTACTCTCATTCATTAGCTTAATAGTACTTATCATATTTGAAGCATTGTCAGTTACGACAGAAAGAACTTGCTCTTTTTTTAAGTTCATAGTCTTGCAGAACCTTTTCCACCAAGACCTGGAGAAACTCACTGGTGTGATGAGCTTTGGTGTCTTACTGCCAATGTCTTGGTAACTATTTCATTTTTGTCACAAACAAATCGGACATTGATGGCAAAATAGTTCACTCTGTGACGTGTGCAGGCATCCATTTTAAGAAACAGAAAGCGTCCCTTGAGTGTTTTTTTATTTTCTTCCTTTTGTTTAAAAGCTTCTTCGATTACTAATTTTCTAATACTCTCTCTCTCCAGAGAAACACCAAGCTTGCGGGCCATTTCCCCATTCAGACACGTAAAAGCTGGTCGTGAAAATAATGAAATAGGCACACTATCCTTTACAACAAGCTCTATGATCTGTTTTTTAAATGTATCTACTGTAATTGTCACAGTAACTTTGTCACTGACAAAATATCTTGCAACTGATGGCTGCAAAGATCTCTGCTCCTTTGTTTGGCTGGAAGAGCTGGGCACTGGTTCATTGGTTTGGATGCAGTCTTTCTCATCCACTGCTTTCAGTACTTCTGGATGAAAGCGCTGTAAATGTCTCTTTAGATTAGAAGCTCTGGTAGGAGCATTTTTATCTTTGCCTGAATATGCACTCATCTTGGCTTCACAGCATTTGTTTTTGTCTGGATCATTTGTCATACACTGACAGACATAATGTTTTCTATCTTGAGTGATGGTGAAATGTTCAAATACAGCTGATTTAATGTGATGCTTCTTTGACATTCTCAGGTTTTTAATTCTGCATTCACAATCCAAATGACAATTGTTTTTCCTAAAAACAATTGTACAAAATTATTGCCAGGTCGTACAACTGATATAGTGGTCAGTAATACTGTTATTATTCCTCATGTACTCACAGTTAACTGATGCAAAGTTTTTTGAAAGGATAATACTTCTTACAGCTTCCTCTTCTGAGTAGCAGGCAGCTGTGAGATGCTTGGAAGACGCACACCTAGTATGATCTAGTCTAGAGGAGGAGCTTTACTACTAAGAATTTGCAACACATTTTCACTTTCAGTTTCATACATTGTAAGTAGGGGGGTTGGGGCAGCATGAGGTTAACCAAGTATAAGATTAGATAAAGGCAGTGGAGAACAGTGACACACAAGAAGTAAGAAATGTCTCTATCTCCAGCAGAACTGCTTATCACTGTTGTTCATAGTTTGATAGAACATATATATTTGAGTAACATTTATAAAATTCATATGAAAGTTCAATTATGAAATATTAATACATTTTTTTTAAAGCTGGAGTCGGTACATTTCTACCGACTCCAACCAAAACTAACTCCGACTCTCCGACTCCGACTCCACAGCCCTGGTGCTCACTCTGTCCTAAAGGAGGAAGGAGCAGAAAATAGTAACCGTTGGGGGTTTCTTCATCGATATAAAAATAGGACAGGTCCACTGGTTTCCACTGAAATTAATTCTACATTATACAAGGGTGGCCCAATGGTAAGGAATAATTTCAACATCAAAATAAAAATAATTACTGTAAATAATAATAAAATAAATTCTTTATCATATACATACACACAATGCAATATACATAATATAAATAAATATACATATATATATGTATTTATAGCAATATACATAATATAAATAAATATACATAAATATATGTATTTATATATACACACACACACACCAGTATATACACACTACAAATAGTACAAAAACTAGTAAATCACAGGTTTTGTCCAACACCTGTGATTTACTAGTTTTTGTACTATTTGTAGTCGTCAGTATTGGTCTAGTGTGAACCATGAGTAAGACCCTCTAGGTCGAAACGCGTTGGTTGGAGACCACCAGAGACCCCATCTGCCTGTATGTCTTTATCCACACTTTTTTCTGTTCGATTTTAAGAATTTACAATAAATGATGTATTTTTAACTGAAGTCCAGCGCTGGAGATTCCATCCTTTATTTTGCTTCAGTCAACACCCCTGATCAAGGTGACTCCGTGCGCAGGAGGATTATGGATCGCAACCGAGACTGGTGAGCTGACCTCCCTTCATTTTCCCTATCCTTCTATAATTATAACATCTGATTTGGCATGCTCCTGTCATTCACAGTTCCTAATTATTGTCATCCCCACTGGTTACTAATCTGCAGCTTCTATATAATACCCCCATGTAACATGAAGGGATATGACTCACAGGTGACAATGCTAGATCGTCACTCGCATGTGGAGGTCTTGTCCCTTACCTTACACCTAAATCTTCTTACGGATGGAGGAGTTGATCGGCTCTGATTCCTAGGCAGGTCACCAGCAGGGCACAGAGCGGTCACAGCGTGAACGCAGCTGTGCCCTTGTGGTTGGTGCAATCGACGATGACATCGATCGTGCCATCCAGTTCCTGCTGGGCCTGTGCCAAGCTCCCGCCTACGATTGGTGCTAATACAGCACTGCTCCAGGCCGGTACTGGCAGGGCACAGCGGTGGTATACTATTCTATATAATACCCCTATGTAACATGAAGGCATATGACCCGCAGGTGACAATGCCTGATCGTCACTCACATGTGGAGGTCTTGTCCCTTACCTTACACCTAAATCTTGTTACGGTTGGAGGAGTTGATCAGCTCCGATTCCTAGGCAGGTCACCAGCAGGGCACAGCGGTCACAGCGTGACTACAGCTGTGCCCTTGTGGTTGGTGCGATCGACGATAACATCGATCGTGCCAACCAGTTCCTGCTGGGCCTGTGCCAGACTCCGGCCTAGGATCGGTGCTAATACAGCACCGCTCCCGGCCGGTACTGGCAGGACACTGCGGTGGTATACCGCCGCTGTGCCCTGCGATTGGCGCAATCGATGTTATCGGCGATCGCGCCAATCCAGGGGCTAAAAGCCGGTACTCCGATCCTAGCCTAGGACTTCATTGTTTCTGCCAATCTGATTGGCTGTGCCATTCTGAACAGCCAATCACAGTGCTCTGGAGGCCGGGGGGGCTGGATCGGAGCCTGGGAGTCCGACACCATCTTCCCTAAGGTAAGATGGTGTCGGAATTTTAATGCGATCACCACGACTTAATATCGCATTAAAGTGCTCGAAGTACTATTCCGTCTACGGTCATACGGACCCAGGTACCGTGGACGGGATAGTGTAGAGGTGCTAGGCCGGACTGGGGGGTGGTCCCTCTGTATACCGCGCAGTGCCGTACAGACACAAGATGGAGGCAGATTTCGGGTGCAACAGATCCAAGTTTATTTTCCACCATCTGACTGACGGCCCTCACAATACACCGCAATATCTTCCTCACGGCCCTCCGTGTCCAGGGCCGCTTCACACACCGTACTTTTACACCAGGAAGGTATATGTATGTACCGTCCCTTTTTCACTCTGTGACGATCCTGTCAGCTCAGTCACTGTGGCTGCCTTAGGCCCGTACACCATCAGCACTTTTACTGGTCAGTTTCATCTTCAGTACGGTATGCTACACCCGGAACCTCGTCTATACTGTGGTACTTCATGTCAGGACCACCCCCCGACTTCCTTTCTCCTCAGTCCCCTGGTTAGGTTTTTCCTCACAGTACACCAACTGTCACAGTCGTCTTGTCACTTGAGCTCCCCCTGGGGGACTGGAATCTTCTGGAACCCTCCTGTCAATTTTATAGCTTTCCCGGTTCCCTGTAACTCCGCCCCCCATGACCAACGGTTTCTTAGCCCTAAGCTGATGTCAAGTCCTATGCTCACACTCCTCCCTGCCCTCTAATGTCAATTCCAGGTACTGCACGTCACCTACACTTTCCTAGCTGTTTTCCCTTCTGTCATAACTGACATCCTGCCTGACATGTGCAAAACCCTTTTGAAATCTGACCAGTCAGTCCGTCCGTCAGGTCACCTTCCCTACACTCCCCCTTTGTCTATTGTCGTCCCCGATAATCATAATCCCCTACCTTCGTCTTTCTGAAGCTTATTCTACCTTCTGTTGTGTGACCAGTTGTTGGGCCAAACCCACTACCTGCGGGGGGCCGAAACAAACCGGGAGCACAATGCTCCGAGCGGCCTACTGCCACTCGCCAACGTGCATGCCACATGACAACATCTTTCAAGATTGGGCTAGGTACACCTGGATTCTCTCCCTCCAGCGTGTATCTTCCCCTACTCTCCCCTTCTGTCACTTTTCACAATCCGGTACACCATGATCAAGGCTTTACACCTACCAGATCATTGCCGGCGCCCGCCTTTCTCTTCCTGGGGTGTCCGTGGTGTCTGGGACCTGACCTAGGACTACTGTCTGCTTCACACGTTCCATCTCTTTGTCTTTCTCTTGGTTACCAGTCATGGTCGGCGTCTCGGTCTCCCAGACCCTCTCAACTCATAGACCCCTTCGGTCTCCCGCTTCCTTCGGTCACACAGACCTTCCCTTACCCGGACCTGTTGCATTTTCTTGTGCATATTATACATCAGAACAACTTTATAATATCACAAGTACCCCATTTTCTTATATTTTTTTTCTTTTACTATTGCTTTAAAACCATCACACACAAAAACAATAAAACAATACAGATTTTTTTTTTTCCCCCCCTTCCTTTGACATGGACACTTCCTCTCTCATTACATCCCCGCTTTGCCAGGCTTAACACACAAACCAAAAACTTCAATTTTCATACTAAACTTTTTTTTTTTCATTAACGTGGACGCTAACTGTCCTTGTGATTTGCACAACGGTGCAACGAAATCTCGAAAGACATAGACACAAGATATTCCACCAACACACACACGATATATTTCATTACAATTGTAGCAAAGAGCAATCAGTGTGAGGGATCATAGAGCTGGACACACTGAAATATAATCAAGAAAAACAGTTGTCATGAAGGACAATGAGGATGTACTAGTCCAAAATACTCGTAAATAATGAAAATATTTTATTACTAAAAAAAAATAATAAAGGACAATGGTCAGAACAACACAGGAAAAAGACATGAGGGAATGATTGAAAAATGTGCAAAATATGTTGCTGTAAGATAAAGGTCGCAGCACCCCACTGAAAACCAACTGCAGAGGCTGAGTTACAAATTATCAAGATGTAATTATATTAATAATATTAAGCCAGTATCCAGGGTAACAGAAAATAGAAAAGCTGTCCACATCACATATATAAATATTTGTAAGTATATAATTTTAGTGTATGGACGTATGTGCTATGTTACCTGTAGACAATAATGGGCTCTGCCTCTAGAGGTGGTCCAGGGAGGTGTGCGCGTCCTCCCCAACGCGCGTTTCGGCCTTTTCCTTTGTCAGGGTGACACGCACACTCTCCCTCATGCAGTCTTTTATAATGCCCATCCTTAATTATCAGCCTGTGTGGAGGAAGCCGTGCTGATGTAAAAGGCACGCCCACCGGCAGTGACGTGCACGTTACCCTGGCAGCCCAAAGACACGCTTGCATATCATTGTTAGCCTGTGTGTAGGGAGCTGCACTCGTCTAGAGGACACACCCCCTGGTAGTGACGAGCGCACTAATAATACCAGCAGCCGTGCTTGTCAGGAAGAGGACCTGCCCACTGCAGTGATGCGCGCGCCGCCATGGTAACCAAGACGCCGCCCGGCATCGGTGTCACAGGGCTGGAAGAACCCTGTGTAGACGCCAAAAGCCGGGAGGAGGCAAGGCCACACAGACAGCGCGCGCACAGATGGGAGGTCGACTCCTGAGAGCACAAAGTTAACCCTTTACATGATACTCATATTTGGGCAGCTAGGTCATCCCATAATGTGATGTGGACAGTTTTTTTTTTTTTTACCGTTACCCTGGATACTGGCTTAATATCTAATATATAAAGCTCAAGTGTGTGTATGTATGTATGTGTGTGTGTATGCCCGGGATTGGCATCCGCAACGTTGCAGCTACAGCCACAATATTTGGCACAGTCACACGTCTGGACCCCGAGAGCGTCCTAGGCTATGTTGTGAGGCGAAATTTTAACCCCGCGCGTTCCAATTCACCAAACAATTTTGCCCCTATCTACATAATGGGGAAAAAGTGTGTGTATCAAGCCCCGCTCCTCATTATGATGTCATAATGGTTGCCATGGCGACGCTGATGTCATCATAGGTTGCAAGCCCCGCCGCTCATTATGTCATAATGGTTGACTATGGGATGGAGGATGTGTGATGGGTATATGGGCACTGGACTATGGGATGGAGGATATGTATGACGGGTATATGGGCATGGGACTATGGGATGGAGGATGTGTGGGTATATGGGCAATGGGCACTCGACTATGGGATGGAGGATATGTATGACGGGTATATGGGCATGGGACTATGGGATGAAGGATGTGTGATGGGTATATGGGCACTCGACTATGGGATGGCAAATATGTATGATGGGTATATGGGCACGGGACTATGGGATGGAGAATATGTGTGATGGGTATATGGGCATGGGACTATGGGATGGAGGATGTGTGGGTATATGGGCAATGGGCACTCGACTATGGGATGGCGAATATGTATGATGGGTATATGGGCACGGGAATATGGGATGGCGAATATGTGTGATGGGTATATAGACATGGGATGGAGGATGTGTGATGGGTATATGGGCACTCAACTATGGGATGGAGGATATGTATGATGGGTATGTGGGCACGGGCCTATGGGATGGTGGATATGTATGATGGGTATATGGGCACGGGACTATGGGATGGAAGATAATTATAATTTGTTATAACTAACCACAGTTAGTTACTATGCCCGGGCAGCGTCGGGCTCTTCAGCTAGTTATTAATTTAATTTCATCTTGATAATTTGTAACTCAGCCTCTGCAGTTGGTTTTCAGTGGGGTGTTGCGCCCTTTATCTTACAGCAGCATATTTTGCACATTTTTCCATCATTCCCTCATGTCTTTTTCCTGTGTTGTTCTGACCATTGTCCATTATTAATTTTTTTAATAATAAAATATTTTCATTATTTACAAGTATTTTGGACTAGTACATCCTTATTGTCCATCGTGGCAACTGTTTTCCCCCACACACATAGTATAATGGTTCACATAGCCCCCCAAACACAGTATGATGGTTCCTCAGCTCCCTACACAAAATCATGCCCCCAAGTACCCTCAAAAGTAATGACTGACAAAATAGAATTAACCAAAAAATGTATTTCCTCTGGCATGCTGCCGTGCTCTATGCATTGTGTGGAGCAAGTCTTCACACAGGAAGTGCTATGTAGTGACGCCATGGCTTTTGCTGCGGTGAGACTCAGACGCCCAGCAGAATAGTGGCACAGGGAGCTGAAGGCTCCCGGCTCTATCAATGGGTTATAATAATAATCATTTACGGTATTTCTATAGTGCCAATAAATTGTGTAGCACCTTACAGTTAAGATGGCACATGTACAGACAATAAAGACATTACCATGTAACACAGTTCAGCAGTTACAGGAGGAGTGAGGGTCCTGCTCGCAAGCTACAATCTATAAGAAAATCATGGGGCTCAATGAATAAAAAGTGCTTGTCATGTATGGTCCAGCCATCGTTATAATAAAGAGAGCAACGCAGATAACAATGAAATCGGAATGCCCGCACCCCCCAGCTTATGGGACCCATGGTCTGCTGCTATGGTAGGTACAAGGAGCAAAACAGATTACAGGATAAACATGTCACTTCTTGGTGATCACAGCTGTCATCTGCCAGCAAATATCACTGCAGTAGCAACACTGACACCTACAGATACAAACCCTGAATAACACGGCACAGCCGAGCCTAATTTTTAATATAGTGATTATTTATAGTACTATATAATATTTCGCTCTCCACTGTACATGTTATTCTGAAAAATAAATCATGATTCTTAATATAATTTAAAGGGAATTTCATCACTGTTTTCCTACCTCATCTGTGTTTTTAATCTCATCTGAGAACAGCATGATGTAGAGACCAAGAGACCCTGATTCCAGCAATGTTTCACTTACTGGGCGGCTTGTTGCAGTTTTGAAAAAATCACAGTTTTATCTGCTGCTGATAAATCTACCAGTACTGTGAATGGTGAGCCCTGTATAACCACGCCCACACCAATGATTAGCAGATTTCTGCCTACACTGTGTGTGGGCAGAAAGCTGCCAATCAGCAGTGGGGGCGGGGTTATACAGTGCTTATGAATATGGAGGACTATATGGCAGCAAGACTACTAATCCTCTAATTATAACCTCCTGCTGATAAAACTGTGATTGTATAAAAACTACAGCAGTCAGCCCAATAAGGGACACATGGCTGGAATCAGGATTTCTGCCCCTATATTATGTTGCTCTCATATTATATGACAAAAACCTGGAGATAGATTCCCTTCAAGGCTGGAGTCACACACAACGTAGAAAAAGACGGACCGTACTCTACGGCCGTAATACCCTTAAATGGTCCCTAAATAGTGATCCGTATGTCATCCGTTGCCAGGGTGTGGCCCCGTATTTTTCTCATGTAAGCATCCGTATACCGTTTTTTTCTCGCAGGCTTGCAAAATGGACATATAATGGATCCCAATGACAGGTTTTCAAACACAAACGAAAGAATAGATATATACACATAGAATGCATGTATGTATATATATATATATATATATATATCCAACCATGTAGACCAGCTCACTCCTGTGAACCACCTGGGACCTCAGCTGACCTGGTTAACTCCGTTGTGCCCGGATCTGGATGTAGGAGTCCATCCATACAAATGTGAACAACGACAGAGCAAAGTCCAGCAATAACATGAGCAATCCAGGATGCTGTTAAAAAATTATTTTCTCTTTCTTTTTATTGATACTATGGTCCAAGCAGTTCAAAACAGCAATAACGCAGGAAAGTAGTGCAGATAGGACTACGCGTTTTTTTGCTGTTTTGAACTGCTTGGACCATTGTATTTTAATGGATTTATCAATAAAAAGAAAGAGAAAATAATTTTATAACAGCATCCTGGATTGCTCACGTTATTGCAGGACTATGCTCTGTCGTTGTTCATATATATATATATATATATATATATATATATATATATATATATATATATATATATATATATTTCATATAGTTTTACATAGCAGAATAGCCGCAAAATCAATTGCCGGCTTTTGTAAAATCATTCCCCTGCCCGACATGAAATGACACATGGTTTACATACAGTAAACCATTTCATTTCATGTATTTTTTTTATATGTCTTTCACTAGTAATTAGATGAGGGTGTGTAAAATTCGGGAGGTGCAGGTGTTAATTTAAGGGGTTTATTCATTGTCAAAAAATGCATGGGCTCCTGTGGCAATTTGTCAACCAGAGAGGTAAAGCAGGTGAGTGAAGGCAGATCTTAATAGCCATGAGAGGGACCATTGTTTTTGCCCCCGACTACAAAAATCTGCCCCCAGACACCCCAGAAAAGGCGCATCTATAAGATGTGCCATTTCTGGCACTTATCCTCTCTATTCCCATTGCCCTGTAATGGTGGCGAATGGGTTAATATAACAAAGGGATAATGTCACCATTCGATTGTAAGGTGACATTAAGCTGATTAATAATGGAGAGGTGTCAATAGAACTTCGATCCATTAACAACCCTATACTATTAAAGGGTTAAAAACAACACAGAGACATTAATTAAAAAGTCTTTTAATGAAATTAAGACACCAAGTTTTTGACAAATTTTTATTACTCTGGTAATCCCCCCAAAAAAATAAGCTGCAAAAAAAATGGCATAAAAAATCACCAATATCCTTACCTCTCTGCCATTCAGTCATGTCCCAGGCTGTAATCCTTCACAAGGGGTTAAATAGTTTATAATGAGCGCGTACCGTAGTATGCCAATGCAAGTCTATGGGTGCGCAAAAAAATGCATTACACACGGACCACATAGAATATATATATATATATATATATATATATATATATATATATATATATATATATATATATATTGTAAGGTAGCGCTTGTCATTCAGGTAGGGGATACTCGCTAGGCAGCCGATAAATCAGGTCTGGCACAGGTTTCTCAACATAACTCAGTCCATTACGGTTTATAATGCAGCATAAACCATAAAACAGCAACAGAAAGTTCATATCGAATCAGCATAGTGTCCATGACAGAGCTCTCCTCTGTTGTCCCTGTGATCACACAGGCTATGCAATGTCCAATACACAGGCTCTCTAGCCTCAGAGTTATATCCCCTGTCAGAATGCTGTAGATAAGCCCCTGATATTGGTGCCGGCAGCTCATCTTCGAAAAAAGGGGAGACCGATTCCCTTTAAGCCCATAGTAAAAAATAAAATTAAATTGTCTTGGATAACCCCTTTAATGATGTGACAGATGTTCCATCTCCGCTTTTGTTGGCAAAAAGCAAAGTTCAAATTGGAGGGGTGAGACTCCCATGATAGGCATCATCTCCGATCCCGACTGGTCAGCCCCCCATACACTTTAGATAGATGTCTGACGAACGATGGTTTGGTCAATCGTTTGGCCAGCAGCTATCTGACCTGATTCTCCCATACATAGGAACACTTGTTCTGCCGAGCGCTCCTGTGTACCCTATGATACAGCGGGCAGATATGTGTGGTGGCAGCCTACGTCTTAGAAAAAAGGACTGACCGTCATAAAATCGGACATTCAGGATCACATCTGACATCTGTGGGGGGACAGTCATGAGCTCCCACCATTAGACTGTTGTCCAAGCACACTGCAATTTGTGAGCTTGGTCAATGTTAGCCTAAAGGTACTGTCACACTTAGCGATGTACCAGCGATCCCGACCAGCGATATGACGCGGTCAGGATCGCTGGTACATCGCTAAGTGGTCGCTAGTGAGCTGCCACACAGGCAGATCTCACCAGCGACATCGCTGGGGATGGGGGTCGCTCCTTACCTGTCACACCAAGCGATCCTGCGTCCTCCCGCCCGGCTCCACGCGTCGCTCGTCGTCACAGCAGGAAGCGCCGCAGGAAGCTGACGACGAGAAACAGTCCTGAACGTTCTCGCGCGATCAGCGATAACCAGCGAGGGAGCCGGTCGTAGGTAAGTATCAGACACAGCGATATTGCTAGCAATATCGCTATAACGTCACAAGTTATAGCGATATTGCTAGCGATATCTCTTAGTGTGACAGGCCCTTGAAGTTTATGGGGGTCTTTAGACTGGCATATCTCTTGTATAATCAAGCCAGCATCTGCAAGTAACGGTGCAGACACAGCCCAGACCAAGCTATTACTGTGCCATCAAAAGAAGACAACCCTGGCTATGTGCCTCGTAGGGAACCTCTCCTTATGGGTCAGATATGACAGAGGTTGTCTTATTGGGGCACCTATACCTTCGGTATATCTGAAATATCCATGTATTACCTGGAGGGGTCATACATTTGCATTGCTCCTGTATAATGTTATATTTCACCCACTACGGCTGCTATCATATATGCAATGCTCCAATTCATCACCGTATATTATCATTCATGAACACCATTTATGGAAGTTGCTGAAACATCATCCTACTTTGCTTCATGCATTGTCATGAAGGTACCATATTTTTCGGACTAGAACACGGACTTTTAAGCAAAAGTGTGTGCCTCTCATAGTCCGGCAGCAGCTTCCTGTGATGGAGAACGCTGACACCACATCCTTCCCAATCACTGAGAGAACTGCTCTCCTCCTGCCCACACTGATCTATGTGACCAGGCATAGTAGGTGAGGAAGCTACTGGGAATGAACGGAGGCTGCAGGAGCTGAGCAACTGAATGATCTTCCACCTGGACTAGCTCAAGGACCTTTCTAGAACATGCCTGGAAGGAACCTCAAGAAATGATAATATATTCTTTGTGTCTGTAGCAGAGCTGTGTGTATATAAATGTGCATGTAGCAGAGTTGTGTGTCTCAATATGCATATGTAGCAGAACTGTGTGTGCCTATATGTGCATATGTAGGAGAGCTGTGTGTCTATTTGTGCAAATGCAGTAGAGCTGGGTGTGTCATGTGTATATGTAGAAGAGCTGTGTGTCTAAATGTGCATATTTAGCAGAGCTGTGTATCTATATGTGCATGTAGCAGAGCTGTGTGTCTATATGTGCATGAAGCAGAGCTGTGTGTCTATATGTTCCTGTAGCAGAGCTGTGTCTATATGTGCATGTAGCAAAGCTGTGTGTCGATATGTGCAGGTAGCACAGCTGTGTCTATATGTACATATAGCAGAGCTGTGTGTCTATATGGGCAGCATGGTGGCTCAGTAGTTAGCACAGCAGCGCTGGAGTCCTGTGTTCAATTCCCACAAAGGACAACATCTACAAGGAGTTTGAATGTTCTCCCCATGTTTATGTGGGTTTCCTCCGGGTACTTTGGTTTCCTCCCACATTCCAAAGAAATACTGATAGAGAATTTAGAGTGTCAGCCCCATCGGGAACAGTGATGATAATGTGTCCAAACTGTAAAGCGCTGCGGAATATGTTAGCGCTATATAAAAATAAAGATTTATTATTTACGTAGCAGAGCTGTGTGTCTTTATGTGCATGTAGGAGAGCTGTGTGTCTATATTTGCATGTAGCAGAGATGTGTGTCAATATGTGCATGTAGCAGAGCTGTGTTGTGTGTGTATAACACTGCAGAGACACTAGCAATAGATGTATTGCTTCCCTATTCTACCCTAGTACATTACAATTAGTCATTACATTGTCAGGGAAGTTTTAATTAATATTAAAAATGTTCTTCCTATTTTCTGCTGTCTAAACCTGGGGTGCGTCTAATGGTAAGGTGCGTCTAATGGTAAGGTGCGCCCTATAGTCTGAAAAATACAGTAATATAGAAAGTCCACAAATTGTGTAATGAGAGCTAAAAAGCTGAGAATGACTTCTCACGGCACTGTGGGATTACCAGCGGTGACCAGCACGTCTGCACGCAGGGCCTGCTGGTTTCGGAGTCGATATGGAGAGTAGTCAGGCTTGCAACCTCTGGTTCTTCTGTACTCAGCTGTACAGACTCGGCATCAGTCTCTGTGGTGGGAACTGCTGAATTGTTGCCAAG
Source organism: Dendrobates tinctorius (assembly GCF_039654945.1). Lineage (NCBI taxonomy): Eukaryota > Metazoa > Chordata > Amphibia > Anura > Dendrobatidae > Dendrobates > Dendrobates tinctorius. The sequence continues at coordinate 1,736,755 of NW_027361674.1, forward strand.
TGGGAATCCAGCTAAAAGACATGGAAAAGCTATGATCTGGAGCTGGTCCTTGTCATCACCTTTATTACACAGCTTTTCTTTTTTTATCTACCTTCTTCAAATTTCTTCCCATCCAGGTGGTGGGAGGAATAATATACAGGGGGTGGAAGGGATAATATACAGGAGAATACAGGTGGTGGGAGGGATAATATACAGGAGAATACAGATGGTGGCAAGGGATAATATAAAGGAGAATACAGGTGGTGGGAGGGATAATATATAGGAGAATATATGTGGTGGGAGGGATAATATACAGGAGAATACAGGTGGTGGGATGGATAATATAACGGAGAATACAGGTGGTGGGATGGATAATATACAGGTAGTGGAAGGGATAATATACAGGTGGTGGGAGGGATAATATACAGGAGAATACAGTTGGTGGAAGGGATAATATACAGGAGAATACAGGTGGTGGGAGGGATAATATAAAGGAGAATAGAGGTGGTGGGAGGGATAATATACAGGAGAATGCAGGTGGTGGGAGGGATAATATACCGGAGAATACAGGTGGTGGGATAATATACAGGTAGTGGAAAGGATAATATACAGGTGGTGGGAGGGATAATATACAGGAGAATACAGTTGGTGGGAGGGATAATATACAGAAGAATACAGATGGTGGGAGGGATAATATACAGGAGAATACAGGTGGTGGGAGGGATACTTTACAGGGGAATACAGGTGGTGGGAGGGATAATATACATGAGAATACAGGAGGTGGAAGGGATAATATACAGGAGAATACAGATGGTGGGAGGGATAATATACAGGAGAATACAGGTGGTGGGAGGGATAATATACAGGAGAATAAAGGTGGTGGGAGGGATAATATACAGGAGAATGCAGGTGGTGGGAGGGATAATATACATGAGAATACAGGAGGTGGAAGGGATAATATACAGGAGAATACAGATGGTGGGAGGGATAATATACAGGAGAATGCAGGTGGTGGGAGGGATAATATACCGGAGAATACAGGTGGTGGGATAATATACAGGTAGTGGAAAGGATAATATACAGGTGGTGGGAGGGATAATATACAGGAGAATACAGGTGGTAGGAGGGATAATATACCGGAGAATACAGGTGGTGGGATAATATACAGGTAGTGGAAAGGATAATATACAGGTGGTGGGAGGGATAATATACAGGAGAATACAGGTGGTAGGAGGGATAATATACAGAAGAATACAGATGGTGGGAGGGATAATATACAGGAGAATACAGGTGGTGGGAGGGATACTTTACAGGGGAATACAGGTGGTGGGATAATATACAGGTAGTGGAAAGGATAATATACAGGTGGTGGGAGGGATAATATACAGGAGAATACAGGTGGTGGGAGGGATAATATACCGGAGAATACAGGTGGTGGGATAATATACAGGTAGTGGAAAGGATAATATACAGGTGGTGGGAGGGATAATATACAGGAGAATGCAGGTGGTGGGAGGGATAATATACCGGAGAATACAGGTGGTGGGATAATATACAGGTAGTGGAAAGGATAATATACAGGTGGTGGGAGGGATAATATACAGGAGAATACAGGTGGTAGGAGGGATAATATACAGAAGAATACAGATGGTGGGAGGGATAATATACAGGAGAATACAGGTGGTGGGAGGGATACTTTACAGGGGAATACAGGTGGTGGGAGGGATAATATACATGAGAATACAGGAGGTGGAAGGGATAATATACAGGAGAATACAGATGGTGGGAGGGATAATATACAGGAGAATACAGGTGGTGGGAGGGATAATATACATGAGAATAAAGGTGGTGGGAGGGATAATATACATGAGAATACAGGAGGTGGAAGGGATAATATACAGGAGAATACAGGTGGTGGGAGGGATAATATACATGAGAATACAGGTGGTGGGAGGGATAATATACATGAGAATACAGGTGGTGGGAGGGATAATATAGAGGAGAATACAGGTGGTGGGAGGGATACTTTACAGGGGAATACAGGTGGTTGGAGGGATAATATACAGGAGAATACAAGTGATCAATTTAAAGGCCTGCCGAAAAAACAGGGCTTTTAACAGATTACCTTTAAATATAGTACTAAAAACTTTCTAGAATAAAGTCACCTTTGAGAAAGATAACTGTATTTTGCGAACTGGATGATAAAATGTATAAAAGGATTTTCCATTTTGAGGCAAATAAAGTTTCCTGATTGCATCCTACTCATCGCTGTCATTCATTATTTACATCCTTTGACCGACAACCTGATACTGCTCTAATACATTGATCTAAACCACCCCCCACCCTCCCTTATCCTCCCTTCTTTTGAGGTTCACTCTGTCCGTATCTACTCTCCCTCTAATCTCCAAATAGCTGTCATATACCGACCACTGGGCTCAGCCACTGCCTTCATCGACCAATTCTCCACATGGCTCCTCCACTTTCTCTCTGCTGACATCCCCCCATCATCATGGGGGACTTCAACATCCCCAATGACAGCCAGCAGCCTCCAAACTTCTGTCAATTACCTCATCCTTTGGACTTACTCAGTGTTCCTCCACAGCCACCCACACAGATGGACATACAATAGACCTCATCTTCCCGCCGCCTCTGTTCCCTACCTAATCTCACAACCTCTCCCTTCCCCATATCTGACCATCTACTCACCTTCTCATCCTTGTCCTCCACACCTGCCCCCCATGTCCAGCCACTAGCACATCCTCGCAGAAACCTCGAACACCTAGACACTCACAGACTCTCAAACTCTCTTCTACCTCTGTCCTCCATATCTTCACTCCACAATATGGACACCGCCACCGCTTTCTACAACGCCACCCTCACATCAGCAATAGACTCAGTCGCCCGTCTCATGCATGGCAAAGTGCGACGAATCAGTGGGCACCCCTGGCACAACAACCTCACCAAAAATCTTCGACAAGCATCCAGGGTCGCTGAGCTTCGTTGGAAGAAAACGCCTGCCAGATGACTTCACTGCTCTCAAACAAGCTACACTTGCCTTCAAATCAGCCCTCACCTCTGCTAAACAGACCTATTTCACAAACCTTGTGTTACGGTTATACTGTGACCGTTAGGGCACTTAGAGAAAAACCCAGAAGTGGACCCTCTGGGTTGTGGCTCCAGAGCCCCCGAGGGCGAGCGGACCAGGTGAAGACCACCCCCTATACAGGGAGCGTTAGGGGCAGACCCAAGGGGGGATGGAACCACGACGGCCGGACACAAAGGGCCGACTAGGGTGACAAAGGCAGGATAAAGAGGAGGGCGGAGGTGAGGTAAGAGAGTAGATATGGGCCAGGGGATACTGGAAACCGAGGAGTAGGGAAGACAGGCGATACCAGGAGGACCTGGCGCTGGCAGAGACGAGATACTGAAAGAGAGACAAATAAGGCAACAATTAGAGGAACCAGCTAAGAGGACACAGAAGTCAATGAAAGCACAGGAACGAAAAGACTACAGCTGCTGCAGCAGGCAGAGGCGGCAGAGACACAGACAGGAAGACAAGGCAGAGGCACTGTATAAGCGGGGAGGCAGAGACACAGGGCAAAGAGGTGAAGGAGAGACACAGGGGGAGGTGGTGCTGCAGAGACTCCAAGCGAAACTGGAACGGCAGAGACACGGGACAAAGAGGCAGAGCAAAGACACAAAAGGTGCAGCAAGGCACAAGGACCTGAGGACCTAAGAGGACACCAGCAAGAAGCTAGCGCCACCGCATAAGATAACCAGGCATCTTACCTGGGAAGACGCTGTGCAGAAATACCTGGTGCAAGAGATGCCACTGTGCATGCGTGAAGCACAGACGTGCCGGGCACCCAGCAGACCAGCAGCAGGAACGCGCCGGGGAGCGGAGACGCGCTGGTAAGTACCAGCGGTGGCCCTAACACCTTGTATCTTCATTATCCCACAACCCAAAACAACTGTTCAGCACATTTAATTCTCTCCTCCGCCCACCACTGCCACCTCCAACTCCCCTCCTCCCTGCCGAGGACTTTGACACCTACTTCAAAAACAAGATCGACCAAACAAGACAAACCTTAACTGTTTCACCACGCCACATACCAGACCTCTGCCCTTCCCTAATAACCTCCCTCTCCAACATCACTGAAGGAGAGCTTACTCATCTCTTTTCCAAATCACACCTCACTACCTGTGCACTTGACCCCATCCCTTCCCACGTGCTCCCCAACCTAACATGCTCATCCCAGCCCTAACCCATCTCTTCAACCTATCGCTATCTTCTGGTACCTTCCCCTCTGCCTTCAAACATGCCACCATCACACCCATCCTCAAAAACAAACCTTGACCCAACTGCTATGCCCAGCTATCGCCCCATATCACTGCTCCCATTTGCTTCCAAACTCCTTGAGCAGCACGCCCGTGCTCAACTTTCCTCCCAACTCTCATCTAACACCCTCCTCGACATCCTCCAATCTGGCTTCCGCCCCCACCACTCCACTGAAACTGCCCTGACCAAAATTACCAATGACTTACAGCCAAAGCTATCAGACAGTTCATCCTCCTCCTTCTCGACCTGTCCTCTGCCTTTGACGCAGTCGACCACTGCCTACTGCTACAGATTCTTTTTTCCCTTGGCATCAAAGACCTTGCCCTGTCCTGGATTGCCTCATAGCTTTCTGACCACACATTTAGTGTTTCCCACTCCCACACTACCTCCCACTGTTTGGCAAAACTCATTGTTATTGGAAAACACCTGGGGAGGGCGTTTTGCCTTTTTGAATGAGGCTGAGTCATCCTGGGGAGGATACTCGCCCTTCTTGACATTGAGGGTCTGATTGACTGCAGTTAGGAAACTGTTGACCATGTCCTGAAGTTTGTAGGATTGATCCGTGTTAAGAACAGTCTGACTCAAAACTTGGGTCGGACCCTGGGGCCACCTCAGGAGAGAAGAATTGGGATACTGAGGCCTTCCTGGATGAAGTAGAAGAAGAGGATTAACCAGACAAGGAGCTGGAATGTGACCGCTTCTTTGACCTTATTGCCGATCTGCCATGCTGAGCGAGGGGGCGGATGGGTGCATGCGATTCGTCCCGATGAACGATAGGAGCACTGGTGGCAGTTGAAACGTTTGGCACATGCGATAGGACATGTCCCAGGGACTGGGATACCTTGGTTAGGTCAGCTACCGATTGTGATATTGCAACAAACCACCATGGGGGAGGGTATTTGCTCTTATCCTGGGAGGCGAGGGGTCCTGAGGCCTGCATGGTGGGCCTGAAATCTTGGCAGAAAGCCAAGGCTTGTCCTGTGAGCCACATCATTTTGCAGAGGTCACAGGTGTAATGACTGATAGTGGGGGAGAGGCAAGAGCAAGAATCTGAGTGTGTGCATATGGAGTAGCCTGGGGCTGAGGGTAAACTGCTGAGGAGGGCTAAGCCTAGGAAAAAAAGCCTGGACAGAGTCTACCTGGTCCTGGAGGAAAATTCCCCATCTGTGCAGGCACTGTGAAGCAACGTCTCTGTAGAGCTGCTGCTGAAGCTGCAAGACCACCGAAGCCGGGAGCAAAGTGAGGGAGGAGAGGAGCGGGGCCAGAAGAGGAGTGCTGAAAGCCAGTGCTGTAAAAGAGAAACAAGTGCTCCCATAGGAGGGAAAGCATGCGCGGAAGCCCCGGTGTGCTGATTAGATAGCGAACACAAGGGGGGCATGTCCAGCAGTGTTGAGGCCCCGGGAAGTCGAGGACTAAATTTTTAAGCATAGACTCCGGCACATCAGAAAACCCGCCGGGGGCCTGATAAGGGGAGACCTGCATTTAAGGGCTTTCCTTGTTTCTTCTATTGCAGCCGCCCTATGATCTTGGGATCCCCAGCTGCCTTGAATAGGGACTGTGGAAGGAAGAAGTACCTGCTCCAACCAAGGGCCCCAACTCCTTCACATACATGAGGACGGCATCAAGAGTACCCAGGTGAGGGCTCACTGGGATCAATGTCCTCCTTCCCACACCGTCATGATCCCAGACGGTGCAGAAGATAGTGTGGACACTGGATGTGGTGGGAGGAGTCACTGGGGAGTGACGACAGTATTCCTCATGGCACCGCTTGCAGAGGAGTGGGCTAGGGAAAGGGGGAACTTCCTAGTGACAGCAGCACACACCCATGGTCTCCTGTGTCCCCCAGTGAAGCGATAGAGAAAGGAATTTTCAATTCTCTGGCAGCAAACAAGGATTTTGAAAAATATAAAAAAAAAAAATTAAGAAAGTTTATTAAAAAGTTATGTCTTATTTCTTTCATAGTATATAGGCTTTTGTTCATGCAAAATGGAAAAAAACTTTAAAAGGTTAGAACCACATTTTGTAAACATGGAAATGAGGAAATGACAGGCAGCTGAAGAAAATGACTGATGCAGATTGCAGGGCTGTGGAGTCGGTAAGCCACAGTTGCGACTCCGACTCCTGGATTTTATCAGGCTCCGACTCCGGCTCCGACTCCTTCATAAATGGCCAATTCATAACAACAAATTTACTGTTGTAAAATATTAAACATCGTGCTTATTCAGTTTCTCACCATCATATAAGTAATCAGACCACTTAGAGCAAAAACTACATTTATTAGAATACAATTAGAATATAGCAAATAACTTTTATAAACTTTTCTAAACTGTAAGTAAATATGCAATAAACACTTTTATGCAGTTAATAAGAAGAAATCTATAAATTTGTCCTCTTAAAAAGTATTGCCTCTGTCAGATCCTCCTTCATGGATGCCCTCAAATCTGATCTAATTATTTTGTGAGCAGAGAACAACCTCTCTACACTAACTTGTGTTGGTGGCAAAGCAGTAACCACTCGGGCAACATCTCTGACAATGTCAGGATACAGAGAAATCGCTTGTTGCACTGTTATTTTTGATGAACGGTCAAATTTCTCAATTTCTTTTAGTGCACATGAAAAATTCTGCTGAAATGTACTGGCTGTGTGTCTGTGGACCCAGAATGTTCTTCTAGCTGCTGGTCACCATCATTACTCTCATTCATTAGCTTAATAGTACTTATCATATTTGAAGCATTGTCAGTTACGACAGAAAGAACTTGCTCTTTTTTAAGTTCATAGTCTTGCAGAACCTTTTCCACCAAGACCTGGAGAAACTCACTGGTGTGATGAGCTTTGGTGTCTTTTACTGCTAATGTCTTGGTAACTATTTCATTTTTGTCACAAACAAATCGGACATTGATGGCAAAATAGTTCACTCTGTGACGTGTGCAGGCTTCCATTTTAAGAAACAGAAAGCGTCCCTTGAGAGTTTTTTTAAGTTCTTCCTTTTGTTTAAAAGCTTCTTCGATTACTAATTTTCTAATACTCTCTCTCTCCAGAGAAACACCAAGCTTGCGGGCCATTTCCCCATTCAGACACATAAAAGCTGGTCGTGAAAATAATGAAATAGGCACACTATCCTTTACAACAAGCTCTATGATCTGTTTTTTAAATGTATCTACTGTCATTGTCACAGTAACTTTGTCACTGACAAAATATCTTGCAACTGATGGCTGCAAAGTTCTCTGCTCCTTTGTTTGGCTGGAAGAGCTGGGCACTGGTTCATTGGTTTGGATGCAGTCTTTCTCATCCACTGCTTTCAGTACTTCTGGATGAAAGCGCTGTAAATGTCTCTTTAGATTAGAAGCTCTGGTAGGAGCATTTTTATCTTTGCCTGAATATGCACTCATCTTGGCTTCACAGCATTTGTTTTTGTCTGGATCATTTGTCATACACTGACAGACATAATGTTTTCTATCTTGAGTGATGGTGAAATGTTCAAATACAGCTGATTTAATGTGATGCTTCTTTGACATTCTCAGGTTTTTAATTCTGCATTCACAATCCAAATGACAATTGTTTTTCCTAAAAACAATTGTACAAAATTATTGCCAGGTCGTACAACTGATATAGTGGTCAGTAATACTGTTATTATTCCTCATGTACTCACAGTTAACTGATGCAAAGTTTGTTGAAAGGATAATACTTCTTACAGTCTTCCTCTTCTGAGTAGCAGGCAGCTGTGAGATGCTTGGAAGACGCACACCTAGTATGATCTAGTCTAGAGGAGGAGCTTTACTACTAAGAATTTGCAACACATTTTCACTTTCAGTTTCATACATTGTAAGTAGGGGGGTTGGGGCAGCATGAGGTTAACAAAGTATAAGATTAGATAAGGGCAGTGGAGAACAGTGACACACAGGAAGTAAGAAATGTCTCTATCTCCAGCAGAACTGCTTATCACTGTTGTTCATAGTTTGATAGAACATATATATTTGAGTAACATTTATAAAATTCATATGAAAGTTCAATTATGAAATATTAATACATTTTTTTTAAAGCTGGAGTCGGTACATTTCTACCGACTCCGACTCCAACCAAAACTAACTCCGACTCCACGACTCCGACTCCACAGCCCTGGCAGATTGTGCACCATGAGGATGGGATCTACACTGAACGATTGTGGCCGACACCTTCTGCTGATATAATTTCTATCCACACTCTTCATGTATTGTAACGCAGTGAAACCTGCAACCTTCAAGGTCATGGACTGATGTGAGCAATGGAATCATGACCAATGTTTTAATAATCACATACCTATAGTTTTTGGCCGCATGATACTTCTGGCTTTCTCAGTGCCAGGGGAGCCAGTAGTTGTGGCGCTGGCGCATTGGAGCTTGGCCAGGCTGCTCTCTGCTCCATCCTTGTGAGAACGACTTGTCCACTACACCTTTCTGAAATTCATGACCTACTACATATAGGAAAAGACAAGAGGAGGATAACCGCACTGCATGGCACCATGTACTATCAGCATGTTTATTGACTAGTCATCACTTACAAAAAACATGGAAGCTGTATTCAAGGTTGCAAAACTTAGTTAGATTTTACAGCCAAAACAACATTGGTGCCCAATGGATCTATTATAAGTCAATGAGGTCCATTGGGTACTGGTGGCATCTATGATAGGACAGATCAAATGGGAATGCAACATAATGCAAGGTGTCACACAAGTTTAGCTCATGGTCCAAAGACAAATCGCAATGACTCAATGGACCGACGATCTGTCAAACTGAACTTGCAGCCCTAGATATATGTATGAGACTACTAGTCCTGGTTGGTAGGACCACCACCAAACTGGGGGTTGCAGTCCCTAAGTGGACTGTGAAATATGTTTGCATGAACCCAGCTTAACCCAAAGAAACCACGGAGCAAGGTCTGGTTTAAAGTAGACTCATTTAAACAGCACATGGATGGACACAGCAAATGGGTGAGGGTAGGGAATAGCTTGCTGATCGCAGGGGGAACCATCACTTGAGCTCTCTAGAGTGCCCTGTTTCAATGGGATAATGATCCCACCACTATCTTATGCATTGTTTTTGGGAATCCTGTAGGTTGTGGCTGGATCCCCAGAGATGAGAAATGTATCACCTATTCTGTGGATAAGAGGTAGTTTGCAACTCTCACTTGGTTACGGAGAAGGATACTATTTGCACTTCAGTAATGTATGTTAATCATTGTAAGCTACTTTGGAGCTTTTTTCTATTATTTAACTTTTGCCCTTGTGCTTCTTCTGCTTTTGCTGGCATGGCATGTCCATCAGTAGCTCGTTCAGGTTCAGATGGTAGACGTGCTTGGTCAGTACATTGGTTAATGTTTCCATGGTGTGGGCCCATTCGGTTACTAGCTCCTCTTAGTAAGTCAGTGATGACATAACCGCCAATAATTAGTCCCACAGTTCTCGAGAAACACTAACGTGAAGGCTGCACTTAATCCAGGCCACAATCAGGGTCTAAAAGGTAAGAGATACACAGCGTTAGTGTGACGAGCGTCAGCTTACGCTAAGTCGTTTTTCTTAGAATGAGTGGACCCTCTTGGGCCGTGGAACCCACCCACCTAGCGCGAGCTGACCTAGTGAGGAACCACCCCCTATACAGGGAGTGTCAGGGGCAAGATCAAGGGGGTGAGCCACCACGGCTGCTGGACCAGACGGCCGGCTCAGGAAGCAAGACGAGACAAGGCATTAGTTCAAGTAAACTTCATTCAGGAACACTTCAGGGTACAACGGGTGCAAAGGTGAACACACAAAGAACACAAAGCAAGATGCGTGCAAGGGCACGCCGATGTCCAAGGCATGAGGAACTCTTCAGGGTATAACAGGTGCAACAATGTGAACACACAGAATCCATATAACAGGGTGCGTGCAAGAGCACGCCAAAGTCCAAGGCAGGGTGCGAGGCATCGGACACCGGAAGGCTGGCAAGGACTGACAGGGTCCAGTCATCAGGGTGTAGACATCTGGCTCCAGACCTCCGGCAGTAGTCAGCTTGCTTCAGGAATCCGGCAGACAAACTAGGAGACAAAACAGGGTGCGTGCTAGGAGACACGCCAGAATCAGATTCACAGAACGGAAGCCTGCTCATGCCGAGGGGCATGCCAGGTACAGGGAAGGAGGCCTGCGCGTGCGAGGGCACGCCAGGGAGAGACACAGGGACGGTGGCCTGCGCGTGCGAGGGCACGCCAAGGACAGGTACAATGACATCGGAATCCGGGGTGCTGGCATTGACCGACAGGGTCCAGGAATCAGGCTACGGACATCAGCTCCGGACATCAGGCTACAGTCATCTAGGTCCGGAACTCTGGCAGCGGTCGGCAGGTTACGGAATCCGGCAGGCAAGACAGGGTTCAGAGCAGAGCAAAGAGTGCAAAAGACTTTGTGAAAGAGTAGCACGAAAAGGCACAGTGCGAGAACCAGCATGCGTGCAAGGGAGCACGGAGACCACGGCTGGGGGCACCGGCAGGTGGTACCGACGATGGCATAAGCAGGCGGGCACGACTAGAGGCGGCACCGCTGCAGCCACGCAGCCGGTAACCACTATAGCACTGGACGGTGGGCACGGCTGAGGCACACAGGCAAGCACGGCTAGAGGCGGCACGGCTGAGGCACACCAGGCAGGCACAGGCAACCAGGCACGTGCGCGGAGCCACAAGGCAGGGGTAGGCAAAGATACAGGACAGAGACGCGTGCTGGCAGCACGGCAAAGCCTAGTACGTAAAGTGCAAGAGCGCACGAAGTATCAGAGACAAGGCATAGAGTAGAGGACAGGACCCTGCGCATGCAAAGAACATGCCAGAGACAGGTACTCGGCGAGACCTGCGCGTACCGAGGGGCACGCCAGCGACAGAGCACAGAACGGTGGCCTGCACGTGCAGGAGACACGCCAGGGAGAGGGCACAAAACGGAGGCCTGCAAGTGTAGACGGACACGTCAGGGACAGAGTCTAGCAGCGGAGCGTAGGCCGAAGCCCAGAGCCGGGCCAAGGAAGAGCCTTGGGACTAGACAGGGTACAGAGCGGAGGCCTGCACGTGTAGGGAGACACGCCAGGAACAGGGTACAGAACGGAGGCCTGCACGTGTAGGGAGACACGCCAGGGACAGGGTACAGAACGGAGGCCTGCACGTGTAAAGAGACATGCCAGGGACAGAGCATAACAAGAAGACATAGCGAGGACAAACAGCACGGAGGACAACACGAGACAAAGCACAAGACTAGAGACGGAATATGAGCACGGAACGTGTGCAGAGACGCACGACAGAACAGAGTGCAAGGGCACAGAATAGAGGGAGCAACCCCACAGACCAAGCAGCCATGCAGAGAAGCAACACAATACTCAGACCCTGAGCATAGGAAGGGGCGGTCTGATATAGGGCATTAGCACCTCCACTTCCGGGTCTGGACCAAGGAAGAACTTTCAGTTCAGATCCTCCAGGATCTCAGAGCGCGGTCACATGATCAGGGCTTCAGACCTGCAGAGACGATTGCAGGACCAGACAGTGCAGGATCCTAGGAAAGGTCACATGATCAGGGTTTCATACATGGAGACAATTGCAGAACCGGACAGTGCAGAAGCCTAGCAAAGGTCACATGATCAGGGTTTCAGACATGCAGAGACGATTGCAGAACCAGACAGTGCAGGATCCTAGGAAAGGTCACATGATCAGGGTTTCAGACATGAAGAGATAATCACAGAAGGCAGAGCAGAAACGCAGACATCCTGCAGCTCAACAGACATGAGGTGAGTGTGCACACTGCTCTAGGGAACATGCAGGACAGCAGACACTAGATGCGTGTGCACACCGCTCCAGGGGTTCTTGAGGCAAAACAGACATGACACACATGGCGGACATGACAGTTAGTATACAGAACGCTTACATAACACCAGAAGAAGAGTCCATAAAGATACATATCAATAGCGTTTCTTTAAGCTTCACTGCAGAGAGAAGACTTCTCGTAGAACAAGAAAAAAAGAGAAAAAATAGACGATTTAGAGGAATAAAGTCAAAAGTTAGGGAGCTTAGAGGTGGTCTGCAGCATGATGGCTGACATCAATATATGAGAGGCTGGCAAGGGAAAGCTATTCTAGCAAATGAAAATCCTATGGCACAGAACCAGAGATGGACTATCCTCCCTAGTAACTAGAGTCAACATGTGAAATTAGACTACAAACTCCTTTTTATATGCCTGTCCATCTTTCCAACAAAAGTGTCAAACAGTGGAGAAGTCAATGAACACTTCTGTCTCACAAATGAGCCTGACACCATCCTTAGGTCTGGTAAAAACGCGATCTCCTTTAGTTACCGTATTCTTCGGCCTATAAGACACATCTGACCATAAGACGTAGGTTTTAGAGCAGGAAATTATTTAAAAAAAATTGGCTAAAATGTGGTCAATTCTGTACTAATATCCCCTATCATGATATAAATGATCCTCTCATCCCCATCCTGCTATGCATGGCATCCTCATCTCTATCCTGGTATGCATAGCCACCACATCCCTATTCTGGTAGGCATGGCCCCATCATCCCCATCCTGGTATGCATGGCCCCCTCATTCCTACCTTGGTACAGTCATATGTAAAAGTTTGGGCACCCCTATTAATGTTAACCTTTTTTCTTTATAACAATTTTGGTTTTTGCAACAGCTATTTCAGTTTCATATATCTAATAACTGATGGACTCAGTTATATTTCTGGATTCAAATGAGGTTTATTGTACTAACAGAAAATGTGCAATCTGAATTTAAACAAAATTTGACCGGTGCAAAAGTATGGGCACCCTTATCATTTTCTTGATTTGAACACTCCTAACTACTTTTTACTGACTTCCTGAAGCACTAAATTGGTTTTGTAACCTCATTGAGCTTTGAACTTCATAGCCAGGTATATCAAATCATGAGAAAAGGTATTTAAAGTGGCCACTTGCAAGTAGTTCTCCTATTTGATTCTCCTATAAAGAGTGGCATCATGGGCTCCTCAAATCAACTCTCAAATGATCTGAAAACAAAGATTCAACATAGCTTTTCAGGGGAAGGATACAAAAAGTTGTCTCAGAGATTTCACCTGTCAGTTTCCACTGTGAGGAGCATAGTTAGGAAATGGAAGAACACAGGTACAGTTCTTGTTAAGCCCAGAAGTGGCAGGCCAAGAAAAATATCAGAAAGGCATAGAACAAGAATGGTGAGAACAGTCAAGGACAATCCACAGACCACCTCCAAAGACCTGCAGCATCATCTTGCTGCAGATGGTGTCACTGTGCATCGGTCAACAATACAGCGCATGCATAACGCCTTTTTGTATGACCAAACAACTCAATCTTTGTTTCATCAGTCCACAGGACCTTCTTCCAAAATGTAACTGGCTTGTCCAAATGTGCTTTTGCATACCTCAGGCGACTCTGTTTGTGGCGTGCTTGCAGAAACGGCTTCTTTCGCATCACTCTCCCATACAGCTTCTCCTTGTGCAAAGTGCTCTGTATTGTTGACCGATGCACAGTGACACCATCTGCAGCAAGATGATGCTGCAGGTCTTTGGAGGTGGTCTTTGGATTGTCCTTGACTGTTCTCACCATTCTTCTCTGCCTTTCTGATATTTTTCTTGGCCTGCCACTTCTGGGCTTAACAAGAACTGTACCTGTGTTCTTCCATTTCCTTATTATGTTCCTCACAGTGGAAACTGACAGGTTAAATCTCTGAGACAACTTTTTGTATCCTTCCCCTGAAAAGCTATGTTGAATAATCTTTGTTTTCAGATCATTTGAGAGTTGATTTGAGGAGCACCGGTCAAATTTTGTTTAAATGCAGATTGCACATTTTCTGTTAGTACAATAAACCTCATTTGAATCCAGAAATATAACTGAGTCCATCAGTTATTAGATATATGAAACTGAAATAGCTGTTGCAAAAACCAAAATTGTTATAAAGAAAAAAGGTTAACATTAATAGGGGTGCCCAAACTTTTACATATGACTGTATGCATGGCCCCCTCATTCCTATCCTGGTATGCATGGCCCCCTCATTCCTATCCTGGTATGCATGGCCTCCTCATACCCATCCTGGTATACGTGGCCCCCTCATCCCTACCCTGGTAGGCATGGCCCCCTCATTCATATCCTGGTATGCATGGCCTCCTCATCCCCACCCTGGTATGCATGCCCCTCCCTCATCCCTACTCTGGTATGTATGGCCCCCTCATCCCTATCCTGTTATGCATGGCCTCATTCCTAACCTGGTAGGCATGTCCACCTCATCCATAGCCTGTTAGGCATGGCTCTCTCATCCCTATCCGGGTAGGCATTGCCCCCCTACTCTCCTTCGCAGCCATTGTCCGATGCCAGCAGCTGATTTATGCTTGTAAGCAGCGCATGGTAAGGACGTCATGCGCTGCTTACAAGCTGAAGACAGCTGCCAGAATGCTCACTGCTCCCCACGCCGGGACTATGTGCATGGAGGGCATTGAGTATTCATTGCTCTTTAATAGCGAACATGCTGTTAGCCGCCGGCTTTCTGCAGCTGCCGGGTGTGCACATGTCCCCGCTACTAAAGAGATTGAATATTCACTGCACTCCACCCTTATGGGAGTGGAGAGCATTGAATATTCATTGCCTTAAGTAGCAGGCACACGCGAATAGCCGGCAGCTGCAGAAAACTGGCTGCTGCAGCTAACTGTGTGTCCTCTATGGGCGTGGAAAGCAGTGAATATTCATTTCTCTTTAGCAGTGGGCACAGGAGTTAGCCACAGCCGCCGACTCCTGCCTCTTGTGACCCACTACTCCGCCTTGCAGCTCCCCCACCTCCACATTCACATCCAGAGCTATGAGCCAGCATACATCTGGACTGTGAGACGAACCCCCCATTTTTGGAGGAAAAAAGCGCATCTTATAGTCCGAAAAATATGGTAATCGCTAAGGTTTTTTCAAGAACGTAAATAATGATACCCTATCCTTAGAATAGGTTCTCAATATCAAATTATTGTGGGTCCTGCTCCTGGTACCACATTGATCAGATAATTGAAGGTGCTGAGGAGCACCAGACTCCACACAGTTGTCATTAAATGGTACTGCATTCTCTCCCCCATACAAGTGAACCTTTAATGAGCTGATCAGTAGTGGTGTTGGGAGTCAGGCCCCCACCGATCTGATTTTGATAACTTATTCAAAAGGTTGGATGATAATGTTCAAGTCCCAGAAAACCCATTTTACATTGTATCCCAGCATTCATTACATGAAACAAGGGTCCTGCTAATCGGCCAGCCAAAATTTGATTCTTCCTGCCTTGATATTGCTGTAGGACCTGTGGTGGGATCTTCAGCACCGCCTCGGCCACCCTGAGCCTAACCAGCAGCAGATGTATCCTGGACATGGCACAATGGTAAAAGACACAAATGATAAGAGAAATAAATACCAGACATGAAGATTTCATTCTCCTAATTTCAATTTCTTAAGACTTCTTTAGGCTTTTAATGAACCAGGACGGTGCTCTCTGTGATCAACCATGAGCCCCAAGCTCACCTTTATGTGTACTACAAATATATCTAGTATTGCCTAATTAAGGTTATCTAGAATGGTACATCTGGATAGGATCCATTTATAAGGATGGGAAAAAAAGATGATTATCAATGTTCCTCAACTTTTGGCCATAAGAGATAATTTTGCAATCACTGTGTAGTCTGGATAGGTCTTATCTCACTTTCACATTAAAGGGGTTCACCCAAGGAGAAAGAGCATAATTTCTTGGGGATTTCAAATATTAGGACTTCATAATCATAATAGAGGGAGTTTTGGTACTCACTGTAAAATCTCTTTCTTGGAGCCTTCATTGGGGGACACATGTAACCATGGGGGTGTATGCTGCTGTCGCTAGGAGGCTGACACTATGCAAAAAAAGGAAAATAGCTCCTCAGTAGTATACACCCACTGACAGGCACCAAGTACCTCAGTTAGTGTTAAAGCAGTAGGAGAAGCAACCAAAAACTCAACATATGTACCAACCTCAATGACCAAGCCGTTAAACTCAGAGACTGTGATCTCTGGTGGCAGAGGGGGCCTTGTGAGAGAAGATTTGGACGGTCTGAAAGCCTCCAGGGAACGTCCATGAGCATGTTCACCAGCTCCGTGTACCATGCCCGTCTTGGCCATGTCATGGTTGTGGACAGGGTTCCTTCCCTGTCCTCTCAGGGTTAATTTTGTATGGCCTCCTTTTGGTTTGCGGAGGGCTATATTTGCCCGCCTTCGTCTGGGGATCCTTGTCTGTAAGGCTGGTTTCACATTTGTGTTTTTTTTCGCGGTAATTTAGCGCTAAATAGCGCATGCGTTTTTTTTTCCTATACTTTGCATGGGATGCGCTTATGTGCGCATACACATGCGTTTTACCGCGCATGCGTTTTTTTGCGGTATGAGCTCGGGCGCACAAAATGCAACTTGTTGCATTTTTTGTGCGTCCGATTTGCCTCAAAAAAACGCATGCGCGCGCAATGCGTTTTTTTACAGCAAGACACCCATTATAAGTCTATGGTGAGCATATGTGCGCATTGGCATGCTTATGTATGCGTTTTTTTGCACATGCGGTTTTTTTTTTACCATTAGTTTAGACAATGGAATTTAGGGGTTTGGGTAAAGTTAGGGTTAGTTAAGGGGGTTTAGGGTTAGGGTCAGGGTTAGGGTCAGGGTTAGGGTTAAGTATGGTTTGGTTAAGGGTTAGGGTCAGGGTTAGGGTCAGGGTTAGGGTTAAGTATGGTTTGGTTAGGGTCAGGGTTAGGGTCAGGGTTAGGGTCAGGGTTAGGGTTAAGTATGGTTTGGTTAAGGGTTAGGGTCAGGGTTAGGGTTAGGGTTAAGTATGGTTTGGTTAAGGGTTAGGGTTAGGGTCAGGGTTAGGGTTAAGTATGGTTTGGTTAAGGGTTAGGGTCAGGGTTAGGGTCAGGGTTAGGGTTAAGTATGGTTTGGTTAAGGGTTAGGGTCAGGGTTAGGGTCAGGGTTAGGGTCAGGGTTAGGGTCAGGGTTAGGGTTAAGTATGGTTTGGTTAAGGGTTAGGGTCAGGGTTAGGGTCAGGGTTAGGGTTAAGTATGGTTTGGTTAAGGGTTAGGGTCAGGGTTAGGGTTAGGGTCAGGGTTAGGGTTAGGGTTAAGGTTAGTTAGGGTTAGGGTTAAGGTTAGTTAGGGTTTGAGTTAGGGTTAAGTATGGTTTGGTTAAGGGTTAGGGTCAGGGTTAGGGTTAAGTATGGTTTGGTTAAGGGTTAGGGTCAGGGTTAGGGTTAGGGTTAAGGTTAGTTAGGGTTTGGGTTAGGGTTAAGTATGGTTTGGTTAAGGGTTAGGGTCAGGGTTAGGGTTAAGTATGGTTTGGTTAAGGGTTAGGGTCAGGGTTAGGGTTAGGGTCAGGGTTAGTAAAGTCATGGTTTGGGTTAGTGTGAGGGGCCACCTAATGTTGGAAAAAAACGCAAACGCACTAAAAACGCATACAAACGCATAAAAACGCTGCGTTTTTTTCATGCATGCTCATAAAAATGCTTGAAAAAAACGCAGCAGTTGTATGCTTTTGTATGCGTTTTTCAATGCGTTTTTTTGCGGGAAAAACGCGCTGCAAAAAAAAGCAAGTGTGAAACAGGCCTAATACATATGTTCTGGCTGTGTGTCTCACCCCCTGGTGTGCTTGCATACTGTGTAGTCCGTTTGCCTTCTCGTGTATGATCCGGTCCGTTTTCTCGTTCTATGCATTGCTTTGTGATTCTGTGCTTACTGTCTGTTTCTGGCTCTGACCTTCGACTTGCTACTCTTACTAATCTCCTGTCTGTACCGTTTGTACTGCACCGCTGTTTTCGGCTATCAGACCTTCTGCTACATCCTGACCACTCTCAGCGTCTTACTCTTTGGCACTTCATCGACCTCCTGGCTTGACTTATGCACGTTCAGACTACTTCGGTTTCTCCGGTCACCGACCCTACTCGGCATCTGGCTCCACCTCCGGCCACTCCCCCGGTGGTCATGTGTTTCAGGTCCTGTGCTCTGGCAGATAATCTCATCGCAGCGCTCCCCTTACACCCCCTGTCCTTCTGTATCTCATGTAGAGACTCCTGCTGTAAGTCTGCAGCAGGGTTCTTGATAAGCCAGTCCAGAGCTATCAGGATTACGGGAATTCTTTCTGCCTTTATCTTTTTCACGACTCTTGGAATTAAGGGGAGAGGTGGAAAAAGATAAGGCAGCTGGAATTGGGACCACTGGATCGCAAGGGCATCGCAAATGATGGCCAGCGGATCCCGGGACCTAGCTACGAACTGAGGAACCTTGTGGTTCACCCGAGGTGCCATCAGGTCGATGTCCGGAGTGCCCCATCTCTGGCATATTTGGTTGAAAACAACGGGATTGAGAGACCACTCGCCTGATGCGAGACCCTGACGACTCAGCGGCCCAATTTTCCACCCCCGGAATGTGTATGGCTGATATGGCAGGAACACAAAGCTCCGCCCATCGCAGAATCCTTGTTACCTTTGCCATCACCTGTTTGCTGCGAGTCCCTCCTTGATGGTTTATGTAAGCCACAGCCATGTGTTTGTCTGATTGTATATGGACCGACTGGCCTGCGAGAAGGGACTGCTAGTTGCGAAGGGCAAGAAAAATTGCCTTGATCTCCAGGAGACTGATGAGGAGAGCGGCTTCCTGGGCATTCCAGCGAACTTGCGCTGTGTGATGAAGAAAGACCGTTCCTGAACCAAGGAGACTGGCGTCGGTGGTGATGACCTGCCACCGGAGAGGAAGGAAGGACTTCCTTCGTAGGACTGACGCTGATAGCTCTTGTCTCCCAAGCAGACAAGAGGGCCAGCTGAAGGGGACCGGTATGAAACTGGGCAGAGGGCACTGCCTCCATGGCGGCAATCATCTTCCCCAGAACTCTCAAGCAGGACCGCAGGAGGAGAAGAGCTGGTCTCTTTAGAGTGCGAATCCCCTGGCAGAAAGATAAAAACTTTGGAAGGAAGACTTGGGCTTTTTTCGTGTCGAATCTCACACCCAGAAACACCAGGTTCTGAGCTGGGGTCAGGGAGGACTTCTCTCTGTTGACAATCCATCCGAGATGGGCTAGAGTGTCCAAGGTGATCTGAAGACTCTGGTCGCAGTGTCGGCGGGAAGGCCCCTTGATCAAAAGATCATCCAAGTAAGGGATTATGAGAAGGAAGAGCCGTGAACTGATAGTGATCCTCCTGGATCACAAACTGTAGGAATCTAATGCTGAACACAAACAGGAATGTGAAGATAGGCATCCTGAATGTCTACAGAGCAAAGAAATTCTCCCGGCGTCATGGAAGCAATTACGGAACATAGGGACTCCATCCTAAAATGACGGATCCAAACGTAACGGTTCAGCTGCTTGAGGTCCAAAATCGACGGAGCGATCCATCCTTTTTTGGTACTACGAAAAGCTTGGAATAAAACCCTGAAAACCATTTGTTCCAGGAAATGGGTACAATTACTCCTGTGTGTAGAAGGGAAGAGACGGCCTGGAGGATCCCTGGGGCCTGAGACGGGAGTCTTGAAGGGCGATACAGAAAGAAATATCTTCCTGGGGGGGAAGAAAAGTCGATTTTGTAACTGGACGTTACTATCTCTCTGACCCAGGCATCGTCTACCACCGACAACCATGCCTCCCGGAAGAGAAGAAGCCGGCTTCCCACCCTGGAGATATTCCCGGGTAGGGTGACCCGTCATGTTGAGGAGAACCTGTTGGCGCAGGACCCAGAGGACTTGGAGGAGCGACTCTTTGGCCACCAGTGAGGTGCAGGTTTGAAATACGGCTTCTTCCTTTCTCCTTGGGCGGAAGATCGGTCCTGCTGGGAGAAAGTCCCTGGCGAAGAGAAGGGTTGAAAGGAACGAAATTGAAGAGAGCTCTTCCTATTGAAAGAACGTTTAGGTCTGGACTGGGAAAGAGAGGTGCTTTTCCCGCCGGTAGCAACCGAAATTATCTGATACAGTTTGGACCCAAAAAGCCTAGAGCCTTGAAAGGCAAGGTTAGTTGGAAACTTTTTTGAGGGTCGATCTGCTTTCCACGCTTTCAACCAGAGAGTGCGGCATATAGCAGTGATGTTGCAGTTTGCCCTGGCGGAACTGGCTTCATCCAAAGAACCGTTCAGAAGATATTTACCAGCATGGGCAATCTGACAGGGGCGTAACTACCACAGTCGCAGCTGTCGCCACTGCGACTGGGCCCGGGGGGAGTGAGGGGCTGGCAGGTCAGACCGTGATATCTCCCAACCGTGCCGATTCTCGCTGGATAGTCCCGTTTTTGACACCCCCCCCCGTGTCCCGCACTGAGCTGCCACTCCCCTCATGCACCCCATCGTCGCCCTCCTGCCTGCAATGAAGTTCTTTTCTGTGCGCACAGGACCTGTGATGAGGTCACAAGAAGGGAGGAGTCACGGGTCACATGATCGGGAGCCTCTTGTCTGCAGGACTCTGCTGTGCTGGTTGTCATGATGCTGGATGAGGTAAAGTTTCTGTGTGGGGTCAGGGGGGTTTACAGGGTGGATGTAGCAGAGCTGTGTGTGTACGAGGTGTACGGAGCGAAGATGTGTGTGTATGGGGTGTGCAGAGCTTATCTGTGTGTGTGTGTGTACGGAGCGTAGCCCTGTGTGTATGGGGTATGCAGAGCTGTGTGTACGAGGTGTACAGAGCGGAGCCGTGTGTGTATGAGGGGTGTGGGGCCGAGTGGGTACAAGGTGTGTGGAGCAGAGCCGTGTGTGTACGAGGTGTGTGGAGCCGTGTGGGTACGAGGTGTACGGAGCAGAGCCGTGTGGGTACGAGGTGTACGAAGTGAAGATGTGTGTGTATGGGGTGTGCAGAGCGGAGCTGTGTGTGTACGGAGCGGAGCAATGTGCGCATGGGGTGTGCAGAGCGGAGCCGTGTGTGTACGAGGTGTACGGAGCAGAGCCGTGTGTACCCGCTGTGCGGAGCGGAGCCCTGTGTGTATGGGGTGTGCAGAGCGGAGCCATGTGTGTACGAGGTGTATGGAGCAGAGCCGTGTGTATACAGGGTGTGCGGAGCGGAGCATTGTGTGTACGAGGTGTACGGAGCGGAGCCGTGTTTGTACGGGGTGTGCGAAGTGGAGCCGTGTGTGTACGAGGTGTACGGAGAGGAGCTGCGTGTGTCCGAGGTGTACGGAGAGGAGTCGCGTGTGTCCGAGGTGTACGGAGCGGAGCCGCGTGGCTACGAGGTGTACGGAGCGGAGCCGCGTGTTTACGAGGTGGATGGAGAGGAGCTGCGTGTGTACGAGGTGTACGGAGCGGAGATGTGCGCGTATTTTGGCATGGGGGGCCCCCTTTGAAATTTCGCACCGGGGCCCATAACTTTGTAGTTACACCACTGCAATCTGGTCTGCCAAATCTGCCATCTCAACCGGAGGAGTTGCCGCTAGGATGCCCTGGCGAAACATTCTGGCTCAGGCAGACATGGACTTTGCCCCCCCTTTTGGAGGCAGAGACGGGGAAGAGGGAGACGCCAGCCGCTTCAAAGGCTGATTTAGCCAAAGACTCAATCTGCCTACCAGTAGCGTCCTTAAGAGATGCACCGTCCGGCAGAGACAAAACCGTCTTGGAAGAAAGGCGAGAAACCGGCGGATTCACCTTAGGGGATACTGCCCATTTACCAACGAGGTCTGGGTTAAAGGGATAAAGAATGTCTAGCTGCTTCCTTCCCGGGAAGCACTTTTCAGGGTGTTCCCAGTGTTTAGCCATAATCGCTTCAAATTCGTGAAGGACACTTTACCCGTTTGAAGGAAACGGAATGCTCCTGAACAGAAGTCTCGTACTTCGTTTGGGTAATTCCCAGGATGAGGCTATTGCCCATAACCTGCATTCTTGAGACCTGGTCCATACCAGACTCACACTCAGACTGGGAATGCTCATCTGACCCAAAATCCACCTCTGAGGAGGGGGCATGGGGAGAAGAGGCCATCCTAGATGATGCAGAGGGACCCGAGGAACTGGATGAGGAGCTGGAAAGAGCCCAATTCTTTTGCTTTGTACTCAATCTGTCCCTGCGAAGGTTGTGGTCTGGTGGCGGCAGACAAATGTGGAAGACGTTCCAGGACTTGGACCAGGGACTGTGATACTTTTGTCAGAGACTGATTGTGACATGGCAACAGCACACTCCGGAGGGAGGGCTGTGCTCTCATCCTGGGCGTTAGGGGCCTCCTGTGGGGCAGACATTGTGGAAGGTGTGCAGGACAGGCAGAAAAGGGAAGTCTGACCTGAGGACCACTTTCTTTTGCAGCGAGCACAGGCATGATGGGTCACAGTTGGCTTAGAAGGGCAACAAGAAGCCTCTCTAGCGTCGAGCCTTGTTAATACTACTGGGAAGGGTTAATTGGTACAGAAGAGAGATAGTAGAACATACCTGATATCAGCGATGACCAGCAGTGACTGTGTGGTTGCCTTTGTCCCCTGTAACAGACGTGTAGAGGCTCAGATGAGCAGAAAACTGCAGAATCCTATATGCTGAGGCACAAGCTAGAAGCGGAGCATTGGCTGTGCTGAGTCCCAGCAAGCACGATGCACTGCGGTGGACATCAGCAAACATATTAGTCCTCTTTACTTAAACAGCACCATAGGTCACACTCCGTAATAGATCAAACAACTAAGTGGCAAAAAATAAATTAATGGCACAAGGAATGTATAGAAAACATAAGAAAATTTTATTAATCACAATACATAAATCCAAGTACATAAATGCCTCAAAATCTAGTAGTCGCAGGTAATAAACATATTTTAATCTTTACAATGACTGCTCACTGATACATCTAATAACCATGTTGATAGCCACTGACCTGTTACAACAATCATTCTCTATAGTCCACAATGGTAACAATACCTATAGTGCATCACTCCTAATCTAGCAATAGTGCCTGGACCTTAGGACAATGAAAACAATCCGCAGTGAATCAAACCAATACAGATGCCAGCAGAGATGCAATGAGTATAATACATAGCGTCACTGCAGACTTGTAGCATAAGGCTGGTTTCACACTTGCGTTTTTTTTGCGCTGTTTTTTAGCGCAAAAGAACGCATGCGGGTTTTTTTTCCTATATTTTACATGGGGTGCGCTTATGTGCGCATACACATGCGTTTGTATGTGCATGCGTTTTTTTGTAGTGTGCGCTCGGGCGCACAAAATGCATCCTGTTGCATTTTTTGTGCGTCCGACTTGCCCCAAAGCAACGCATGCGCACGCAATGTGTTTTTTTTACAGCAAAACACCCATTGTAGTCTATGGGTGCGCATACGTAATTGTAATTCGCTCATATGCGCAAAAAAAGCATGCATTTTTTTAAAAAAAACGCACCGAAACCCGCAAAAAAACGCACACAAACGCATGATGCGTTTTTTCCATCCGTTTGTGTGCTCAAAAAACGCGCAGCAAAAAAACGCAAGTGTGAAAGTAGCCTAAGACTGGACAACCCCTTTAAGGCTCCATTCCAATATGCACTGTGAGTAAATGTACTAGATCTTCACATATGTTCCCAGCAGCGTTCATTTCCATGTGCCCTTATTACCAGGTCTTTTTTTCCATGGAGACTTGCACCACCATATAACGGTAGATGTTCAGGACTCTTATACATGTTTGTATGTTCATTTAGCATCATCTTGTTGTCATTTGCCGGCTCAAGCAAAATTATGTTTGCAGAATTTACAATAAAAACCTATTGATAAAGACAGAACCAATATCTTATAAGAATGTTGAACTGTGTCATCCAAAAACTACAAGAAATCTTGTGTCGAATGTGCGGTAAATACCTGATACACGGCTGGAACACCGGCCTTCACATTCCTGTCCTTGAGATAAGCTTCTGAGAGCTTGTTACTGGAGTCCTGATGACACTTGGACCAACTTGATGTGCGAACATGGCCTTGAGGGACTGTCAATGTATCCTATAAAGAGAAAAAAAGCAGCATTAACTGCTGCTCTATAATCCTATGAGCCGCGAACAGCAAGCATGATGTTCACAGTGACGTGTGACAACCTGGAAGGTCATCATGAGTGTGTGTCCACCTCATGTTTGAAGGCACTTAGCGCATAACAACAGACTGCATTCATCACCGAATACATCCATCACAGCACCTACTTGGGCAGAAAAATCTAATACCCCTAGACTCAATCATTATAAAAAACCCTATCAAAACAAGAGCCAACAAGAGCCAGCAGACAGAGAAAACCTAAAGCTGCAAATTAAATCTGCACAGGAACCTCGGAGATCTGAGGTTCTCCTCCTGTCCTTGGCTGATTTAATTGCTATGAATTCCTAATTACAAGGATCATTATTATCTGTAGCCGTATATGTTACTTCTCCTGGCTTTAGGTGCGCACAGATCCATTGTCAGCTGTCAGTGAAAGCCGAAGTGGTGACATGTGGATGGGAGAGTCACAAGAGTAATGAAGGAGGAGGCACATCATTTATAAGAGTGTGGCTTGATAAATGTCTGAAATCAGTCTGAAGCACCCTCGTTTCTCCTCACTGCACCCCCAGAAATGAGGAAGAGCTTAGAGGGAAAGGTGGTTGAGCATGAGCCCTGCCTCTCCACTCACCTATGGAGCAGATGAAAACTAAACCAACCCACATCAGAATGTCTCCTATCCTGTGGTCAAGATTTATATTTTTTTCTAACAATGTCAGAAGTTGAAGGTATTGAATTTTCCCAGTGCAGGATCTATACACAGTGCAGGACCTATACACAGTGCAGGTACTTAAAGGGAACCCATCATGTGGTTCATGCTGGCCAAACTGCTTGCAGTGTTATGAATGAGTCACCGTAGGAGGCAAAAACAGAAATACTAGCTAAGTCCAGAAAACCAGAGAAGTTGGCAGCTATCGGATTGCAGACCCCTGAACCTATCAACAACAACTAGCAGTAGCCGTGGGGGGTTCCTACGGTGCCCTAGACCCCTCGATCACAGCCGGAGAACTAAATAGCCTAAAGACAGAAAGGGAAATTTAAACTGCCCCAGAGCAGACCCCAAAGCAATAGGCAGCCCCCAACATATAATGACGGTGAAGCAAGATGAAAAAACACTCACACAGAAAGATAGGCTGAGCAAATGATGGGGCCCGAGCTAACTAAATAGGACAGGATAGAAAAGCTGCTGTCTGCAATCCGCCAAAAACCCTATCAAAACAAGAGCCAACAGACTGATAGGGAAAAAAGCCCTGAAGACGCTAAGCTTCAAAAAGACTATATCAGTACTCAGGTGTTTTCAGAAGACAGAGCAAAAAGCAATTCAGCTCACCCCAGCAGGGAATGGCAGAAATCTAGAAAAACAAGGCAAAACAAAACCAAAACACAAATGCAAAAAGAAAAGCAGAAAACTTAGCTTTTGAGGAGCAGGAATCAGACTGGTCTTCTAGAATCCCTCAGAGAAATCACCCGCAAGGCAGAAGGGCGTCGGCTGCCTTATATCCAGTCAGCAATTCCAGTCACCCAGTCATCATCATTCTGCTCAGGTGCTTGGTAATCAGCCTCACTACCTTCCTTCACCAGAAGAGGGAGTTCATCAGACCTCAATGGTGAAGGGGAAAATGAACTCACAACATTGCAGCCTTGAATATCATACTTTCAGAGAAAATATACTTTGAAGATCTAATTGTAGACCAGACTAGTCTGGCTCTGCCCCCAGCCGTATCTTCCCAGTGCTGCTAGAGGTGACTGACAGGTCTCTCCTTAAGTATTCACATAAGAGAGACCTGTCAATCATCTGCAGCAGTGCTGGGAAGATTAAGCTGGGGTCAGCGTAGACTAGCCTGGCTCTGCCCCCAGCCGTCTCTTCTCAGCACTGCCAGAGGTGATTGATAGGTCTCTCCTTAAGTACGCACATAAGAGAGACCTGTCAATCATCTGCAGCAGTGCTGGGAAGATTAAGTTGGGACAGCGCAGACTAGTCTGGTCCCCCGCTGAATCGTCAATGTGTATTTTCTCTAAAACAAGGGAGCTATCTAATGCTACTGAGGTTGGTTTCTTATTCTCCTACTTCTTCACACTCTTTTCCCTTTTCACAAGTCCCAGCAGAACTTTCTTTGTGCTCAACAGATATGACGATGCCTTCGTCTACTGCACACGGCTTTCCAGGCTCTTGCATGAACAGAGGCTTTTCCTTCTGTTTAATCCATTGCTCATACACCTTTAGCACCTTGCGCATGGCTGCAGCTTCACACACCGGCAACAGGAAGGACTGGTGGAAAAACAGAAAACGGAAAAGCTCAATGAAAGGTGAAGACATGGGCACGGAGGGAAACTTCCTCCAACTTGTAAATCCCACAGAAGACATTACCTATTATCATAGCTAGCATCCCCGATGGAAAGCACACAAACCTAGCTGGGTCCAGGAGACATTGCCTGATTCTGATAGTCAGAGGTGCTAACCCACTTAAGAGACACTTTCCCTTTCGGACAGGAAGAAACACTTGGTCATCAGTAGATTTCTTTACAGAATTACTTTATTTCCCACCAATATCTGCAAATACTTTCCATATACGTGAATGTAGCAACTTTCCCCAAGTTCACATCTAAGGCCACATTCACACATTCATTTCCATCTGTTGAAAATGGACCATGCTTCTGCTGAGTGTCATATTTTTTTCCTAACTTGTAGGAGATAGACTGTCCGAGCTCTTTTCCCCATTGTCAATGAGCAATGGGTCTGTTAAAAGATGTAAAAAATGGGGCAGCATATGGGGGCAGCATATGGGTGCATATTCTATGGAGCAGCATATGGGGGCATATTCTATGGAGCAGCATATGAGGGCAGCCTATGGGGGCATAGTATATGGAGCAGCATATGGGGGCATATTCTATTGGGCAGCATATGGGGGCATAATCTATGGAGCATCTTATGGGGCATATTCTATGGGGCAGCATATGGGGGCATATTTTATGGGGCAGCATATGGGAGCATATTCTATGGAGCAGCATATGGGGGCAGCATATGAGGGCATATTCTATGGAGCAGCATATGGGGCCATATTCTATTCTATTCACGAGTATATACGGTATTTCGAATTAGGTAACCAATCGAGTAAATTCTTGGCATACATAGTCCAACAAAATCAAATGTCTCTATCCTGTCCATTAATACGAGGGAAGGAACTCCGTTACTTAAATCTGACCAAATTGCAAATAGATTTAAGAACATTTTAGAGAGCTATATGACTCTCAATTGACCCACACTATAGAAGAAATTGATGAAGACTAAGATCATATAGAATTTCCTAAACTTACTCTTGAAGATCAGGTGTTTCTAGATAGAGATATCACTTTGGAGGAAATTAGGGAAGCAGCCATGTCTCTCTAGTGGGAAAATTCCGGGACTTGATGGCATGCCCATAGAACTATATAAACGATATTTAGAGCAGATGGGGCTGGTACTGCTTCAGATCCTTTCTGAGACATTTGCAAGACACTCACTTCCCCAATCATTTTATGATGCCACTATTGTGGTAATTCCAAAGCCAGATAAATCTGCTGAGGAGTGTGGTTCTTACCGTCCCATATCCCTATTTATTACAGACTAACGGGTGTTAATTAGCAGTAACGTCAGAACAATGTCTTAACTTTCTTGACTATTCTTTGGGTCGATCTCAGCACTTGCTTCTACAAAGGCCTCAGGTAGCAAATTACCTGTTGTGCTGTGGTCTGTTGGGCCTTGCGGACTTCAATCCAGTCTCTGCGAGGTCTTTGTCTCTATGGTAATGCTCCTGAATCCAGCACCGGGATACCCGCTTTTTCTAGTGCCTTTTTACAGTCTTCTTGATTTTTTGGCGAATAGGTAGTGTTACCATGTGAGAAGATTAATGCATGTGGGAATCCCCATCTATATTTGATGTTTGCCTTGATTAGAGCCATCGTTATATCTTTCATGGCTCTTCTCCTCAGCAAAGTCGCCGGGCAGATGTCAGGAAACAGAGAAACAGTATCTGGGACCCCTGGTAGTTTATGTATTTTGTTTAAATGCAGATTGCACATTTTCTGTTAGTACAGTAAACCTCATTTGAATCCAGAATTATAACTGAGTCCATCAGTTATTAGATATATGAAACTGAAATAGCTGTTGCAAAAAACAAAATTATTATAAAGAAAAAAGGTTAACATTAATAGGGGTGCCCAAACTTTAACATATGACTGTAGATATACTTGACTTTTACCATATGAAAAACTGAAGGTATAGAATTCGTGCAGTAGCACTAAGCGGTCAGCAGGTGGAGCCCCACTCCTTTATATCAGGGTTCCCCAACTCCAGTCCTCAAGGCCCAGCAACAGATCATGTTTTCAGGATTTCCTTAGCAATTAGCATTGTTCAGGTGATAATTGCTTCACCTGTGCAATACAAAGGAAATCCTGAAAACATGATCTGTTGGTGGGCCTTGAGGACTGGAGTTGGGGAACCCTGCTTTATATGTACCATTTTCAAATAATTTTATTAAAATTTTTAAAATACAGAGATAGGAGGTAGGAAAGGGTAAAGGGTTCGGAATAGGTTTGAATTGCTTTATTAAAGACAAACAAAGGGTAAAACAAAAGGAAAGGTAGGGAAGGTAAATATAACAGTAAAGTTACATTTTAGCAAAGTAAGTAGAGATACATATCAGACTATAATAATCCTAACTTAACAGTAGTGTAATACAACTTGAATTGCAGTTAGGGACTAAGTAGCTGCAGATATATAAAACATAAATCAAAGACATAAATCAGAGACCAGAAGAGAGGACCAAGTATATTATATCAGGGAGCAATGTCGGACCAAGTTTTCCATCTTTTTAAATAGGTAGCAAAGTAATTGTTAGCAATAGCATGACTTTTTTCATAAGAGTTATGTAACGCCATTTTATCTAGGATGTCATTAAGTTTAGGAACTGAATCCTCTTTCTAAAAAGTAGCTATTGTATTTTTGGTAATGAAAAATATATGAATAATTGTAGGGCGGTGGTCAGGATGTATATCATCAATATCTAATGACAACAAAGCCATTTGTGGTGTCAAAATAATTTTTTTCTTCTTAATTTTGTTAACTACTTCTGCAATTTCTGACCACAGCTGCCTAATTTTTGGACATTCCCAGAATAAATGTCGCAAACTGCCTATTGCGCCACAATTTCTCCAACAATCAGGTGAATTTCCTGGGAATATTCTGGCTAGTTTGAGGGGAGTAAAGTACCATCTGGAGATTATTTTATAAAATGATTCATGAAGAGAAGCACAGATGTTTGATGAATAGGTTACTTTAAGGGCTTTGTTCCATTGTTCCTGCAATATTGATATGTTAAGGTCTTTTTCCCAATTAATCATAGAAAAGGTCTTCTCAGATTTATTATCTGAGTTCAAAGAGTCATAAATGTTCCTCGACAACCAATGAATTTTATTGTCTGGGTTACACAAGAGTAAAGACGTTGATTCAGTAATAAAGGTTTTTTTTCTCAGAACTTTTAGAATATATTTTTTTAATAAAACAAAGAATTCAAAATCCTGAGTAGTAAATTTGTGTTGACTTTGTAGTTCCTCAGTACTAATAAACTGTTTTCCATTGTGTAAATCACCAACTTTCGAGATATTAACCCCTTTCCAAGATTTTGGGATATCTTTTTTTTAACATCAAGCCAAAAATTTTTAAAGGAACATTTTTAAGTTGTTGGTACTTAAAACCCTTATTCCTCTGAACAAATGGTTTAGCCAGATATTTCCAGGCAGAAATTGTGGCAGAAATAGTTGGGGAAGAATAAAGAATGGGATTGGATGAAACTAAGGAATCTAATATTAGGTTTGGAAGTGGAGAATCATTATTACAATGCCTTTCTATACTTGTCCATAAAGGGTTCATTTTCGAATTTGAACCAGGATGAAGACTGTTTAATTAAGTTCGTATAGTAATAATTAAGCAAGTTTGGCAAAGCCAAACCTCCCTCTATTTTCCTTTTAGTTAGGGTGTTAAATGCTACCCTGGCTCTTTTCTGGTTCCAAACCAACCTATTGACCACTGATTGTAATCTTCTTAGGAATTTCATTTCATTGGGAAGATCAAAGGAATTGCTCTAAAAATATAAAGTATCTTCGGAAGTAAGAAAAGTTTAAACAGTACAATTCTCCCTACCCAAGAGATTTCAGATTTTGAGTGAAAGTTGAGTTCAGTTTGGTTGTTCTTAACAAGATCTTGAATATTTAGTTCAACTGTCTTGTTTAAATCTCTAGAAATGGAAATGCCTAGATATGTAATAGAATTCCTCTCCCATTCGAATTTAGTAAATTCTTTTATAGAAGAGATAGTCGCGTCTCTTAAAAAAAAAGTCTAGTATCTTAGATTTGGTCTCATTTATCTTATGAAGGAGACCCTTGAGAACTCCTCAAAAATTGGGAGAATTGCTTTGAGCGATTCCAATGGATCAGAAAGACTCAATATGATGTCGTCCGCGAAGAGACCTATCTTATACTGACCCTTACCTATCCAGATGCCTTTGACTTGATTAATTCTAATAGCTTCAGCTAATGGCTCCATTAAAAGAGCAAAGAGAAGGGGCGAGAGAGGGCATCCTTGCCTAGTTCCATTGGTTATTTTAACCTGATTGGATAATTGGTTGTTTGCAAATATATTGGCTGATGGGAAAGAGTAAAGTGACATTATCATCTTTCTTATTTTTGAACTAAAACCAAATTTATTTAATGTGGCGATCAAAAAATCCCAATTGACCCTATCAAAGGCCTTTTCCGCATCAAGGGCAAGGAGCAGGGATGGAATTTTATTGGAATTTATATGATGTATTAAATTGAATATTCTTCTGGTACCATCACTGGTCTGACGACCTCCTATGAAGCCCAACTGATCCCTATGAACAATACTCGGTAAAATCTTTTTAAGTCGCGTTGCTATTATTTTTGAGTAGATTTGTACATCAGTATTGATCAATGATATGGGTCTATAATTTTTGACTAGTTCCAAATCACCCTTGGGTTTGGGAATTAAAGTTATGATGGCTTGAAGCATCTCAGAAGGAAACTCTCCAATCATAGATGCTTTATTAAAAACTTGTGTTAAATAAGGGGCTAAAATATCAGCAAAGGTCAAATAGTACTCATTAGAAAAGCCGTCAGGACCAGGTGATTTTTTGGGTTTTGAGAGTTTTAATAACCTCTAGTACTTCTGAAACTAAAAAAGGGGCTTCAAGAGAGGATAGTTGTTGTTTGGAAATCTTAGGTAAGTTTAGAGATAAAAGAAAATCAGATATATTTTGCTTACTAGGTTGTTGAATGTCTTGATTGGATTTCAGATTATAAAGGGATGAGTAATAATCAGCGAATGCGTTGACAATGTCTTTGGGATGTTCTATCACAGAACCCTTAAGTTTTATTTTTTTGTATTCTATTTTTTACTGTATTCATCTTAAATTTTTGGGCCATGAGTTTGGTCGGTTTATTAAATGAAGAATAGTAACTAGTGATCTCATAATTTTTGCGAAATTTTCGTATTCATTGAAAAGTGCTGATCTTAATTTTATTCTTAATTTAAGAATGTCCAGATGTGTTTCAGAAGATGGAGTGGACAAATTTTGTTGAATGTCCTCCATATTTTTGAGATCCAATTGAATATTCCTAATTTCTTCTTTTTGTAATTTTTTATTAGAGTAGGCCGCATAAGTCAATGCTCCTCTAATTGCTGCTTTATATGCATTCCAAATAGAGAATGAACACATACCCTCAGTGTCATTTTCCACGAAATAATTTTTAATGGCCGTTTCAATTACTTTTTTGAGATTAGGTTTATAAAAGAGCAAAGGATTACATTTCCAAATAAATTTGGGATTTGCTGACTTTCCTAACAGGACCTCACAAGAAATAGGCGAATGATCCGAAAACGATTTAGGAAGGATGTCCATTTTTTTAAATTTAGAAATAGAAAGGGAATCAGTTAAAAACAGGTCAATTCTAGAGAACGTTTTATGTGCGTCGGAGTAGTGTGTAAATTCCACTGAAGATGTATTTAAGCACCTAAAAACATCAAGATATTCATGGTTGTATAACCAGTTTCTCAGTTCCGGAAATAAAGATCTTGAAGATGAAGTTGAATCTACCGAGCCATTAGGGACGATGTTAAAATCTTCTACTAAAATGAGCATTCCTTGTTTAATCTCCTGTATCTTCCTATCCAAATTATTAAAAAAACGCATCTGGCCATTTTTGGGTGCATAAATATTAACTAAAGTGGTAAGTTGGTTATCAATAAAACAAACCAAAATCAAATATCTTCCCTCAGTATCTGAATATTGGTCAATAAGTTCAAAGGAAATGGAATTTTTAATTAAAATAATTACTCCTGCTTTTTTCTTTTCATTTAGTGATTTGAATAAATAAGGAAAATTTTTATTTTCAATGCTGGGATGACCATCTTTGGCCAACTTTACTTCCTGAAGACAGATTATATCCGCCTTGCTATTCTTGATCTCTCTCCAAGTCAAATATCTTTTAACTGGACCGTTTAATCCCCTTACATTAAATGACAAAAACTTAACCATAACTTATACCTAAAACAAAAGTACAATTAACCGCAACAAAGATCCAATTCCGAACCGGAGAATCCAATACTTCTAGGATATGTCTCCTATATGGGAAAAGTTCGTGACAAAGCTCTGAGGAACTTCTGCATATTGAAATAAAGAAAGTTTCCATTTTTATTTCCTGGTTTCAACCTGGTGTTTCGTTTCCTTTACCTAAGGAAGAGATAAATGACATTCCATCCTGGGGAGAAAGTATTGTAATCATCTTGCCCCCTTGGTTAATTAAGAGCTTTGTAGGGAATCCCACGCTATAGGCCACACCTCTTTTCCTAAGCAACATGGTTACTTCGTTGAAATTTTTCCTGGCCTGAGCAGTGTCTTTTGACAGGTCAGCGAAGACTTTTATATGATCATACGGGGAGGGAAGTAATTTTTTGGCTTTTATGTAATTTAAAAATTTTTCTTTAGTGACATAAAAGTGGAATCTCAATATAATATCTCTTGGAATCTCATCTGAGATGAATCTTGGGCGGGGAAGTCTGTGAATTCTGTCGCTCATGAGTTCAATATCTGGGACAGAGGGTAAAACTTTATTTAAAATCTCTAGAAAATATTTTTGGAGATTATTTTGATTTATTTTTTCTGATACTCCTCTGAGTTTGATGTTATTACGTCTGCTGCGGACCTCAAGATCCGCGACCTTGCTACGCAGGAACTGTATTTCTTTTTGACTATCTGACTGCTGTTTTTGCAAGGAGACAGATTTAATTTCCAATGCCTCTGTTTTTTTTTCCATTTTTATCAATTCTGAGATTAAAGGAGTCTAATTTAGTTTGCAATGAGTTAGTTTATCTATTTTTGACTCAAAACTTCTATCTAAAGCCATTATCAGATCTTTAATGTATTGTTCTGATGCTCCTTTTTCTGAAGCCTGTATGTTACCCAACTCCTTTTGAGCATCAGAATCATCAAGTAGTTTGTGAGGGAGATGCTTCATAAAAGTCCTCCTCCGAATCAGAGGAGACCATAATCCTTCCATATTTTTTATCATCTCTTTTGGTCTTTTTTAAAGGGAAGGTGCCATCCCAAAAAAATTTTTTCAGCATTTGAAAAAATGTAAAGAATTAATGTTTACATTTTCTTAAAAAATATTATCATTTGTTTTTAATTTTGTAAAATATGAAAAATAATTTTAAAAAGTTTGGCATTTCCACTTGTTAACACTAGGGGGAGCAGATACTGAAATTTGTCACAAAAACCTAGTGTACAACTAGATCACATTACTGTGCTGCAGTAATTATGGGCATAGAGTGTCCATGATGTTTGATTTTGATATATGATCATGCCCTAAAATGGACACTGTATGGGAGGAATCTGCTGACATGGGTGTGGTGTCACTCCTCTCCTCCCCTTCTGGGTGTTTGCTAAGGGAAAAGAGAGGATGACATCTAGGAACACAGTGTGCAGCCATTTTGATGGGGCCTGCAAAGTTACTGACTGTCTTTGCATGCAAAGTCTGGATCAGAACAGGTCACCAATCAGAAATGTGTCCTGGATTTCTGTGGAGCAGACAAGTAGATGGTCCATCCATGTGTATAAAACAGCGCTCTATGTACAATCCCTGGCAACGAACAGGGCGCCCCCCACAGACCAGCACACTGCTCTCCTGAAATACTCTGTGCTGCTGTCACCCTGCTCCTTCCTCCATACATCTCCCTCTGTGACCCCCCCCATAGACCAGCACACTGCTCTCCTGAAATACTCTGTGCTGCTGTCACTCTGCTCCTTCCACCATACATCAGGCCCCTGTCGCCTCGCTTTCACACATCGCCAGAACAGGATCTGAGGAGAGGAATGGGGTCTTCGGTCACCGAGGATGGCAGGCAGCAAGGATTCTGGGAGCAGGGTGACAGCAGCACAGAGTATTTCAGGAGAGCAGTGTGCTGGTCTATGGGGGGCACAGAGGGAGATATATGGTGGAGGGAGCAGGGTGACAGCAGCACAGAGTATTTCAGGAGAGCAGTGTGCTGGTCTATGGGGGGCACAGAGGGAGATATATGGTGCAGGAGCAGGGTGACAGTAGCACAGAGTATTTCAGGAGAGCAGTGCGCTGGTCTATGGGGGGGCACAGAGGGAGATGTATGGGGGAGGAGCAGGGTGACAGCAGCACAGTATTTCAGGAGAGCAGTGCACTGGTCTATGGGGGGCACAGAGGGAGATATATGGGTGAGGAGCAGGGAGACAGCAGCACAGAAATCCAGGAAACATTTCTGCTGATTGATTGCCTGTTCTGATCCAGACTTTGCATGCAAAGACCCCATTCCCCTCCTCAGATTCTGTCCTGGCGATGTGTGAAAGCGAGGCGACAGGCGAAGTCCGGGGTGACGCTGGGAAGCAGGCTGGGGGGGAATGGAGCCATACAGTAACGATAAAAATGAGTCCCCTCTCTTCAGCTGCCTCCCCAGCCCTCCCCTGACTGCACCTATTACCCCTGACCCGTGTGCAGGTGCTCAGCCAGAACCACCCCAGAATGGGTCCCCTTTTAGCAGATCACAAATAATACCGCCATATACTTCACACACAATGCCGCCATATAGATCATACACAATACCACCATGTAGATCACACATAAAACCAGCAGGGTGACAGCAGCACAAAGTATTTCAGGAGAGCAGTATCACATGGCAGAGAATTAGATACACGGCTCAGCAGACAGTATCACACAGGAGAGGATTAGATACACGGCTCAGCAGACAGTATCACACAGGAGAGGATTAGATACACGGTTCAGCAGTCGGTATCACACAGGAGAGGATTAGATACACGGCTCAGCAGTCAGTATCACACAGGAGAGGATTAGATACACGGTTCAGCAGTCAGTAAAACACGAGAGGATTAGATACACGGTTCAGCAGTCAGTATCACACAGGAGAGGATTAGATACACGGTTCAGCAGTCAGTATCACACAGGAGAGGATTAGATACACGGCTCAGCAGTCAGTATCACACAGGAGAGGATTAGATACACGGCTCAGCAGTCAGTATCACACAGGAGAGGATTAGATACACGGTTCAGCAGTCAGTATCACACAGGAGAGGATTAGATACACGGTTCAGCAGTCAGTATCACACAGGAGAGGATTAGATACACAGGAGAGGATTAGATACACGGTTCAGCAGTCAGTATCACACAGGAGAGGATTAGATACACGGCTCAGCAGTCAGTATCACACAGGAGAGGATTAGATACACGGTTCAGCAGTCAGTATCACACAGGAGAGGATTAGATACACGGTTCAGCAGTCAGTATCACACAGGAGAGGATTAGATACACGGTTCAGCAGGCAGTATCACACAGGAGAGGATTAGATACACGGCTCAGCAGGCAGTATCACGAGACAGTATTACAGATATGCCCACACTGGTGAAACTTCCAGCCCCCCCAATTATACACTAGACTTATGGGCTGTATATGTCACTGTCCTCCTCAGACAGCCATAAAATCTCTCATAAAAGCAAAGGTGTCAGATTACTGGAGATCACTGGGGCTGTGTGTGAGTGAGGAGGCGGAGACAGAGCAGGAGGACAGTGGAGCAGGAAGCACGGTGCAGAAAGTGGAGCTCAGCAGATAGCTCTGGGCTACAGTAAAATGGCGCCCAGCCACACCTACAGCAGTGAATGGTGCAGCCCACAGGGGCGTGCCCAGTTCTCTGCTAATGAGGCTGCATGGTGGGGTCGGGAGCCGACCGTAGTCTCCTATGTCCAGGGACGGCCATATTTGCAGACTGTATGAGTCCTCCACAGATCTGCAAATCAAGATGGCAGCGCCCAGTGGCTACATTAAAACATTACAAACAAACCATAAATCCTAGTTAGTACAACATTTGCTGAAACAACATGTTTTTTTACTTACTCTTTTTTTGCAAATTATATAAAATTGCGGCACCTTCCCTTTAAATTTAAAGGTGAAGATGTGTCCGTCTCAGCCTGAGTAATATCTTCCAATTCTTTAATCATCTGAGATGTTGTTTCCTCCTTGCTTCCATCTTTATAGCTAGATTTAAGGCTACCCTTCAAAGATTCGGAGGGAGGACTAGTAGATTTAGTCACATCAGATTCCTCTGGGTTTATTACAGGAACCGTTTTTTTTTTTTGGGGGGGGGTTTCCCTCTGGGGTTGTGATCTAGTATTTTTATGGCTCATTTTGATTGAATAATAACAGAATTATATAGTATTATTATTATTATTATTTGTTTAATTATTATTTATTTATATTATTATTTATTTATTATAGAGAATACCCCCCAGATGAGAAAATAGGCTCCTCTCAAGTCTTGAGACCACTATTATGTACACATTAAACTCAAAATATCTCCTAGCAATATTAGTTAGAAGGAGAAATAGTATGGCCAGATACAAAAATTTAAGAGGTCAATCAGAAAAGGTTTTGAAGTATCAATACTCAGAAAAACCAATTACAGCTTCTTAAATTATAAAGGAAATCCTTGACACATAAAAAAAGGGAGATCCGTTGAAGGGTAGGTGCCACAATGAGCTATTTATGTACCACTCGAATAAGACAACCTTAACCCAACAACAAAGCCCCAATGGAAAACAAAGAAAACCTCTAGAATTATTGTTATTATATGGTCTCCTCAAATTTTAATAGATCATATATTCCCCCTACCAAAAAAAAATCAGGATCTAACGTTAATTACCGATCTAAAGATTCAGATGTGTGCCAGACCTCAGGTAATAATAAGGGTGCAATAAAGAGCCCTAAAGAGCTAGCTCCCCGCAGATCTGTGGGCTCATGGACCCACAGCACCTCAATAAACACAGCAAAATCAGGCACTCCTACCCAATGCTTTCTTCAGTAGGGAAGTCACTGATGTTCCTACACCCTCGTCTTCTTCCTAAAGCGACGTCTCCGATGGCAATCACTGTTAAGGGTCCCTCAGGGCCAGCAGAGACCAGAACAGGGCTAGCAAAAAGATATACCCACAGGTAACACCTGTCAATCACTCAGGCTCTGGTTAGCACAAGTCATTGTACCACCTATGATTCGAAGTCAGACCCCGTGATCTCAAAAAAACCTCAATGTGACAGGTGAACAGCACAGAGAACTACTAATAGGGTCTGATCTGGACGCCAAAGGGACCCCCAAAATCCCCACTAATCGACAATAACCAGCTCAGGGACGAAGAAGTGAATTTGGCTCACCAGCAGCTCCCGTCATTCAAAGGTCGGCCCCTGCAGCTCCCGGTACCGCCGATGATTTCAAGCCAGGAAAAATGAGTGCCACCACAGAACCTAGTGTGCCAGATTACTTTTGGTGAGGAGGGGGATCTTAATCCATGGAAAAAGATTTCTTACCGATTGGAGATTCCAGGAGCCTGTAGTTTCCCAAAGACCGCGGCGGGTCGCAGAGAAGCCGGCTCCAACTTTCTCCTGCACTGCTGAAGATCTTGTATCCGGAGACACCGAGTATTCCTCCAATCTCAGCGCAGCAGGTCACTATCTGTTCCGCAAGGCCTCCCAGACTTCATGAAACAGGCCCCCCACAAATCCGGACCTACTGGGGCTCACAATAGCTTAAGAATCGCGGCGGGTCCAGGAAGCGGCCGCGGCTGTCACTCAAAAGCCGGCTCCTGCAGTTCCTCACACCGCCAATGATTTTACCTCAGAACTTCCTGAATATCCAATGAATCCCGGCGTGCCTGGTCTCAAACTGTTCAGGAGGGGGACCCGGATCTAAGGAAGCAGGCTCCCACCCGATCTGAAGCAACAGATGACCGCGGTATCCAAAAAATCGCGGCGGGTCCAGGAAGCAGCCGCAACTGTCACTCAAAAGATACTTTTGAGATACTTTTAGGGATTAGCAAGGCACCGCTTCAGTCCGCTAGGGCTTCTTTAAACAGGGTAGCTTCCTATTTTCTCCTGGTGTCTCCGAAGACTGAGGCCTCAGCCCCGCTTCTTTCTTGCAGGCCGCACTCCTGTTTTCCTTTCTCTTTTTGGAAAGTAAGTATAGAAGAATATCCCCACGGACCAAAGGATGCCAGGATTCCAAGGAAAAAACTTCTAGGGCTGGAAACCTTCTAAAAGTGGCTTTAAATAGTTGCTTTTACAGAAGTCCTCACGAGCTCAGCGCTGGACGTCCTACTCCATCCAGCAGCAAGCCACGCCCCCAACTTTATATGTACCATGAGGCAGAGATGAATATAGTACCCAGTCATACAGATTTTTACTTTCTCTTTTCAGCTGCAGTAAAATCAGAGAAAAAATAATCCTGGGATCTGGCTGAAATTAGGGTTATATCAGCTCTATAGGGCTTCTGCTATTTAG
This sequence comes from Dendrobates tinctorius, assembly GCF_039654945.1. NCBI lineage: Eukaryota > Metazoa > Chordata > Amphibia > Anura > Dendrobatidae > Dendrobates > Dendrobates tinctorius. The sequence goes on from NW_027361674.1 coordinate 1,775,951, forward strand.
AAGGAGGTTGTAAAGGGGCTGTAGTATGGCTTCTGCAGTATACTCCTAGCCCGGGAGATCTCCGGGTACCCTCGTGTCCCCAGTGAGTCACCCGCCTCCGGGTATTAGCTTATTAGTGCCCCCTCCTGTGTTACCTCCTCAGCGCTACCACCGCACTTCCCGCTATCAGCGTTGTCGGCGGGCCGCCCGCTCCAGGTCGCGGTCTCTCCGGAAGTGCAGGCCGCAGAAGACACCGCGTTCTCTTCTGGCTCACCAAGCGGTCCCACGCAGGCTCTCACCGCAGTCCAGTCGGGGGATGGAGAGGGGTAAGCGATTGTTTCTCCCCGTCTTCATTGTTCCAGTCACGGGAAGGAAATCTCCGGGCTCCCAGGTCAGCGGCGGGCCAGATGCACCTCCGACAGGTCCCGGGCATGCAAGTAGGCCGCAGGCGTCCGCCTCGTTCCACGGGCCTGGACACGACCGCAGCGGGCAGGGGTCACCCCATGGGTCTCCTCCAAGTCACCACAGCCCCAGGTGAGAGTGGATGGGCTATAGGGGGTTTAGAAATGGCTGGATTGTAGTTGGGATGAGAGGTGCTCTGATCAGCACATCCTGCTCCTTCGGCGGTTAGCCACTCCCCCCTTTTTACTATGATTTTTGGTGCAAAATGAGCCTGAATTACTGTACATTTTGTGAATCCTCAGTTACACAGTGTAGGAGATAACTGCTGGATTGTTGGGGGGATCAGACTGCCGAGACTCCCACACAGATTGCTCCATTCCATCTGCACGGACTATCAGAGATTGCAGATGGCGGCACTGGCAGTCCCTTGGACTTTGAATGCAGCGGCAGCATGCATGTCGTTCCTTCCAACTGTTGCGGAAGCACAACCTCTGTTCAGGAGATCTAGTGGGTCTCATCAGTTGGCCCCCCACCAATCTGGCAGATATCTATCTGATGACTTCTTCATAATATAGAAATCTGAAAGTCTACTACACTACATAGATATAAGGCTACAATGATACTCTGGCTGCGAGGCGTCACCTGGTCAAGGACGGTACTGTGCCAGAACATGAAGAAGGTCAATGGGCAAGTAGTCCAGATATGCTGGACTTGGTATCCTGGTTACAATAACGTTTTATTCTTTCCCCTTTACATCCGTGAACTGGGAAATGACAATCTCCGAGCTACTGGGGTGCAGGGCTGAGAGCTTCCGATAGAGATTAGGAAAGCAGACCAGAGATCCGAGAAGCACCTGAGCTTCCACACGGGGGGCCTGGCAGAAAGAAAGATGGAGATCAGCACCCAAAGACAAGCATCATACGTCTCAAAAACACAAAGATCTGTCGCCTCCAGCACTGCTGGTGCGAACACAACATTTCTCCATACTTGCGTCTAGAGAAGGTGAGGCAGCAACTCTTCTGGCTGCTACAATAAAGTCCATAATTAAGAGGGTGGTCCCCGGGTGCCCCAAGGAAAAAACTGAGGAGAGCAGAGCTTTATAATGGTGTTCACTATATGTCGTAAAGGAGGAAGGAGCAGAAAATAGTAACCGTTGGGAGTTTCTTCATCGATATAAAAATAGGACAGGTCCACTGGTTTCCACTGAAATTAATTCTACATTATACAGTACAAGGTGGCACAATGGTAAGGGATAATATCAACAGCAAAATAAAAATACCGGTAATTACTGTAATTAATAATAAAATAAATTATATATCATATACATACACACAATAATACAATATACAATAATGTAAATATATATATATATATATATCTATGCACACACACCCACACACACTGGTGTGTGTATATATATATATATATATATATATATATATATACACATTCTTATTTTTTATGAGACTGCACAGAAGACCTACCTGATCATCATGGAGCAAACCTCAGTGCATAATAATGTAGAAGTGCGTTGGGAAGTCTCTGGAGACTCATCCTGTCTCCTCTCCATGATTTTGCAGATCAGTTTGTAGGCATTAAGTTTACCTTGTTTGTACTTATCAGGCAGCATTGTGGCCTGAAACACAAAAAAATAGGTACATCCATTCTTAAATGAGGTTATCTGCTTTTAAAAAAGTTTTTCCCAGAAGCTCAACTAGTAAAAAAAACAAAAAACAGGGGGGGCGTGGCCTGGATCGCATACAGGGAAGACGTGCCTCGCTGCAGCTCCCGCTGCCAGCCACAAAATTTACCCCTTCTGACCCCAGCGAAAGCGATAAAACCCCCCTCAAAGAGAGCTGGGCTTGGAGGAGGGGGTGAGGTTCGGTGAGGAGAAGGAGAATCGCTGCTCTCTGCACAGGCACCGGGACACAGAGCAGTCTCGTGGAGAGTGCCTTGGCGCCAACAGGGGACAGGCACCATCTTTCCTTCTCCCTCGACAGCGGTGGGAGGACCATGGCCTCTGGTGGAAGAGAGGCCGCTGAGTAAGGAGCGAATTCGCCTACCGGAGGAGAGTGAGGTGAGCCGGTCGCACGCGCACTGGTGGAGACACTGAGGATCAGCGGTGACACCCGAAGAACACTCTGCCCGGTTGGTAAGCGGGGGGTGACCACGCCGCTAAGCAATTCTGGTGTACTGCCCGAGGGGCCTGCGGTGGACGCTCCTGCTGCGCGCAGAAGCGAGCATTAGCTCTACCTTTGACTGCAGGGCCTGATTGACGGCGGTCCTCTGTCTCGCTGATTGAGACGTCTGCCTGGGACTGGGGGTATCAATACAAAAAGGGTGGGGGAACAAGAGGCGCAATAGTGCCCTATCACTAGTGACACTACGATGTGAGTGGTGTAATGCAGTTCCACTCACCTATTCCAGTTGTGTGACCCACAACTGGCTTGAAGACATAACACAGTATCAGCTGCTGCAGGACCTCCACCGACCACTCCAACGAGGAAAAACTGCCAGAAGTATGGGAAGCAAGGTGTGCCACAGTCCGCGCTGCTGAGTCCACAAAATCACCTGGGATGCAAGATGTTGTAACAAAGTACTTCTTTATTCCTTCCTACGCGTTTCGGCGCCCTTCCTGGCACCTTCCTCAGGGATATCCCTGAGAAAGGTGCCAGGAAGGGCGCCGAAATGCGTGGACTCAGCAGCGCGGACTGTGGCACACCTTGCTTCCCATATTTCTGGGACTGGGGGTGCCACTCTTCCCTCTTAGAGGAGCTGAAACCTGCCTAAACTTGTGCCACGGAAGTGGGGGACATTTCACCTAGTGCACCGCATTAGAGCGCTGATACCGCCCTATCCCCACAGATATCTACATATGTCAGCTCATCATCTTTCAAGCCGCATGGGGTTATCTCCATATATGAACGTGCATTAATAGACTTTTCCTGAATGCACGAGTGGTGATTTAATCGCACGCTTCAACTAGGCAGAATGGTTAAATCTAATAAAGAGCATGCAAAACCGTTGGCTACTGGTGTATATCAAGGCAGGCAAGGTGAAATGGAAAAATTTCTGAAAAATAAATCAGTGTCGGCTAGGTCCACACCTAAAAAGCTTCATACAAATGCCTCTGCGGAGGAACATGTCAAGGAATCGGACTCAAGTGATGATGCTTCGGGCAGTGATATTACCCAATCGGACTCTGGGAAACTATCTAGATCAGTCTTCAAAAAATTACCAGCTGAAGCTTTAAAACCATTGGTCACTGAGATATCTGGTATGAGAGCAGATTTGTTACATATAGGTAATAGAGTGGAGTCTTTGTAATCATCCCAGTCCTCTCTCATTGGCCACTCCAACGCCATGAGAGATCATCTGGACTACCACAGAACACAGCTTAACAACTCTTTTTTGGCCTTAGAAGATCAGGAAAATCGGAGTCGCAGAAAAAAACATAAGGATAAAAGGTTTGCCAGAAAGTGTCTCTACAGAAATATTAGAAAAATCCACGAAAGAGATCTTTGCCCTTTTAATCCCACAAGAAAAATGCGATCAAATTGTAATAGTGAGGGTTCACAGATCGCTCAGACCCAAGCCTAAGCCTTCTGAACCCCTGAGAGACGTGATCTGCGGCTTGTTGAGCTATTTAGACACAAATATTATTTTGTCTGCCTCAAGAGACGTTAAAAATCTCTCCTATGAGGGAACTGCTATCCAACTTTAACAGGACATTGCGCCATCGACCCTTGCTAAAAGAAGAGACCTAAGGCCCCTCCTGGAGGTGTTACGCTCACGTAAAATCCTTTATAAATGACTATTTCCGTTTGGAGTATCTGTACATGGAGACGGCAAACAAATAACAATAAGGAGCCCCGAGGATTTAGCCAAAATATGGGACACCTTTGACATCGTCCCTATTTATATTCCTTCATGGCTACCTTTAGACATGGATCTTCGCACGCCTCCCCCTATCAATGCCTATGCTAGAGGACAGGGTGACTGGGCCTCCCAAACGAGGGAAATCTGGGGCGAGAAAAGAGATACCCCCCTGAGCTCTCTTGTGCTCCTAACCGTATTTCATCACCTATGGATCCGGAATTTTCGCTTAACTCTGACATGTTCTAGATCACTTTGGTTTGGCTTGATTGGTACTTGCTTACGTGTTGTTGACATCATTTAACTGCCTTAAAAGCTAACATATACCACTCGTGTATTCGCAATGTAATTCCCTGTTCTGCTATGGGAGGTACGCTCGACCCCCTACCTCTGCTGCAGGCAGGTAGTTGGTTCTTGTTATATATATGTTGTTTTATTTTAGTAATTCTTAGGGTTTTTTTTTACTTTTCGTGGTTTGTTGGCATGGAACACACATACATCTCCTTTTTTGCTCCCCTTATTAAGCTATGGGTGATAATGTTAATTTCGCCACTATGATAGTGGCCTCATATAATGTAAAGGGCTTACATTCCCCGTGTAAGAGAAGCCAGGTAATGAACCTTTTGCATTCAAAAAAGTCTAGTATAGTCTTCCTGCAGGAGACACGTTTTAAAAAGGGGAGAGTCCCAGACATGTCTAGATCCCGTTACCCGACCTGGTACATAGTACGGGTGGTTTGGCGTCTAGAGGAGTGAGCATTGCTATTAAAAAAAATGTTCCTTTTGTCTTACGCGATTGCCTATCAGACTCAGAAGGCAGATACATCATAATAAAGGGCCTTTTAGCTAACACTGAGGTTACCCTGTGTAACCTATATGCCCCAGATATGAACCAGATTGGATGGCTGTGCAAAACAATGAATACCCTAAAGCTATTTACTGAGGGTTTGTTGTTGGTGGGGGGGGATTTTAATGTATCGCTTAATCCATCCCTAGACACCTCAACGGGCAGGTCGGCCCTTTCTCAAAGGGCGTTGAGAAAATTACACCTTTCTTTGCAAAAAATGCATTTGATAGATCCCTGGAGAACACTCTTTCCTTTGGGCAGAGATTACACTTTTTATTCCCACCCATAAAGTAGCTATCACAGAATTGACTATTTATTGACACAAACAGCCAATTTCCCATTAGTCAAAAATGCGACTATAGACATTATCTCTCTCTCGGGCCACGCTCCTATTTTTCTCGAAATAGGCATAGTAACTCTACCGCGGCCAGCCAAGTCATGGTCACTTAACGAGACATTATTAGACTCTGATTCCCACATTACGAAACTGGCGGGCACTCTTAATTTCTTTTTCCAAACTAATTTACACTCAGGCCCGCCCTTACCTGTGGTGTGGGAATCATATAAAGCAGTAATGAGGGGGGAATTTATAGCTTTGAGTTCCCATCTCAAAAAAGAAACAACGAAACAGATTGTGTCTATATTGCACCAAATTAATTCCCTTGAAAGATTACACAAGAGATCTCAAGTAAATAAGATACAAACTGAACTGACTGATCTAAGGAATTCACTAAAGAATCTTTTAAATATTCAATCGGCCAAAACTTATATGAGAAGTAAACAGAGGTTCTATCTCCATGGCAATAAAAGTAGTAAGCTTATGTCATCACTACTTAAGAAGCAGCAAGACTAGACGTTTATTAGACAACTCAAAGCTTTAGACGGCTCTTCAATTTTTGAGACCGCAGATATTGCCGAGGAGTTTAGATCCTTTTATGACAGTTTATACAATTTAAACATACCGGATAGCATGCAAGAACCAATAACAGCTATAGGAAAAATCAAAGAGTTCCTGACCCCACTAAATCTCCCTAAAATAACCCTTGAAGCCCAATCTCTACTGACCGCTCCAGTTACTCCTAAAGAAATTTTAGATACTCTCTCTACGATCCCAAACGGAAAGGCCCCAGGCCCAGATGGTCTCCCCATTGTATATTATAAAAAGTTCATAAAATCATTATTACCACACCTGGTGTCTTTGTTTAATTCCTATTTGGAGGGCCAGCTCCCCCCTAAGCAATCCTTGGAGGCTTATATCACAGTTCTCCCGAAGGAAGGTAAGGACCCTAATTTGTGCGCCAGCTACAGACCGATATCACTGCTTAACGCAGACATCAAAATGTGGGCTAAAATATTAGCGGGCAGAATAAGCAATTTTTTACCCAAACTAATCCATGCTGATCAAGCGGGCTTTGTGAGGGGCAGGGAAGGGAAGGACAACTCCACTAAGGATATTTGCCAAGACCCGAAATGTTCCCTTAGTACTCCTGTCAACGGATGCCGAGAAGGCTTTCGACAGAGTGAGCTGGAGGTTCATGGAACAGGTAATGATTAAGTTTGGCTTCCCTCCTCAGTATATAACAGCAGTTCTCTCAACCGACGGCCAAGGTCAGGATCAACGGCACCCTGTCAAATAGTTTTGAGATTAACAACGGGACTAGGCAGGGATGCCCTTTGTCGCCATCCTTGTTCATTTTAGTTATAGAAACTTTGATACAAAACATCAGACAAGAACAACGCGTAGAGGGGTTGTCAGTGGGTCGGGGGTCACTCAAAACACTATCTTTCGCAGATGATCTGCTTTTCCTTATTTCCAACCCGTCTCAAGCATTCCCGATCATCCTTCAAACTTTTCACCAATTTGGCCTCCTCTCTAATTTTAAAATTAATTTAACAAAATCTGAACCGTTAAACATTACTCTCCCTCACTCTCAAATCTCCATCATTCGTACACAGACTCCATTCTCTTGGGCTAATAACTCTATTAAATATTTGGGAATATTAATAACTAGAGACCCCACTAACTTATTTCAAAGTAACTTCATTCCTTTAATTAAAAAGGTCAAAAACCTGATGCATAAATATAACCTACCCACATTTTCCTGGATGGGTCGCATTAATGTGTTCAAGGCGTATATCATGCCTATCGTATTGTATGCCATGAACATGGTTCCGATTCAGATACCCCTGACCTTTTTCGGATCGTTAAAATCACTAATAGGAAAATTTATCTGGAAATCAAAACCGGCTAGGTTGCCATATAGGCTTCTTTCTTACCCTGTCTCCTCTGGGGTATTGGGGTACCAGATCCCCTTTTATACTATAAAGCTATTCATCTCAGTAGATGGTTAAAAGTGGTGTCTTGTGCTGAGGGTGGGGAGGGAGATGGTGTTGACCTGGCTTTATTGGGCACGAGGGGTTTACCTTACCTCTGGACTAAAGCTAAACCACCAATCACTCTTAGGCTAGTCGAGAGAACTTCAGCTACATTGCGTATTAAAAGATTGGTGTTTTGGGAACTCCCGGTGGACACTTTTCCCTCGACGTTGACACCGATCGGCTCAATACCCTATCTAATAGATTTAGATTTTCAGGATCCATATAATTTATGGTCTACCCTACCTAGAGAAACGTTGAGTAGCTTTTATGGTAATAAAATACTACAAAGAGGGGTTTGGCCACCAAGTGCAACAAATTTTCTTCAAAGCCAACACATTCGACGTACACTTTTCCAATTTAGACAGAAATTCCCGACTAAATCCAATTGGTCCTGGCTGGATATTATGATCAAACTTCCACCTCCGCGGCTAAAAATTTTATCTCGCATTTATTCACATCTTATCTCTCCGAACACACACTTTAAACCCTCGTTTATTTACACCTGGGAAATGGAACTTAACACTACGTTCACAGAGGAACAAATATCTAGAATGCTATCCAGTGCTCGGGGCTTTTCCAGGTGTGTACTCCTGCAGGAAAATTCCTATAAAATATTAACCAGGTGGCATTTGACTCCAGCAAGGCTCTTTCAGATGGGTCTTGCCGATAATGATGCTTGCTGGAGATGCCTCAACTCTGGAGGACACCACTCCCATATATTCTGGGACTGCCCTAAACTGAGAAATTTTTGGGATGGCGTTGAGGTAGTTCTCAAAAAATTACAACTAATAAAGGCTAATCTTAGGGCTACAGAAGTTCTCCTTTCATGCCCGTCAAAAGATTTCTTACCAAAAAAGCATGGTCTTCTCCCATTGATGCTAAGCACTGCGAAACAGCTAATAGTTGCACATTGGAAAGATGTAGCCCCCCCCACAATGGAGGAATGGCGCGTTAAGATAAATGAAATCTCTCGTCTAGAGGAGCTGTCTAGCTGGGAGATTTTTAATCATAGATCCTATGTGTCGACCTGGGCCCCGTGGACTAAATATCTAGAAGACAATCCTCCTTGAGAGAAATTTAGTATCATTTGAAGTCTTCCTTGACCTGACAGCCTTTATACTAGTGTACCTGGCCCCACTGCTCCAACATGAAAGTCCACCCATGTTATTTTCTAAAGTACACCCATTGAATGCTCGTGCCCATGCCATCAGCTACATTTTGTTGATATTGTTGATACTGTTCATTATTATGTATTCCCTTCTCGCCTTCCCTTCCTTCCCCCTTCTTTCTCCCCTACCCACATTTTCCTCCCCTTCCATCCTAAACCAACCCCTAATCAATACTTCGCCAGATATTTCTGTGAAATGGTGTTGTGTTTAATGGCGCAGTTTAAATTTTAAAATAAAGAATTTATAAAGATAAAAACAAAATGTAACAAACAAACTGTGCATTGCTCAACCTCCCTGGGTCCAGATCTGGGTCTCCCAGTGTCTCTTGGAGTATTAAGATATTGTAATTATCAGCAGACCCAGGCCTATGAATTAGACGCCATAACATCTGATTTGGCATGCTCCTGTCGTTCACATTTCCTAATTATTGTCATCCCCACTGGTTACTAATCTGCAGCTTCTATATAATACCCCCATGTAACATGAAGGCATATGACCCTCAGGTGACAATGCCGGATCGTCACTCGCATGTGGAGGTCTTGTCCCTTACCTTACACCTAAATCTTCGTACGGTTGGAGGAGTTGATTGGCTCTGATTCCTTGGCAGGTCACCAGCAGGGCACAGAGCGGTCACAGCGTGAACGCAGCTGTGCCCTTGTGGTTTCTGCGATCGACGATGACATCGAACGTGCCAACCAGTTCCTGCTGGGCCTTTGCCAGGCTCCGGCCTAGGATTGGTGCTAATATAGCACCACTCCAGGCCTGGTACTGGCAGGGCACAGCGGTGGTATACCGCCGCTGTGCCCTGCGATTGGCGCGATCGATTTTATCGGCGATCGCGCCAATCTTGGGGCTAAAAGCCGGTGCTTGGCACCGGGCCTAGGATCGAGGACATCGGTACTCCGATCCTAGCCTAGGACCTCATTGTTTCTGCCAATATGATTGGCTGTTCAGAATGGTACAGCCAATCACAGTGCTCTGGAGGCCGGGGGGGGCTGGATCAGAGTCCGACACCACCTTCCCCTAAGGTAAGATGGCGTCGGAATTTTTTTTTTAATCAGATATTTTTTATTGAAATTTTTAAAACATAACATCACTTATTTCAAAGTACCCCAGGCGTCGGAATTTTAATACGATCACTGCGACTTAATATCGCGTTAAAGGGCTCGAAGTACTATTCCGTGGATGGGATAGTACGTCGGATGTCAGAAAGGGATTAAAGGGTTATTCCCATCTCTGCCTTTTTGTGTCACTTCTATAGGAGTTACACCAACCACGTAGCACAGCGAGATAAGCAGTTTCAGCAACTTGGGAATTGCACCAACAATGTGGCTCATTTCGTTACTCTTTTTCCTTAAGTCCCATTAATTTCTGTTTAAATTAAACAACGCAGCGCAACTGTACTCTGCTGTTGTCGGAGCCACAGTAGTTCCGATGTCCAGGAAGCATAGAACATATAACCCTTTAAGTGAACCGTCTCTTTAGAATATACGACTATAACACAAGTAACATAAATGTTGAAGTCCAAGAACAGAGCATATTCCAACCCATCTGATATTAAATACTACTTCTTAGCCCCTCGCTAAATATTGGACCCATCTTTGAGTTCAAAAATAAAATGAAACCGAAAAGAAAATATGAACCCAAATAAGCAAAAAATGCAACAATCTTTATTAAGTATAAAAATACATACATCACATAGATATTAAAAAGGTGCGAAACCCATGTAAAGACACCACCACCCACATATCTACTAATAGGAGATTGAACAAGTTAGAGGAACACCACTAATATGTTTACCAACAACAAAGGCATTGCGGTAATGAACAGGCGCCAAGATCCAAAAGTACAAATAACACTAAAATCGCCAAAAATAAATACAGTGCCCAGGTGCAAGAGAGGAGCTTACCTCCTGTGGGTGGTGTTATCAGCCCCTACGTGCGTTTCGGCATTCAGCCTTCTTCCGGGGGTTAACATCACACCTACAGGAGCGCATCTTTATGTAAAGACCCGTCCAATCATGGATCTCCTAACAGATCGCCATTTCCTCAAACAAGATCCCATAGGCCGTCTGATTCGAGAAGTCGGGCATGCTGACACCCTAATTCCATAAGGACCAATAGAGATCTAAAAGGGCGTATCGAGTCTAAGGTGTAGGCGGCATAATTTAATAGTCTGACCAATCCACAGAGGGCATCCATCATAAGCCGTCCCACCGTGTACCTACTGTAGCCCATATATTACACCAAACTATAAGATCCCATGATATCAGGGTATCCCGAGAGTGTCACATGACAAGCGGCCCGAGAGAACCTCACGACGCGGCAAGACGCCGGGCCGCGAGCCAGGCCCCTCCCACATCTGACGTAGGAAGAACCAGCCCACGTGACCGGGACACAGCATCAGACGCCTCATCCAGCGATGCCCCCGAACCACCCGGCGGGCGCACGCGCACAGAGTACACTCCGTGCAGCCCTAAAGAGTAAACCACCCTCAAGAGGAGATCATATAATATAATACCCACGCTGTAGATATACGAATCCCACAGTTTCTGGCCATATTAACAGGCACCTATTTCTAAAGAAAAAGAGGATATATATACATATAAAAGGGCACCTGTTTCTAAAGACCCGAGAATATATATACATATAGAAAAAGTACATTTCTATTATTATTATTATTATTATTTATTTATATAGCACCATTGATTCCATGGTGCTGTACATGAGAAGGGGTTACATACAAATTACAGATATCATTTACAGTAAACAAACTAACAATGACAGACTGATACAGAGTGGAGAGAGGACCCTGCCCTTTCGGGCTTACATGCCAAAGGATTGTGGGGAAGGAGACAGTAGGTTGGTGGGTTGCAGCAGTTCCGGTGTTGGTTGAGGTGATATCACCGGTAGTGGTGAGAGAGAAGGAGGTAGCGGGGTCATTGCAGGCTGTAGGCTTTCTTGAAGAGGTGGGTTTTCAGGTTCCGTCTGAAGGATGCAAATGTGGTTGATAGTCGGACTTGTTGGGGCAAAGAATTCCAGAGAATAGGGGCTATTCGGGAGAAGTCTTGGAGGCGGTTGGGTGAGTAGCGAATAAGTGTGGAGGAGAGAAGGAGGTCTTGGGAGGACCGGAGTTTTCGTGAGGGAAGGTATCGGGAGATTAGTTCAGAGACATATGGGGGACACAGGTTATAGATGGCCTTGTAGGTCAGAATTAGTAATTTGAACTGGATACGCTGAGGGAATGGGAGCCAGTGAAGAGATTTGCAGAGGGGAGAAGCGAAGGAGTAGCGAGGAGAGAGATGAATTAGTCGGGCGGCAGAGTTAAGGATGGACTGGAGAGGTGCCATGGTGTTAGCAGGGAGACCACAGAAAAGGATGTTGCAGTAGTCGAGGCGGGAGATGATGAGGGCATGCACAAGCATTTTAGTAGATTGAGGGTTGAGGAAAGGACGGATTCTGGAAATATTTTTGAGCTGGAGGCGACAGGAGGTAGAAAGAGCTTGGATGTGCGGTTTGAAGGACAGGGCAGAGTCAAAGGTTACTCCGAGGCAGCGGACTTCTGGTACTGGGGAAAGTGTGATGTCATTAATTGTTATAGCTAGGTCGGGTAAAGAAGATCTGTGAGATGAAGGAAAGATGATGAGTTCAGATTTGTCTACATTGAGTTTGAGGAAGCGAGAGGAGAAGGAGGATATGGCTGATAGGCACTCTGGGATTCTGGACAGCAGAGAGGTGACGTCTGGGCCAGAGAGGTAGAGCTGAGTGTCATCAGCATAAAGGTGGTAGTGGAATCCGTGGGACTTTATGACTTGCCCCAGACCAAGTGTATAGATTGAGAAGAGTAGGGGTCCTAAAACAGCCTTGGGGGACTCCAACAGAGAGAGGGTGGGATGAGGAGGTGGTGTGGGAGTGGGAGACGCTGAATGTGCGGTTGGAAAGGTATGAGGAGATCCAGGATAGGGCAAGGCCTTTGATGCCGAAGGAGGAGAGGATCTGTAGTAGGAGGCAGTGGTCAACTGTGTCAGATGCAGAGGACAGGTCTAGAAGCAGGAGTATAGAGTATTGTCCATTTGATTTGGCTGTAAGTAGGTCGTTAGTAATTTTGGTCAGGGCTGTCTCAGTGGAGTGATGGGGGCGGAAACCAGATTGTAGATTGTCAAAGAGCAAGTTAGATGATAGGTGGGAGGAAAGTTCAGCGTGGACATGCTGTTCCAGGAGTTTGGAAGCGAATGGGAGCAACGATATTGGGCGATAGCTGGACATAGCGGTTGGGTCGAGGGTTGGCTATTTAAGGATAGGCGTGCATGTACAAGTACATGTATATATGGTGCACACTTTTTAATAATTAAGGGCACTACGGTAATAATCCTGGATCATATAGGGAAAATCACCCATAAATACATAGATACATGAAAGGCAGCTGTTTGGATCATACAAAAGAGGGGGGCGGTTTTAATATACTAAAGATCAAAAAGAAACCCCTAAAGACCCCCAATATTACCTTATATATAGGTTATAACATACCCTAAAATACATGGGGTCAGCGAAATCAAGCATAATGACATTTTAACAATTTAAATATGTAATATATTAATTCCAGAAAGAGCATACCATACCCACTAAATTACAGAAATTGTCACTATAACATGTATAAATAAATGTACATATGATGACGTGGATAACGCATGGTGTACCGTGGACAAAAGCTGGTCATTAGACATCTAAATGACCACAGCACATAATGATCACCATATATACAGTGGGGCAAAAAAGTATTTAGTCAGTCAGCAATAGTGCAAGTTCCACCACTTAAAAAAGATGAGAGGCATCTGTAATTTACATCATAGGTAGACCTCAACTATGGGAGACAAACTGAGAAAAAAAAATCCAGAAAATCACATTTTCTGTCTTTTTTTCATTTTATTTGCATATTATGGTGGAAAATAAGTATTTGGTCAGAAACAAGCAATCAAGATTTCTGGCTCTCACAGACCTGTAACTTCTTCTTTAAGAGTCTCCTCTTTCCTCCACTCATTACCTGTATTAATGGCACCTGTTTAAACTTGTTATCAGTATAAAAAGACACCTGTGCACACCCTCAAACAGTCTGACTCCAAACTCCACTATGGTGAAGACCAAAGAGCTGTCAAAGGACACCAGAAACAAAATTGTAGCCCTGCACCAGGCTGGGAAGACTGAATCTGCAATAGCCAACCAGCTTGGAGTGAAGAAATCAACTGTGGGAGCAATAATTAGAAAATGGAAGACATACAAGACCACTGATAATCTCCCTCGATCTGGTGCTCCACGCAAAATCCCACCCCGTGGGGTCAGAATGATCACAAGAACGGTGAGCAAAAATCCCAGAACCACGCGGGGGGACCTAGTGAATGAACTGCAGAGAGCTGGGACCAATGTAACAAGGCCTACCATAAGTAACACACTACGCCACCATGGACTCAGATCCTGCAGTGCCAGACGTGTCCCACTGCTTAAGCCTGTACATGTCCGGGCCCGTCTGAAGTTTGCTAGAGAGCATTTGGATGATCCAGAGGAGATTTGGGAGAATGTCCTATGGTCTGATGAAACCAAACTGGAACTGTTTGGTAGAAACACAACTTGTCGTGTTTGGAGGAAAAAGAATACGGAGTTGCATCCATCAAACACCATACCTACTGTAAAGCATGGTGGTGGAAACATCATGCTTTGGGGCTGTTTCTCTGCAAAGGGGCCAGGACGACAGATCCGGGTACATGAAAGAATGAATGGGGCCATGTATCGTGAGATTTTGAGTGCAAACCTCCTTCCATCAGCAAGGGCATTGAAGATGAAACGTGGCTGGGTCTTTCAACATGACAATGATCCAAAGCACACCGCCAGGGCAACGAAGGAGTGGCTTCGTAAGAAGCATTTCAAGGTCCTGGAGTGGCCTAGCCAGTCTCCAGATCTCAACCCTATAGAAAACCTTTGGAGGGAGTTGAAAGTCCGTGTTGCCAAGCGAAAAGCCAAAAACATCACTGCTCTAGAGGAGATCTGCATGGAGGAATGGGCCAACATACCAACAACAGTGTGTGGCAACCTTGTGAAGACTTACAGAAAACTTTGACCTCTGTCATTGCCAACAAAGGATATATCACAAAGTATTGAGATGAAATTTTGTTTCTGACCAAATACTTATTTTCCACCATAATATGCAAATAAAATGAAAAAAAAACAGACAATGTGATTTTCTGGATTTTTTTTCCCCAGTTTGTCTCCCATAGTTGAGGTCTACCTATGATGTAAATTACAGACGCCTCTCATCTTTTTAAGTGGTGGAACTTGCACTATTGCTGACTGACTAAATACTTTTTTGCCCCACTGTACATCACAAAAATACAAACATCGATTTCTAAGCTAAAGTCCCTCTAAAGGCCCTTTTACATTTAGCGATGCACCAGTGATCCGACCAGCGATACGACCCGGTCAGGATCGCTGGTGCATCCCTAAATGATACCTGAGTGAAGTTGGCACCCCATGTTCTCAAAAGATGAATAAAAATACACCATTTGTTTGTGCTGCGTTTGTGCTGGTTTGTGCCGCAAAAATGAACGTTTGCGCCGCTTTGGTTCCAGAGATATTGCGCGTTATATTTTTATGAAGCTCCGCCCACTTTCCACCCCATGTTCTTAAATTTTAAAAATGAATACACCATTTGTTTGTGCTGCGTTTGTGCTGGTTTGTGCCGCAAAAATGAACGTTTGCACCGCTTTGGTTTCCGAGATATTGTGCGCTCAATTTGCTGAAACTCCACCCACTTTCCACCCCATGTTCTTAAATTTTAAAAATGAATACACCATTCGTTTGTGCTGCGTTTGTGCTGGTTTGTGCTGCAAAAATGAACGTTTGCGCCGCTTTGGTTCCAGAGATATTGCGCGTTATATTTTTATGAAGCTCCACCCACTTTCCACCCCATGTTCTTAAATTTTAAAAATGAATACACCATTTGTTTGTGCTGCGTTTGTGCTGGTTTGTGCCGCAAAAATGAACGTTTGCACCGCTTTGGTTTCCGAGATATTGTTTGCTTCTGCAGTTTCTTCTACGGACCAGGTAAGAACATCTGTGGACTGCTGGTGCCCTATTTACATTCTGCCACTACCAGCTGTAACCCTAGGGCCCCCACCCTAGTCAGGTTGGAGACAGGAGTGAGACTAGGGAGATGGTGGTCGGGTGGATCGCCCTTGCGGGTGTGAAGTCTGACGGTCTAGTTAGGGTTGCAGCGTAGGGAATCTAGATCGGCGGGGGCACCAGTGGTCCGCACCTGGTCTCAACGTTATTAAATTATTGTATATATTTTCTGTTGTGGTTTCTCAGCCAGAGGTGTGTCTGACTTTTCAGCTGCAGTCTTATTGGTTATTTTTGTCACGTGAGTGTTGGCTGTCCTCTCCCTGCTGACGTCACCTTGCAGGGAGGGTTTTAGGACCCAGTGGCTCCCATAGTTCCATCTGGGCCTGCTGAGGGGTTTTGTTTCTTTTTTTTATATTACCCAGCAGGCCTAACACATTGTTTAGCCAAATTACGTTGCACTATAAAAAGAATTCCAGGGAAAAAAAAGATTGTGATTACTTTTGACGTTGGCCAGTTTATGTAAAGTGACTGTCATCTTCTATGAAAATCTTTGCATAAATATGCAATGACCGTAGACATCACCACTTTGTGTGTGATGGCTTTGGATTGCAGTGTGAATATGGCTGGGTTAACATTACATTTGGGCATACTGGGCATACGCTCCATTCATTTCTATGATCTGGCTGGGGTCGGCAAGTGACCCTAGTTGGCTCATTTTTGCTCCATATGTGGTTTTCTTGCTGGACTCAAAACCGTGGTAGACCATGATTTTGTGTCTGGCTCAAAACAAAAGTATTGTTATTTTAATATAGCTGTCCAACTAAACAGGACCTTCAGAGCTTAATAAATCTTTGCAAATCAAACACAGATAAAAATGGAATTAGCCATAACAGATGAAACTTTGTAGACAGCAGAACTGTTTAAAGAACCATGAAACGGTTTAATCATAATGGGAAATCCACATTAACAAAATGTTAACAGAATAAAAAAATATTGGTAAGGCATATTTTAGGTTATTTTAAACATACACTTTAAGCACCAAAACAACCTTAGAGGAAAGCATTACTAACACTTTGTTTGGAGCCAGGATACTTTTAAACTTTCCACAACAATCTTGGAGCCTGTGACTTGCCACGGGACTCATGATGAGACAGATTCTCCACATATTCACTCCTCCTTTGTAAATATTACAACATGGGGTTGTATCTTGGTCTTTGCAGAGGCTGTTGTAATAAAGTCACACAGGTCATCATATTTCTCCCAGCCATTAAATTTTCTTCTACAATAGGCAACATAATGACCAAGAGACATATTGCCAGTTCCTGGAATGAAGGCAACAACCCCTCGTAGCACAAATGAATGACTGTCCAGATGTATGTTCACAGGTATTTCGGACAGTGTATACTGTGTTTCTGCACTTATTTCAATACAAAGTACTTGTCCAGTGGTGCAGCTGTGCGTGACCGAACCACTGCAAAGGAATTTCAATGAAGATGCATCCTGAATTTTCAAGCCATCTGGACACTCTTGAGGTGACTTTAATGGCTTTAGACATTTTGAAACATTTAGGTGTAGCCCATCTTCCAATGCTAGCTGAAGTTTACTAAGTCCATTAGTTTCTAAAATATGTATATTGATTGGCAGAAGAGGGATTGCTCTTGAATTAGCTATATTTCTATTGCAGTACACAGAAGAACACTGTGTTTTAATTTTTACACTTGGTACCTGTCTCATTGTCATTGAGATTATGTGTGCAACATTACATTCAGCATTGACCTGCCTCACACCTGACTTCAGCTGAACATATTCAAATATTCCAGACAGTATTTTAGCCCTCATTGCATAAACTTCCTTTCCAACTCCCTTTGTCACAATTGTCTGCACCAATTCAAAAATTTCAACGGTGTTTTCTTTGATGACATAATTGCAAAATAATCCACTGTCCCAGAATGCACAACAAAGACACTGGCAAAATGAATCAAATGCACAGGTATTAATGATACTTATAAGCTTTTTGTTTACTTGTATTGGTTTTTTAGCTAGATGGTTACCATTTTTCAAAATGCTCACCTTTTTTTTTCGGTTAAATTTTGTGTCCATGTGCAGCAACTCGGAACATGGGGTTAGGTAGGACAATCTCTTTTTTGGAGGAATACTGAGACCTTTCCAATTTTCAACAGGCTGCTCCTGCAAGCTACTTTCATCACCCAATTTTATGTGAACTTGTGAATCCTCCTCACAGTTGCTGTTTTTTTGCCCATTCTCTTGGCTCATATTTTCACTGCTTTCGGTTTTCTTTATGGGAGCTGAGGAAAGTCTCATTTTGCCTTCCATAAATTCAAGGTGACGAATTACAAATCGGTCGGTTCTAATAGGGAGACATTCATGTTTAAAGAGTCCATTTTTTATGTTCTTAAATTCAGCCTCAACATTTGCAGAACTTGCTGTCATGTTCACACTTTTAAAGTGTGGAACCATTATGGCTGTCCAAAGTGGAAGGTAACATGCCATTCTTAAAAGATTTGGAACAAGTTCTGGAAGGAAATGTAAATTGTCTCGGTCACCATGATTTGCTGCAAGCATCTTACTCCTTTCACAAATTTCTGTTGCCCATATTTTCAGGTCTGTTTGGCATGGTTGAATTGGCTCATCCTCTTGTTCTTTCATCTCTACTCCATAGTCATCTTCAGTGACAGTGGGTAAAACACGTCCCTCTGCAATCCGTCTCTTCAGTTGAACTTTGCTAGTCTCTGATAAAACTGGTGTGCCTCTGGTCATCATTCCCTTCTGATTCACTAAAAGCAACAACTGAAATTGAATGAATGAGTTCTCTCGCATCATCAAGTGATGTAGACTGTAGAAGTTGTGCCATTGCTCTGAGATAGAATTCCCTTACTCTGTTTCCAGCTTGCCTCAGACATTCCCATCGGCTAATAAGCTTGATACAGTGCGCAACATCAATTCTAATAAAGCATGGTGGTAGTTTTGATGCAACATTCCTGGTCAACACTCCAAAACACTGATTTATATATGTCTTCAAGTCGGGGTAAGGAGTGAAAGCCTTAACTAGAGCTCCAAGCAAAGCGAGGGAGAAATCACAAACTGCTTCCTTTGGAACAGTAGCACCTGCTTGTTTCCATTCAGTCAGCCATTGTGCTATAGAATTAACAGTATGGCTCTCAGAAAGCATCTGCACTACTGGGATATGATCTCCACTCGAACACAAAACCCCTTGGTACAAAAAGATGTGTGCAGAAATGCCAACAGGTCTTTTTAGTTTTCTCACTACTGAACCTGTTGCATCAAAACTTACATAGGAACCCAAGTTCTTTGACTTTATTTGGTAGACTTGCATCTGAGACTGGGTCCAGTAATGGCAAAAAAATTTATCTAGACCAATGTTGTGTATGCTTCCAGTCTGAGGAACACTGTATTTCAGGAGATGTAATGAAAGAATTGGGTCCTTGTGCATTAACTCTCTTTCGCCAATCTATTGCTTGGCTTTTCTTAACGTTGCTAGATTTGGTAGATGGCTAGGCTCAGGGTCACCAACATCCATAACTTTATAAGCCTCAGCTGCTCGCCATACATGTGCTTGTTTTCGTCCTTCCCAGAGTTCTTTTGACAACCTTTTTCTTAAATCTCCTGATAATTTACGTTTTGATTTTCCTGTGTGGAGACTGTCATCAATATTGCAGATCATACACTTAAGCACTACTGGCTTAGCAATCTCTGGTATTTCTTCAACTTTTATGGATAGTTGTGCATCACACTCTGTGCAGCACCCTGTTATATCTATGTAGTTAGATACAACATTTGGATAAACCTTTGCCCTCCTGAATTTAAGTGTGCACGATGACTTGATATTTTTCCAGATCTCCTCATTCAATATGTGAGTCCATGTACCAGGTTTTAAGATTGTGTATTCTCTTTTATCAGCATACATAGATTTGTCATTGTAAATTACTTTTTCAGGCCAAATTTTGATCCAGCTCTGAAAAGAAAGACTGAACTCAAACTGAATGTCATAGCACTGAACTGATGAATGACTCTCTGTTCCTTCTGAGCTCTCACTGTTGGAAGGTTGTTTTGGGATATTTGTAACATCTTTGTACAGACCAAGGGCTTCCCATACATTGTGCCGATTTGTCTTTACAAACGTGTAAAGGTTTTTTGGTGACATTTTGTTATTTAATTTTTGACACAAGTCTACCCATACTTTTTCTGAGGGGAATGCTATTGCCTGTCCTGTAATAATTTTTTCATGTGAAGAACAGATGACATTTATAATGTCATCATAGTCACAGGCTGGCTTCCTGGGCATCTGATCAAAACAAAAAATGTTTTTATTAGTTTTACATGCAGTGTATTATATGGAAAATAATTGATTACATAATTTTTAATAGTTAAGATACAGTGGTCCCTCAACATACAATGGTAATTAGTTCCAGGTGAATCATCGTAAGTTAAAACCATACTGGAGCAGCAGGTGATGCTGCATTCAACAGAGTCCTTCATATGTTGAAATGATCGTATGTTGGGGCCATTGTATGTGTTGAGGGATCACTGTACTGAGATTAAATAATCCTATTCTTAGCATGCTCACTTCTCTCTACTTTTACAGATGAAAAGTGTATTGTGTATCTCTGCCACTCCCATAGTAATAAATGGTGGGGGCGTGCCTGCCACAGCAAAGCCCTGTGGTTGGCAGTCACTCTGCACAGGGCGGTGATTGCTCCATGCAGGGGAGCACTGAGGGCCACTGCAGGAGATTGCAGGGGGTCCCAGTGGTCAGTACCAAACCCCCCCCCCCCGGGGGGTGGGATAGGGGATAAGTTTTGCAGCAGAGTACTCTTTTAATGGGTTAAAGCATTACTGTAATTACAAACAACTTGATGTGTTGGAGAACTACAACCCCCAGCATACCCGGACAGCCTTTGACTGTCCGGTCATGCTGGGAGTTGTAGTTTTGCAACACCTGCAGGCACCCTGCTTGGGAAACACTGTTGTAGACAGATAAAAGTACAACTCCATGATTGAACTAAAGTTTCTTTGCTCAGGTAATAGCTTTGCAGAAATCTACCAAGACAGTTTAGCACATTTTCAGTTCAAATAAGTAAGTACACTTGATTTACCCTGGGAGTCTCTCAGCTAGTAGTCAAATTGTTAGGCCTTTCCCCAAGTTACAGTGTGTGGGGGAGGGGCATCACAAGCAGGAAATCGAAATGAAGTATGGGGTCTAGTAAGGAACAATTTATACATTTTTTTATTATAAAATTGCTATGGCTAGCCGGTGTTTTTCATTTCTTTTTATCTCCCTTTATCCATATATCAGTTACAGTGATTTGAGGCACAAACTCAGTGCGAGATACAGCACAAACGAATGATGTATTTATTTATTTTTAAAATTTGAGAACATGGGGTGGAAAGTGGGTGGAGTTACAGCAAATTGAGCGCACAATATCTCGTAAACCAAAGCGGCACAAACGTTAATAAACCAAAGCGGCACAAACGTTTTTTTTTGCAGCGCAAAACAGCACAAACGCAGCACAAACGAATGGTGTATTCATTTTTAAAATTTAAGAACATGGGGTGGAAAGTGGGTGGAGTTTCAGCAAATTGAGCGCACAATATCTCGGAAACCAAAGCGGTGCAAACGTTCATTTTTGCGGCACAAACGCAGCACAAACAAATGGTGTATTCATTTTTAAAATTTAAGAACATGGGGTGGAAAGTGGGCGGAGCTTCATAAAAATATAACGTGCAATATCTCTGGAACCAAAGCGGCGCAAACGTTCATTTTTGCGGCACAAACGCAGCACAAACGAATGGTGTATTCATTTTTAAAATTTAAGAACATGGGGTGGAAAGTGGGTGGAGTTTCAGCAAATTGAGCGCACAATATCTCGGAAACCAAAGCGGTGCAAACGTTCATTTTTGCGGCACAAACCAGCACAAACGCAGCACAAACAAATGGTGTATTCATTTTTAAAATTTAAGAACATGGGGTGGAAAGTGGGCGGAGCTTCATAAAAATATAACGCGCAATATCTCTGGAACCAAAGCGGCGCAAACGTTCATTTTTGCGGCACAAACCAGCACAAACGCAGCACAAACAAATGGTGTATTTTTATTCATCTTTTGAGAACATGGGGTGCCAACTTCACACAAGTCTAAATGATCGCTAGTGAGCTTCCACACAGGAAGACCTCACAGCGATGCAGCAACGACGCAGCGCACGATACTCACCTTTCACAGACAGCGATCCTGACGTCCTACCACCCGCGTGCAGCGTCGCTCGTCTCACACAGCAGGAAGCCCAGCAGGAAGCAGACGACGAGAAATGGAGCCGCCCGATCTCGCGCAATCAGCGATGGACAGCGGGGGAGCCGGTCGGAGGTAAGTATCACACATAGCGATATCACTAGCAATATCGCTGCTGCGTCACAAAATCAGTGACGTTTTAGGGATTTTGCTATGTGTAAAACCCCCTTTAGAAGATCCAGCCTCATGTATCCCAGGTGTATAATGTTGCTTGATGTTCAAATCTGTATTAAGGCCTGTTGGACGTGATTCCATACGAAACACAAAGACACGCTCTATAAACAAACAAAAATAAAATGAATAACAATAAAAACAAGGTGAGATAAAAATTGACCGGAATGGTTCAGAGGAATGGAACAAAACTGCAGGTTTCATTCAAACCATGCGTGCATGGTTCTCAGAGTCCAGATCCACTTTGTCTCAAGTCTTGCTAGAGGTTGGCTCACTTCACCCCCCTAACATCAAGGAGGATTCTATCTGTACCCCTCACCTTTAATCCTTTAGGATCACTCTTATGATACAATTTAAAATGTCTTGGTATTGTACGTAAATGATCCATATATGTCTCCTCTCTGGCAGCAAGGATATCGCGTACATGCTCCCTTACACGTATTTTTAAAGCTCTCGTAGTGAGGCCTATGTAGATCTTATTACAAGGACAGTGAGCGTACTAAACAACTGCCTTGGTGGAGCATGTATTCGATTGCTGTCATCAGAAGAGGAGAAGGTGGTAGCACATTCTATATTCGGGCATGCTACACATTTACCGCATGGGGCACATCCCCATTTAGGTTTTCGGGTTGGGACAAATGAAAGTTGTTGCTGATCATTTTTTTCATAATGACTATGGACCAGTGTGTCCCTCAAATTCTTGCTGCGCCGTGCAGTAATGGTCGGAACAGGTGACAGATAGTTACCAAGTGTCTTATCTGCGAGGAGTACCAGCCAATATTTGGCCATAATTTTCCTCATTAACTCCCATTGAGAATGATAGGTGGTAATCATTCGAACCTTATTGGTCTCATTTTTCTTGGCATTGCCACCTGGAGCATAAATCAAATCATGTCTCGTCTGACCCCTAGTCCGATCATGTGCCAATTTGACCTGTCTCCTACTATAACCTCTTGCCATGAATCTTTGTTTCAAATCCACCGCTCTTTTACTAAAGTCCCCATGTGAAGAACAGATGCGTCTAACTCTCAGAAACTGTCCAGTAGGTGTTGATTTAATGACCTGTGTAGGATGTGCTGACTGCGCGTGTAATAACGAATTTGTAGAGGTTTCCTTCCTAAATAGATCAGTCTGTAAAAAACCCATACTGTCACGCTTAACTGTGACATCTAGAAAATCAATAGACTCCTTATCGTACCTATATGTCAATCGTAGATTGTAATTGTTGACATTGAGATCACCAAAAAGGGAAACTAATTGGTCCAAAGTACCCTGCCAGATCATGAAGACATCATCGATGTACCGCGCCGAAAAAGAGACGCGGTCCATCGATGTGTGTCAATCTGACAGGAAGAGGTCCCTCTCCCACAGCCCCAGGAACAGGTTAGCATAGGAGGGCGCAAAGGCCGCCCCCATGGCTGTCCCCTGGAGCTGTAGGTAGAGGGACCCCCCAAAAAAGAAAAAATTATGTTCAAGTGCGAACTCCAATAAAGATAAAATAAATTGAATCTCCTTTTTAGCCAGGTTTGTTAAGGCTAGATAGTATGCTGCCGCCTTTAGCCCATCTACATGTCGAATGCTTGTATACAAAGCCTCGACATCACAGGTCACAAGTATATTCCCTTCCTCCACATTTAATGAGTCAATTTTTTTCAAAAAAGCACCCGTATCACGAATGTACGAGGGTAATGTTTCCACCAGAGGTTTTAACTGGGAATCAACATATTTACAGACCTTTTCCAAGAAATTGCCCACACCGGAAACAATTGTCCTCCCAGGGGGTGTCCTACAATCT